>NC_086445.1:91730999-92330999 GCF_028390025.1 Pseudophryne corroboree | reverse complement strand
CCTGAGCCAACTGCTTCGACAGGAGGGGCGGCCATCTGCTGCCTATAGAAGCCTATGGACTTCATACTGCATCTCGCAGCCCCGCGCCGCCCCACACCGTCCCGCACCACTTATGATGCCCCCCTCACCTGCATGCTGTCAGCCTCCTGGCATGCTCTTCGATCCCACAACCTCATCCTCCCCCACAACACAGCTAGTTGTCCTTCTGTCTGCAGGGAGGAGGTAGAGGAGCCCGGGACTGACTGCAGATGTCACCTCCCGGGGCTGGGAGGTGATGGAAACCCCACAGAGACCCCCGCACACCCTCTCCTCCGGACCACCAGGTATCGCAGGAGGCCTCCGTCATCGCATTGCGATACTAATCACATATGTTAGTACATATGCTTAACCCTTTCAGACATATACAACCCGGGAAATTCCCTGCTCAGACCCCAGTTTTCACCTCAGCAAAAACCCAAGTTTTTGATGGCTGCCCCCCTTTCACACTACATCTGAGACCCGGGAAATTCCTGGGTCGTCCCCTTTCAGACATACCGGGTCTGCCCTGGCATTCCGCAAGCCAAAGCTATCAGGCTGCTCTCTTGTCACGCTGACACACACACATACAATGGCGGCTCCAAAGGTGGGGCTGCAGCGCAGTCCAAATTTCAAATAGAGGAGTCACACCAACTGCCTCCAACTGTCATCCCAAACTGACTCACTGGCAGCCAGTGAGTCAGTTTGGGATGTCAGTTAGTGGCAGTTGGTGTGGCTCCCCTATTTGAAATTTGGACTGCACTGCAGCCCCACCTTTGGAGCCGCTACTGCACACATACACACTCACGCAATCATACACCCCTTCTCCAGCCTCACAACAACGGGCAGCATCTCTGTAGCTAGTGTGCACTGGCTGCTTCCACACACTGCAGCATGGACCGGACCAATCTTTCCAAGCCTTCATGTACTCGGTTTTTAATCCTTGTTACAGTTTATGGGTAGCCAAACCACTGACTTCTCTCCACAGATCCAGGACTGTCAGTATTTATTTGCTATTGTAGGAGGATGCCCAGCCCCCTCCAGGCAGTCCAACCCCCTCCAGGCAACCACAAATGAGGCTTCTAGGTGCGACCCGGGAGTAAAATCCTAGGTCGCACCATTCAAAGTTAACCCGGGTTGTCTACCCGGGACAAGAGTCCCAGAAAAAAACTTGGTCAATAGCAGGGAAGCTACCCGGGACTGTGATACCTTCCAGGTTGGTACCTTTCAGACATAAGCGAGTCCTGGATAGTTGGCCTGGGATTCTCGATGTGTCTTAAAAGGGCCGTAGTAGTGGCTGGGTAAACGTTAGAGCTATGTAGCCCAGACAGCAACAATCAATCAGTACAATACGATTTTGATGATGTTGGATAAATCCACATTCCAACATGTTGGAAATTCTTGATTTGCCTATTCCAACACAAAAATGATTGGACGTATGTGCGATGCGACTCATATCCTTGTGCATTGGATGGAACATTGCCAGCTGCATGCCGGTCGGCACTGCGCACGTCTGAATTGGGAACATTATCTTTATTGTCAGTCAATTGACACTACCATCATTTGTGCTGTTGATTCAACAACCGTATTAAAACTTCGGTTCATTAGCATATTACTACTGGATATAGGGTTTGACTCAGAGATATACACAAACACGGTATTTTTGCAGTTGAGCGATTATGTTTAGTTCGGGCGTACGCCGGAGTTGCACTGCGCATGCGTCAAACTTCATAACCATCTGCGGTCTCAGCGAGTAACTGTGTGCAGGGTGGTTGGCAGTCAAGAAGCATTCGTACTGCGATCTCCGACGTATCAGTTCCGGCTGCCACCCAGAGTAACCATAAGGCGAGTTAGAATTGTAATAATCAGATGACCTGAGACAGCTGCTGCATCTATGTAATCACTATGATTTGTGATACCACTGGTGGGCGTCTCAGTACAAATCCCGGTCGCTGCGACACTTGCAGATTTCTGCACAGTACAGAAGCTGCGTACACATCCACAGCCGCCCATACATCTCTGAGGCATGCCCATAGTTATATGTCATGTATGACTCTAGGTAGTTATTATTGGCGTTTATAGCCCACTATAAATACTTCATATGGATGGCTGCTCAATGGGGTTTTAATTGTATGTTCTACAGTATGTAGAACTGTGTTATTTTCACCTTTTAGGCCACATTGCGTTTTTCTGTTTATATGTCACCTTGGTGATTGTCTATAAATTGTTATGGGCCCTACACACTGGCAGATAATACTGAAAGATATGAACGAGATACTGTTCATATCTTTCAGTGTGGAGGCACCAGCGATGAATGATGCGCGGCCCCTTGCTCGTTCATCGCTGCTACCCCATCGCTTGTGCATGCAGGCCAATATGGACGAGATCGTCCATATCTGCCTGCACTGCTATGGAGCCGGGTAAACGGGGGGAGTGAAGAAACTTCACTCCACCCGTCACTGCCCTCCCGCCGCTGGGTCGCCCGTATCCGCCGTTGGGCAGCTCGGCGGTGGATCTATCAGTGTGTAGGGCCCATTAGTGTCAGCATCTACTACATCATGCTAATTTTCAGGAATACAGTTGACCTTTAGGGGGTAATTCAGAGTTGTTCGCAGCAGCAAATTTGTTAGCAATTGGGCAAAACCATGTTGCACTGCAGGGGGGGTAGATATAACATGTGCAGAGAAAGTTAGATTTGGGTGGGTTATTATGTTTCTGTGCAGGGTAAATACTGGCTGCTTTATTCTTACATTGCAGTTTGGATTTCAGTTTGAACACACCACACCAAAATCTTACTCTCTCTGCACATGTTATATCTGTCCCCCCCTGCAGTGCACATGGTTTTGCCCAACTGCTAACAAATTTGCTGCTGCGATCAACTCAGAATTAGGCCCTTAGTGCCCTATAGGGAACTTTCTCTGCATTCAGTGTTCCTCCGATACATCTAGTTGTGGTACTATATTATGAAATGATTATAGAAGCTAAGATACATAGTTAAAATCTTCCCACCCCATTCAGGGTGCCACATACACCAAATTTAACCAATAGCCCCCAGACCACATGCTGCTTTAAATGTCCCTATATGTACTTCAGTCCTCCTAGGTAATCCTCTTGTATCTGTGGAGACAAAATATCAGCTTTGGTATACTTACTTTTACATGTACAGTAATGGCCCCCATAAATCACTCGCCGTGATGCCCCGATTCCCTAACCCTCCAGCACTGCCGGTCTGCCGACCGGATCCACTGATCAGCAGCCAGAGATGATCAGCAATCCATTAGGGAATTGAGAAAATTAGACATGTTAATAATGCCCGGACCCCAATCCCGACACCGAAAAAAATACCATGCAGCTTCAGCTCCGGAGGGTGCAAGCAGAAATACAGAATACAGTATGCGCTGTCTCAGGGCTAGATGTGGGCTTACCGTGGCCAAATAGCCCAGGGCCTAAAGCCATGCATTAAAGCCCATGGATAATTGAATCCCCCTAAGTCTTAGGATAGTAAAAAAACAAATAAATATATATATATATATATATATTGCTTTCAATGCTGTAGTTAAAAACACATAAAGAACAGAGAAAAATTATAGGGGTAAAAAAACAACAGATCAAAAAAATCTTCTATTGATAACCTAAAATAAATTTGATTTGAGAGTACTGCAGTTCTCTTATATGTCCAGGATGTTGTATTGAAACCATACCTGTCTATTGAGTTGTAATCGGCTCACTGACTTGTCTTTTCCAGTTTATCAAGCTGATTCTAACCGAGAGACTCAGGCTAAATTCAGTACAGCATCAAAAGAAACGGAATAACTGCTCAGATGCAACCTAAGAGACATCGCTCTGACATGAAACCAAGGGCAGTGACAGATGGGAATTTCATGCACTCACATATTACAGTCAGCATTTAATTCCTCCCACCCCAACACTCAGAGATGATTGACGCTTTAGAATACTTTCTACAAATCCGCCAGTCATCAATACATGTCCCTGTATAAGTGGCCTAACATTACATTTACAGCCGTTGTATTAACCACTCATCTGACTCTACCCGTCCCTGAAACCTGTTTCATTTATTTCTATGATATAATACAGTATAACATTTAGTGTAAGTTACAGTAACAAAGATGCTCAAAATAACATCCATTTACATTGCAAAAACAAATTTGCGGTCTAAAGTACAAGTTGATATAGGTTTGGTATGATTTACCGGCGGCCGGGATGGCGGACGTCAGTTTACCAACAACGACATCCCAGCTCCCAGTATGCCGGCAGAGGGGCAAGCGCAAAGGGTCCCATTGTGGGCGTGGTGGCTAGCTGCGCTCACCACAGTTTCTATTCCCGCTCTATGGGTGTTGTGGACAACCCACGAGTGGGAATAGTCCTGTTTGGCCGGTATTCCGGCTGCCGGCATTACCAGCTGTCGAGATTCCGGCGTCGGTATCCTGAATGGTGGGATCCCGACAGCCGAAAACTGAAACGTATACCGTTGATCCACTGTGAAAAAAAAAATCTTAACATTTTCATTGGGATCCTGAGTATTTTGAAAAAATAACCCGTCTGCTAAATGCCTGGAAAAATGTTAATCTGACCAAGACACAGGATGGGCGTGAGTGGAGACTGATTGGCCCATGATGAAATCCAGTGGCAGGTTCGACCCCAAAATGTCAATTTAGTAGAGATCATATTTGAGTTTTTGGTTGTCTTTCCATCGGTTTTGCAATCCGACCATTTACTAAAGTCAAAACTGATGGCAAAATGACCAAAATCCCAAATTTAGAACACTTTAGAACATCAGAACAAGCGCCATCATGCTGGGGCAGGCTTTCTGGGACTTGTAGGCCATCTGTACGAGCACAATAATATTTAATGCTTTAAATTACTATCACCACCACCAGGGATTCCAGCTGGACAGTTTGGGGCTGTTGCCATTTTGATAGGGGGACACCACATTATGTGCCCCCATGCCCCTTAATAAAGCATCATATCCTCAGCCAGATATTGGATAATAAGGGGAACCACGCACCATTCCACCGCCCATCCCCCTTCAATTTCCAAATATTCTAATGCCAGGCTAGACTCAGAGACCTGGAGAGTGTTATGGATTTGGAGCTGTTCAATTTTTTATTAAGTTCCTAGGGCGGACTGTTTTTCATAGAATGCACATTTTGTTTAGCACATTATGGGGTACATTTACTAAGCAGTGATAAGAGTGGAGAAGTGAGCCAGTGGAGAAGTTGCCCATGGCAACCAATCAGCACTGAAGTAACATCTATAATTTGCATACTATAAAATGATACAGAGCTGCTGATTGGTTGATGGGGAAATTTCTCCACTGGCTCACTTCTCCGTTTTTATTACTGCTTAGTAAATGTACCCCTATGTCCCTCAGTGGTGCAGGAAATCCTCACTCAGTCAGGGGCGTATCTAGAGAGGACGAGGCTCGTGTGCAGGCTCCGTCTGGGCGCCCTCCTCCCTAGCCGGTAGCACTGTAGCTCTTGGCACTAGGTTCCCTAGGGGACCCTAGCGCTGTCCCAGAGCCTAGAGCGCATGAGCAGATCTTCAGGAAAATGGCACGGCGGCCATTTTCCCAGCGATTTTCCTACTGCGCATGCGCGAAACACCAGGAAAACGGCGTTACACCATTTTCCCAGCTTTCTGCAGCACTGCTGCTGCACCGTGGGACTCCAAAGAGTAAGTATTAAAAATAATGGGTGCAGGGTGTGGCCTTTCCTTGGACCCCGGGGGCCTGCGTGCACCACACACACTGCACCCATTATACAGTAAATACGCCACTGCACTCTACATGACAACTTTCTGGCTGCTCCCACTGGGAAGGAGCAGCCAGGCCGGCTCAACAGGGGGTCCTCCTGAAAAGGGGGCGGGCCAGGGGCATGGAGGAGCGATTGCATCATCGTAGCTCTGCCCCCCACTAGACAACAACAACATTTCCGGCATTTTACAGCAGATCTCGCCATTGCCCCTCCCCTACTTCCAGTAATAGCCGACAGGTGCGGGTGTGAGCAAGGGACGGTGTGGGGGAGCAGGGGGCACAAGATGGATGTGGGAGGCTTGCCTACTTTTCAGGGTGGCTGGGAGTGCAATCCGTTTTTTGGGAGCCTCCCGGCCATTCCGGGAGAGCAGGCAAGTATGCAGTGCACTCAGTGTCAGTCACACCATATTCACAATATAGTGCACAGGGCCTTAACTAGAGTTGCGCACGGGGCCATCATACAGAACACAGGGTTCTGTGGGTGCCCCCCTGGGCGTCCTTTGGATGTTCCAGGCAGACACCTGGCTGCCTGTACAGCCGCTCATTTCCATGTACTTGGCAGACCAGCCCCCTCTGTGTGACAATAAGGATGCCACGCATTTAGGGGTTGGTGCCGGCACAGGGTGACATAGAGCCCTGTTACACCACTGTGCAATATCTTTTACCTTCCATATCTGTCATCTGATCTTTGACAGAAACGCGATTCCCCATTCCATAAACAAGTCTTAAGCTCCCGTACATATGCATGAAGAATATTACATTATTATGTCATTAATAAGCCTCATTCCCGAAGATACAGGATTACTATCACTTCTCTGCACAGCGGTTATTCAGAATTCTCAAGCCTTATGTGATTTTGGTCCCCGGGTTAAGGTTGGCGTGCAGGTTTCCCATTGCATGCATTATGAAGTAATATGCTTTGAAGGTTCAATTGTTCCTTGACCTACCATCCTATGGATGAGATACTCCTCCTTGGTTATTGACAGGAATGGCACCTGTTGTTATCCATCCTCCTTTCTGGATAAACCTTAATTCATCTATTTATCCTAGAGTGATGCAAGAGGGGAATTCATTTTAAATGCACAGACTTGTTGGCTGTCTGGGCTATGACAGGGCTATGTGAAGTTAATTATGTTACCGGTTCTTCCCTTTGAAAAGATGTTTCCTGGGCATTTTCCAAATGCAACTAATCTGAGGAGAAATCTTTCATAAATCAACATATTTAGAAATGAATTCTGTATTTGGACCATTGATCCTGAAAGCCTCCGGCCAGCATGAAAATTAACCCATCCATTCGGCTTTATTAACCCTCCCTGAATATCCTGCAGTCATATCTTTTACTCCCTCTCGTATTAATTTCATCCTTTAAATTAACCCTTGAACTACCGCTACTCTGTTCCTTTGTATTCAGAAGGGACCTGTTCATACATCAATTCCTTCTGAGTACTAACATGCCAGCGGCAAGCCTGAGCCATCTTAATCTATGAGGAAATGATCTCTTGTCGGTTCCCCTCTGAGCAAGTTTTAAATTACGTTTCACCAGAATGCCGAGCCGTGCGCACAGAATTCCAGGGCTTCAATTAGATGCTGGTGTTGGCATTCAGAGTTAATGAGCTCTCTTCTATTGCATACATAGTGCTAAGATAGACCAGCGGTCAAAGGAGAAGAATTCATGCAGAATCCACCAATAGTTACGCATCACGGCCCAAATTGTAGGCGCCATAGCTGCCTGGTGCCTGGGATTGGTTGGGGCCTTATTTTTACTATAAATCTTCATCCTCGGTAATAGTTGTTAATTCTTTTAACTGTTTGCTGCCAGTCCCTGATACAAGGGGCATCCTGTGCAAAGTACCAGGAACAACTGCAGTCATTATGCCAATTACCCTTGTCCAGGAGTCAGAGGTATAAGGGGCACAGTTAACAGAAATCAAAAGGTCCCATTGCTGGAAAATATTACTTGTCTACAGATTTAATGTAGGGAGCAAAGGATAGTTTGGAGTTAAAGGAAACACCAAGCAGTGAGCATGAGGGGTAGTTTTTTTGGTGTGTCGTTAACAGAAATAACAGTGTCAGGTTGGTAATTATTATTGTCCTGTGGGAATATTATTTATTCTGCTTTTGAAAGATTGAGTTTGTGGTGGTGAGATGACAGGGCCGAAACTAGGATTTTCGTCACCGGGGTAAGGCAGTAATTTGGCGCCCACCCTCCAAAGTCTCCTCCCCCCCCCCCCCAACAAAAAAAAAACAAGGAAAAAACCCTGTCAGACTAAAATAATTAGATTATCAAACATTTTTGAAAAAAGGGGATACTATTGGACAATGGGGGTAATTCTAAGTTGATCGCAGCAGGATTTTTGTTAGCAGTTGGGCAAAACCATGTGCACTGCAGGGGAGGCAGATATAACATGTGCAGAGAGAGATAGATTTGGGTGGGGTGTGTTCAATCTGCAATCTAAATTGCAGTGCAAAAATAAAGCCGCCAGTATTTACCCTGCACAGAAACAAAATAACCCACCCAAATCTAACTCTCTCTGCACATGTTATATCTGCCCCCCCTGCAGTGCACATGGTTTTGCCCAACTGCTAAGAAATGTCCTGCTGCGATCAACTTGGAATTACCCCCAATATTCCCCTCTGTGCCTCAAATACCCAATGCGTCAAATGCACCTCCAGCAGCGTGTTCAAATATATGTTCCTCTGTGTGTCCCCATACATTGCACTATGGGGGTCATTCCGAGTTGACCGCTCGCTGCCGATTTCCGCACCGCAAAGCACAGGCGCGTCGTACAGGTACAAAGAGGATCGGTGCTGGACAATGGATTTAGCTAAGATTCCATTTGCACAGCCGAACACAAGGTGATTGACAGAAAGAGGGCGTTAATGGGTTGGCAACTGACCATTTTCTGGGAGTGTTTGGAAAAACGCAGGCATGTCCAGGCGTTTACGGGGCGGGTGTCTGACGTCAATTCCGGCACCAAAAAGACTGAAGCGATCGCAAGGGCTGAGTAAGAGCTACTCAGAAACTGCACAAAATGTTTTTGCTGCGCTCGGCTGCAAAGGCGTTCTCACACTTGCAAAGCGAAAATACACTCCCCGTGGGCGGCGACTATGCGTTTGCACGGCTGCTAAAACTAGCTAGCGAGTGAACAACTCGGAATGACCCCCTGTGGAGGTAATTCAGACCTGACCATAGCAGCAAATTTGTTAGCCGTTGGGCAAAACCATGTGCACTGCAGGTGTTGCAGATATAACATTTGCAGAGAGATTTCGGTGGGTTATTTTGTTTCTGTGCAGAGTAAATACTGCCTGCTTTATTTTTACACTGTTATTTAGATTTCAGGTTGAACACACCAGGGCCGCCATCAAGGGGGGACGGCGGGTACTCCAGTCCCGGGGTGAGATGGGGCCCGAGTGGTTGTAGTGTGGATCAGGGGGCCAGGTCAGCTGCCTGTCTGCGCATCGGCAGGCAGCCACGGAAGAACAGAGGCAGAGGCTGAGCCGCGGTCAGCGGTCATATTCTTAATACAGAGCCAGCCGTGAGCCAATCGGAGCTCAGGGACCGCCAGCCAATCAGGAGCTGCAATTCGCAGCTCCTGATTGGCTGCCGGTCCGTGAGCTACGATTGGCTCACGGCCGGCTCCGTATTAAGAATATGAACGCAGCTCTGTCTCTCCGTGGCTGCCTGCCGATGCGCAGGCAGGCAGCTGACCTGGTCCCCTGATCCTCACTACAACCACCCAGACCCCTCAAACGCTAGTTTGGGGAATGCAGGGAAGGGGGGGTATCGGACATTGTGGGGAGGGGGGCTGCCTTGTGAGGGTCAGTCTCGGGCCCCATCATTTCTGATGGCAACCGTGGAACACACCACACCCAAATCTAACTCTCTCTGCACATGTTATATCTGCCCCCTGCAGTGCATATGGTTTTGCCCAACTGCTAACAAATTTGCTGCTACGATCAGGTCTGAATTACCCCCAATATCATAAAACTTCATCACTGCACTACATTCCCCTATCCACTGCACTACTATACTACATCCCCTACACGTACTACATCACTACACTACATGCCTCTATACACTGCAATACATACCCTACTGTATATGCTACACTACATCACTACACTACATTCTCATATGCTACACCACATCAGTGCACTATAAGGGTCATTCCGAGTTGATCGCTAGTGAAAAATGTTCGCAGCGCAGAAATTAAGTGAAAAAGCGGCACTTCTGTGCATGCGTATGCTGCGCAGTGTGCACGCATGACGTACTTTCACAACAGGCAATGTATTTTTACACAAGGTCTAGCAACACTTTTCAGTCGCAATGGCAGCCGCAGAATGATTGACAGGAAGGGGGCGTTTCTTGGTGTCAACTGACCGTTTTCATGGAGTGTTCGAAAAAACGCTGGCGTGCCAGGAAAAACGCAGGCGTGCCAGGAAAAACGCAGGCGTGGCTGGCCGAACGCAGGGCGTGTTTGTGACGTCAAATCCGGAACTGAATGGTCTAAAGTCATTGCAAGCGCTAAGTAGGTCTGAAGCTACTCAGAAACTGCACAATTTTTTTTTAAGCCGCTCTGCGATCCTTTTGTTCGCACTTCTGCTAAGCTAAAATACACTCCCTGAGGGCGGCGGCTTAGCGTTTGCACCACTGCTAAAAACTGCTAGCGAGCGATCAACTCGGAATGACCCCCTATATGCCCCTATATACTGCAATACATTACTACACTACATACATACATCACTACACTACATCCCCCCATAAGCTTCACCAAATCCCCACATCTGCGAGGCAAAGTGGAGGTTGATACTGCTAACTGGGAGCACAGCGCCGATAATAAAGTCTGTCTTTAAACTCACCACAAAGCTGCTGTAGTGATTCCCGGTGAGATATGGAGGTTATCCGGGCTCTAAGTGTCCACTGTCAAGTGGATAGCTACATACCCTCCAACATTTTATACATAAAAATCGGTACAAATTCAAAAAGGGGGCATGGCCACGGGTAAGGGGGCGTGGCCACGCCTCTTTTCCTATACTTTCAATGGAAGTTTAGAGAGCCAAAAATTGGTGGACCATAAAAAAAAGTACTGTACCTGCCAAAAAGATACAGCTGGAGGGTATGTAGCTAGCAAAGTGAACCTTTGATTTCTGTAACATTGGTGACTGCACCTGTTAACAAGCATAAGCCTGGGGCAGTGTGTCCTCTCAATGGTGTGTAGCCTGCAGCTTGTTATCAGTTGGTGCTGGACAGGCAGCCGGGATCATAACCTGCTGAAAAACACAAATTGAGCTCAGGTGCATCCTGTTTCCACTGATCATCCTTAAGATGTTCCTATAGCTTAATTGGAGTCTACCTGTGGTAAATATACTGTAGTTGATTGGGCATGATTTGGAAAGGCACACACCTGTCTATATATGGTACCACACTTGACAGTGCATGTATGAGCACAAACCAAGCATGAAGTCAAAGCAATTGTCTGTAGATCTCTGAGACAGGTTTGTCTCGAAGCACAAATCTGGGAAAGGGTACAGAAAAATATATGCTGCTTTGAAGGTCCCAATGAGCACAGTGGCCTCCATCATCCATAAATGGAAGAAGTTCGGAACCACCAGGACTCTTCCTAGAGTTGGCCGGCCGTCTAAACTGAGCGATCGGGGGTGAAGGGCCCTAGTCAGGGAGGTGACCAAGAACCCGATGGTCACTCTGTCTTAGCTACAGCATTCCTCTGTGGAGAGAGGATAACCTTCCAGAAGGACAACCATCTCTGCAGCAATCCACCAATCAGGCCTGTATGGACTTTTTGCACGGTAACTCATAACCATACAACGCTTGTATGTAATTAAGAAAGGCTTCGGATATCCAGAGTAATAATAACCTTACCCCAAGGATGGCGACTTTCTCTTTGAGAGACGCCTTGAATGGCAGACGTAAAATGGGGGATCTTAGTAACATATTTCCGGACAGTACAACACAACAGGAGACAGATCTAAAATGGGAGGATGATCTGCTTAAATTGAAAAAACTACTACAGAGACAGATACGCACAAGATGGGATTTGACAAGTTTGGAGAACTATGTCAAAAATAAAATTTCACCAAGGGGTCTGAGACCCAGATTGTTTCCAGCGTTTAATCTTATTTCTGATAACTTGGATAAGGAATGGGAGAATTGTCTGCTGAAATGCTCTAAGGAACTCATGAACATCCTGATAAAACATGACAACCTGGTATTAGAGGAATGTGACAAAGAGATAGAAAAACTTAGCAAAAACCTGGAAACCTGGGAGAAGGATACACAGTTCCTGAAATTATTTGAAAAACAAGAGAAGGAATTAGAAAACTATGAGGATACTATCATCGAAAGGAAAAGGGCTAAGTATATACGAGACAAGAGGGATTTTCTCAACAATAACATCTTCAGGTGGAATAATAAGAAACTAAAGGAGGTTACCCCAAAACCCAGATATCAGGAGGTGTATACATCATCAGAAATAGAGTCGTCAGGAGGAGAGGATATCTATGAACCTAATGCCACTGATCCCAGAAGGCAATTCAACTTGGAACAGGACCCTTTTTTAGGGGCAACGCGGGGGGCAAGGAGCCGCCCCGCAAAAGGAAGACGAGGAGGGGGACCAAGAGGAAATTACGATCCCCAGAGATGGGAAACTCCAGTTACACACAGATATCCAAGGAGGAAAATAAACAACAGAAAATATTAAATGAGGAATCCTCCCTGAAGATCATCAACCTCTCAGAACATATTCTAACAAAAGATCAGAATGCAGTATTAAGGAAAGGCTTATCTTTTGCCCCTCAGAAAAGCTTCAACCGTTTTCAGTGGGAAAAAGATACTAAATTATTCTGTCGTAAATTATTACTAACCAAGTTTTATGCACACAAGACAAGACAACAAGCGGAAAGATTGGCAGTATCTCCCTCCCTATTCTCACAAGGTATACATCAGATTCAGGATCAAGGGGGAGCAGAAAGTTTTGAGGGATTTAGGGAACAAGATCAAGAAATGATCTCAATTCTAGAAGAACTCTCTAGGGAAAGTATCCTAAAGGAGACCAAAGTTGGAGGTAGGGCCATCTGCAAGAATAAGTCAACCTTCTTTCCTCAAGATCAAATATGTCCCGAGGTTAAGATCTTTATGGACATGATAAGTAAGGATTTGGATGAAATGCAGAGAAAAAGATCTAAATACACGGATAACCTTACGAAAGGTGAGAGGAGAGCCCTAAATGAGATCAGTGGATGGGAGGATGTGATTGTGAAACCTTCCGACAAAGGGGGTAACATTGTCCTATGGCCTAAAGATAAGTACGTCCAGGAAGCTATGAGGCAACTCAACGATCCTGGGTGTTATGTCAAGACACTGTTCAACCCCACCGACAACTGCAGACTAACCCTCAATCGAATCATTGAGAGAGCACTGAAAGATAAAGTGATCACACAACAGGAATATGAGTTCCTACGGGTGGATCACCCAAGGACTCCAACTTTCTACCTCTTGCCCAAGGTGCATAAGGACCTAAAAAAACCCTCCAGGTAGGCCAATAGTGTCCGGTATAGGAGGGGTATCAGAGAAGGCCAGTATCTTTATCGACACTCACTTACGCAAACACGTTACTGCCTTACCATCCTATACACGTGACACGGGGGATGTAATTGCAAAATTACATGATGTGAGATTGGAGGACAACCACCTATTAGTTGGTCTTGATGTAGAATCACTGTATAGCAGCATTGACCATACCAAAGGCCTAGCTGCAGTAGAATACTTTCTCCGAATGGAGGGTCACAGTGACTTTAATTCCTTTTTATTACAGCTACTACATTTTGTCCTCCATAAAAACATTTTCACATTTGCTGATGCATTCTTCACCCAAATACGTGGAACGGCCATGGGCGCAGCTTGCGCACCCACCTATGCTAACCTTTACTTAGATTGGTGGGAGAAGGAGGTGGTTTTTAGTGAGATCAATGAACCCTTCACCAGTAAAATAATAACCTGGATGCGCTACATAGACGACATTTTCGTCATCTGGGAGGGAGATGAAGAATCCCTGAAAGAGTTCATCCAGCTACTGAATAGAAATGATTTGAATTGAAACTTACACATGAGATCAGCAGGGAATCAATTCCCTTTCTTGACCTTAGAATTTATAGGGACAAGAATGAAATGCTGGCTACGGAACTCTATAGAAAAAAGACGGCTACGAATAGCCTACTACTCAGTACCAGCTCACATCTACCTGCTACTGTTCAGAACATCCCTAGGGGTGAGTTCCTCAGATTGAGACGAAACTGCTCAGATGATGATACATACAAGATTAGGAGCAAAGAACTCACAGGAAGACTTCGAGAAAGAGGATATAGTATGAGGTGCATTAAAAAGGCCAGTAGAGCCCTCCTTCATACTGATAGGCAATCTATCATTTTTCAAGAAAGCAAGAGATCAAAACAGTTAAAGGAAACCACAATTAAACCCAAGATACGGTTTGTGGGTGACTTCTGCCAGGAGTGGAAGGAAATTAGGGGGATCATTAACAAGCATTGGCCCCTTTTACTGAATGATTCTGACTTGGCTGAAAACCTGGGACCAACAGTAGCAATGAGCTGGAAGAAATCACCCAGCATCAAGGACAAACTGGTTAAGAGCCATTTCTGCCGCCTTCCAAAACGGGCAGACAAGATAAGAGGCACATATCCATGTGGATCATGTGCAGTCTGCGAATGTGTTGAGACGAGACCGGATATCAAAGATAGGGAAGGGAATAAATTAATAACAAACGAATTTTCAAATTGTCAAACTACAAATGTCATCTATTGTATACAATGTCCTTGCAAAATGTTATATGTGGGTATGACCACTAGAATGGTCAAAATACGCATAATGGAACACATGGGCAACATTAGGAATGTTGAAACAGATCTAATGAGATTTAGGAGAATTTCCTCAGTTGCCAAACACTTTCAACATAAACATTTTAAAAATCCCAATGAACTCAAATTCTTCTGTCTTGAGAGACTACGGATGGGCATAAGAGGAGGGGACTCATCCAGAGAACTACAAAAATTAGAAAGCAAGTGGATATTTAAACTGGATACAATGACACCAAGAGGCTTAAATGAGAATATTAATTATGGAGTTTTTCTTCCCAATTAATGCCGAGTGTACTGTCTACCTGACATCTTAATAACCTCTCTTTTATACCTATAGTAATTTCAGGCAGAATCCCATTCCCTTCTTTTGAATTAAATTTCTGGACGTATAAGTCCCAGTAATATCTGACAGAACCCTTCTTCCCTAAAAATGTCACATTATTTGTAAATATTCTATAAGTCCTAGCATTTCTGACAGAAACTCTCTCTTCCTTAATGTCACAACATTTGGAACTACCTTATAATCTCATAGACTCCCTTAATGTCATTTTAGTGTCATATACACACCTATAGTGTTACTGACGCTTAACCCATCTGTCCTTTGAATCTTGTGCAACATATGAATACTTTTCAATATCCGTGTTAAATACTCTCTAGGACTGTTAAGCGTATACAAGCAGACCGTTTTAGTTAAAAACTGCTATTATTGGGATAACAGGCATTAAGGTCAATTGTATAACCCACACTTATTGACAGTAATCCATTATACACCTTAAGAGGGTTATTACACGTATTTGACTGTGCAAATTCTTTTCCCTTTTCCCTTTTTTATCATATCACATTAGTTAACATACCCCTTTCACAAAAAAAAAAACCCTTTCCTCCCCTCCTCACCTCCCCTCTTTTTTCCTTTTTCTTTTTTCATTCTGTCACAAATAATTACAATAAGGAGATTGAACAATATCTCCTGCAGTACGAGCACAGACACAATATCAATAAACACTAGTATCACTTTTATCACCTCACATTCTTATTATAAACAATGTGTCATTAGACCCCTTCCTTACAGATTACTCACATTACAGAACATAGGCACTATTTTATTTTATTTTATTTTATTATCCAGTTACTTATCTGTTCACATACTACGATTTACATCCCTCCGTATAATAGCAACTTTAGGCTGTGCAATATGGTCACTAGTTATTATATATAATTTAAATCTCATCATATTTATGTATAGGCGTGCAATATCGTAATGTTCTATGCACATAATGATAAGAAATTAAAGTTCATGTCCTAGTGTTAAGCTCTATATATGAGACTAATACTTTCTGACTCAATTGAGTTTACATGGCTTTTCCCTCTATACGAGACCACTGCAAAATGCTAGTGAGACTCATATCAACCTTGAGGGATATAAAACAAGTACACAATTAAGCCTAATACAATTAATGTCTAACTTGCTTATCACTTTTTATCTTAGCAATATGGGATGCAGTGATTTTTTTTATATATACTCTAATATACACATAGCTCAGTCCTTTATACATATGTACACAATGATTACTATTTAGTATATAATTGATTAAACCTGTCATTAATTATTATCAATATCAAAGGGTCAGCTCTTTGCACGTACTTTTATTCTGACCATTCCTCCTGGATCCAATCTCCTTTTTTAGCTGTCTAAGTGCATAGGTGTGTACATCCAAATGTAATATTTAAGAGGGAATAAGATATAAATTAGATAGATGTACATATCATAGTCTTAAGCAAGTAATGACTATATTTCTGACAAGCATATGATTTAATTATTGGCTTATAGCACTTTTTTAAACAGCAATTGTCTTAATTAGTCCAGAGAGTTACTCAATATGGGATCTTGGCTTCGGCTTTAAATATGACGTCCGCCTCATTGACGTCACTGATGTGATCAAGCTAGATGTGAAACGTACGTCATCATTCTGCGGGTGTGGACGTACACTGCTTATGGAGGTGCGGGAATTACACCCGACCCGGCGTCCAGCTCCCGCAGCGGCTCGTTGCAAATTGACGGAGAACTAATCTTAAAAGGACACAGGCACACCCAGAGTACGGGAGTGATACTGGACTGCAGGAGTGAACCTGCAAATTGGCGGCGGCTTTGTTCTGCTCCCGCACAAACGTACCAGATGCTACTCTTATAAGGTATTTCAGAGCTGCCCTCTCATCCGCTGTTTTGTGTCCACGGCCCCCCTGCAATGCTCGTAGGCAACAGGGGAGGGGTGGTATAAAACGTGGACAGTAGAAGCAGCACGCACTGCTCTGTCCCTTCAGTCCTCAGATACACGGCTCTTCCCTGCTCTCATTGTATCCATTCACTGCCCATTGTGGCACATAGAACAACAGCAGAAAGGGAATCCGTTCGCCCACACCTAGGACTCTGCTTTGCCTCTCAGATGATAGACTATTAAGGTGATTCAAATCTTGACATGATGATTGTAATTTATGAGGAATTAATATAGATCTACCTGCAATTTTAGCTTTATATTATAATACTCCATGTCAGTCCTTGATTTTCTTAAAGGGATTTGTGTGTATATATAAATACCGTTATCTAAGGATAGTATGAGTATTGTGAAGATCATTACACCACTCTTCGGATCTGGGAGATTACGTATAGTGTCTGTGTTTAGTAGGCATAATATATCTATCAAGGAATAATTATCCCTGGAGTGCCTATATATTATAGTCTTGATTTACTAAATAATATACTGCAAAGGACATTAACTCTAACAAGTCCAGTAAACTATATTCAAATGCCCTATGTACCGGGGGAAAGGAATATTTTGCCTATATGTGATATTTCTGAGACAAACCTTCATATGAGAACTAGGTGTAACAACTTTTATCACAGAGTGGATCATTCGTTCCGAGTGTATGATTTACAGCGATAGGGATAAATTTAACATCCATACATAGTCCATGATGTACATTGTTACTGATTATGCAAAACCATTCTGTCAATTTCATACCGTTGCAGATTGGTAGACGCAAATTGTCATCAAATCACATGGGCACTGCCGTGATAGTCTTGAACAGTAGACTGCCATAACAGGCGGTCATATGTTACAATACCCTTATACCTCTCATTATAATACATTTTAGGACTGATCACACTGCTATACATTTGGTTACAACCTAGAATAGTAACATTGGGGAATATCCCTTATGATACTCCCTTCCTTTTCTATCGGAGTAATATAGGAAATTTCACCTCGGACTGGCACTTTACAACTTTAGCAGTAGTTTATTTGTCTAGAGACTAATTCATGTGTTATGTTCTCTTAAGCTTTTAGTTTCCGCAACTGAGCATAAAGGTAGCTAATTAGCACCTAGTGATATTAATAATATTTCACTTAGCATAATTCATTCCTTTATTATATTTTTTGAATTTAATTATCATCATCTATCTCTTTCTGTCCTTGAATTGAGGGATAATAAACAATATTTTGAATGTTTTAATCCCATGGGCAATGATATTTGAATTTACTACTCTTAGGTTATCAGAGGCTCATAAAGCTTGATAATAGATACTTATCTTAAATTATATGAATAAAAGTTAAGTTTTAATACTTACAATCATTTCAAAAGAGTGCGCCACACACTAAGCCCCTTTTTTTAGTGATAGGCCCACTAGTGGCTTACACTAATAATCTCTAGATCAAATACTGTATGGTAGAGTGGCCAGATGGAGCCACTCCTTAGTAAAAGCACATGGCAGCCCGCCTGGAGTTTGCCAAAATGCACCTGAAGGACTCTCAGACCATGAGAACCAAAATGATCTGGTCTGATGAGATTGAACTCTTTGGCGTGAATGCCAGGTGTCATGTTTGGAGGAAACCAGGCACCGCTCATCACAAGGCCAATACCATCCCTACAGTGAAGCATGGTGGTGGCAGCATCATGCTGTGGGGAGGTTTATCAGCGGCAGGAACTGGGAGACTAGTCAGGATAGAGGGAAAGATGAATGAAGCAATGTACAGAGACATCCTGGATGAAAACCTGCTCCAGAGCGCTGTTGACCTCAGACTGGGGCGACAGTTCATCTTTCAGCAGGACAACGACCCGAAGCACACAGCCAAGATTTCAAAGGAGTGGCTTCAGGACAACTCTGTGATTGTCCTTGAGTGGCCCAGCCAGAGCCCAGACTTGAATCCGATTGAACATATCTGGAGAGATCTGAAAATGGCTGTGCACCGACGCTCCCCATCCAACTTGATGGAGCTTGAGAGGTGCTGCAAAGAGGAATGGGCAAAACTGCCCAAAAATAGGTGTGCCAAGCTTGTGACATCATATTCAAAAAGTCTTGTGTCTGTAATTGCTGCCAAAGGTACATCAACAAAGTATTGAGCAAAGACTGTGAATACTTATATACATGTGATTTCTTAGTTTTTTATTATTAATAAATTTGCAAAAATCACAAAAAAACTTTTTTCACGTTGTCATTATGGGGTATTGGGGGTAATTCAGAGTTGATCGCAGCAGCAAATTTGTTAGCAGTTGGGCAAAACTATGTGCACTGCAGGTGTGGAAGACATAACATTTGCAGAGAGAGTTAGATTTGGGTGGGTTATTTTGTTTCTGTGCAGGGTAAATACTGGCTGCATTATTTTTACACTTCAATTTAGATTTCAGTTTGAACACACCCCACCCAAATCTAACTCCCTGCACATGTTATGTCTATCCCCCCCCCCCCCTCCTCCTGCAGTGCTCATGGTTTTGCCCATCTGCTAACAAATTTGCTGCTGCGATCAATTCTGAATGAGGTCCATTGTGTGTAAAATTTTGAGGGGAAAATGAATTGATTCCATTTTGGAATAAGGGTGTAACATAACAAAATGTGGTAAAAGTGAAGCACCGTATAAGAATAGACTGGTCAATGGTGTCAAATATTTCTGTATAGAATAGGATTGTCCCTTTAAATAGCACAGAAGATATGTCAGCTTTAAAAAGTGCTACATAGTAATTTAGCCCTTCATCTGTACTAGTGGCATTTAATGACAGGGGGCTAATCTATGTTTCCTCACAAAGAGCATTTGGGTGGAAGTCCCTCCTTAAATAAGACCTCTGAAATCATTGATGGTGTCAAAAGAGGGGAAGAAGCATTAATTATTGCAAATATTCTGTATCTTGAATGCAATGTTATTTAATTGGATGCTCCCAGCTCAATGCAACCCCTGTACAGTGACTAGCAGCAGATTTTACCTCCGTATTTGGGACCTTCTCCTGAAGGCTATAAGTGGTGGGTGTCATTATATAAGAAAGGTGCTTTCCGGCGGAGACTCATATCACTGTGTAGAACAGACCTGGGCAATGTACGGCCCGCGGGCCACATACGGCCCTTTGGCAATCCCTATCTGGCCTGCGTATTTATTTGAGTCACACGGCTCCCCCCCTTAATCTCACACACACGGCACCCGCGGCTCTCCACCCACAGGCTCTCTGCACCACACACTGTGCTGTATCGCTAGGTCACAAAGACCCTACGATGCAGCTTACCAATTAAGACCCAGTGACTGCCCGCGAGTCGCAAGCTACAGAGCCGCAGTGCATGGGCAGTCACTGCCAGCGGTCCCCGCCCCCCTGGGTCCCTAGCAACCAGCGCCTGATGACGTGTATCCCGCGGGAGACGGCTTTGCCCTGTCACTTCCTGCTTAAACTTCGGGGTGCTTTAGAGATCCCGTCAGACCGGCATCCAGGGTGAGTCTTGCAGCAATGGGACAGCAACCCGTCATACAGTGCACATTACAAGCCAATAGCAGAAAAAAATGACATTAAAAAGTAGGTTTGTGCTTTTATTATATATTGAGCATAATTAAGTTCAAGTTGTCATTGGTTCGGCCCTCCAACACAGTTCTGATTTTTCATGTGGCCCCCTATAGAAAATAATTGCCCACCCCTGGTGTAGAACATTTCAGGTGTGTTACTTACTGTAGCTTTACATTTGGTTTTGAAACAAATATAAATATGAGGGCCCAATTTTCAGTGAGTTTTAGTTATGTAAAACTCATTGCGTATAATAAATGGTGCTCCAGCTAATCAGCTCCCAACTGTCATTTTTTCAAACACATGACGGTTAGGAGCTGATTGGACGGAGCACCATTTATCATACGCAATGAGTTTTAAATAGCTAATAGTGTTTTTCTTTCTTTCAATTTGTTTCTGGTTTAATTTCTCTTAGTGAATGAGATGCTGACCCCTGTGGACTTCACATTTCTAATGAATTTCCATTAGATGCTTGAATTTAATTTCCAAATCTCTCTGTAATTGCCTATGAGGCACTGTGTAAGGAATCTCTAAGCAACTCTGATTTATTTTATTTAAATCATCTCAGTCTGTTAATAGGCTGCATTCCCGTTCTAACATAATTCTCTTCAGCCGCATATTCTGTACACCAACTGTGATAATGTTTACTTACAGCTTTTCAGAGCGAGTTAATCAGGACAAACGCATGCAAGAGAAGGGGCTCGATTGCACGTTGCAGTGGCATGCCCAGCTCTTTCATTTCTCTGGACCACTCCCCTGACCCATTCCCCTGAATAGAACCATTGATTGTCTCATACAACATGGCAGATGTTATGCAGGTCAGCAGTAATCAAGACCTACCTTCCAACCTTCTGACTTGATTGGGACAAAGCTGTCTAGATCGCAAACAGAGACAAAGCCCTCAGATTGGGGCTGTCCATATGTTGTCCTGCCTGAATCATAACAATTGGGGGTTATGCAGCTTCATACTGTACCTCCAATCATTTACAGATTCTGTGTAGGGACAAACTAATAATAATTTTATTCATATAGCGCTCTTTCTCCAACAGGACTGAAGGCACTCATCATAGCCTCTCATCTAGCCCAACTCTGGCCCAATCCTCCAAAATCTAGCCTGACCCATCCTGAAATGCTCAATTTTTTGGTGCAAAACTTTGCAGGCCATGAATTGGGACTGCAGACTGGAAGCACAAAACTAGTAAACTTAAGGGACCTACACACATGGCGATGTGCCGCCGAGGTACCTGACGGCCGATAAGGCCGACGGGCGACCCGGCGGCAGGGAGGAGGTTACGGGGGAAGTGAAGTTTCTTCACTCCTCCTGTCACCCGGCTCCATAGCAGTGCAAGCTAATATGGACGAGACTGTCCATATTGGCTTGCATGTTTAAACGAACCGGCACCAACGATGAACGAGTGCGGGGCCGCACATCGTTCATCGTTGGTGCCTACACACTGAAAGATATGAACGATATCTCGTTCATTAATGAATGAGATTGTTCATATCTTTCAGTAGTATCGGCTAGTGTGTAGGACCTATTACTATACAGCAGCAAAAACTTGTATCCTGTTTCGGAAACTTGCAGGATTATGGAAAGAATTACAAAACTCAACATTTGGGAATTATCAAGGGAAGATTCAAAGGGCCAAATGTAATAGAATGAGAGTTTCAAAAAGTGAGAGATTTGGTAAGGTTTTGCAGTTTGTTTGTTTTTAAAGTGGCAATCATTTACACAGCAAGAGCAACCTGGTTTTGCAGTGTAAATGATTGCCACTTTAAAAAAACCTGAAAAAACCTTACCAAATCTCTCACTATCTGAAACTCTCACTCTATTACATTTGGCCCTAAGTGTTCATGGGCACCATTTCTCCAAATGCAGCACCATATTACCATGAATATTTGTATAAGTTTTACATTTACATTATATAGTAAGTGTATTTCTTCAGTGAGAGAGCTCGGCATTACCATGCGGCATTCGGTCGAATGGTCGACTGTAGTCAAGTCGACGTTCATAAGGATTACACCAGAATATCGACATCAGAACGTTGACATGGTTGACATCCTAAAGCTGTCAACAGGTTCACATTGTCAATGTCAGAAATGTCACCCTGTAAAATGTTGACAGTTTCAAGATGCCGATGGTTAGGGTTAGGTGGCACCGGGAAGGTTAAGGTTAAACTGTGGTGGGGTGTGGCGGGGTGAGGTTAGGGCTAGACTGGGGGAGGGGGTGTTGGTTAGGGTTAGGCACTAGGGGTCAGGGCACTAGTGATAGGGAGAGAAATACTCACTGAAACTCTGCAGTATCACAGGTCTGTACCGGAAGTGACTCTCACAGCACCATCGGACCTGGCAGGGGACGCTGGAGCCACTGCCATCGGGAGACAGTAAGGATCACAAACATTATGCGACCCAGTGTCTTATGTGGGTGCCATACTCCATTTTTATGTGTCTTAATATAATGTATAAATAAAATTACGGTTTTAAATTGGGCAGTGGTTTAGGCACTCTTGCTAGTAAGTCACTGTTGTGCAAGCGCCTTTCAGACCACAGAGTCATTTATAACACAGGCATCAGGAGTAAACATAGGGGGGATTCCAAATGCCTGGATTCTGTACAAAGCAGAATAAGAGAAATTTGCCACAAAAAAAAAACAACTCAGCAAGGCAAATGAGGATAAAAACAGTACTGTATGTACAAACCCAAAATTACTCTATAACCCCCGATGGTGGCCCTACATACAGCTATATATAGTATTCATGGCATAATTAAGAAATAGTTTAGGCAATAGGGAACAATTACCTTTTTGACTTACCCTGGAGTCTTTCATATTGAAGGCCTCTTGTCTTTCTCTTGATTGGGCTTCTAACTGATATCTCCAGGGCAAAGAGGGGGGCCAGGGACTGTGCTTCCTTGGTTTGTTCAGTCGCAGGGAATCCTCCTGGCCAGCCACCTAAGACATAGAGCCACTTATGGCATTTTAATCTACATGTTTAGATTAAGAGCATTAAAGTAGACAGTACATTGATAGACAGTCAATAGCTTGACCACAGATGTTCGACAGGGTCAAAAGGTTGACCGTTAATTGGTCAACATGGACTAACCCTAACCCTCCACCAACTGCTCTCTGTCCTTTCTGGCAGTCTAACCCTAATCCTCGCCCCAATTGCCTAACTCTAACCCTAAAAATAATGAAAAACAATGTGTCGACCATTTCTGTTGACTTTTTGAGCACGTCAACTATTTGACCCTGTTGACCTAATTCCATGTCGACCATTTAACTGTCAACCTTTTGACCATGTCGGCCTATTGTCTCTTGACCACCTGATGTTGACCGACTATTTATGTACTGTCTATTTACCATCTGGTTACCATCTTGAATAATTGGGCTGTATTCAATTGTTTTATTGCCGACAGCCAGTAGATGGCGCCCAACCGAACAATTCAATTGTTGCTCCATTCGGGTGTAAACTGCTGCCAGCGCTGGCATTTCAGCTCCCACCCCCAGGGGGTGGTGAGCTGAAATTAGTAAAAAGTGACCCGTTTCAGCACTTAAACTGGACTTTTCTCGTCATGCCCATTAGTTTGGTGATGTGTAGCTGCTATTTACGGCTAAACTCAAATCTTATGGGCGTAATAAAAAAGAACAAGTGAATACTGCCCTGCGATCTTTCGTCACTTTAAACGGGAGATCGGGCACAATATAACAATTGAGCATCACCAAATATGTTTTATTTTGGGTAAAAAATAAACACCGAAACAATTGACCAGGGATTGCTTTTGGACATGAGAACAGGATCTTGCATCATACACACCAGTGGCCTCTTAGTTGCTTACACACATATACTGGTGGAGAAAAGTGGTGCTTTCTTGGTGTTTAGCCAAAAGAAAGGAGCAAATATTCACATACACATCTTCCACAGAAGGGTGCCTCCTCTGGTACGCGTCATACGGACACGAGGAAAGAAAACTTTTTGGACAGATGTCATTAGTTTAGTCTCAGATTGCTCATTGATCATATCCCACATCCAGGAGTTCCCAGTAGGTGCCAGTCTAGATGTAGGAAGTTCTGTGTTCCAATAAATCAAAGTGGTTTTGTGGTCTCTTTCTGCACTAATCATAGCTGCAATGCTTGGCAGTGTGAGGTTCAGCTTTCGTACTGATCGTCTGCATGGAATCACATCTGACAGCAATCCAAGCTAGCAGGAGAGAACTGTCGGAGCTGTAACTATTTCTAATACAGCGTTTCTTTATAACCTACAGACAGTAAATGATTTAGAAATGACCCTTTCACAGCTAGCTTTGTATTTATTTGATTTAAGGAACAGTGCTTTGATCTTGATGCTTGTAGCTATGTATCACATTGTAGGTTGGTTTATGCGATGGACAACATTTTAGAGAAGAACAAGAGATAGAGAAGAAGAGAAAGGCAAATGCCGTTATATATACTGGTGTTTTATACAACACACTGGTGCCTTCCTCATTTTTCTTCCAAGTAAGAAAAAACAGTAAATGGTGTTACTGTATATGATCCAGTAACATAGTAATTTTTGTTTGGGTGCCAGAGTGTCGTGAGTATAGAAAGAGAACACATGTAAGTCTTGTGTGAACTGTGTAGAGGGTTAGTAATCGTGTAGAATAGAATAAAGCAGGGGTTTTTAACTCCAGGTCTCAAGTATCTCCAACAAATCATGATTTGAGTATTTTTGTCTGTAGAAACAGATGGCATTATTAGTGATGAACTCAAATAGATAAATACACCTGTGGAAGATTAAAGAAATCATGAAAATATAAGTTTGAGGTAATTGAGCAATGAAGTTGAAAAGCCAGGACTTTGGTATTCAAGTAGAATCAAGGGTGGTAACTCACTATTTAATAGATTACTATACCACTGAATTCCATGGGCACCATTTTGACTGATACATTATTGCTTGTTAGTAATCATTCATAATAAAAAAATACTTCTTCATAATGTAATAATGTGCTAGCTTCATTTGGAACTTTAGAAAATGCCAAGATTAATAACGAATCCGCATCTAAGGTAAGAAAGTTTAGTAACTGGAGAATAATTATGACCTGTTTGTAGAATGTTTCCATTTCCGTGGTCCGTGGAGACCCCTAAATATAATATTACAATTAACAGAACATGAGCCGATATAAAAAGCAGTGTTTTTAATTAAGTATAACTGTAATTATGTTTAGCATTCTCTTTCTTGTCTACCCAAGGTACAATGCGATGCTAAATAGCTTGTATTTTAATTAGTACAGCACCATTACCTCTGTAATTGTGTGTATAAACAGTGAATATTTATTAGGTTTAATTGTACAATCTAACAGTAACATACATTATCCATGGAAACTAAGAGAGTTTGAATTTTTACTTATTTACTAAAATTCAGTAATCTTATAGCTTTTCGTTTGAACATAAAATGATTATTTACAAACAGTCAGTTTAAAAGGATGTATCCAAGGGTCAGTTTCTGACATGAAGAGGAATGCTTCATAATTAAATATAAAACCTAACTTTGGTGGTCATTCCAAGTTGTTCGCTCGTTGCCGTTTTTCGCAACGGAGCAATAAGGTAGAAGATGCGCATGCGCAGGGCCGGTGCAAGGGTGTTCGGCGCCCTCCTGCAAACTATAAATTTGCGCCCTCTCTCCCATACTTAATAAAGAGACAATGCAGTATGAAGTCTCACGCCGCAAAAAAACAGGTGGGGCGTGGTCACACAATAGTACCAATTCAAATTACTCCATACAGTAGCATAATCTTGTTCACATTTACACCGCGCATAGCGCACAGAGGGAACTCAATTCACCGCTGTCGGTACTCCGACTGTCATTTTACACTTTACGGCAGGTAAGAGTCCCCATTTTACACATTACGGCAGGCAAGAGTCCCCACTTTACACATTACGGCAAGCAAGTGTCCCCATTTTACACATTACAGCAGGCACGTGTCCCCATTTTATACATTACGGCAGGCAAGAGTCCCCATTTTACACATTATAGCAGGCAAGTGTCCCCATTTTAAACATTACGGCAGGCAGGTGTCCCCATTTTATACATTACAGAAGGCAGATGTCCCTATTTTACACACTACGGCAGCCAGAGTCCCCATTTTACACATTACGGCAGGCAAGTGTCCCCACTTTACACATTACGGCAGGCAAGAGTCCCCACTTTACACATTACGGCAAGCAAGTGTCCCCATTTTACACATTACAGCAGGCACGTGTCCCCATTTTATACATTACGGCAGGCAAGAGTCCCCATTTTACACATTACGGCAGGCAAGAGTCCCCATTTTACACATTACGGCAGGCAAGAGTCCCCACTTTACACATTACGGCAAGCAAGTGTCCCCATTTTACACATTACAGCAGGCACGTGTCCCCATTTTATACATTACGGCAGGCAAGAGTCCCGATTTTACACATTATAGCAGGCAAGTGTCCCCATTTTAAACATTACGGCAGGCAGGTGTCCCCATTTTATACATTACAGAAGGCAGATGTCCCTATTTTACGCACTACGGCAGCCAGAGTCCCCATTTTACACATTACGGCAGGCAAGTGTCCCCATTTTACACATTACGGCAGGCAGGTGTCCCCATATTACGCATTACGGCAGGCAGGTGTCCCTATTTTACACATTACGGCAGGCAGGTGTCCCCATATTACGCATTACGGCAGGCAGGTGTCCCCATTTTACACATTACGGCAGACTGGTGTCCCCATTTTACGCATTACGGCAGGCAGGTGTCCCCATTTTACACATTACGGTAGGCAAGAGTCCCCATTTTACACATTATAGCAGGCAGAGACCCCTTCAACAAAGAGAGACAGAGTGAAAAAACCCAGACAGACACATAGATAGATAAATAGATAGATAGATAGATAGATAGATAGATAGATAGATAGATAGATGATAATCAAACATACAAAATACTCACTTAGTTCCTCTGATAGACACAACCTCCCGGGCAGTCTCTCTATTGTTCCTCAGTCCTGTTAGGTGATGAGATGGCTCCATGGATATGGGGGCATCTAGAGGCTCCTGGCAGTACTGCAGTCAAGTACAGTAGTCACTGCAGTTCTCTGCTCCCGAAGCCGTCCTTTGTCCGTCAGTTCCGCCCACACACCTCCCACTGCTAGCGCCACTGCAGGAGGAGATTACATCAGGACGGGAGGAGATTACATCAACGGCGTGGGAGTGGGGACTTGAAGAGCCGGTATGCACGTACCGTGATAGGCGCAGCCTGCAGCAACTGCACACATCAAAGGAATGCAGAGCAGTGAGAGCGCCTCTCCAGGCATGCGCCTCCCTGCACTGCATCCCTTTGCTGAGCGGGTTCCGCCGGCTCTGCGCATGCGCATGGTACGCAGCGCGCATGCGCTTAGTTATTTAACACAAAACTTAGTAGATTTACACAAGCTCGAGCAACGTTTTTTCAACGCTCGAGTGATCGTAGTGTGATTGACAGGCAGTGGGTGTTTCTGGGCGGAAACATGGCGTTTTCAGGGAGTGTGCTAAAAAACGCAGGCATGCCAGTTAAAAACGCAGGAGTTGCTAGAGAAACGGGGGAGTGGCTGGTCGAATGCAGGGCGTGATTGTGACGTCAAACCAGGAACTAAACGGACTGAGGTGATCACAATCTAGGAGTAGGTCTGGAGCTACTCAGAAACTGCAGGGAATTATTTAGTAGCAGTTCTGCTAATCTTTCGTTCGCTATTCTGCTAAGCTAAGATACACTCCCAGAGGGCGGCGGTCTAGCGTGTGCACTGCTGCTAATAGCAGTTAGCGAGCGAACAACTCGGAATGAGGGCCTTTATCCAGTATTTTGAGCATTTTTGCCAGCTGTTGTGGTGCTATCACCCCTTTATGATTTCCACTAAAAATTGTTGCAGAATATGCAATTGGAAACCATGAATTGGGTAATGACAAACCGTCATCGAGGTAGGAAGGCCCTGCTCGCAAGCTTATAATCTATAGGGAAATAGACATTGATACACAAGGATAGGTGCTATCCTTGAGTATCAGGAAGGGAAAGTGAAGTAAGAGAAGATATGTGAGGATATGTGCAGAGCCGGCCTTAGCTATAGGCAGGCTAGGCATTTGCCTAGGGCATCCAAGCATGTCTAGGGGCATCCAAGCATGTCCCTGCAGTATCTCATGCTGGGAGGGACAGTCCGCAAACTAACTGTTACTTTCCAAATGTATTCAATCAGTACTTGTATACACTGCTGTTTACATTTGTAAAAAAAAAATGCACACTGTGCCTTAAACTTCCTCTGACATGCTTGAATGCCCCTGACTTGTGAGACCTCAGACAGACAGCAGAAGCCAAGTAAATGCAATTCCTGGACCTGTGACATTTTCACTGACTATATAAGGTTATTACTGGATGGCTTCTATAACACAAGTGTATTTTGGAAGACTGCTTCACAGAAACCTGACATCACCTATACTGCTTGTGCACATAGGGGAGGGGGACCCTGCCATCCTGTGTGTGTCCCTTATCCCTGTGCAATTCCCAGGTGTCTGCAGGGACATAACATGGGCAATGTTCTCCCCACACTTTATTTCCTAGTCAGTCCATGCCGTAAAATTCCCCTGCCACCCAGCACTGTAACATGGTCAGTAAGTCGCGTTGTGCTTTTCTATATGAAACATCAGTGCAGCATGACTTTCGGACACATCAGACTGGAGGGCAGAGCATATCACTCCCACAGTATAAAGTAAAGGGCATGCAGTAACAGACACCAGCAAACACACTGAATAGTGAAAAGAATGGACAGTTTCTACATGTTTGATACTGGTCTTTTTGTATAACCAGCAAGTGTGGCAGTATCTGTGGCAGTATATGTGTATTATGGGCATTACTAATGTGGGGCATATGTGTAAGGTGCATTACTGTGTGGCATTATGTGTATTATGGGCATTACTAATGTGGGGTATATGTGTAAGGTTCCTTTACTGTGTGGAATTATATGTATTATGGTCATTACTGTGTGGCATTGTGCAGAGTTGAACTGGCCCACAGGGTAACCCCCCGGTGGGCCCCACTACCTGAGCGTTGCAGGTACAGATGCAGAACTAGCGGCGGAGCTAGGGGGCACCAGACAAAATTTTGCCTAGGGCATCAAATTGGCTAGTGCCGGCTCTGGATATGTGTGCACTGTACAGTGGGTATGTAATTGGATAGGAAAGCTTATGAAATTTATGTGAGCGGTTCTGGGATTTGATAAGCTTGTCTGAATAGGTGAAGGTTTCAGGGAACGATTGAAGATTTGGAGACTAGAGGAGAGTCTTATTGTTCATGGGAGGGCATTCCACAGAGTGGATGCAGCCTGAAGAAAGTCCTACAATCATGCATGGGAGTTATGAGTGTGGATGAGAGAAGTAGATCTTGTGAGGAGCGGAGAGGTCGTTTAGGGAGATATTTTGAGATGAGTGAAGAGATGTACATAGGTGTAGTTTAGTTAATGGCCTTGTGTGTAAGTAAACGTATTTTATATTGAATACGGTAGAATACAGGTAACCAATGGAGGGACGGACAAAGTGGATCTTCAGACAATGAACGTCTAGTGAAAAAGATTAGCCTCACAGCTACATTCAGAATGGATTGTAGTAGTGAGAGTCTCTTCTTGGTAAAACCAGTAAGCAGACTATTGCAATAATCAATGCAGGAGATAAAAAGAGCATGGATTAGAGTTTTTGCAGTGTCTTGTGTGTAAGGTATGGTCGTATTTTGGACATGATTTTGAGACAGATTGAATGTGGGGAACAAGGGACAGTTCAGAGTCAAGGATCATACCTAGACAGCGAGCTTGTGGTGTAGGGTTGATTATCGTGTTCTCAACAGTGATAGAAATATCAGGTTGGTAACAACTATTGGATGGTGGAAATATAATTAACTCTGTTTTGGGAAATATTAAGTTTGAGGTGACATCCAAGATGAAACGGCAGAAAGGCATTCATTGTTTACCAAGAGATGTGGTATAGACTGAGAAAAGCAGAGGACCTAAAACTGAGACCTGCGGTACTCCAACTGAAAGAGGTAGTGAAGAGGAGGTCGATTCAGAGAAACGGACACTGAAGGAGCGATTAGATAGGTAGGATAGGAAGACCTAGAGATTGTAGTGTATGCGAAGAGAGTGATGAACAGTGTCAAAAGCAGCAGAAAGATCTAGAAGAATTAGAGGTGAGTAATGGCCTTCAGACTTCACAGTGACCAGACCAGATCATTCACTACTTTATTCAGTAGTGAATGATGCTTCTATGCTTAAGCATCAGTCCTGCAGGGCATGCCTATGTGATATACTTTACTTATGACCAGAACAAATTATTGCTAGAGAGAGAATACACTATTAAAACAAAGAGAGACTATACAGTGACAACGTATGCTACAGCGCCATCTACTGTTGAGCCATGGATGGTCGATGACTTTTTTTTATCGTTTACATCCATTGATGGTTGAGTTATCAATAGTTTGCAGTTCTAGATCTGCAGACCACGGCCATCAGCCACCGTTGGACCTTTGCCACTGATGTTCACAATCGGTGGGTTCCCCCATCAGTGGCAAAACCATCATTGCCACTAGACCAGTGATGATTGCTGACCATCGATAGCTGATGACCAATCTTAGTATAGCTTCTCATTTCATACAGCCTGTAAAGTGTAGTTATAGTCTATGTACCATTGGATGTGCCTGTCAATGTTCTTTATGTAATTATATCGTGAATATGATCATACTCTGATATTTACTGAAACACTGGGTCATAGCATGCTAATATATAGAACCTGTGTGAATACAGTAAATGCTGAAAATAATATTATTGGTGTAGTACAGTGACATTAATAGTCTGGGCACCAAATGTTCTATAGGAGTCTATTTGCCATCTTACCTTCTCCAGGAACTTTACTTAACACTTTTCTTAACACTTAATATCTATCATGCACCAGGTCTATAACAGGTGCAGTTTCTCGGTCCAAGTAACCACTGCAAGTTATCAAATTAGACATACCTAGCGATGTGGATTCAAAAGCCAGGCCCCCGGTGATCTTGGAATTAGCCTTGGCTACAAGCATACAGCTCCGGCAAAGGGCTTCTAAGTATTGCCAGATGTGGCCTTCTAACTGTACATGTATACGTGCCCTAATCTCCATAATGGGCATGTATGAGCTTATATGGCTGCAAATGCTCTGTATACTGGGTGCATGTTTGCATCTCTTGGCGGAGTTGTGGGACACAAAAGTGGACTACAGGTAAAAACCGGTCCTTAATGTCCGGGAATGCTGGCACTTATAGTTCTACATACCCAGGGCTTGTTGTCTGTCAGGAGAGGATTCTATTTTTATGTGGGTGCCGACTTCAATATGCCCGGGCTGACTAGTTTGGGTCTGTTTTATTATTATTGGATTGGGACCCCACACTGGGGGGTTATATATACTAAAGTGAAGGTTTTTACAACTGGGGATGTTGCTCATAGCAGCCAATCAGATTCTAGATATTGTCTTCCAGAAGGTACTAGATAAATGATAAGTATAATATGATTGTTGCCACATCTAAAACCTGCATTTTGTCAAAGTAAAGATAACCCTGATTGGTTTATCATTTATTTCTGTTGCAGCTTTATATCCATAGATCACTAGTGGCTGTATCATTTATTTCTGTTGCAGCTTTATATCCATAGATCACTAGTGGCTGTATCATTTATTTCTGTTGCAGCTTTATATCCATAGATCACTAGTGGCTGTGACAATCTACAACTGTCACTAACTATCTGGCACCAGGAGCTGGAAGTGAACTATTCATTTTTGGAAATAGTGGTAACACTAACTTGCAGGGCATGTCTAGTTTTAATCATTCAAATTAATCTTCACTGGGGACTGGCAGACCTAGGGCCTGATTCTGAGTCGCTCACACTGCCGATGCCACATGTAGTGGACAAATTTTCTTCTTCTGCTCATGTGTCTATGTTGCATTGCGCATGCTTCCATATACCAGACGCAAATCTACGATCAACTCTGAATTACCCCCTATCACATGCATTTCTGCAATTCTGCTGTCTCTCATTCAGCCATAACTCCAGTTTTCAATTTTCCATCCCTATTTACCTCATCCACACTATGTCCAGTCTGACAACAACACACCGGCTCTCCTAACTTGTATCTCCAACTGTCTCACTGCTATCTCTTCTAGGTTGTCAATTTCATTATCTGTTGACGCCACTACTATCCCCTCTAGCCCACAAGCGCACTGTCTTGGAGTAATCCTGGACTATTCCCTCTCCTGCAAACTACACATTCAGCACCTCTTACAAACCTGCCATTTTCATCTCAAAAATATTTCCAGGATCAAACACTTTCTCATCCAGGATGTTACTAAGACCCTCATCTACTCACTGGTCATCTCCACACTGGATTACTGTAATCTCCTCCTATGTGGCATCCCTGACAAATGCTTCTCTCCACTCCAATCTATCCTCAATGCTGCTGGTCGTCTCATCTTCCTCACCAAAATTACTATGTCCACCTCTCCTCTCTTACAAGCCCTTCACTGGCTCCCCTTTCCTTTCAGTATCCAATTCAAGCTTCTCACACTCACTTACAAAGCCGTCACCCACTCCTCTCCCAGTTACATCTCTGACCTTATCTCCCTTTACACTTCCACCCGTCTTCTTCGTTCCGCTAATGCACGCCGCCTCTCCTGCCTACTTTTTACCTCCTCCCACTCCTACCTTCAAGATTTCTCACGTGCTGCTCCCTTTCTCTAAAATTCTCTACCTCTACCCCTCAGACACTCCATCTCTCTGTAAAACTTAATATGGGCTCTGAAGACCCACTTCTTCACCAAACCTCTCATCCTAACCCTCTGTTCCCCGCTCACTGTCTACCCCATCTGTGTCACCCCCGTCTGCCCCTCCCCGTTAGAATGTAAGCTCTCACGAGAAGGGCCCTCTTCCTTCATGTGCTTTTCATTCTCTTACTTAAACCCTTTTCTACTCCATACTCCCTTCGACGACACCAAATCCCTTAGTTTTCTGACACCCTGATACTTATGTCAGTGTCATCTGCTGATGCAGCTATGTTTTTATACCCTTTACATGTCCTATATTGTCTTGAACTGTAAGCCACTGTTTTCTTGTTTTGCTTGTTTCTTTATGTACTCTGTAATTGGGCGCTGCGGATGATAATAATTATGGGCGTGTTATGGGAGTGTCACTTGCGTGTCGGTGATAGTAGTTGTGCACACAGCTGCTCAGCTGCTCGCCTAAGTGGCCATACTCTGATGGAGAAACTGCATCTGCCATAGGACTGGTGTAAGTTTTGATGGGGCCACCTATGGTGCATCTAAACACCAGTTTTTCAATGTTAACGCCAGTTGGTGAGATTCTGGCAGCCCATTCCGGTAGAGGACATCCAGGTCGGCATAAGATTGAGCAGTGCAGGGGGCAGCGGTGAGTCATAGGGGGCGAGGCAAGTCAAATGAGGCTGGTCCAGAGGCGTGGTTTCCACAATTGCATCATTGTGGCCACTCCCCCAACTATACAATGCTGAGATTTCTGGCATTGCACAGCGGGGGACGTGGCTATGATGACGTGATTCAATGCGAATCCCATCATTGCCAGGGTAAGTGGTGGGAACAGCCATATTCCGCAAGACTTGTCCACCTTTCTGTCCACTCTGGGAGAGTAGGCAGGTATGGTCTATGGGCGCCGACATTGGGTGTCACAGCATACCTCCGAGCATACAGCATTGTATCTTCTACGACAGCATCATCCTCTGTTTTGGGAAATGGAAGCGGCCAGCGCCCCCGCCCCACCCACAAATGGCTTCAGACTGTCAGTCATTGACATTCTAATGCTGTACTGCGTCTGACGGCACCGGTCTGTACTCAGGGCCGGATTAACAATGGGGCGGATGGAGCTGCAGCTCCAGGCCCCCCATTGAAAATAGGCCCACAGCAAACTGGCAGCATTGACAGGAAAAAACTTTTTCCTGTCACAGACTGCCAGCGGCCTCCTCTCTCCCATGCCCCCTCCTCCGGCTCCAGCGCTATCACCTGAGATGTCATGGAGCAGGAGCCGTGCAGGCAGTGTTCTGGCCTCCCCTCCCTCTCCAGTCTCTCCTTCTCCAGGGTCCTGCTGTGACTCATGGGCCCAAGCTCCGCCCCCAGACTGCACGGGGAGCTCAGCTGCTGCTGCAGGAGGCCTTACAAGGTTAACTTAATAGCTTCTTGATTAATGTGTGTGTGTGTGTGTGTGTGTGTGTGTATATAGTGTGTAGGGTGTGTATATGTGGTGGTGTGTGTACTTTGTGTGTGTGTAGTGTGTACTGTGTGTGTGTATATAATGTGATGGTGTGCGTAGTGTGTACTGTCTGTGTATATGTGGTGTGTGTAGTGTGTGCTGTGTGTGTGTGTGTGTGTGTATAATGTGATGGTGTGTGTAGTGTGTACTGTGTGTGTGTATATGTGGTGTGTGTAGTGTGTGGTGTGTATAATGTGATGGTGTGTGTAGTGTGTACTGTGTGTGTATGTGGTGTATGTGGTGTGTGTAGTGTGTGCTGTGTGTGTGTATAATGTGATGGTGTGTGTATATGTGGTGATGGGGTTGTGTGTGTACTTTATGTGTGTGTGTAGTGTGTACTGCGTGTGTGTATACTGTATGTGGTGGGTGGGTGTGTATAGTGTGTGTGTATATGTGGTGGTGGAGGTGTGTGTAGTGTGTATATGTGGTGGTGCAGGTGTGTTTACTTTGTGTGTGTAGTGTTGGTGGGGGTGTGTGTGTGTCAGAGCCGGATTAATAATGGGACCCCATCAAAAAAGGTTCCCAGCATTTCCTATGGCCGCATAAGGTCCCGTACACTCACACATCAAACGCTTTCCCTTGTTCCCGCCCGGGGGTAGAAAAACCGGGAATATTGAAAGTGAAGTGCAGGAAGAGCTTGAGAAGGCTCCTGCTGCGCCACTATCACCGGATTTATGCATACTGCATTTAAATGCGGTGATAGCGGCGCAGCAGGAGCTTCACTTTCGGTTTCTGCCCCTGGACCTCTCCCGCACTGCTGCTCCATGATATCATGGCGCACATCCCGCAGGGTGACTGGAACATGCACTGCCCTGTAGTAAGGCTTGATGATCCTGACTGAGCTGCTGTATGTGGCTGCTGCTGATCGCGGAAGGGATGTAGTGCAGTGCTGTATAGAAAGGTATGCACCGCCACAATGAAGATTTTACCAATCATATTTGGTGACTTGAAACTATATATATCTCTTTGTTTGTAAGTATGTACTAGTTTAAGACAGGTCACCTCAGTCAATGCCTGCCCCTGCTTGGCTCTACCCTCTCTCTGCTATTTACTCAAGCCCTTTCCCTTCCCTTTTGTGGCTCAAATCCCCCTCCTTCCTCCCATCATGCCTCCTTCCCAATCCATCCCAGGTGGATCCCACACATTCATCCCAATTTCTTCCCCTCCCCCTCCCCCATCATGGTATAGACACAAACCCCTCACCCATCCCCCTTCCACACTCCCATACTTACCCTGACGGCCAGTCAACCTTTCCTCAGCTGTCCCATCTCACATGTAGCTATATATATATAATAAATATATATATATGTATATATATATATATATATATATATATATATATATATAAAATATATATCTATGGGATGGCATTGGGATCCTGGTGCTTGTAATGCCAGTACTCAAAAAAGACCAACAGCGGCATCCAGAATCCCTACACCTGCTAGGTAAGTATTCTAACCCTCCCCTTCTACCTTTCTAACCCTCCCTACCCATTCCTGCAGCCTAACCATAACCAACCCTCCCTACAGCCTAACCCTAGCCTCCCCCCACTTAACCCTTCCTGTAGTATAGTGAACCTACCTTCCTTCCCCTCGTCAAGCATAGTCTAACTCTAACCCTCCCCGCCATACTTACGATCGAGATGCCATCAGTCGGAGTTCCGGCGCCAGCATTGTGTTCAATGTCGGGATCCCAGCGTCAATCTACTGGCCAGTGTTGGGATCCCAGCATCGGTATTTCAACTGCCAGCACCCCGAACGGCGATACGCTAACCAGATCCTAAATAAATATATATATATATAAATATATATACAGTGGGGGGATAAGGGTACCGGCGACTACTGTTGTGTGAACGTGCAAAAAGTTAGTATTAAAAACGTATGATTCATGAGCCAAAAAATATAAAATCGAACAGACAGTTTTAATAGCACATATAGGTAAGATACATAAAAGGTCATAAAAGATCCAAAAAACAAGTAAAAAGGGTAAAAAGATAAAAAGGTAAGGACTTAGCTTTTAAAATAGGCAAGGGGGTCACTGCAGGGAACCCAACGCGTTTCGTCACATCAGACTTCTTCAAAGGGTATATATATATATATATATAATCACCCAATTAAATAATCCAGACATAGTTTAGATTGCGGTCAACTTTTCAGGGACCTTATTACTGTATATGTGGTACTTTTGACTTCGAATGCCATCTGAACAAGTTGTGATCTTATCGGTGGAGTGACAGACATCATGCACTTCATATGTGTGTATATACAGTGTATGTATATATATATATATATATATAGGATGGGAGTGGGCTGGCACTCATTCCAACGGCTGTAGTTTACCCTGGTGCCCTCTGGAAAAAACTTTTGCAGAATCCCAAAATAGAAGACAGCGGCACTCAGGGAATTTACGAATCAATAAAGTGTATTCGAAAAATACAAAAGAGCCGACGTTTCGGGGCTCACCCGCCCCTTTGTCAAGGTGTGTCTTCTATTTTGGGATTATATATATATATATATATATATATATATATATAAATATATATATATATACTGTGTATATATATATATATATATATATATACCATATTCCAGTAAGGCGACACTCTGGAGACTCCAATGTAGTGAAACAAAGTGGTGTTTTAATTAGAGATGAGCGGGTTCGGTTTCTCTGAAACCGAACCCGCACGAACTTCATGTTTTTTTTACGGGTCCGAGCAGACTCGGATCCTCCCGCCTTGCTCGGTTAACCCGAGCGCGCCCGAACGTCATCATGACGCTGTCGGATTCTCGCGAGACTCGGATTCTATATAAGGAGCCGCGCGTCGCCGCCATTTTCACACGTGCATTGAGATTGATAGGGAGAGGACGTGGCTGGCGTCCTCTCCATTAGAAATTAGATTAGAAGAGAGAGAGAGATTGTGCAGAGTCAGACAGAGTTTACCACAGTGACCAGTGCAGTTGTTGTTAGTTAACTTTTATTTATTTTAATATAATATATCCGTTCTCTGCTATATCCGTTCTCTGCCTGAAAAAAAACGATACACAGCAGCAGCCAGTCACACAGTGTGACTCAGTCTGTGTGCACTCAGCTCAGCCCAGTGTGCTGCACATCAATGTATAAAAGGCAAAGCTTATAATAATTGTGGGGGAGACTGGGGAGCACTGCAGGTTGTTATAGCAGGAGCCCCCAGGAGTACATAATATTATATTAATTTAAAATTAAACAGTGCACACTTTTGCTGCAGGAGTGCCACTGCCAGTGTGACTAGTGGTGACCAGTGCCTGACCACCAGTATAGTAGTATATTGTTGTATGTATTGTATACTATCTCTTTATCAACCAGTCTATATTAGCAGCAGACACAGTACAGTGCGGTAGTTCACGGCTGTGGCTACCTCTGTGTCGGCAGTCGGAACTCGGCAGGCAGTCCGTCCATCCATAATTGTATTACAATATATACCACCTAACCGTGGTATTTTTTTTTCTTTCTTTATACCGTCGTCATAGTGTCATACTAGTTGTTACGAGTATACTACTATCTCTTTATCAACCAGTGTACAGTGCGGTAGTTCACGGCTGTGGCTACCTCTGTGTCGGCAGTCGGCAGGCAGTCCGTCCATCCATAATTGTATTATTATTATAATATATACCACCTAACCGTGGTTTTTTTTTCATTCTTTATACCGTCATAGTGTCATACTAGTTGTTACGAGTATACTACTATCTCTTTATCAACCAGTGTACAGTGCGGTAGTTCACGGCTGTGGCTACCTCTGTGTCGGCAGTCGGCAGGCAGTCCGTCCATCCATAATTGTATTATTATTATAATATATACCACCTAACCGTGGTTTTTTTTTCATTCTTTATACCGTCGTCATAGTGTCATACTAGTTGTTACGAGTATACTACTATCTCTTTACCAACCAGTGTACAGTGCGGTAGTTCACGGCTGTGGCTACCTCTGTGTCGGCAGTCGGCAGGCAGTCCGTCCATCCATAATTGTATTATTATTATAATATATACCACCTAACCGTGGTTTTTTTTTCATTCTTTATACCGTCGTCATAGTGTCATACTAGTTGTTACGAGTATACTACTATCTCTTTATCAACCAGTGTACAGTGCGGTAGTTCACGGCTGTGGCTACCTCTGTGTCGGCACTCGGCAGGCAGTCCGTCCATCCATAATTGTATTATTATTATAATATATACCACCTAACTGTGGTATTTTTTTTTCTTTCTTTATACCGTCGTCATAGTGTCATACTAGTTGTTACGAGTATACTACTATCTCTTTATCAACCAGTGTACAGTGCGGTAGTTCACGGCTGTGGCTACCTCTGTGTCGGCAGTCGGCAGGCAGTCCGTCCATCCATAATTGTATTATTATTATAATATATACCACCTAACTGTGGTATTTTTTTTTCTTTCTTTATACCGTCGTCATAGTGTCATACTAGTTGTTACGAGTATACTACTATCTCTTTATCAACCAGTGTACAGTGCGGTAGTTCACGGCTGTGGCTACCTCTGTGTCGGCAGTCGGCAGGCAGTCCGTCCATCCATAATTGTATTATTATTATAATATATACCACCTAACCGTGGTTTTTTTTTTCATTCTTTATACCGTCGTCATAGTGTCATACTAGTTGTTACGAGTATACTACTATCTCTTTATCAACCAGTGTACAGTGCGGTAGTTCACGGCTGTGGCTACCTCTGTGTCGGCAGTCGGCAGGCAGTCCGTCCATCCATAATTGTATTATTATTATAATATATACCACCTAACTGTGGTATTTTTTTTTCTTTCTTTATACCGTCGTCATAGTGTCATACTAGTTGTTACGAGTATACTACTATCTCTTTATCAACCAGTGTACAGTGCGGTAGTTCACGGCTGTGGCTACCTCTGTGTCGGCAGTCGGCAGGCAGTCCGTCCATCCATAATTGTATTATTATTATAATATATACCACCTAACCGTGGTATTTTTTTTTCTTTCTTTATACCGTCGTCATAGTGTCATACTAGTTGTTACGAGTATACTACTATCTCTTTATCAACCAGTGTACAGTGCGGTAGTTCACGGCTGTGGCTACCTCTGTGTCGGCACTCGGCAGGCAGTCCGTCCATCCATAATTGTATTATTATTATAATATATACCACCTAACCGTGGTTTTTTTTTCATTCTTTATACCGTCGTCATAGTGTCATACTAGTTGTTACGAGTATACTACTATCTCTTTATCAACCAGTGTACAGTGCGGTAGTTCACGGCTGTGGCTACCTCTGTGTCGGCAGTCGGCAGGCAGTCCGTCCATCCATAATTGTATTATTATTATAATATATACCACCTAACTGTGGTATTTTTTTTTCTTTCTTTATACCGTCGTCATAGTGTCATACTAGTTGTTACGAGTATACTACTATCTCTTTATCAACCAGTGTACAGTGCGGTAGTTCACGGCTGTGGCTACCTCTGTGTCGGCAGTCGGCAGGCAGTCCGTCCATCCATAATTGTATTATTATTATAATATATACCACCTAACCGTGGTTTTTTTATACCACCTAACCGTGGCAGTCCGTCCATAATTGTATACTAGTATCCAATCCATCCATCTCCATTGTTTACCTGAGGTGCCTTTTAGTTCTGCCTATAAAATATGGAGAACAAAAAAGTTGAGGTTCCAAAATTAGGGAAAGATCAAGATCCACTTCCACCTCGTGCTGAAGCTGCTGCCACTAGTCATGGCCGAGACGATGAAATGCCAGCAACGTCGTCTGCCAAGGCCGATGCCCAATGTCATAGTACAGAGCATGTCAAATCCAAAACACCAAATATCAGAAAAAAAAGGACTCCAAAACCTAAAATAAAATTGTCGGAGGAGAAGCGTAAACTTGCCAATATGCCATTTACCACACGGAGTGGCAAGGAACGGCTGAGGCCCTGGCCTATGTTCATGGCTAGTGGTTCAGCTTCACATGAGGATGGAAGCACTCAGCCTCTCGCTAGAAAACTGAAAAGACTCAAGCTGGCAAAAGCACCGCAAAGAACTGTGCGTTCTTTGAAATCCCAAATCCACAAGGAGAGTCCAATTGTGTCGATGCCTGACCTTCCCAACACTGGACGTGAAGAGCATGCGCCTTCCACTATTTGCATGCCCCCTGCAAGTGCTGGAAGGAGCACCCGCAGTCCAGTTCCTGATAGTCAGATTGAAGATGTCAGTGTTGAAGTACACCAGGATGAGGAGGATATGGGTGTTGCTGGCGCTGGGGAGGAAATTGACCAGGAGGATTCTGATGGTGAGGTGGTTTGTTTAAGTCAGGCACCCGGGGAGACACCTGTTGTCCGTGGGAGGAATATGGCCGTTGACATGCCAGGTGAAAATACCAAAAAAATCAGCTCTTCGGTGTGGAGGTATTTCACCAGAAATGCGGACAACAGGTGTCAAGCCGTGTGTTCCCTTTGTCAAGCTGTAATAAGTAGGGGTAAGGACGTTAACCACCTCGGAACATCCTCCCTTATACGTCACCTGCAGCGCATTCATAATAAGTCAGTGACAAGTTCAAAAACTTTGGGTGACAGCGGAAGCAGTCCACTGACCAGTAAATCCCTTCCTCTTGTAACCAAGCTCACGCAAACCACCCCACCAACTCCCTCAGTGTCAATTTCCTCCTTCCCCAGGAATGCCAATAGTCCTGCAGGCCATGTCACTGGCAAGTCTGACGAGTCCTCTCCTGCCTGTGATTCCTCCGATGCATCCTTGCGTGTAACGCCTACTGCTGCTGGCGCTGCTGTTGTTGCCGCTGGGAGTCGATGGTCATCCCAGAGGGGAAGTCGTAAGCCCACTTGTACTACTTCCAGTAAGCAATTGACTGTTCAACAGTCCTTTGCGAGGAAGATGAAATATCACAGCAGTCATCCTACTGCAAAGCGGATAACTGAGTCCTTGACAACTATGTTGGTGTTAGACGTGCGTCCGGTATCCGCCGTTAGTTCACAGGGAACTAGACAATTTATTGAGGCAGTGTGCCCCCGTTACCAAATACCATCTAGGTTCCACTTCTCTAGGCAGGCGATACCGAGAATGTACACGGACGTCAGAAAAAGACTCACCAGTGTCCTAAAAAATGCAGTTGTACCCAATGTCCACTTAACCACGGACATGTGGACAAGTGGAGCAGGGCAGGGTCAGGACTATATGACTGTGACAGCCCACTGGGTAGATGTATGGACTCCCGCCGCAAGAACAGCAGCGGCGGCACCAGTAGCAGCATCTCGCAAACGCCAACTCTTTCCTAGGCAGGCTACGCTTTGTATCACCGCTTTCCAGAATACGCACACAGCTGAAAACCTCTTACGGCAACTGAGGAAGATCATCGCGGAATGGCTTACCCCAATTGGACTCTCCTGTGGATTTGTGGCATCGGACAACGCCAGCAATATTGTGTGTGCATTAAATATGGGCAAATTCCAGCACGTCCCATGTTTTGCACATACCTTGAATTTGGTGGTGCAGAATTTTTTAAAAAACGACAGGGGCGTGCAAGAGATGCTGTCGGTGGCCAGAAAAATTGCGGGACACTTTCGGCGTACAGGCACCACGTACAGAAGACTGGAGCACCACCAAAAACTACTGAACCTGCCCTGCCATCATCTGAAGCAAGAAGTGGTAACGAGGTGGAATTCAACCCTCTATATGCTTCAGAGGTTGGAGGAGCAGCAAAAGGCCATTCAAGCCTATACAATTGAGCACGATATAGGAGATGGAATGCACCTGTCTCAAGTGCAGTGGAGAATGATTTCAACGTTGTGCAAGGTTCTGATGCCCTTTGAACTTGCCACACGTGAAGTCAGTTCAGACACTGCCAGCCTGAGTCAGGTCATTCCCCTCATCAGGCTTTTGCAGAAGAAGCTGGAGGCATTGAAGAAGGAGCTAACACGGAGCGATTCCGCTAGGCATGTGGGACTTGTGGATGCAGCCCTTAATTCGCTTAACAAGGATTCACGGGTGGTCAATCTGTTGAAATCAGAGCACTACATTTTGGCCACCGTGCTCGATCCTAGATTTAAAGCCTACCTTGGATCTCTCTTTCCGGCAGACACAGGTCTGCTGGGGTTGAAAGACCTGCTGGTGACAAAATTGTCAAGTCAAGCGGAACGCGACCTGTCAACATCTCCTCCTTCACATTCTCCCGCAACTGGGGGTGCGAGGAAAAGGCTCAGAATTCCGAGCCCACCCGCTGGCGGTGATGCAGGGCTGTCTGGAGCGACTGCTGATGCTGACATCTGGTCCGGACTGAAGGACCTGACAACGATTACGGACATGTCGACTACTGTCACTGCATATGATTCTCTCAACATTGATAGAATGGTGGAGGATTATATGAGTGACCGCATCCAAGTAGGCACGTCACACAGTCCGTACTTATACTGGCAGGAAAAAGAGGCAATTTGGAGGCCCTTGCACAAACTGGCTTTATTCTACCTAAGTTGCCCTCCCACAAGTGTGTACTCCGAAAGAGTGTTTAGTGCCGCCGCTCACCTTGTCAGCAATCGGCGTACGAGGTTACATCCAGAAAATGTGGAGAAGATGATGTTCATTAAAATGAATTATAATCAATTCCTCCGCGGAGACATTGACCAGCAGCAATTGCCTCCACAAAGTACACAGGGAGCTGAGATGGTGGATTCCAGTGGGGACGAATTGATAATCTGTGACGAGGGGGATGTACACGGTGATATATCGGAGGGTGAAGATGAGGTGGACATCTTGCCTCTGTAGAGCCAGTTTGTGCAAGGAGAGATTAATTGCTTCTTTTTTGGGGGGGGTCCAAACCAACCCGTCATATCAGTCACAGTCGTGTGGCAGACCCTGTCACTGAAATGATGGGTTGGTTAAAGTGTGCATGTCCTGTTTTGTTTATACAACATAAGGGTGGGTGGGAGGGCCCAAGGATAATTCCATCTTGCACCTCTTTTTTCTTTTATTTTTCTTTGCATCATGTGCTGATTGGGGAGGGTTTTTTGGAAGGGACATCCTGCGTGACACTGCAGTGCCACTCCTAGATGGGCCCGGTGTTTGTGTCGGCCACTAGGGTCGCTTATCTTTCTCACACAGTCAGCTACCTCATTGCGCCTCTTTTTTTCTTTGCGTCATGTGCTGTTTGGGGAGGGTTTTTTGGAAGGGACATCCTGCGTGACACTGCAGTGCCACTCCTAGATGGGCCCGGTGTTTGTGTCGGCCACTAGGGTCGCTTATCTTACTCACACAGCGACCTCGGTGCAAATTTTAGGACTAAAAATAATATTGTGAGGTGTGATGTGTTCAGAATAGGCTGAAAATGAGTGTAAATTATGTTTTTTGAGGTTAATAATACTTTGGGATCAAAATTACCCCCAAATTCTATGATTTAAGCTGTTTTTTAGGGTTTTTTGAAAAAAACACCCGAATCCAAAACACACCCGAATCCGACAAAAAAAATTCGGTGAGGTTTTGCCAAAACGCGGTCGAACCCAAAACACGGCCGCGGAACCGAACCCAAAACCAAAACACAAAACCCGAAAAATTTCAGGCGCTCATCTCTAGTTTTAATGCCAACGTATATATGGGTTCGGTATGCTTTACCGCCGTTCGGGATCCCGGCATTCAGGAGACCGACGCTGGGATCCCATCAGGTGGAATGCCGGCAGGGAGCGCAGTGAGTCCCCTTGCTCACCACACTTTTCTATTTGCCCTCGAGTGGTAGAGTGGACCTCCATCAGAGTTGGAATTCCATGCCTCGTCCGGGATTCCGACCACTGGCATTTCTCTGGGTGTCAGAATTCCGGCATTACTATCCTGAATGCCAGGATCCTGACAGCCGGTAAATTTACTGCAACCTATATTATATATATATATATATATGTGTGTGATGTTTATGCGATTTATGGCACCGGTGCGTGCACATCACTATCTCTATGGATAGACTTAGACCCTTACCAGGCCATTTAATTTATTTTGCTCTTTATATATTTGGCCACTGTTGTGTGTGCTGGGCCCTTTACTAGGTTTTGCCCCTTTGTACCTGCTAGTTACTGCATCGGTATGTGCTCTGCGTTTTGGTATTGTCCACCTTTGGAGCCCCTATTAGCCCACTTTGAGGTCTGGGTCATTGTCTGACATTACATCGGGGTTGGGTATATGACATGGCACTGCTGTATGTGCTTATTTATCACATTTGTCATCTTGTGGAGGGATGTAGTTATGTGACTGGCGGTCAGTAGACCGCTGGTCACAATACTGACGGCTACATCCCATCCCCCTATAAATCCTGACAGTTGGCATGCTGATTAGCAGGGACTATTCCCATACATTGGGAATAGAACCTGTGGCGAGAGCAGCTCACCACCTAGCGTGCAGAGTGGCGAAGGCAGAGAGCCCGCAAGGGGCTTCATTGCGCTCGCCCCCTCTGGCATTCTGCTGCCAGGAACCCGCGGTCGGTATGCTGACTGTTGGGATCCTCAGCGCCGGAAAGCCATACCCAACCCCTTGTGGAATGTTTATTTTGTATGTGCATTTTATTTTAATTTTATTTATTTCTATTTTCTTTTTTTCTTTTTTTTATTGTTACTTTTCATTTTCTATTTTCATAATTTTTTGGTACCTTTGTATTTCACATTCTGCAATATTTGTGTATTGTTATGTATTTTATCAGCCGCCGTGCTGTTTGTTCTATTACTGCTATGCCATGTGCTGTGGGATATTATACTATTACTTGCCGTATGACGCATCCTATTGGTGATACCCTCTGTGCTGTTATTGCATTATAATAGTTCTCCCACATATGTCCTTTTGTTTATAGCCTGCATGCTGTCCTGTATGTTGTCAGTCTTCTCCAATAGATTCTCTATTGATACCACTGTTAGGGTATGTTAACCTATTCAGGTCTGGTCTATAAACTCTCTGCAGTCATCAGTCAGAATTCTGTTTCTTTTGCAACCGGTTGGAGATCAGTGAATGAAAAGGTGACACAGGATCATTGTGTAACCTAAGCAGTTCATAGTTGACCTGCTTAGGGGCCATATAAGGTTTATTTTATAGCTGGAGGACAAAGGATTCATGTGTGCCAATATATTTAGCCAATCAGAATACACCATGTATGTCTCAAAAACAGTAATACATCAATTGTCATACAAGATTATAATTAACAATTAGAACATTCTAGAAAAATGGTTAGTGCTTCGTTTATCAGTCTTTCGGACATAAACTTCTTTCCAATTAGCCTTGAATACATCTGGCGTTGCCTTGTCCTTGAACACGTCATGCTTTTAACAAGATATTCGAGGTATAAAGTCTGAATATATCTGTCCAATATTTTTAAGGAAACATGAACCCATTTTGTGATTAACAGTAAATATTTTAATCAATGCAAAAAAAGCGTGAATCAATATATTTGCTATACTGCGGAAGCTCCTACACCATCATTTCCCCTCTTTTTGATTACACTTTTTTTCTCCCTATTCTACCTACACTACACTACCTAGGCCTGAACTATTCCCTTTCAGTAAACCAGTCCCCTGGACTTATAGTCCAAACCTTGGGGATTACCCCTAACAACAACCAAAGGATAAGCAACTTTATTCTTCTGGCTGGAGAGTCACTGTCAACTTCTTCGAGTGGGATGCATGTATTCACGTATCACGACCTTTCACCTTAATTTAAGGTAGACATGGTTAGCAGCACTTGATATGGACCATCATATCTTGGTTCAAAGGTCTTTCTCACATGTCTCTTTAAATAGACCCAATCTCCTGGATTTAGCTTATGCGTAGCTGATCCTTCTGGGTCTGGAATGGAAGAAAACACTCGGCAATGGAGGTTAGTCAATGTTTTACAGACCTCCTGTACATAACCTGTAAAAATCACCATGATTATGTCGTAATTGTTGTGGATAATAACAACCTGTTCTTAGAGCTGACCCAAACAATATTTCATATGGAGTCAGTTTACTAGGTCTCATGGGTGTGGTCTTAATATTAAACAAGACTATAGGTAGGCATTCTGGCCAAGTTCTTTTGGTTTCTGTCATTTTCTGTAGTTTTAGCTTAAGGTCAAAGTTCAGATGTCCCCCCTCCCACTCGCCTGGGGGCGGTAAGGCACGTGGAAGGCCTGCTGTACCCCCAAATCTTTCATTATATGCTGCATGACTTCTCCTGTGAAATGTGTACCTCTATCTGATTCTATAACCTCAGGTATCCCAAATCTACATACTACTTCTGCTATCAGTTTCTTTGCAGTGGTTTTTGCTGTGGCTTTGCTTACTGGCCAGGCTTCGGCCCAGTGACTAAACATGTCCGTTGTTACTAGTACATATTCATATGGACCGCTTCGTGGCAACTGTATATAGTTGATTTGTAGTCTTTGAAATGGGTAAGAGGCTTTGGGTATAGTTCCTAGAGGTGTCTTGGTTCTTTGTCCTGGATTGCTGATTCCACAGATCCAGCATCCTGCTACAAAGTGTGTTGCAGCTTTATTGAAGCCTGGAGCTATCCAATGCTCTTTTACTCTATTCACCATGGCTTCCTTTGAATGATGTACTTGTCCATGAGCTACTTGTAACATAGGTGGAAATAGAGCTGCTGGTAGACAGTACTTTAATTCTCTTGACTTCCAAAGTCCATGTTCATCTTCTTCTGCCCCCAATCGTCTCCATTTCTCCTTTTCTCCTTGTGATGTTTGTTGTTGAATTTTGATCAACTCCTCTTCAGTGGGCATTTGCTTCACATCTCGAGCTACTAAAACTTGCTCAGGTTCTTTTGATTGTAAGGCAATTCTCTTGGCTTCTGCATCTGCAAATGCATTTCCTTTAGCTTCCATGGTTTGGCTCTTAGTATGTGCTTGTACCTTGATTATGCCAATCCTTTTAGGTAGTTCCAATGCTCTGAAGAGTTCCATAATCAAACTGGCATGTTTGATAGGTTTTCCATTTGCACCTTTGAAGTCCCTACTTTTCCAAATAACAGCGTAATCCTGGGACTAGATATTAGCTGTCATGTTTTCAGCATGTATGCAGGCTCTGGTCATTGCTATGAGTTCTGCTTCTTGTGCTGTCATTCTTGGTAGCAATGGTCCAGAGTCTATGACTTCAGTTTCAGTTGTTACTGCATATCTTGTCCTTGGGGATCCATTATCATAATATCTTGATCCATCGACGAACAGGTTCATGTCTGGATTGTGTATCTTGGACATTAGGAAGAGGTAAAGTCTCTAATTCCATGAGGGCTAGGCAATCATGTGGAAATGTTTGTGTTGTATTTTCTGCGTCTGTAGCAGCATTTTCCTCCTCATCTGACGATTTACCATCATTACAATTTCCCCCTCTCCTCCCCTCTTTTGAATCGTTGATGGAAAGGAGTGTAGCTGGGTTTAGTACAGTGCATCTTGTGATGGTGACATGGGAGGCGCTTAATAGTGCTACTTCATATTTGGCAAGTCTGGCTGCAGAAAGATGCTTGCTTTTTTCTTGACTTAGTATTTCTGTTACAGCGTGCGGTACTTGTATACACAGTGGGTGATCAAGCACAATGTCTGTCACCTTTTCCCTCAGTATTGCTGCTGCTGCCACTGCTCGGACACAGGATGGTGCTCCTCTGATAATCGGATCCAGCTGGGCTGAACAGTATGCCACTGGTCTTTGTTTTGGTCCGTATTTCTGGGTGAGCACCCCTAAAGAATGCCCTCTGTTTTCATGGCAGAATAGGTTAAAAGGCTTTTTGTAATCAGGCAATCCCAATGCTGGGGCTGTTATTATGGCTTGCTTTAGTTTTCTTACTGCTTCTTCAATGGTGTCCCTGTTTTCTGCTGACGCCTCCTTTTTTGTTAATTCATATAGATGTTGCATCAGTAATGAAGCTGAGGGTATCCATACTCTGCAATAACCAATAAGGCCCAGGAAAGCTCTGATTTCTTTTAATGTTCTTGGGGTTTTTGCTTGAGTTATTGCGTTTGTTCTTTCATCAGTAAGATGCCTTGTTCCTTGGGATATGCAGTGTCCTAAAAAGATAACTCTTTTCTGTACTAGCTGTAGTTTGGCTTTTGACACTCTGCAATCTTCTTCTGCCAAAAAGATGAGCAGTGATGCTGTTTTTCCTTTTTTTCACTTCTCTTCTGTCTGTGCAGCAATAAGCAGATCATTGACATATTGAACTAACTGGGTGTCTGTAAAGTACGGTCTCCATTTCTGCAGGATTAATGCCATTGCCTCTGAGAAATCTGATGGACTGGTTGCTCCCCCTTGGGGTAATTGTGTCCAACAATATTGTTTACCTTCGTGAGAGAATGTTAGAAACTTCTGGCTTTCCCATTCATCAGTAGATAATCTGTTTTTCCCTCCTTTTGAATCTTGAGATTCAACACCTTTATTGATTAATGCTAGAAAAGGGTTGCTGAGTTGAGGGTAATACATCGTCTGATGGTTACTTGTCGCACTTTGGCAGTGCTACTTCATACATGGTCAGCCTTGCCACTGACAGGTGTTTGTTTCTTGCTTGTTGAAGCTTCTCTGTACCTGCATGTGGACCCTGGATGATAAGTTCATGATTCAGCACTATGCCTGTGCTCTTGTCCTCTTCTAGGACTTCTGATTCATCACTGTGTCTGTGCTCTTATACTCTTCTAGGACTGTTGCTGCTATCACTGCTCTGATGCCGGTAGGTGCTCTTTGATTACCACTGTCAAGCTTGCTTGAGTTGTAGGCCACTGTTCTTCACCTCAGTCCATGATTTTGCATAAGGACTTCTATGTATGGCCTCCTTCTTTAATAGGTAGGTAGTTCTAGGGCTTGAGATGAGGCAACTGCTGTTTCCAACTGTTCAATAGCCTAATTCATCTGTTGCTGTGTGTAGGATGCGGACCCTCCTCCCTTTCAGTGTTGTCATACAATGCTTGCATGTAGACTGGTGCTAGAGGTATCCGTGTTCTGTAGTGTCCTACTAGGCCCAGGAATGATCATCTGACTTGCTTGACACTAGATGGCATCTTAGCTTGCAGTCCGAATCTTTTCCTTCTCACTTTTGTTAGATGTCTGGTACCTTGAGTGTCCTAGGAAGATTAACTCTTGCTTGACTAGCTGCAATTTCTCCTTCTGAGGCTCTGCAGTCTTGGTCTTCCAGAAACTTCACTAAGGACACTGCCCCTTCTTGATGCTTCTTTTAGTAGTGGTGGTGGCAATCAGCAATTCATTCACATCCTGTATTTAGCTGTGTGTTTTGTGGATAAATCACTTGGTGATATAGCCCCTCCACATGGCTATCCTGGTCCAGTAGTATTGCTTCCTTTCTTCTACAACTGGTACTGCGGGAATGAGCCAATACTGAACTTCTGTTTTAACTTGCTTCTAAATGGCTTTTTGTTCTTTCCTTTGATAAGTTGCTGGAAAGTTAAACTTCTGCTGGTGTGTACTGTATTCTCCTTGGATAAGCTTTAGTACATTGTGCTTCAGCAAAGTCACTGGACATGTACTCCAAGGTCAAGAACTGGGCTGGTATTGGTGACTGTATTTCTTTCATCTCCTATCCTTTTAAGAATTTCTGATATCATCAGTTCTTGTGGTATCTCCCTCTGCTGTCTTCTGCGTGTGCTGGCTCCAGTATTCATTAGGCACAAACGTATTTCTCCAGTGGGCAAGGTGACTGTAATCATACCTTCTGCTGTTTCTTCTGGAGACATTATGTTCACTGGGGAGTACCTGAAGAAGCTTGTACTTCATATTGGCAGAAGAAGCATCATTCATTTGTCTTCTGGAACTTTTTCTGTCTTGTTCCTTATTATTTGCTTTAAACCCCGGAGCTTCTGTTGCTTTAAATCATGGCATTATCTCTGTAATCTTGCCAGGTAGTACTGACCACTTGTCAGATGTCTTTCTTTGTCCTTCTTAAAGCAGACTTCCTTTAGTCTCCAAACTTTCATGCGGCCTTCATATTGTTTCTCAACTTTTCTTTTTCCAATCACCTCTCTTTATGATTCATTCATTATTCTTCATACTTTGTCCTTTCTTTACTTGCATATTCTTTCTCACTGCTGCTGGCATGTCATCTTCTTAGTCCAAGTCCACCCAGGCTGGTGTTTAACATAATGATGTTTATGCTGGGAGTTGTTGTTCCTCTTTGTCTTACTTTTCCTGTGAGAGATAGTCTTGTATAGCAGCTTGTATTTCAGGTTACATCTTTGCTTTCTTGCAGGGGTAGGGCTTAACCTCCCAATCCAGTCATTGCAATGGCTTGATCTGTAAGTAAACGTAGAGGAATCTGGTTGTGCATAAAAACAGCTCTTGAAACCCTTGGGTCTCCTGTGGGTAAAGTCACTTTTATCGAACTGCCAGTGGTGACTGAGTACACTGTTGCCGACACAGGAGTTGCACACCTTCATATTCTATCATCTTGTGTGTCGTATAGTGACTTTATCATAGTAAGTTCTGATGGACTCAGTCTTTTCCTGTTTCAAATCTGGGGCTTTTGGTGCTCTGAGTGTCTGTGCATGACACCATCTCTTAAGTCTTGTCATGTACATCTTTCCACTTTCAAACGTTGTTCTATTTTTCTCTGTCGGAACGTCCGTCTACTGCATCTGCTTTTAACATGGTGCTTACTGTTTGGGCAGTTGCTGGTCCTAGTATAGCCTCACACAACTGGTGGTAGTCGACCCATGCCGGTGTCCATATGGTTTGAATTCTTTCCATATAGGCATAAAATGCTGTTGGTTTTTTTCTAGGATCTGGGGACTCTGCAACTATATTTGCGAGGTCATTGCCATACCATGGTTTGTGGTGTTGGCTCTGTACGATGTATGGTTCGTTCGTCCTGGCTGCATTATCTGGGTTGCGTATTCTCTGTACTTGTGCTGGATACAGAGAAACAGGCAATGATGACCGTCTTTCAGTATTTCTAGTCACATAGATATCTTGGCATGGTGGTTCATGGGGTGAAATCCAGTTTCCACAATTTGGGCAATGTTCATATCCTTCTGGAACGCAAAACTGACATACCGGACACAATCTTTCTGGAAAATGTCAGTTTATTCTGTACATTATGCACCTGGGCATGAAAAGCTGTAGAGGCTGTGTCTTGACCCCTTGCTTCTCCTCTTCACCTGATTTGCACCCTTTCGCCTATAGTTCCTGATTGTGGACAATTGTTTACTGGACTCATAGCTTGATTCCAGGTGTCTACCACTCGTTTAAACATGAGGGGAACTTTAGCTGCCCAGTTTCTTTGGTTTGATCTTGTTGGGGTTTCTTGTGATAAAGTATCAGGACACTGGGGCATACTCTGTACACATAGCTCAGGTAAATCATTCGGATTTTCAACCACAGATCCTTCCAAGATAGGGCTGATTATTCGTCACTCTTTTCCTGGCTCATCTTTTTTTCAATTTTACTGTTAGTGAGCTTGCAGATGATTTCATTCTGTTCATACTATGGGTACCTTGGTGTGCATGCATGTCTGGGTATAGGGGTGGGGTATAGTGTGCAGGTGTTGTTGCTGAAATTACAGGCAGTGAGTTTAACGCTGGTTGTGGTGCTATTGAGTACTCTGGTACAATGTGGAAATCATTTTCCTCATCTCTTCTTCTATTCTCTGCTCCTAATTCTTTTGCTACAGTGATCCAGATGGATGCTTGATCTCTACTATTATGCTTAATAATCCAACTCTTGTTACAGGAGGCAAATTTTTCCCATTTCTCTAAGTCTAGTGTCCCTTCTGACGGAAAACCTGCTCTTTTGAAAATTTTACTTATTCCTTTCAAAGCTTTCCTCCCCTCCCTGTTACTAACAATATCCACGGGTTTGTCGGGCCCTGACATCTTTACAGACCGCGCTCCCATGCCTGGGTGAACGTGCGCGGAACCCCTCCTGATGTGGTATTTTAGTAACTCCTTTTGAGGGACTTAAAATCTCCTTTTAGAGCTTTCCTCCCCTCCCTGTTACTAACAATATCCACGGGTTTGAACCCATCCTGTTGTGGTATTTTAGCAACCCCTTTTGAGGGACTTAAAATCTCCTTGTGAGACGCTGACTCTGAAGAATCTCTTCTATCCTTGTACCTAAAAAGCTCCTTAAATCCGTCTGTGGACAAATGACATGGGTTGTGGTGTTGTCCCTTCCTCCCTGTGTTGGTGGAAAATCTGTTAGTACTGCTCCCCAAGTGAGACCTGCATAATAGATTATTTCTTCTGGATCACTGAGATGCGTCCCTAATATTTATTGTTAATGTTAAGTCACTCCAAGGGTCTATCCCTCTGCCTATATAGACTCCTGCTTGTACCTTGTGTTCTTGGTAAACTCCCCACTATTCTTGGAATACGTTCACCTTGTGTCTCTTTCAGACAGTAGCTGTTCTTTATTACAGACCCAATCCTACCCTTTAACTGTCTTGCATAGGGACATACAATATATACAGTACAATGTGTGCAGCAGAATCTAGTTACTGACACTGGTTTCATTATTCAGCAGTCACCCGACTCCCCCCCACCTTTTCAAAAGCATATTGGCAGAGTACATACAACAGTGCAAGGATACAAAAACAAGGATGACAGTAAATGCTATATCTGTTATCTGTGTGCACGGCAGCTGTTTGAGGCTGCACGGGCACATGGGTCTTAGACCTGGGATTATGTGGTTCCTAGGCCAATAGGTTATGATGTTAGATCAATCATTCTCAATGTAATGTTCCAACAATTCCCTTTTTAAAATGACAACCTTTTGTACAATAAAATTCATCATAATTTTCCACATAACCAAATGAGACTTCAGTGCTTGTAATTGCCACCAATCTCGGTGCTACGGACCCTTTGTATTTTCTTAACACAACAACACAGGTACAAGATTTGCATATACCTCTTTGGTTATTTATCAATTCAAACTGTTTATCAGCATTATAATACACCTTGGCCATACGCCACCTTTTTAAAAAATGTAAAATTTTGCTGGATATTTGATTAATTCCCCCTGTACACTTGTGACAAATTAGCTGAAGATATTTACCCACAATTCAACAATATAACATAAATGTATGGTACCTTAAAAAATTTCTTCTGACTGACACTGGGCTCTTTAAGATATTCTCTGACCTTCCCGACTGGACTTCCGCAGATTTCAAGAAACGCTGAGTTCAAGTGAGCAGGTAGAAATCTACACATTAAATCTCACTTACCGGTTTTTGTTATCAGCGGTTCCTGAAAGATCAGAGGATTTATTGCCAGTGGAGGAGATGTTGGAATATCGCAGGACGATGCCCCCAAATGTTAGGGTATGTTAACCTATTCAGGTCTGGTCTATAAACTCTCTGCAGTCATCAGTCAGAATTCTGTTTCTTTTGCAACCGGTTGGAGATCAGTGAATGAAAAGGTGACACAGGATCATTGTGTAACCTAAGCAGTTCATAGTTGACCTGCTTAGGGGCCATATAAGGTTTATTTTATAGCTGGAGGACAAAGGATTCATGTGTGCCAATATATTTAGCCAATCAGAATACACCATGTATGTCTCAAAAACAGTAATACATCAATTGTCATACAAGATTATAATTAACAATTAGAACATTCTAGAAAAATGGTTAGTGCTTCGTTTATCAGTCTTTCGGACATAAACTTCTTTCCAATTAGCCTTGAATACATCTGGCGTTGCCTTGTCCTTGAACACGTCATGCTTTAGAACAAGATATTCGAGGTATAAAGTCTGAATATATCTGTCCAATATTTTTAAGGAAACATGAACCCATTTTGTGATTAACAGTAAATATTTTAATCAATGCAAAAAAAGCGTGAATCAATATATTTGCTATACTGCGGAAGCTCCTACACCATCACCACATACTGACAGCCTCTGTGCTGTGGAAATTTACTGTACATTATCTTCCTTTGTAGGACTGCGCACCACTATGTTGCTATTTTGTTTCTGTCGGTAGTTACTATGTTTCAAGGTCTTTGTTTCTATGATTGCCATACATAGCCCTACTGATGTTTCACCGCTATTGCAGACACAGGACACCTGGTTTTATAGGGGTTGTTCTGATGCCTGTGCGCTTCCAATATATACCCCACTCATTGTAAATAACACAGAGAGCCACACTGCTGTAGTCAGCACGGATGGTGTAGTGGTTAGCATTACTGCCTCACAGCACTGAAATAATGGATTTGATTCCCACCATGGCTCTAACTGTGTGGAGTTTGTATATTCTACCCATATTTGCGTGGGTTTCCTCCGGGTGGTCCGGTTACTTACCACAATCTAAAAACATACTGATAGGTTAATTGGCTCCCAACAAAAAGTAACCCTAGCGTGAATGTGTCGGTGTGTACATGTGGTAGGGAATATAGAGTGTAAGCTCCACTGGGGCAGGGACTGGTGTGAATAGCTGAATATTCTCTGTAAAGCGCTGCGGAATATGTGTGTGCTATATAAATAACTGGTAATAAATAAATAATAGTCAGGAGGGGTTGCTGCCAAACAAAGAGCTGCAAAGAAGGGGGCAGGTGTAAGCTTGGTATGAACAAGCAGAGTATGCCATGTTGGAAGGACCTTGTACTGTCAAGTTCTGGGCTAGCTGCGCCGAGAGTGCTCGTTCGGCGCAGATGTAGCCGCGATGAGCATGGCTACATCTGTATTACAGTCACATTAACAAGTGGTTTGTTCTTTCATAGACTCTCACATTGCAATGTTCATGTAAGTGAAGAGCAGGGGAAATGGAGATTTTTGAAAGGCGCTAGTCACACCATATGTACAGGCCACACCCCCTGTGTGCAGACCACACCTCCACAACACTAGTTACACCCCCCACATCACTAGTCACACTCTTGGTGTACTGGTCACACCCCCTGCGGCAGCACACAATAGGCCCTTCATAAATTTCAGCTCCAGGCCCAAGTGGACCTTAATCTGGCACTGCCTGTACTGCACATTCGCAGTACGGGTCCAGCAGATGTGCAAAGTACTGAACATCGGTACTTTGCAGCATGTGCCGTAAAACCCTCGGGACCTTAAATCAGGCCCAATGTGATAGACATGTGGTGTATAATTGTGCAGTAATCTGCGCTGTTTTGTTTCTTTACATTTTTTATTCCAGGCACAAATAACTATTCTTTTAAGTAGAATTTCTTTTATTCCAGTAAAGATGATCTCTCAGATAAACTAGGCCATAAATTACACAGCTTCTTACATCTGTTCCAAAGATAAACTTTCATATTAACATTTAGATAACACACAGCATCCAAAACACACAACTGTTTATTTCACAGGAACTTCAGAACTAGTACTGTAAGGGCTATTTCACACACTACGGTTTTGACCAGATGGTAAAAAGCCGTCCAGTTTTTCCCCGTGTGTTTTTTAAGTATTGTTGCTATTGGGGGCTTTCAGACAGCACGGTCACGGCATGTCTGCCGGTTTGCAGCCGGATCTATCCACTGACATGTCCGGCGGCCGGGCCGTGGCCGGGCCGTCCCTGAAGGCTGTGTAGAATGTGTGTGAATGGGAGCTTTCACACACAACGGCTTCTTTCTTCTGCTGCTGCAGCAGCACATGCGCACCGTAGTAAGCGCTGCTGAAAGCCGTGCCAGCCGGTACAAAAACTGACAACTTTTGTCTGTCTTTTTGCCGTCCGGACAAAACCTGAGTTTGTGAAATAGCCCTAAGGGTGAAATGTATTAGTATTTCACAGCTCCTAATTTAGTGTAACAATCAGAGAAAAATCATATTTTATCACAAATTCAAGTGCTAAACAATTGTTAAAAAAATTATAAAATGATTTAGACTTACTTCCTATACTAATTCCTTACATGTGTGTGTGTGTGTGTGTGTGTGTGTGTGTGTATATATATATATATATATATATATCCAAAAGCCCTCACTCACCCACTCACTCACTCACTGGCTCGTCACTAATTCTTTTACTTCCCGATATGTTGGGAAGCTGAAATATAACATACCGGTAGGTATTCTTGAGGTGGGACATAGGAAAACTACTGTAAGTAATTAGAATTTTAATAAACCACCCCTAAGGGGATGAAAAAGGGGTTGACTTAATGACGTCATTACCGATGTGTGGCTTGCATTGCGTGAATGATAACGCCCAAACGAACAATTGGATAACAATTTGGATTGCACCTCTAGTGGGTAGAATTGAATAAACTACAAAAATGGTCCTGTCACTTTTTACCGTATCTGCTACGGGTGCTCCTCGGGTAACGCCGAGAAACATGGATTAATATTTATATTACATTACACTTACATTAAGACATCTCAATTTTATATCTCTATAGATTTACCAAATTTGTAACACTCATTTATATGTACAGCCATGAAAATTAGAAACTCCCATGCGATGAACAGGTAGAACAGCTAGTGTATGTAAATATAATCAGATGCCTCCCTGATGGTATTGCATGATAGATAATTACATGCCTGTATGGGCTTAGTATGAAATACCTACAATCAAAATACCAACGGTCCAAATCCCGACAACAACTGACTGACGGTCAGAATGCCCTCAAGGTCAAAATACCAACAAGGTAAAAATACCGACATTTAAAATACAGACAAGGTCAAAATACCGACATTTAAAATGTTGGCAGGTCAAAAAGTCGGTCAATGGTGGGTGGTATTTTGACCGTCGGGATTTTGATTGTAGGTAAATTGACTGCATCCCGCCTGTATAAGTACAATACTAGAATAATCTCTTTAAAGAAGTTACACCCCATGGCCAAATATTTGTTCGTTGGTGCACATGTGTTAGTTATTTTCCCAGATTTATACATGAGGGACAGGCTAATCTTAAAGTTCCTGTCACTTAACAAAGATGATTCCTGAGTCGGTGTAGCTAATTCCTCTAAAGTCAGTGGAATTACCTAGATACACAAAATTTCATTATAACAACCCAAGAATTTGACGGCTCAGTTGAGAGCTTTATGGTATTTAAATTTCAGTCTTTTTCGCCTTAGGGGGACATTTACTAAGCAGTGATAAGAGTGGAGAAGTGAGCCAGTGGAGAAGTTGCTCCATCAACCAATCAGCAGCTCTGTATCATTTTATAGTATGCAAATTATAGATGTTACGTCAGTGCTGATTGGTTGCCATAGGCAACTTCTCAACTGGCTCACTTCTCCACTTTTATCACTGCTTAGTACATGTCCCCCTTATTAGTCTTTTATAGCGTCCCAACTGCCTCATATAATAGACTGTTACGTTAAACATGAATGCTGCTTAGATTCTAACACATAGGTCATAGGCATTAAAAACGTTGAAGGACATTGGATGAAGGCATTGAAAAATATTTTAGCTAGGACAGAAATGAGATATAAATGACGTGAAAACCTTGGTACCTTTCAGCTTGAATACCGATTTTGAATTGAGATGGATTTATGATCCTCCTATACATTTGTAAACTGGAAAGTATATGAAAAATCTGTTTTTATTAGAGTGGTTGTGTTTCACAGTGGAATGCAATCGGATTTATGATTCAGCAATAACAATCATTTTATAAAGCTACTGCTTACTATTTATACGTTTTCGGGGTGGCTGCGTGACATCACACGCGGCGGCTCTGAGAAAAAAAAGGTGCAGGACCACCGTCCAAAAACAGTTAGGCTGCACAGGCAGGGGTTAACCTCAAATTGATGCGTTCGAAATGATGCAGATCTTGCTGCGGAAGCAAGATCTGTGTCCATCTCTGAATAACCTCCTGTGAGCGCAAACTGGATATAGAGGTTTGTGTTCCAAGGTGGAACGCAACCGAAAGTATAAAAACAAAGTTTATTTCAGCTACAGTAGAGTATTTATAAGGATATGCGACATGCGCACGGACGGCTTAACTCTCCGGCGGCCCAGGAGTCAGTTGAACGGTATCCTGTCTGTCGGAATTCTGACCAGGCATTGTGATCCTGTTCGGGATGCCGGGGCCGGCATTCTGATCCATGGGGGGGGGTTTAAAATGCCAACTGGGTGAGTAAAGGCTGTTCTACCCTGTCCCCACCCCTCTAAACCTCCATACCCCCAGCCTAACCCTAACCTCCCCCCTTTGTGCCTAACCCTAAACACCCCCTGAAGATGCCTAAACCTAACCCCCATCCCTGGTGCCTCCCGCCCCATAGCCTAACTCTAACCCTCTTTTCCCCACAGCCTAATCCTAACTCCCGGGACACAGTTTAACCCTAGCCTCCCGGGATACAGCCTATACCTAAACACACACCCCTTCCCCCCCACGGCTTACCTCTGCAGCACCACGGTGCCTCCTCATCCAGGTTTCCGACAGCTGGGATCCTGTCTGCTTCCCGAGGGAATAACCCTTGCCTCTCTGCTGTGCCATGGTCAGAGTTGGAAGTTGCCATCGAATAAAGAATTCCAGTAGGTCAATCTACAGTATTAAAGAGATAATTCCAACTTGCAACATCTCCACACCACCTGTATCATCACCTTAATCGGGGTACCACAGATGCACTTCTCTTTCTAACATTTTGGGGCATATTTATAATTAACTGCATCTTCATTGCAGTTGGGAACTAATAATTATGCCCCAATTTACAATGTGGTAATGATAATTACAGCATACAGGTGCAGAGCTTCTGTCACTTATTGTATATATGTGTATATTACAAATGTAATATCTTTTAGTTCTAGGTTGGACGGTGGATGTTAAATTGTAATATATTGTTTGTTCACTAACATATGAATAACCTCTGGTCATAAAAGCAATAAACACACTGTCAAAGTCGAAAATATTATAGGCACACTCATCACGTACAAACACCACACAGATGGCCTCCGTGCGGGTGCTTGTTCTGCCGTGCATACACATACTCGCAAGCTACGTATAATCGCTCACGCGGTCTTGCGTGTTAGCACGTGGTATGAGTAAATACGGTAACATACGCATTCGCACAGAAAAGCCACAAAAGCCATATTCAATATTTTACCCATATAGTGTACAACTCACACACTGTCTGTACATCCTTCAATAGCAAGTTACTATTCACACATAAATGAATCAAACCTCTCATATGCATAGAAAGGCGATTCACAAACAGTGTCTTGAATGTATCAGACTGTCTTGTTTATGTAAAGCTTTGTAATGATGGAACATGGACTCTGGTCTATGGGAAAGATAAATACCATTGTTTACCCCCCATTGTTCTAAAGTTGTCCAGTATCTGTCGAAGACAGCAGATACTGGACTGTCATTGTTTTACTAGAAGCCAGGACAAACAAGAAGACAATAAGATATACAAAGCACAAGCCTTGCTTGTACAAATCACTAACAGCTGACAAACTACATACCAGACATTTAGATATCAGAGGTATAACATTTATAGTCTAAACTCTTGGAAATATATATATATACATATATTTCCTAACAAATTGTAATAGCAGGAATATATGTGTGTGGATATGTATGTATGTATGTATATATATATATGTATATATATATATATATGTGTGTGTGTATATATATATATATATATATATATATATGTGTGTGTGTGTGTGTATATATATATATGTGTGTGTGTATATATATATATGTGTGTATATATATATATATATATATATATATATCTATCTTGAGGATGGAAATGGATAATCATATCATGTGTGGGATCATATTGTTCAGGGTCACATAAGCAGTAATCCGGTGGGTATGAGAATATTGTCACATATTGCAACAATAAGTTATTAGTAATGCCAGATTTATGTATGATTAATATGGTGGGTTTAACTGGTCATGGGGCGGGAACTCAGATGCAAACAACAGTAATCACATCTCAAGACTTAGCCATCGACCACCGCTTGAGCTGACCAATGATCCCCAGTGCACATGATATGTCCCACCCCCGAACCAATGGAAGAAGAGCATACAGTTTCTATTGTTTCATGCTTTGGAATATTGTATAAAAACTTAAAGCCAAGCTGCCTGGCCAGTCACACATTCTCTGAAAGTCATCTACCTTGATTGACCGAGGACCGGGACCGGGTGGCGCTTGCGAAACAAACGTATGTATCATTGATTTTAGCCCGTATCTCTTATTGTGATTGTATTATTATTGTAAACCCCTTTTAGTAAATAACTTGGTGGGTCGGATCCCAACATATTTAAATACAATTGGTGTCGTGTTCCTTTCCTGCTAGGGGTTATAAAGTGTATTACGCCTCACGTGTAGCTACTCCGTGCTTACAGCGTGACGGCGTGCTTACGCAACGTGTACGCATCTGTTAGGGGTTACACACACACGCTTAGCGGTTGCAGCGGCCTGCATACATATAAGTTAAAGGTATTGCTTTTTCTGTCCTGTAAGTTAATCAGCTTTAACAACACATAGAATGCATGTAAACAGATATGAAAGACATCGGTAGCTATTAAACCAATATGCAGGAAAGTCCAGGTGGGGTCCTCCTTTACCGGTACCTATAGTGGGTGGGATTAAATATAAGTTGTTGTACTGTATTTTAATTGTGCAAAGAATTGATTGCCACATTTGTATCTCCCTTGAGCGGCCCTGGCGTCGGTCACAGCAATAATAAGCATAGATATTGAGATTACGACATACAAGTAACTTGCTATATTTAACTGCATGTACAGTACATATCATTGCACAATAACACATGTACTGTATAGAGCTGAGAAACCGTTATGTCTATGCATGCATATATATATCTTTACACACATTCCCTAATAGGCATGACTCATTGCAGTAATACATCTTTAAATTGAAGGCATCAATCATTTTCAGGCTTTTATTGTCGCCTTATAGTCCTCACTGGGATATCAATAACACTAGTGTCCACCATTAGAAGGAGAAACATTGGCCAGTTATTGGCAGGAAGAGATTCACAATGGTCTCAGTCCAATTTAATTAAGAGCTTCAATACTTAACCTTATTCCCCGGAGGCAGATAATAAATGTTGAGCTGCAGAATTGGAGTAGAATGCGGTGGACACAGTTATCACAATTTTCCTTTAACTAACAACATGACATAGCATGGTGTAAAGCAAATAGATTAATAATAAAGTATGTGAAACAATGGTAAGGGTCAGCTCTAAGAACCACCAGAAAAATATAGTTTTTAAAAATGTTTGATTTACAGTAAATGTACCTACAATAGATGTATAAGGATAAATTTACTAAGCCATAGTTTTGTGTTTTTGGGTGATTTTCCGTCAGTTTAGCAAACCGACCATTTACTAAAATCACGAAACGATGGGAAAGCCACCCAAAAAAAAAAAAAAAAAAAATGGAATACTTTAGAACATCGGACCAACAATCGATTTTTTGACAAAGCCAAGAATAGGATCCACAGGTTTATTAATTGTCGACCAAAAACCGACGCCAAAATTAAGGCAAGCCAACACAAACAAAAGACAGCACACGCTGCCCCCATGACCCATTAGAGATGCACTCATTTTTGGCTCACCGGGGACAGCATTTCCTGCAAGCCACACCCCTAGTTGATAGGACACGCCCTCAGGGTCCTGCTATGCACCGGAGCAAGGTTGGGAAGTATGTATTTGGAACACATTTTTAAGAACGCTTAAGGAAATATCTCAGATTTGTTCATGAAGCTTTCAGAGATAATTAAGGGTGATCATTCTATATACATTATTCAGCCATAGCATTTTATATAGAAAGCTCTTCATTTTAACTTAAGGCTTCATTTTTTAGTATTATATCAGCTAATTAAAAAATGTTTAAATCATGTGTTTTGTAGTGATTTTCAAAAAATATAGAAAAAGAAACAAACAAGTGCATTTCAAGTGGTATCGGTATCGCATTCAAACAATATAACAAATAAATGCAAACATTATTATATCCATCAGCGTAGTATACGCAAAATCAACATAAAAGGAGAAGAATAGATTAAAAAAGAGGAATATAATTCGGTTAAGGATAAAACACAAAACACAAGATAAGTAACCTAGCGACCATACAAAAATAAAGACTCATGTCAACATTACTTAAAACTAGAGATGAGCGCCTGAAATTTTTCGGGTTTTGTGTTTTGGTTTTGGGTTCGGTTCCGCGGCCGTGTTTTGGGTTCGAACGCGTTTTGGCAAAACCTCACCGAATTTTTTTTGTCGGATTCGGGTGTGTTTTGGATTCGGGTGTTTTTTTCAAAAAACACTAAAAAACAGCTTAAATCATAGAATTTGGGGGTCATTTTGATCCCAAAGTATTATTAACCTCAAAAACCATAATTTACACTCATTTTCAGTCTATTCTGAATACCTCACACCTCACAATATTATTTTTAGTCCTAAAATTTGCACCGAGGTCGCTGTGTGAGTAAGATAAGCGACCCTAGTGGCCGACACAAACACCGGGCCCATCTAGGAGTGGCACTGCAGTGTCACGCAGGATGTCCCTTCCAAAAAACCCTCCCCAAACAGCACATGACGCAAAGAAAAAAAGAGGCGCAATGAGGTAGCTGTGTGAGTAAGATTAGCGACCCTAGTGGCCGACACAAACACCGGGCCCATCTAGGAGTGGCACTGCAGTGTCACGCAGGATGGCCCTTCCAAAAAACCCTCCCCAAACAGCACATGACGCAAAGAAAAAAAGAGGCGCAATGAGGTAGCTGTGTGAGTAAGATTAGCGACCCTAGTGGCCGACACAAACACCGGGCCCATCTAGGAGTGGCACTGCAGTGTCACGCAGGATGGCCCTTCCAAAAAACCCTCCCCAAACAGCACATGACGCAAAGAAAAAAAGAGGCGCAATGAGGTAGCTGTGTGAGTAAGATTAGCGACCCTAGTGGCCGACACAAACACCGGGCCCATCTAGGAGTGGCACTGCAGTGTCACGCAGGATGTCCCTTCCAAAAAACCCTCCCCAAACAGCACATGACGCAAAGAAAAAAAGAGGCGCAATGAGGTAGCTGTGTGAGTAAGATTAGCGACCCTAGTGGCCGACACAAACACCGGGCCCATCTAGGAGTGGCACTGCAGTGTCACGCAGGATGGCCCTTCCAAAAAACCCTCCCCAAACAGCACATGACGCAAAGAAAAAAAGAGGCGCAATGAGGTAGCTGTGTGAGTAAGATTAGCGACCCTAGTGGCCGACACAAACACCGGGCCCATCTAGGAGTGGCACTGCAGTGTCACGCAGGATGTCCCTTCCAAAAAACCCTCCCCAAACAGCACATGACGCAAAGAAAAAAAGAGGCGCAATGAGGTAGCTGTGTGAGTAAGATTAGCGACCCTAGTGGCCGACACAAACACCGGGCCCATCTAGGAGTGGCACTGCAGTGTCACGCAGGATGTCCCTTCCAAAAAACCCTCCCCAAACAGCACATGACGCAAAGAAAAAAAGAGGCGCAATGAGGTAGCTGACTGTGTGAGTAAGATTAGCGACCCTAGTGGCCGACACAAACACCCGGGCCCATCTAGGAGTGGCACTGCAGTGTCACGCAGGATGTCCCTTCCAAAAAACCCTCCCCAATCAGCACATGATGCAAAGAAAAAGAAAAGAAAAAAGAGGTGCAAGATGGAATTGTCCTTGGGCCCTCCCACCCACCCTTATGTTGTATAAACAAAACAGGACATGCACACTTTAACCAACCCATCATTTCAGTGACAGGGTCTGCCACACGACTGTGACTGATATGACGGGTTGGTTTGGACCCCCCCCCAAAAAAGAAGCAATTAATCTCTCCTTGCACAAACTGGCTCTACAGAGGCAAGATGTCCACCTCATCTTCACCCTCCGATATATCACCGTGTACATCCCCCTCCTCACAGATTATCAATTCGTCCCCACTGGAATCCACCATCTCAGCTCCCTGTGTACTTTGTGGAGGCAATTGCTGCTGGTCAATGTCTCCGCGGAGGAATTGATTATAATTCATTTTAATGAACATCATCTTCTCCACATTTTCTGGATGTAACCTCGTACGCCGATTGCTGACAAGGTGAGCGGCGGCACTAAACACTCTTTCGGAGTACACACTTGTGGGAGGGCAACTTAGGTAGAATAAAGCCAGTTTGTGCAAGGGCCTCCAAATTGCCTCTTTTTCCTGCCAGTATAAGTACGGACTGTGTGACGTGCCTACTTGGATGCGGTCACTCATATAATCCTCCACCATTCTATCAATGTTGAGAGAATCATATGCAGTGACAGTAGACGACATGTCCGTAATCGTTGTCAGGTCCTTCAGTCCGGACCAGATGTCAGCATCAGCAGTCGCTCCAGACTGCCCTGCATCACCGCCAGCGGGTGGGCTCGGAATTCTGAGCCTTTTCCTCGCACCCCCAGTTGCGGGAGAATGTGAAGGAGGAGATGTTGACAGGTCGCGTTCCGCTTGACTTGACAATTTTGTCACCAGCAGGTCTTTCAACCCCAGCAGACCTGTGTCTGCCGGAAAGAGAGATCCAAGGTAGGCTTTAAATCTAGGATCGAGCACGGTGGCCAAAATGTAGTGCTCTGATTTCAACAGATTGACCACCCGTGAATCCTTGTTAAGCGAATTAAGGGCTGCATCCACAAGTCCCACATGCCTAGCGGAATCGCTCCCTTTTAGCTCCTTCTTCAATGCCTCCAGCTTCTTCTGCAAAAGCCTGATGAGGGGAATGACCTGACTCAGGCTGGCAGTGTCTGAACTGACTTCACGTGTGGCAAGTTCAAAGGGCATCAGAACCTTGCACAACGTTGAAATCATTCTCCACTGCACTTGAGACAGGTGCATTCCACCTACTATATCGTGCTCAATTGTATAGGCTTGAATGGCCTTTTGCTGCTCCTCCAACCTCTGAAGCATATAGAGGGTTGAATTCCACCTCGTTACCACTTCTTGCTTCAGATGATGGCAGGGCAGGTTCAGTAGTTTTTGGTGGTGCTCCAGTCTTCTGTACGTGGTGCCTGTACGCCGAAAGTGTCCCGCAATTTTTCTGGCCACCGACAGCATCTCTTGCACGCCCCTGTCGTTTTTTAAAAAATTCTGCACCACCAAATTCAAGGTATGTGCAAAACATGGGACGTGCTGGAATTTGCCCATATTTAATGCACACACAATATTGCTGGCGTTGTCCGATGCCACAAATCCACAGGAGAGTCCAATTGGGGTAAGCCATTCCGCGATGATCTTCCTCAGTTGCCGTAAGAGGTTTTCAGCTGTGTGCGTATTCTGGAAAGCGGTGATACAAAGCGTAGCCTGCCTAGGAAAGAGTTGGCGTTTGCGAGATGCTGCTACTGGTGCCGCCGCTGCTGTTCTTGCGGCGGGAGTCCATACATCTACCCAGTGGGCTGTCACAGTCATATAGTCCTGACCCTGCCCTGCTCCACTTGTCCACATGTCCGTGGTTAAGTGGACATTGGGTACAACTGCATTTTTTAGGACACTGGTGAGTCTTTTTCTGACGTCCGTGTACATTCTCGGTATCGCCTGCCTAGAGAAGTGGAACCTAGATGGTATTTGGTAACGGGGGCACACTGCCTCAATAAATTGTCTAGTTCCCTGTGAACTAACGGCGGATACCGGACGCACGTCTAACACCAACATAGTTGTCAAGGACTCAGTTATCCGCTTTGCAGTAGGATGACTGCTGTGATATTTCATCTTCCTCGCAAAGGACTGTTGAACAGTCAATTGCTTACTGGAAGTAGTACAAGTGGGCTTACGACTTCCCCTCTGGGATGACCATCGACTCCCAGCGGCAACAACAGCAGCGCCAGCAGCAGTAGGCGTTACACGCAAGGATGCATCGGAGGAATCCCAGGCAGAAGAGGACTCGTCAGAATTGCCAGTGACATGGCCTGCAGGACTATTGGCATTCCTGGGGAAGGAGGAAATTGACACTGAGGGAGTTGGTGGGGTGGTTTGCGTGAGCTTGGTTACAAGAGGAAGGGATTTACTGGTCAGTGGACTGCTTCCGCTGTCACCCAAAGTTTTTGAACTTGTCACTGACTTATTATGAATGCGCTGCAGGTGACGTATAAGGGAGGATGTTCCGAGGTGGTTAACGTCCTTACCCCTACTTATTACAGCTTGACAAAGGGAACACACGGCTTGACACCTGTTGTCCGCATTTCTGGTGAAATACCTCCACACCGAAGAGCTGATTTTTTTGGTATTTTCACCTGGCATGTCAACGGCCATATTCCTCCCACGGACAACAGGTGTCTCCCCGGGTGCCTGACTTAAACAAACCACCTCACCATCAGAATCCTCCTGGTCAATTTCCTCCCCAGCGCCAGCAACACCCATATCCTCCTCATCCTGGTGTACTTCAACACTGACATCTTCAATCTGACTATCAGGAACTGGACTGCGGGTGCTCCTTCCAGCACTTGCAGGGGGCGTGCAAATGGTGGAAGGCGCATGCTCTTCACGTCCAGTGTTGGGAAGGTCAGGCATCGCAACCGACACAATTGGACTCTACTTGTGGATTTGGGATTTCGAAGAATGCACAGTTCTTTGCTGTGCTGCTTTTGCCAGCTTGAGTCTTTTCATTTTTCTAGCGAGAGGCTGAGTGCTTCCATCCTCATGTGAAGCTGAACCACTAGCCATGAACATAGGCCAGGGCCTCAGCCGTTCCTTGCCACTCCGTGTGGTAAATGGCATATTGGCAAGTTTACGCTTCTCCTCCGACAATTTTATTTTAGGTTTTGGAGTCCTTTTTTTACTGATATTTGGTGTTTTGGATTTGACATGCTCTGTACTATGACATTGGGCATCGGCCTTGGCAGACGACGTTGCTGGCATTTCATCGTCTCGGCCATGACTAGTGGCAGCAGCTTCAGCACGAGGTGGAAGTGGATCTTGATCTTTCCCTAATTTTGGAACCTCAACATTTTTGTTCTCCATATTTTAATAGGCACAACTAAAAGGCACCTCAGGTAAACAATGGAGATGGATGGATTGGATACTAGTATACAATTATGGACGGGCTGCCGAGTGCCGACACAGAGGTAGCCACAGCCGTGAACTACCGCACTGTACTGTGTCTGCTGCTAATATATAGACTGGTTGATAAAGAGATAGTATACTCGTAACTAGTATGTATGTATAAAGAAAGAAAAAAAAACCACGGTTAGGTGGTATATACAATTATGGACGGGCTGCCGAGTGCCGACACAGAGGTAGCCACAGCCGTGAACTACCGCACTGTACTGTGTCTGCTGCTAATATATAGACTGGTTGATAAAGAGATAGTATACTCGTAACTAGTATGTATGTATAAAGAAAGAAAAAAAAAACACGGTTAGGTGGTATATACAATTATGGACGGGCTGCCGAGTGCCGACACAGAGGTAGCCACAGCCGTGAACTACCGCACTGTACTGTGTCTGCTGCTAATATAGACTGGTTGATAAAGAGATAGTATACTCGTAACTAGTATGTATGTATAAAGAAAGAAAAAAAAACCACGGTTAGGTGGTATATACAATTATGGACGGGCTGCCGAGTGCCGACACAGAGGTAGCCACAGCCGTGAACTACCGCACTGTACTGTGTCTGCTGCTAATATATAGACTGGTTGATAAAGAGATAGTATACTCGTAACTAGTATGTATGTATAAAGAAAGAAAAAAAAACCACGGTTAGGTGGTATATACAATTATGGACGGGCTGCCGAGTGCCGACACAGAGGTAGCCACAGCCGTGAACTACCGCACTGTACTGTGTCTGCTGCTAATATATAGACTGGTTGATAAAGAGATAGTATACTCGTAACTAGTATGTATGTATAAAGAAAGAAAAAAAAACCACGGTTAGGTGGTATATACAATTATGGACGGGCTGCCGAGTGCCGACACAGAGGTAGCCACAGCCGTGAACTACCGCACTGTACTGTGTCTGCTGCTAATATATAGACTGGTTGATAAAGAGATAGTATACTCGTAACTAGTATGTATGTATAAAGAAAGAAAAAAAAACCACGGTTAGGTGGTATATACAATTATGGACGGGCTGCCGAGTGCCGACACAGAGGTAGCCACAGCCGTGAACTACCGCACTGTACTGTGTCTGCTGCTAATATATAGACTGGTTGATAAAGAGATAGTATACTCGTAACTAGTATGTATGTATAAAGAAAGAAAAAAAAACCACGGTTAGGTGGTATATACAATTATGGACGGGCTGCCGAGTGCCGACACAGAGGTAGCCACAGCCGTGAACTACCGCACTGTACTGTGTCTGCTGCTAATATATAGACTGGTTGATAAAGAGATAGTATACTCGTAACTAGTATGTATGTATAAAGAAAGAAAAAAAAACCACGGTTAGGTGGTATATACAATTATGGACGGGCTGCCGAGTGCCGACACAGAGGTAGCCACAGCCGTGAACTACCGCACTGTACTGTGTCTGCTGCTAATATAGACTGGTTGATAAAGAGATAGTATACTACTAATATTATATATACTGGTGGTCAGGTCACTGGTCACTAGTCACACTGGCAGTGGCACTCCTGCAGCAAAAGTGTGCACTGTTTAATTTTAATATAATATTATGTACTCCTGGCTCCTGCTATAACCTATAACTGGCACTGCAGTAGTGCTCCCCAGTCTCCCCCACAATTATAAGCTGTGTGAGCTGAGCAGTCAGACAGATATATAATATATATAGATGATGCAGCACACTGGCCTGAGCCTGAGCAGTGCACACAGATATGGTATGTGACTGACTGAGTCACTGTGTGTATCGCTTTTTTCAGGCAGAGAACGGATATATTAAATAAACTGCACTGTGTGTCTGGTGGTCACTCACTATATAATATATTATGTACTCCTGGCTCCTGCTATAACCTATAACTGGCACTGCAGTAGTGCTCCCCAGTCTCCCCCACAATTATAAGCTGTGTGAGCTGAGCAGTCAGACAGATATATATAATATTATATATAGATAATAGATGATGCAGCACACTGGCCTGAGCCTGAGCAGTGCACACAGATATGGTATGTGACTGAGTCACTGTGTGCTGTGTATCGCTTTTTTCAGGCAGAGAACGGATTATAAATAAAACTGGTGGTCACTGGTCACTATCAGCAAAACTCTGCACTGTACTGAGTACTCCTAATGCTCCCCAAAATTAGTAAATCAAGTGTCTCTCTAATCTATTCTAAACGGAGAGGACGCCAGCCACGTCCTCTCCCTATCAATCTCAATGCACGTGTGAAAATGGCGGCGACGCGCGGCTCCTTATATAGAATCCGAGTCTCGCGATAGAATCCGAGCCTCGCGAGAATCCGACAGCGTCATGATGACGTTCGGGCGCGCTCGGGTTAACCGAGCAAGGCGGGAAGATCCGAGTCGCTCGGACCCGTGAAAAAAAACATGAAGTTCTGGCGGGTTCGGATTCAGAGAAACCGAACCCGCTCATCTCTACTTAAAACACGTCTACAAGCACACACGGGACAGCTTAAGAAGGTTATTAACATAAGACAAAGGTAGACAGAAAGGGAACCCTGTAAATCTAGGTCAAAAATACAAATACTTGGGTGCATTAAAGGAATTTGAATACCAGTGTTACGTATACAAGCTGTTACTTCATTCCAAAAATTCAACACCCGTGGGCACAGCCTGAGGAGATGCCAGAATCAGCACCTGGACCAGAGCACTTAGGGGAAGTATCTGATACCGATCCTGCAAATTGAAAAAGTTTGATCGGGGTCCAGTAAACCCTGTGCAGAATATACAGTGGGATCTGCTGAAATCTAGTATAGGCTGTGCTGTCCCTGGGGGATCCAAGGACATATTCCCAATCATCATCAACAAATGTGCCCAAACCCGCTTCCAATTTAACACAGCGTATATGCACAGGAGTTTCATTAAGTTGGGGGAGAGTCCCCCCAAAATCCCCTCCCTCCCCCCACCCCCACTGTGCAGACAAAGTATGGCTGAGTTGTAAATACAGAAAAAAGAAGTGTCTAGGAATGGCATACAGAGAGGACAAGTATTAAAAAGTGTAGAGAACCCCATCCGGATAGAGTTGGGCAATAGCCAATACCCCAAAAGAAGTCCAACCAGAGCTACTCTTAAGACTATGAATTTCAGAAAAAGTCATATTATTCCACACGGAAGCTCAGGGATCTATAGTGGGGTCTCCCAACAATTTCTCAGCTGCTATCCAGACCCCCAGGGCCCATTGTAGCGAGCTAGTGAATATTTTAAATGGAAACCATATAGCACTGAACCCGAGACATCACTATTTAATAACATTACAATTGTAGTTTTATATTCTAATAACCAGTGGACTGTCCATATGAACAATTTTGCATTCAGTACATAATGTATTAGAACAAAGAATATGGGCACAGGGCCTTAAAACATACTGCCAAAAAGTCCATTTAATTTTGAGTTTCCGCTTATAATACTATACATAAACTATTCAGAAGCAAAACTGTGTCACACTCAGTTATGAATACAGAGTACAATCCATTTTTTGTAATGGCATATACTGTATATGGAACATTTTTGCTTTTCATTATGTAACAAATCATGTTCTGAATAGTTTGACATGACCTTAGCAATTTTAAATAGGATTATATTCTTCGTTAGGGACTTATAAGACATGAGTTGTCATTTCATAGTCAGACAAGCCTTGGTTAGACAATCCCTTATTACAATGGAACATTTAAAGGATATATGTCATAAAAATTGGACATTATGTCATTGAACAGGTTTGTGCCATCGGAAGATCAATAGCTATTGTCTATTGCTGTAAAACATTTTACATTCCAAATCTGAAAATGGAATCTTAATAAAATCTTTTTTTTATTTTTTTTTATTTATATTATATTTATATATATTTATATATTATTTATATTATACAATTAGCACTTTTTACCTAACGTTTGCATCAATTTCCTTATCAGTAAAATGAAACATAGAATTTGACAGCAAATAAGAACCACTTGGCCCATCTAGTCTGACCCTTTTTTTTTTAACCAAATTTTTATCTCAAACCTTATTTGATCCTTATTTCTTTTTAAGGATATCCTTATGTCTATCCCATGCATGTTTAAATTGCTCTACTGTCTTAGCCTCTACCACCTCTGATGGGAGGCTATTCCACTTGTCCACTACCATTTCTGTAATTTTTCCTCAAATTTCCCCTGAACCTACCTCCCTCCAGTCTCAGTGCATGTCCTCGTGTTCTGTTGCTTCACTTCATTTGAAGAATGTGTCCCTCCTGGAGATGTTTCCTTCTTGAAAGAGGCGAGGCATAAATTAAAATGGGTGGAGTTTGATCAACATGTGGGTCTTCCTGAATGAAGCAGGGTGGCATTTGAGCTGATCAGGGCAGAGCTTATTTTGTCCCTGAGAGGTAATAAGGAGATGGAGAAAGAAATGGTTAACTTGGTAGCTGGTAACATCCTCGAAGCTGAAGGACTGAAACATGTTAGAGTTACAGTAGTGTGTCCTGGGATGAATTTACGGAATCTCAGAGACTTGCAAGAACCTTGGGGAAGTTTTACCTAGAAATAAGACTGTACAGAGGTTGACCTCTCCTATAAGAGAAAGCAACTAATTTGCATTTTAGTTTTTAACAGCACACCCCATGTCTGACTAATGACAGTGTGTGGTTCGCTCCTTGGACTTGTAAGCTAGCTTTTGTTATGCAGTAGTCTGCGCATACACTGAGTTGCATTTTAAAAATGTGTGCACTGACTTTGGGGTCTATTTACTAAGCCTTGGATGGAGAAAAAGTGGATGGAAATAAAGTACCAGCCAATCGGCTCCTAATTGTCATTTTTCAAACACAGCCTCTGACATCGCAGTTAGAAGCTAATAGTCTGGTACTTTATCTTTACCTACTTTATCTCCATCCAAGGCTTAGTAAATAGACCCCTTTGTCTTGGTTTGTCTTGTCTGATTGAACTGGCCCTTAAGGTGCACCATTGTCTGCTTTTTCAATATATATAAAACCGTGGAGAAATAGACCAGTGGAGAAGTTGCCCATGGCAACCAATCAGCATCTCCATTACATTTTATAGAATGTACTTGATAAAGGCTTCCTTCAAAGCTGATTGGTTGCCATGGGCAACTTCACTACTGGTCCTTTACTGCACTCTTTTCACTGCTTCTTGAATAGACCCCCAAATGCGTTTTCTGTGTGGTAACAAAAGCAGCCTAAATAGGCCTACTGCCATCTTACCTGTAATACTGATAATAAAATAAAATAAAAAGAGACCTACCTCTGCACCCCCTTCTATTGAAGGTCCTCTAGGGAGGTGATCAAACAAACGTGTTGTCCCCAGGGGTGCTGTGCGGGGTTGGTACCTACTGCCCGGGCCTGTCTAGAGGCCGACTCCCGGGAGTACAGGGGAGGTGTAACCACACCTCTACAATGCCGTGACTATACGGACCTTGGGTAATTTCTCCATGATGGGGTTTAGCCATGCCCCCTCTAGTGGCCACACACCCCAGGACCCAGGCTCACCCAATGTCCCTTCGGCCTCAGTGGTAATCCTTAGGAATTAAAAAAGAAAACACCTTTGATGGAACAGACTGCTCTCAAGACCTGATGCATAGTGTGCTGAAAAAATCCCACCTACTAAATAATGAGAGGCGGCTCCTGATTGGTTGACCATCTATTTAGTAGGTGAGATTATCTTCCTTCAACTCGTTATGCACTTAGGGGGTAATTCAGACCTGATTCTCTGACATGCAGGACGACGCTTAGCACAAAGCTAGTCCGTCCCGCAAATCAGGCCCTGCCCTCCCCTTCCCGTACAGGTGCAAAAGCATTGCACGGTGGCGATGCTTTCACACCTGCCAAGTAGCTCACTACCTGCGCAGCCTAGCTGCGCTGGCAGGCAGCTACCCACCACGTTCCGGGTCGCAGCGGCCGCGTGTGACGTCACGCAGCTGCCACGGCCCTCCCCAGCAACGGTCCGTACACGCCTGCGTTGTCGGTCCGCGCCCCACCGACTACATTTTAACGCCGTTGGCACGCCCTCTCCTGCCACGCGACCGCCTCTGCCTGTCAGTCAGGCAGAGGCGATCGCAGCAGTGTGCGCGCAGTCCCCAAAGGGCATCAGGCTGCGATCGCTGGCGCTGTAGCGATCGGGTCTGAATTAGGCCCAGAGTCTTCATCGCAATCGGTCTGTTCAGTCGATAGAGAGGTATGCTTTTAATCTACTACTTTTCACCCATATTCTTCAATCACAGATTTTTCTTCAAAACAAAACACTGCAAAATATTTCATGTGAGAAAGCAGATTAGATGCAAATCAAAGATCTCTCTTGCCACCTGGTACTGCACTAGTGTATATATTCCAGTCTTATGTAAAGTCTTATGTAAACAGCCATATCAATGGAATTACCATATAGCTCATTTCATATGACTGGGTGCAGGAGAAAATACCCATGGTTTTCCTGTATCCTGTTCTTACGTATAATGTACTGTATAATAATGTACCATTGGCAAGAGGGAGTTTGAACTCTATTTTTTGTAGTATTAAAAATGCTTTCATGAAGGGAATAAAGCTGACACTGCAGTTGGTTTTATTGGCAGAACCTATGGATGTTGCTATAGGTGTCAGCAGTGAGTGATGGAGGTCAGTCCATGAATTGAATAGCTTAACCGGGTCCGGCAGCATCAGGCTCAGGATCACACAAGGGGCCTAATTCAGCATGAGACGCATCTGCGATGCGTCCGCATGCTGAAGCCCCCGTGCAGTGTGCACACGCGCAGGATCTGCACTGCGCGTGCTAACACAATGAGAAGCGAGGAGTTTGCGGGGTCGGGTGGGTGCGTTGATGCAGCATTTTGGAGATGTTGACGCGGCATGGGGGTGTGTGATCAGGAGGACGGAGTCGTGTCTGGACCATTTGCAGGGCGGGTCACGGTGGCTGAGTGACAACACATGCAGCCGCTGTGACATGGCGGCCCAGTTTGGTGCTTCACTGTTTAGCGAAGCCCTCGCATTATAGTGGCGGGGAGGGGGGGGGGCCGGACCTGGCATGCGGGGCGGTCTTGCCCTGTGTAAAAGACGCAGCCAGGAATTTGCAGGGTTAATTGCCCACAATAGTGTGGCACACTTAGCTAGCCGGTGGTAGCAGTGGCTCATATATATTAGCAGCGTTGGAGGTATAGCTAATGGGTAAGGAGTCTTATGTATGTATTATACAGTCTCCGTTAGGAAGACACTGCAGGGATACACACCAAACACCTCAATAGACTCTGGAGAGGATCGGTATGCGATCCCGGCAAACAGGATGCCGGCGGCCACAATACCGATGCCGGCCTCCCAATGGTCCAGATCCCATCAGGGGCGAGGTATTTTAACCCTCCCTTTTCGCAGCCTAACCCTAACCTCCCCCTTAGTGCGTAACACCTCACCCCGGTAGTGCATAACCCTAACACCCCCCCCCCCCTCCCCACAGCCTAACACTAACCACCCTCCCCCCTGCAGCCTAGCCCTAACCTCCGCCCTCCCCGCAGCCTACCCCTAACCCCCCCCCAGGTGGTTCCTATACCTAACCCACTACACACACACACACACACACACACACACACACCCATGCAGCCTTTGGGATTCTGGCTATCGGGATTCTGGCGTTGTGATCCTGACCTGTTCTAGGGTCAGGCATCGGTGTTCTGATTCCTGCATTGGTATTTTGGCTGCCTGGATTCCAACAGCTGGTATCTTGAACGTATACCCTCTGGAGGTTCCTGGATAAAGCCAGCATTCCAAAATGATCATTTGAAACTAAGGATGGCCATTGACTTAAATGATTTTAAATCATTGATGGTCTATGCCTGATGATGCATACTTTTACCGTCAATGGGAGAGAACCAGATGGCATAAAGCTACCTGATAGTTTGTTTGTTTTTTTGTTACAAGGTGCCGGGACATGGAGCATAGCTCTGCCCCCAACACCCGTCAAGCCCCAGGCTTTGCTTGGCCTGCAGCCTAGAAAATGGAAAAGCAGGGATGGGTGAAACAATCAATAGTTCCCTTGCAAATAGGATTAAACTATCAAGGTTAACCATCAATGGTACCATCAGTGGTGACCATCGATGGATAACCCACTGATGGCTATCCCTATTTGGAACTTTACATGCGCGTCAAAAGGGGAATGTGGCCTCATGGCCACTATGCCACCTCCCTTGATTTGATGCTTTATGGACATGACCATGAGTCATGCCCCGTATTTTGCGTCACACTGCGGGCGAGTGTTCCTTAGCTTCCTGTGGGAGACTGATCCGTAGGTGGGACAGCGCCTGAAAAGCTTTATTGTTCTGCTGAAATCATGAAGATTGGGAGGTATGAGAAAGACGCTCATTTGGCTGGGAGTTCAGAGATCGCACTGGTTTGAGTTACAGTAAACAAAGAGGGAGACAGCTTGGACCAGTCACCTCCCACCAATCAGCATTTCCAGTCTGCCAACCTGTCAGTAACTCCAAGCCTGGTTCGGTATTGGATGCAAATTGGCCGTATGCCCTCCCGCATTGCATGAATGGCACCCAGGCAATCTATACTGGACAATGCATATGAAATATGCAGCTCTCAGAGTGCATTTATTTATCATATCACTGAGTGTTTAGCTGGACCCATCTCATGTGCAATCCCCCAACATGAGTTGTTGCCTAGGAAGTCCCAAACGACAGCATATACTGTAGGAGCGTAAAGGCCACAATTTTAGTTGTCTTAGATAGCAGAACAGCTACACATGGTACACAGGCGGACATCAATGTACATTATTGTCCCTCTACCTCTAAGCCACATGTGCCGCACCATGGGCCTAATTCAGACCTGATTGTTAGGCAGCGATTTTTGCACTGCTGCAAACAGATAGTCGCCGCCTACAGAGGGAGTGTATTTTAGTTGTGCAAGTGTGCGAACATGTGTAGCCGAGCGGTACAAACAGATCTTGTGCAGTCTCTGCGCAGCCCAGGACTTACTCAGCCGCTGCGATCACTTCAGCCTGTCCGGGACCGGAATTGACGCCAGGAACCCTCCCTACAAATGCATGGACACACCTGCGTTTTTACCAGCCACGCCCAGAAAACGGTCAGTTGACTCCCACAAACGCCTTCTTCCTGTCAATCTCCTTGTGAACGCCCGTGCGAATGGATCCTTCACACAAACCAATCGCTGAGCGGCAATCCGCTTTTTACCTGTGTGACACGCCTGTGCATTGTGGTGCATACGCATGCGCAATTTAGACCTGATCACAAGCTGTACGAAAACGCAGCCTAGGTCTGAATTAGGCCCCATGTTCTCACCCCACCAACAGTATCATAGTGGTGCATATTGGGGGTAATTCTGAGTTGATCGCAGCAGGAACATTGGGGGTAATTCCAAGTTGATCGCAGCAGGAATTTTGTTAGCAGTTGGGCAAAACCATGTGCACTGCAGGGGAGGCAGATATAACATGTGCAGTGAGAGTTATATTTGGGTGGGTTATTTTATTTCTGTGCAGGGTAAATACTGGCTGCTTTATTTTTACACTGCAAATTAGATTGCAGATTGAACACACCACACCCAAATCTAACTCTCTCTGCACATGTTAAATCTGCCTCCCCTGCAGTGCACATGGGCCCTCATTCCGAGTTGTTCGCTCGTTCTTTTTCATCGCATCGCAGTGAAAATCTGCTTAGTACGCATGCGCAAAGTTCGCACTGCGACTGCGCCAAGTAACTTTACTATGAAGAAAGTATTTTTACTCACGGCTTTTTCTTCGCTCCGGCGATCGTAATGTGATTGACAGGAAATGGGTGTTACTGGGCGGAAACACGGCGTTTTAGGGGCGTGTGGCTGAAAACGCTACCGTTTCCGGAAAAAACGCAGGAGTGGCTGGAGAAACGGTGGGAGTGCCTGGCCGAACGCTGGGTGTGTTTGTGACGTCAAACCAGGAACGACAAGCACTGAACTGAACGCAGATGCCGAGTAAGTCTGGAGCTACTCTGAAACTGCTAAGTAGTTAGTAATCGCAATATTGCGAATACATCGGTCGCAATTTTAAGAAGCTAAGATACACTCCCAGTAGGCGGCGGCTTAGCGTGTGTAACTCTGCTAAATTCGCCTTGCGACCGATCAACTCGGAATGAGGGCCATGGTTTTGCCCAACTGCTAACAAAATTCCTGCTGCGATCAACTTGGAATTACCCCCTTTGTTAGCAGTTGGGCAAAACCATGTGCACTGCAGGGGAGGCAGATGTAACATGTGCAGAGAGAGTTAGATTTGGGTGGGTTATTTTGTTTCTGTGCAGGGTAAATACTGGCTGCTTTATTATTACACTGCAATTTAGATTGCAGATTGAACACACCACACCCAAATTTAACTCTCTCTGCACATGTTATATCTGCCTCCCCTGCAGTGCACATGGTTTTGCCCAACTGCTAACAAAGTTCCTGCTGCGATCAACTCAGAATTGCCCCCAACATCTGTAATTCCGCCAATGGTAAATATAATAATATACTGTAGACATAAGGAGCCCAAATAAAAGTGTAATCTTTATCATTTCCATAATAATTATTATGGGATTTTTTTTTTTATATATATATATATATATATATATATATATATATATATATCGCCAGAGTGTCCTTAACGCCATGCAGCGAATACCATAATTAGTTCAAAGGATCTGGCTAAAAACCCTGTCTCACTTTCCATGCGGCTTTGATATCGGATTTCTATCTATTTGCCACAATCACAAATTGTGTATTTTCTGTTAGTATCCAATGCAAGGATTCAGATCTCTTCCTGTTGTTGGTTCTCTGCAGCCTGAGTGATGGGCTCGTGTCCCCGGGGGAATTATGCTCTCCATCATATTTCCATTGCCCAGGAGGAAACAACATTGGATAATGAATGATGGTTCTTCAGCTGCATGTATTTCTACATAGACAAATGTCAGGGAGCGCCAGGAACCTCTATTGCTGTATCATTCGCTATACAATTATTCCTGCTACAGTACACTACAGCCAGTCACACAGCCACCATATAGCACAGTACAATATATCATCTTAGCATATGACGTAACTCAGCCAGTACTCCAAGCAGACCACTAACAGGAAGACAAATGGGCTGTTTTGCTTGTAATTAGTGTCATGTTATGATATGAATGGCGGCAAATATGTATATTAGATACTGGATGTGATTTAAAGGACAACACATTTAGAAAATCAACATTTTGTGCATCAGAAGATAATGGTAATATGTACTTTAATTTTAAGCTGGCGCACGTGTACACCAATATCCGTGCCAGCGAATTGGCAAGATATCAGAGGATTGGCATGCCAAAGATTCATTTAAAAACTGTGAACAGATCCTGGAGTTTGGTTTGAATTCTCCAATAATTTCAGGTATATTATTTATCTACTGTCGGTAATTCACGGCAGCTCTCCCCTGGTCTCGCCTCAGCATCTCCCCGTCCTTGCCTCCTCTCGACCATTTATACTTAATTTTATAATTATAGATGTGTATATATATATATATATATATATATATATACACACACACACACACACACACACACACACACACACACACACACACACACACACACACACAAAAAGTATAGCATGAAACAGGGTCACACTAGATCCAAAATGTTGCTTCTTCCACTATATAAAGGAATATGTTTATTGCAATCTCCTGGGGAGCCATCTATTGTTTGGATTATATTACCTTTTTATTCTGGCAACCGGGGTTAATATATTTTTTTTGAAAATGTCATTAATCAGTATTCAAATGTGGATGGAATAATTATTACTGCTAAGCATCATAATCCGATACTACAGTATAGTCCCCAGTTTACAGGCGTTTTCCACCATCAGACGACCTGATTTACACTATCAGCTTGTTTATGTCCTCTTGCAATGTTTGCTAAATGCCAGGGTTGGAAAAAAATAAAAAACAAACAAAGTTTTATTGGTTTAAACCGTTTTCTTTGTTTAAACCATTATATTAGTTTTTTTGCATCAATGTTTTAATGAAAAAAAAATGGAATCCTGCTTATTATATTAATACCGTTAAACATTGCTATAGTATGCATTAGAAACTTGATCAACCATGTTTTAATGCTTTCTTGCATTAACTATACAAAGTTATTAGGCTTTAATATGGTTTATTTTACATATTTCAATAAAACCATTTTTACTGCTTCTTATTCCTATTACATCTGAATATATCTTCTAGATACAGTGGACTAAACATATTAAAACATACAAAGTGCACTCAGAGACATCTCAATAGGACTGAAGGTACTGAATTGAAATAAACATGAAGGAGACTAACCAGGAGGCGTTTCTGTGTGTTTTGCCTCTTTAATGTGTTGGAATTGTTTACACTTTAAGATTGAGAATGTTAGTTGTGGTTTATCCTGTCCATGTAGGGTTGTTAAGGGAGGAGTTTGTGGAGTCTTAGCTGATGCTAGGCAGATTTATTACCTCTCTGATCTAGGGATGGCCATCGACCACAGATGATTCCTAATCATTGATGGTTTATGGCCAATGACGAATGCTTTTGCCATCAATGGGAGAGAACCAGATGGTTTCCCACCATCGATGGCACAGCATAAACAATTGTTTTTTTTTACATTTTTTTTTTTGCAAGGTGTCGGGTCTCAGAGCATAGCTCCGCCCCTGACTCACGCGAAGCCTGCCCATGGGCGGTGATTGGTCCGCAGGTCATTCACTGACATGACATGGATGACCATCGATGAGTGAAACCATCAATGGTCTTCCATAGTTGGTGACCATTGATGGACACTCACAGTTTTTTCATCGATGGCAACCATCAATGGTGAACACACTGATTTCCATCCCTACTCTGATCTGATTTACCCTCCCTATATCTCTGTAGTGTGTGTGAATTTACTGTATTGGTTCAGCTCAATCAAATGAAGTCCCCAAGCAACAAGAATATGGAATTATAGTGGAAGGATTTCCTTATAATAGGCTTTTGTTAATAGGTCATGGCACCGTGCCAAAAAACAAAAAGACACAGCCCTACTAAATGCATTGCTTTAGCTTTCCTAATCTCAAAATTGAAGCGCTGGTAATCAAGTGTTTAATGTAAAATAGAATAATACAAACACATCGGCCTGTACATAGATAAAATACAACAATAGGACAGTTTTAAAAGAAAAAGGTACATTTCTTGATATACTGAATTCCAACCAAGCACAGGAAGGTGTTAATGAAGCAGTCAATATGTTAGTAGTGTGAATGTCTAGCTTGTTAAATGCTCCCAGTACTCACATGGTTAGTGGGTATTAAAGGACGTATTTGTCACAATCTGTATCTCAGATGCGGATGGGATGTAATAAAATCACCCTAATCCGCAATGCGATAATTTGATACTTTGCAGGGATGTATCATTATCCAATGCAGGGATAGAGCTTGCGAGAAAGCTCTGTCCTTAAAAATCCACTCTGCAGACTTCTTGGGGTATTTTTCACAAAAAACACCCAGAGTATGTGTTGCGCATGCACTGCCGTGGACAGATACCCCAGATCCATCTTTTCCAGTGGGCTTAATGTGCGGTTGCCATGGGCCACCGCTAGTACTCCCCTCTCCCCTCCCATCATCACATCCTCCTCTGCCCGCACACCTCTACCTGGACATCAGAGCAGTTGCAGCCGGTAGCACATCCCCCCCTTCCCTAGGTCATCATCACCTAAGACACGCGGCCGACAGCACCCCCACGGGCATAAGACTCACCATATCAGTAAACCCCACCCCCCTTGGCCATCCCAGCCACTGTTAGAATATCCCCCCAGGAGCACCTGTGCATTGCTTTGCCAGGGGCCTACACTGATGTGAAGATGGACCTGGGGTGCCCCCCCCTCCCTTTACTTACCTAGTGATCAGGACCGGTGCACTCCCGTCATACCAGCTCTATAAGCCAGTCATCTGATGTCTCTGCTGTAAACTGAGATGCCGTTTTACAGCAGAGAACAGCTGACAGGTCACAGTGCAGGAAGCCAGCAATCAGATGACCGGAGGCATGGAGGACCTCACCAGGACACTGATCACCAAACCAAGGGGGCCTTTAGGTCAGTGGTTCCCAAACTTTCTTGAATCACGGTGCCTTAGAGGATCAGGATTTTTTTCATGGCACCACTAGGGTAAAAGTTTTTCTGCTGTGGGGTACACTGGGCTCCACAATGAATGGACAATGGGGTGTAGAGTAGGATCTTGATCCGAAGCACCAACAGGCTCAAAAGCTTTGACCCTCTTCCCAAGATGCATAGCGCCGCCTCCTATATCACCCCGCCTCCGTGCACAGGAGCTCAGTTTGTAGTTGGTGCTTGCAGTGCAAGCATGTGACAGGAAGAGCTGCTCACAGCAGCTCTACAAAAAGCTTTTTCTAAGGAAAAAAGAAGACTATTTGAGCTGCAGAAGAGGCACAGATTGTGCTGGATGTCAGTAGACATTGCCTGCTGCAGCTCCAGCTCTCCCCAGTGGCGCTGTACACTCCCGAGCCCTGGTTGCCGGGTACCTACAGCTGGAGGCTCCGGTTTTCTTCACGTTAGACACACACGGCTGGGGCTCTCCAGGATCGAGTGGCCGCGCTTCGGGAGGTGGTAAGTGGGTCCCCAGTCTTTATCGCGATTAGGCGCGGTCAGTGGGAGGCGGGCTGCGCGCGCTGGCCGTGGACACTGTGGCAGTACAGGCGATCCCACTAGAGCACCAGCGCATGGGCGCAGGTCAGGTTTTCTCTCTAAACCAATTCTTATATCGCCCACAGTACCCGGTGGTTTTGCCAGCAGAGGGGATAAGGCTTAGACCTGAAGCCCCTCCCCCAGCCCCAGGGCGCCATTTCTAGCAAGTGTTCCCGCCCTGGAGCTGCATATCTGTCTTTTCCTCACTACCTGGCAGTGTCTGCGGCGCCATTACTCCTCAGCTCACTGTTCCTGGGACTGCTTGGGCAAATCCTCCTATGTAAAGCCGCCTGGTTGTCAGTGCTGTGACTTTACATGACACTTAAGTATTCTACCTGCCTTTTAGTCAGTGATAGTTAAGAAAGAGTGCACTTAGTCAGAGTTTCCTAGTACAATTACCCTGTGAAATACATCCAGTTCTTACTGTGTACTGTTATATCTATTGTTATATAGCTGTGTAAGCTAGTCCAGTGCAGTATTATTGTCAGTAATAACCTCTGCATTGTACAAACTGTGACTTTCTGTGTGTGCATTTGATAGCTGAGTGGTGTCCATTTCGTGTCTTTCACTCAACCTGCTATCCCTATATTCCATAACCTGAGGGGGCTTGGTGCGTAAGGTGTTATCTAATGTAGGATTTTCACAAAGATATACTGTATTACGTATTTTTCTCTGTGATTTAGTCACCATATCTCTCCTTTATCTCTGCTAGTGCTGACTACACTGCGCAGGGGTTTGGGTTTAGAGATATAGTGCTGCTAATAATTGTACTGTGTTACCTCATACTGCTGCAAGTTATATCATGTCTGCTTCTGTCTGAAAGTAACGGTTCTGGGGCTGAACACACTGCAGGTGTTGCTGATGCCACGGGGCCATATGAGGAGAATATAGCAGTTGTGGGCTCTGGTTCTGGGGGCTCCTTGCCCCCCAGTGGGACTGTGGCAACGGAGGCACATACTGACCCACCGTGGGCCGCTTTTTCCACGCTTCTGCATACGCTAGTTCATAAACTAACTCCCCCTATGGGACCCCCAATGCCGGTACAACCGTATGTGGTCCCTGCAGCTAACCCGCCATGGGCGGACGATTTATCTGCTCAGTTGAAAAAGTTGAACCAGTCCTTGACTACTAAAAAGTCTAACCAACGCTCGCCTAAGTCCAAGAGGTCCTCTAAGCGAGCGCTTATCTCCTCACAATCCACTGCTGTCACTGACACCTTGTCTGATGAAGACGGCACATTTACTGGCCCCTCAGGTTCTGACTCAGATACGGCTGATGGGGAGGATAGTTCACATGTGGATGTTCCTGATCTTTTGGAGGCTATTAAATGAATTCTGCAGATTACGGATGATCCCGAGCCATCCGTCCCTCCTAAGAAACCAGATAGGTTCAAGCGTCAGAAGGTGGTTAAGCAAGTTTTACCTCACTCTGACCACCTAGTGGATATACATCAGGAACCCTGGGAAAATCCGGGTACGAAGTTTGTGCCTCAAAAGAAGATGCTGGCTCGCTATCCCCTCGCGCCAGAGCTGTCTAAAAATTGGGAAACGCCTCCTCCAGTAGACTCACATGTGGCTAGGATGGTGGTTTCCTCAGCTCTACCTGTCACTACCGTCACGTCTCTAAAAGAGCCTACGGATAAACGTGTGGAGGGTTGTCTGAAAGTGATTTACACCCTCACGGGTGCTGCACAAAGGCCCACTCTTGCAGCTACATGGGCTGCAGAGGCTATTGAAACATGGGCCTTGGAGTTAGAAGCTGAAATCTCTTCTGACCATGCTAGACTATGCTTGTCATATATTGTCACAGCTTCTCGATATATTAAAGAGGTGGCTTCTGATGCCGGTATCCTAGCAGCCAAGGCCTCTACTACGTCAGTCCTGGCTTGCCGGATATTGTGGCTGAGATCCTGGTCTGTGGATCTGGACTCTAGAAAAACCCTGGAGGTACTCCCTTTCAAGGGAGATATTCTGTTTGGCGAGGACTTAAATAAGATTGTGGCTGACTTGGCTACTGCCAAAACTGCCTCTCTGCCTAATACCGCTCCTTCTGTGTCGAAGGCTAGAGGTACGTCCTTTCGCCCCTTTCGTCCTTCAGGTAAAGCAAAAGGTCAGGCATACCATAAGCAGGCCTGCACTTCCAAACCTGGTAAGCCGAAGCCCAAAAGATCCTGGGCTGCCCATCAGCCAGCTGCCAAGACCGATAAGCCTGCCGCATGATGGGGCGGGCCTCCCCCTGGGGTATCCCAGGGTGGGGGGACGGCTTCTAGGGTATACCCAGGAATGGCTGAAGACCACTTCAGATGCCTGGGTACGGGAAGTAGTCACTCGAGGTTACGCCATAGCCTTCAAATACCGACCCCCTCATCAATTTTGCCAGACAGACGTCCCTTTGGACCAGACAAAGGCAAAAACTCTACACTCGGTGGTACAGACCCTCCTGGATACAAGAGTCGTAGTACAGGTGCCTCTTGCTCAGAGGGGCCAGGGGTACTATTCTCCGCTGTTTCTAGTCCCGAAACGAATGGGTTCTCCGGCCCATTCTCATCCTCAAGGCATTGAACAGGTTTGTGAAGGTTTCCAAGTTCCGTATGGAAACCCTTCGCTGTATAGTTCTGGCCTTGGAACCTGGGGACTACATGGTCTCCCTGGATAAACAGGATGCTTACCTGCATATTCCTATAGCAGTGTCACATCAACAATACCTGAGGTTCGCTATTGGCAACCTACATTACTAGTTTCGGGCGTTACCTTTTGGTTTAACAACGGCTCCGCGAGTCTTCACCAAAATTATGGCGGTGATGACGGTGGTACTCCGCCGTCAAGGGGTCAGGATACTGCCGTATCTGGATGACTTGTTAATCCTGGCAAATTCCCCAGATCTTCTCCTGTGTCATCTGTATATGACGGTCCGGTTTCTACAAGCCCACGGGTGGCTCATCAACTGGAAGAAATCCTCCCTGGTCCCTGCTCAGAGCATGGTGCACCTGGGAGCGTTGTTGGATACTCACAACCAGAGGTTGTTCTTGTCTCAGGAGAAAGTCCTGAAGATTCAGGACAGGATTCGTTGCTTCCATTCTCGTCCGCAAGTGTCGATACATTCGGCAATGCAGGTGCTGGGTCTAATGGTATCAGCATTCGACATGGTGGAGTATGCTCAATTCCATTCTTGCCCCCTCCAGAGGCTGATTCTATCCAAGTGGGACGGCCTGCCTCACCGGATCAGATCTCAAATGATCTTCTTGACTCCGGAGGTCAGTCTGTCGCTACACTAGTGGCTCCGAGACCAACGATTGTGCAGGGGTCGTCCCTTCTGGATATCCAACTGGGTCCTGTTGACGACAGATGCCAGTCTGAGAGGTTGGGGCGCAGTGCTGGAGCAACACTCCCTTCAGGGTCGTCGGACCAAAGAGGAATCTCTCCTCTCGATCAACATTCTGGAATTGTGGGCGGTCTTCAATGCGTTGAACCTGGCCCAGCATTTAATTCAGAACCGTCCTGTTCAAGTACAGTCGGACAACGCCACCACAGCGGCTTACATAAATCATCAAGGCGGCACTCGAAGCCGTTTGGCAATAAAGGTAGTTTCATGGATTCTACAGTGGGCAGAATGCCATCTACCGGCCATATCGGCAATATTCATTCCGGGAGTCCTGAATTGGGAAGCGGACTTTCTCAGTTGTCAGGACGTGTTTCAACTCATAGTGGAAAGGTGGGGCCTTCCAGACGTAGATCTGATGGCGTCTCGACACAATCGCAAAGTTACGGTCTTCGGAGCAAGGACAAGGGATCCTCAAGCAGCATTCGTGGATGCGCTGTCGGTACCGTGGAGGTTTCAGCTGCCGTACGTGTTCCCTCCGGTGTCACTCCTGCCCAGGGTAATTCGGAAGTTCAAGCAAGAAAAAGGAATTCTGCTTCTCATAGCTCCAGCGTGGCCCAGACCGCACTGGTTCTCAGACCTGCAAGGCCTTTCGTCGGAGCGTCCAATTTTACTTCCACAACGCCCAGACCTCCTTGTTCAGGGCCCCTGTGTCTACCAGGACCAAGCCCGGCTGTCTTTGACGGCGTGGCTCTTGAAGCTTCCGTCTTAAGGGCTAAAGGTTTTCTGAGGCGGTCATTAAAACTATGTTGCGGGCCCGGAAACCGGCTTCGGCTTGAATTTACTACAGGGTCTGGTATTCTTACTTTGTTTGGTGCTTATCTAACAATTATGACACTTCCAAGTTTAGTATAGCCAAGTTGTTGGCTTTTCTTCAGCAGGGCCTGGACTTAGGCCTGCGTCTGGCCTCCCTCAAGGTTCAAATTTCTGCCTTTTCGGTGTGGTTTCAAAGAAAAATTGTGACCTTACCTGATGTGCATACCTTTACTCAGGGCGTGTTGGGTATCCAACCTCCCTATGTCCCGCCTGTGGCTCCATGGGACTTGTCGGTGGTTTTGGAGGCGTTACAAGAGTCTCCGTTTGAACCTCTTGGTTCAGCTGCCCTTAAGTGGCTTTCCATTAAGGTGGTGTTTCTGCTGGCTATTGCTTCAGCTAGAAGAGTGTCGGATTTGGGTGCCATGTTCTGTAGTTCCCCATATCTGATATTTCACCGTAACCGGGCATTTCTTAGGACTCGTCCCGGCTATCTACCTAAGGTGGTTTCTTCGGTCCACCTTTATCAGGAGATTGTAGTTCCGGCACTTGTTTCTCCTGATCTGTCTCCCAAAGAGCGGTCTTTGGATGTGGTACGGGCTCTCCGTATCTATGTGAAGAGAACTGCTCTTATTAGGAAATCTGATTCTCTTTTTGTAGTGTTTGGGTTTCTCAAACGTGGCTGGCCTGCTCACAAGCAAACTCCGGCCAGCTGGATTAGAATGGTGATTGCACATGCTTATATGAAGGCTGGTCTCTCTGCTCCTGATCACATTATGGCCCATTCTACTCGGTCTATTGGACCTTCTTGGGCGGCCCAATGTGGTGCGACCCTTGAACAATTGTGCAAGGCGGCAACGTGGTACTCTGTGAACACATTCATAAGGTTCTATGCCTTCGATACTGCCGCTTCCCAGGATGCTTCCTTTGGACGCAGGGTTCTTGTGCCCGCTACAGTGCATCCCCTCCCATAAGGAACTGCTTTAGGACATCCCCATTGTCCATTCCTTGTGGAGCCCAGTGTACCCCGCAGCAGAAAATGAGTTTTATGGTAAGAACTTACCTTTGTTAAAACTCTTTCGGCGAGGTACACTGGGCTCCACAAGGCGCCCACCCTGACGCACTTAGCTTCTTTGGGTTGGTATGGCATTAGCCGCTGACACTTCTCCTGTCGGGAGAGTGTGGTGTTTGTGGCAACTGGCAGTTGTCGTCTCTTTTACTTGCTACTGCATTGGGCTGGTTAACAAAACTGAGCTCCTGTGCACGGTGATATAGGAGGCGGCGCTATGCATCTTGGGAAGAAAGTCAAAGCTTTTGAGCCTGTTGGTGCTTCGGATCAAGATCCTACTCTACACCCCATTGTCCATTCCTTGTGGAACCCAGTGTACCTCACATAAAGAGTTTTAACAAAGGTAAGTTCTTACCATGAAACTCGTTTTTATTGATGGATTTGGAACAAAATATTAAATTAAGGAAATTTAGCCTACCTGTCATCTTTAGGGTCAGTTATGTGGTGGTGTACAGAATTGTATTTCTGATTGCCCACCTGTTTTATGATTGGCAGCCACCAGTACTGGTTTTGCCTATCACTTTGATGATAAATAATTTGATTTGGTACTGGATCAACAGCCCAAGGCACCCCTGCAAGAGCCTCGTGGCACCCCAGTGTGCCTAGGCAGACAGTTTGGGAACCACTGCTTTAGGTAAATAATAAAAAACATATATATATATATATATATATATATATAAAATTTATTTTTATTTTTTTAGGGTGATCAGCGTCTCATCTTATAAGACACACATGGCTAATCACAGGTGCTTGTTCCCTACTCTGCTCTGTGGATAACTCTATCTGGATACCGCAATCAGAATTATTACAGGGCTCCCTCTGGTATATTTTTACTTTTATTTTTTAGTAAATTCGGCCAATCACAAGTAAAGGAAATGCAATATGATTACTAAAAAAATGCAAATTAAAGGGTTTGGAGTAGATTTTGATAAACACTGCTCCAAAGGCCCTTCAGTACATTTGAGTGAAACTACAATAATGTGAAATACCCTTTTTCACATTATTTTAGTAAAAATAATATTAATAACTATGCCCGTATAAACGATCCACAAGCAGATAGACAGTAACAGATAGTTCTCTTCTCGGCTGCTGGTGCAGTCCTGTAGTGCAGCTTTTTCCTGAGGATATACAATAGATGTCAGTCTCTGCAGTGTTACCCAAGGACAAAAAGGGATCCCGGCTGAAGCGATTTAAACCAATCCTTGACGCATTTCCCCACCTGACAAAGGTATCAGCGGCTTCCTCAGAACCTTCAGAACTATCCGTTCCTTTCTATCTGCTTGTGTATAGTTTTATAAAAAAGGACAGAGGAGCCATTCAAGTTGCCTCACTGAGTACCAATTATGCTGAACTCACTACCTGGCCAGGAATCTATGCAGGACTAGGTAACTATACATTGCTCGAATACCTACTAACCATGTGAGTACTGGGAACTTTTATCAAGCTAGCCATGTGTGCTACATAGTGACTGCTTCATTAAAACCTTCCTGTTCTTGGCTGGTATTCAGCGTATCACGGAGTATACCTTTTTTATTACAAAACTGTCCTATTGTTGTAATTTTATCTATGTACCGGCAGGTGTGTTTGTATAATTCTATTTTACATTAAACTCTTGTTCACCAGCACTTCAGTGTTGAAATTAGTTGTTTGTTTAAGGGCTGAGTATTCCCTTTCTGATCGCATCAGGCAAACAGGGTTATACAGTATTTATTGGCGATCAGCGCCAAGTTCTTTTTTTGTTACTTTATTTTCCCTGCTTCCTATTATAATTTATAGAAAAACTTTATTTTGTCTAGATGCAGTTGCTTACTTTTATTACTCCAAAGTACCACAGAACACTGCCCTTTGGAGACCGTTTATTATACAAGACCTGGGGCATGTACAGATGTATAAAGTTGGAGTTGAAGTTTTAAGAAAGTATAGTTTTCATTTTGCAATGTACGATGTCTATCAGCAACAAAAGTCTAAGGGGTCTATTTACTAATCCTTGGATGGAGATAAAGTGGAAGGAGATAAAGTAGCAACCAACCAGCTACTAACTGTCATTTTTCAAACACAGCCTGTAACATAGCAGTTAGAAATGAGCGGATTCGGTTTTACTCGGATTTACTCGGTTCTCAAAATGGCATCTTATTGGCTCACGGATGTCACGTGTTTTGGATAGCCAATCAGATGCCGTTTTAAGAACCGAGTAAATCCGAGTAAAACCGAATCCGCTCATCTCTAAGTTAGACACTGATTGGCTGGTACTTTATCTCCGTCAACTGCTTAGTAAAAGTAGCCCATTGTAGCTCTTCCATTCACAAGCCACCCATACTTCTGTATCAGTTTGGGACTCATTGCCTATACTACTTTGTGGGCCATAATTTAACAATAGATGGAGAGCTTTTGGTTGCCTACCTTTGTTGTGTAGCCTAATGGTTTGTCCCTTTCATTTCAACACAGACGGGCCCCGGAAAACAGATTGTGTCATCGACGGCAAACACTACTACGGGAAAAGGGTAGAAGACAAGCCAACCGGGGACCAGCTTATATGTTCAGTGACCGCTCCACTAACCTTTCAGCTAACGAAGAACGGTTTTTGGACGCGGCGGAGTACGGGAACATCCCTGTGGTCCGGAAAATGGTGGAGGAATGTCACTCTTTAAATGTGAATTGTGTGGACTACATGGGGCAAAATGCCTTGCAACTAGCCGTTGCTAATGAGCACTTGGAAATTACAGAGCTTCTGCTTAAGAAAGAGAACTTAGCGCGGGTAGGCGATGCATTGCTCCTGGCGATCAGCAAAGGGTATGTACGGATAGTGGAAGCCATTCTTGGCCACCCGTCCTTTGCCGAAGGGAAGCGCCTCACCACAAGCCCTAGTCAGTCGGAATTCCAACAGGATGACTTCTACGCCTACGATGAGGACGGGACAAGATTCTCCCAAGATATCACGCCTATTATTTTGGCCGCTCACTGTCAGGAATATGAAATAGTCCATACGCTTCTTAGGAAAGGAGCCCGAATTGAGAGGCCTCACAATTATTTTTGTAAATGCAGCGAATGTAATGAAAAACAAAAGCACGACTCCTTCAGCCACTCCAGGTCAAGAATCAATGCATATAAAGGACTTGCCAGCCCAGCTTATCTATCATTATCCAGCGAAGACCCAGTAATGACAGCCTTAGAGCTCAGTAATGAGTTGGCTCTTCTAGCAAACATTGAAAAAGAATTCAAGGTGGGTACAGTATGGTGCACAGATGTCAGCTGCATGAACAGAAAACATACATAGGGAGATTTATTAAGGCCGTACGGTCCGAGTGATAATTGAGTTCCTGTTTGGTGAATTGTGCTAATATGGCAAATATATAGATATAAATGTCTGTAACCCTGCCCGGTGTCCTCACAGCAGCAAAGCTGAATGCACAATGACTGAAGGTGCTGCACTCGGAACATATAAATGCTCAAAGCTGTAGAGTAACCCCAACGTTTCAGTGCCTTATTGTCGCTGTCATCAGGAATCTAAAAATATGTCTGCCAAAATAGACTTTATGGCTATAGCAAAGCCGCATTTTTTAAAACAGGTGCAAAAATTATAATATATAAAAAGATTATATATATATATATATATATATATATATATATAGAAACATAGAATTTGACGGCAGATAAGAACCACTTGGCCCATCTAGTCTGCCCATTTTATCTAGTCTGCCCATTATATGTATATATATATATATATATATATATATATAGAGAGAGAGAGAGAGAGAGAGTGAGTCTCTGAGTGCTGCCTCGTTTTTGCAAGATGTGTGTGGGGATGCAACACCCTAGAGGAGGGCACCGTAGCAAGTGAGCCCTACGAGAGCGCCGGCAAATTTGTATATATATCAGCAGAATAGGCAATACCCCTAAATTCTGCGAAAATGTCCCTTTTATTTGCAGGAATTAGGGATTTTTGCCTTTGTTAAATAGACCCCTTAGTCTTTATCTTTCTTATAACAAGGATGTACTGTAGCTCTGAATCCTGCTGCTGTGTTATGAACGTGTTTGCCCTTAGCATTCTGCAGACTTAATTAATTAAGCCTTAATGTATTAAATTCCATTCTTATCACAGCCTTTCAATTATGTAGTAGAAGTGGGAAGATAATTCCTATTACAAAATTGGCATAGTCAGGTATTATTCAGCAGTAGTACTGTAGGTAGCTGTAAGTTGCTGGTCTAGGGATTTGCTTCCTTGGGGATCATTTGGAACAGATATCTGTACAACCAAATCATGATCTGGAGAGGACAGTCCAAAGTGAGCGGTGAAATCTCCCTTCAGCTAGGGGTATAACTGCACCTAAGGCAGGAGATACAATGGCAACAGGGTGCAAAAGCACAAACTGGCCGCAGCACCATCGCCACACCACTAGGTAGGCATCACATGGACCAATTGTGTCTGCCAATGAGGGTATTGTCTGCCAGTCTGTGCAGACAACTTGTCATGGGTTGGCTCAAAATTACCAACAATCCTGATTGGATATGATAGATATCCCAAAAGTCTTTCTCTGCAGTCAGGGCTGGAGCTAGGGTGTTTGGCGCCCCCTGCAAACTATAAATTTGCGCTCTCCCATACTTTACAAAGGGACAGCGCACGTCGAAAAAGGGATGTGGTCTCACAAGGAAGGGGCATGGCCATACAATTGTACCCCCATTTAAAACGCCTCCAGTAGTGGCGCTGCTTACACATAACACCGCAGTTGTAGCACAGCTTACACATAATGACCCCAGTAGTAGCGCCGCTTACACATAACGACCCCAGTAGTAGTGCCGCTTACACATATAGACCCCAGTAGTAGCGCCGCTTACACATAACGACCCCAGTAGTAGTGCCGCTTACACATAACGACCCCAGTAGTAGTGCCGCTTACACATAACGACCCCAGTAGTAGTGCCGCTTACACATAACGACCCCAGTAGTAGTGCCGCTTACACATAACGACCCCAGTAGTAGTGCCGCTTACACATAACGACCCCAGTAGTAGTGCCGCTTACACATATAGACCCCAGTAGTAGCGCCGCTTACACATAACAACCCCAGTAGTAGCACAGCTTACACATAACGACCCCAGTAGCAGCGCCGCTTACACATAACGACCCCAGTAGTAGCGCCGCTTACACATAATGACCCCAGTAGTAGTGCAGCTTACACATAACACCCCAATAGTAGCGCCGCTTACACATAATAAACCCAGTAGTAGCGCCGTTTACACATAATGACCCCAGTAGTAGCGCAGCTTACACATAATAAACCTAGTAGTAGCGCAGCTTACACGTAACACCCCAGTAGTAGCGTAGCTTACACGTAACACCCCAGTAGTAGCGTAGCTTACATGTAACGCCCCAGTAGTAGCGAAGCTTACATGTAACGCCCCAGTAGTAGCGTAGCTTACACGTAACACCCCAGTAGTAGCGTAGCTTACATGTAACGCCCCAGTAGTAGCGTAGCTTACATGTAACGCCCCAGTAGTAGTGTAGCTTACATGTAACGCCCCAGTAGTAGCATAGCTTACATGTAATGCCCCAGTAATAGCATAGCTTACACGTAACACCCTAGTAGTAGCGCATCTTGCACGCAACGCCCCAGTAGTAACACCACAGTAGTAATGCCCCAGTAGTAGCGCAGCTTACATGTAACACCCCAGTAGTAACGCCCCAGTAGTAGCACAGCTTCCACGTAACGCCCCAGTAGTAGCGCAGCTTACATGTAACGCCCACAGAACTGCAGTTTATTCACACCCCCCGCCCCCGTACACATACACATACAGTACATACATATACACACACACACTCACACACACACACTTTCTCACTTACTCTCCCTGGCTGGCAGGATCTGGAGCAGCACCTCCTCTGTGGCACTGCAGTCTGATGGTCCGATGTAGCCCCGCCCCTCCGCCCATTTAGCTCTGCCCCCTCTGTCCATGTAGGTCTGCCCCCTCCATCCGATCTGTCACAGGAGGGGAAGGGTAGAGGAGGCTTTCAGCTGCCGGCGCTGCTGCCTGTCATGCAGTGACAGGCAATGACAGGCACAGAGACCGGCAGCAGCAGGTGGCCCAGGCGCAGCAGCGGGGATGCAGACCAGGTACAGCGCCTCTTCTGCCTGGCGCCTACCTGCTCTGCATCCCTTTGCTGAGCGGGTAGCGCTGGGCCTGTCTGCAGTCTCTGTATATGTTGCATACTTAGCAATTTTTCCCCTCTAGCCTCCGGGAGATCCAAGCATGGTCAAGTACGTTCTATAAAATGATGGGTAGAAGCAACTTGTCCACTGGTTCTCTTCTCCACCCTTTTCACTGTTTGATACATCACCCCCCCCCCCCCCCCTCATGTCACCATGACCCCTCCACTACAATGTAATGCGAGATTCTCTACATTGCGTCACAAGCGGAATGGCCACAATGACAATGATTCATAGTGAATCGCAATTATCTGTGATGCTGTAAATCGCATTGTCTCTCCGCTGCATTGTTTATTCAATTGAATAAATAAATAAAAACTACCATTACATATGCGCCCGCTATACTGAAGCCGGCTACAAGACACTACAATAAGACAGATGGAGGCTGTGTGATCAGTTTTAGAATTACTAATACCTGAGAGTAGCCAGAAACAATAAGAGGGGATCTGCTAGACATAACATCACTCATTAATATGCAAACACAGTAGAACATTTGCATTTAAATTCTGCCTTTGTTTGCCAGATACAGTATCTGCTAGTTCTGGTTCAATGAAAATGAAATTGCTATTGGCTTTTGTTAGGGAAATAATAGTGAAATCCTGGCTAATAACTTTGGGGGTAATTCCAAGTTGATCGCAGCAGGAAATTTTATAGCAGTTGGCCAAAACCATGTGCACTGCAGGGGAGGCAGATATAACATGTGCAGAAAGAGTTACATTTGGGTGGGTTATTTTATTTCTGTGCAGGGTAATACTGGCTGCTTTATTTTTACACTGCAAATTAGATTGCAGATTGAACACACCACACCCAAATCTAACTCTCTCTGCACATGTTATATCTGCCTCCCCTGCAGTGCACATGGTTTTGCCCAACTGCTAAAAAAATTCCTGCTGCGATCAACTTGGAATTACCCCCTTTATTCATTTGTTTAATAACTGCACAGATCTTATTCTCTAACATAAAGAAACAAATTGGAATGAAGTTCCGTTTGTCAGGAAGCCAGGTGTAGCTCCAATAACTAAAGCAAGATAAATATGCTAAAACATTCAACAAATCAAAACATACATAATTAAAAAGAGTGTGTGGTTGTTTATTGTATAGCCGATGCTTTTGCCTCTATTATGTTTTCTTGAAGAGATGGATACGTATTTCTATATATCAGTGTATCCTGTAAAAGTACAGTGCTTATATTTATATACTGTATACTTGAGCTCATTTTGAAGACTATAAAGATATAAAGTCGCACTGCTACAGTACAACACTCCCCCCCTCCATGAATATAAAACAACGCATATGCACAATTACTTGTATTAATCTGTGTAAATTGTAGCATTAATCTAAGTTTAAATAAAAAAGGATTGCACACTATAATTTACAATCGTTTTTTTGTGGGACACAGTGTATTCAGTATGTGACACCTGTGGCTGCCTTTTCTTCCAGTGACCTCATACGGTGATGTCACATATACACCTTACCACTATACTATCCCGTTTTCCTAATTGTGTTGTACGAGGATTACCACATTTCAGTAAGACTGAAAGAAGGGCTCTGAAAACTCATGAATGGATTATACCGAAGATACAGTAAATACAAAAGGAAAATTAAAAATATAGGGTGTGTAGGCAAAGAGCAATCTTTGAGACCTTATCTAATTTGTGGGTCATAGCAGGTCACTAATCTACCTTGTTCTGGCCCAGGTCCCCATAGTACAATGTGCTTCAGGGTCCTTCAAGAGCACTAGTTTGAAAGCAAACAAAAAGTGAATGTTGTTTCTAGGTCGACAGGTCAAAAGGTCGACATGAGGTTTGTTTGTTTTTTTGTGTCGCTCGACACATATTACCGTTCCAATCGTAGTCCACGTGGATCGTTAAGTATGAAAAAGTTAAAAAAATAAAAGAAAATGTGAAAAACTCATGTCGACCTAGCACATGTCGACGTAGAAACCCTGTTGACCTTCCAACCCTGTCGACCTAGTGACTGTCAACCTATAGTAGTCGACCTAGACAGTGTAGATCTTCAGACCGGATCCCGCTCTAGTGATAGGGGAGCATTTATGGAGTCCATTCAGTTAGGTGCGATGTTCTGTTCATCACTTCCTGTAGTGGCAGATTGCTCAACCCCTACATCGCCAAGTGCTCCAGTAGAGGTGCATGCAGGAATAGGTGATGTAGAGGTTACTGTATATGACATACTGTATGCAGTGGTGCAAATGGCGGCTACATCGTTCTAGCTACTTGAATCATCCTCATAGTTGGCTGGCCAGGGAAGGGGAATTTCCTACAGGAATGGTTAGTGTAGACACCTGGAGCAATTAAATGCCGTTCTATGGGAGCGCTCATTAATGACACTGGGGAGATGCAGCAAACCTTCTAAAGAGGACAAGTGGAAAAGTCACCCATAGTAACCAACCAGCTTCTAGGTATCATTTATGCAGCAGAGGTTATAAAGCGACAGGCTGATTGGATGCTATTGGCCACTTCTCTATTTTATCAAAGGTGTGACACATCTGCCCCATAGTACAATGTGCTGCAGGGTCCTTCAAGAGCACTATTTTGAAAGCAAACAAAAAGTTAATGTTGTTTTTGAACGCACATGTGACGCGAGGCCTTTATTACACTTCTGCAGGTATATATGTGATTTTTCTTACCAACATAGGAGACAGAAAGTGTATCACTAATGTCCATTAATCAGAGCAGTGCGAGGAACAGTTGTAACAGGATGGTGTCCGGATGATAGATCAACAATGTATTGGTCGCAGGTTCAAAGGGTCAACACGACAATGGTCGACACACAAATGGTCGACACATTTATTTTTTTCACATGTATTGCCAACATTAGCTTGATTTACTATCCGCATTGACATCTGTTGGGAATAGTAACATGTGGCGAGCGAAGCGGTAGCTGAGCAAGTCACCTTGCCCGAAGCGAGCCCATGATGGTTTACGTTTCTACTGACGACGGTCACAGAACATGAAATATACAAGATTTGGCCAAAGAAACATACGTCAAACATTTTTGTGTCGACCATTGTCATTCTGACCATTTGATCCTGCCGACCTCTTCTACCTGTCGACCTTAACCTTTGTCGATATTTCATATGTTGACCTTTTGTACCTGTCAACACTTTGTACCAGTCGACACAAAGCATGTCGACTCTACGGTGTCACCCTATTGACTGTCAACCATAACATTGTAAATCTATTATACCACACCCAACAGGACAATCTCATTTCTCCGCAGATCAGGACTGTTGCTTGCCGGCGCCCATGATATGCAGATAAAGTTTATTTTTTTGTTAACAAAACTGCATGACCCTACGGGCCCATTCATCAGGTTCCTGGCATCCTGTGTGACCTAACAATGATATTTGTCAGCCTGTGTGACATATTCTGCAGCATAATGCACCTATCTCAATTTCTTAAATTATTAATTGTCTTGTCACATCTTGGTTCTGCTCGGCTAAGCCAGTGATGCACTAAGTCTTGTCCACATATGACAGTAGCCAAGGCCCCGATGCACTGGCCAGTTCCATTCTTACCCATAGAAAGTGGGTAATAGACAAAAATACACATGACAGACGTGGGGTATCAATAAAACACAGAGACCACCACCACCACACTGCTAAAGCATATTATAACTGTTATTTCCAGATTGCACAAGTCCTACCGTTTCTGTTCCCTCCCATAGCCCATAGAATGGCACACTGGATGGTCAGGAACCTTAGATGAACGCCTCTGTTACTCCCAATGTTTTTACTGTTTTGTGTCACCTCTTCGATGTGTTTTATGTGTTTTTTTAGAATGACTACAAAAAATTGTCTATGCAATGCAAGGACTTTGTTGTTGGACTTCTAGATTTGTGCAGAAACACAGAGGAGGTGGAAGCGATTTTAAATGGCGACGTAGACGCGAACCTCAGCACCGCAGATGCTAACGGCCGGCCGAGCCTCTGTCGCTTAAAGCTCGCTATTAAGTATGAAGTTAAAAAGGTAGATGCAAAATATATTCATAGCAATGGTTTATTAAACAATCAATATGTACTTTTAGGGGGAGAGGCACGAATGTAAAGTGACAGTTGGCAGCTGATTTGATACATCTCTCCCTAAATCTGAAAACTGTTTCCATTTAGAACGCAGGTAATATAGAGAGGCTGTATCCTCTCAGTGCATTGAATGTAGTTGCAACTTTTGAGGACATCTGGCAGAAGGCAGCCTGAAGGACGCCATGTTCATTGTCAGAGAGGCTGCATATGATTGGCTGTGATCCCCAGGCACCAATCATGTCCATCTTTCTCAGGCTCACAGACCCAGTAAATTGGATCCTGCTGGCGACGCCAATACACCACCTCCTCATTAAGTATAACACGAGTACCCCTTTAGCTAATGCTGTCTTCTTTAGAAAATCCAGCAACAACAAAAGTTAATCATATGATGTAACGTGTTTTGCCTTGGACAGATTTAACCGCAACCGGTTCTAATATGCATTCCAACAAGGAACACATGATTACACGGACCCGTGGGGAAGGTTTATATTGTGTTTCTAAGAAATACTGATAAGCAAAGAAGACACAATAGCTTTTGTTTCTCCTTTAGCAACAAAATTAACATTATATAATTTCCCTACTGACGGCTGCTGCCTATTAAAATAACTCATACTGTAGCTTTATTTAGTATATTTATTGTAAACTATTGTTGCGGCTAAAGCATGTAGATTACACAATGGATGGGAAGTTCCAATGCAGTTTTTGCACATGTTAAACCACAAAACATTCTTAGAACATATTATTGTAGTAGTAATATTATTATTCAAGGAATTATACTTAAAAAATCATGGGGTTACTTAATATCTGTTAAGTTTGACTGCTTCCCTAATTAACTTGAATGTAGTCAATTTTAAATGACTTAATCCCTTAATTTATTTAAATGTATTCCCTTTTCTTCCAAAATACTGCTTTTTTGACCTTCATTTATGTGTCCATGGACTTATGTAAAAAAATACTATAACGAGTGCATTTATTACCAGTTTCACTCCTTTATATTTTTTTATTTAATTGACATTGGTTTATCTGCATTGATGCACGTCCCACCCCTGTATAATGCACGCATCCAAATCAGTCTAAAAGAGAAACAAAATAATGTGGGTACATCATTTACACATCCTTAGCCTTATATGCAGATTTATGAAAAAAATATTCCTGCAGTATCCCCCCAAAACTTCCAATTGCAGGGATCCCCTGCAGACAGAATAAGGAGTGTAAATGTGCTCTCATTGCAATCTATGCTATACTACCACATAATTCCATGTTCAAGCTCATTAAAGACAGAAAGGTGGAAGGGCAGACATCACATGAAAAAGCTGTGTGCTTCCGCGTGGTCCTTCATCTTTCAGAGCTATTTGTCCACGTAAAAATTCTTGTTGCAGTAGATATAAATAGGCTCATTTATCAATAAGTGATAAATTTCACTGGAGTCATAAATTGCACCAGCCAACCAGCTCCTAACTGTCATTTTTCAAACATATGCCCTTATTTATCAATGAGTGATACATTTCACTGTGAGTGATAAATTTCCCCAGCCAATCCGCTCCTGTCATTTTTCAAACACAGTCTGTAACATGGCAGTTAGGAGCTGATTGGCTGGTGCAATTTATCACTCACAGTGAAATTTATCACTCATTGATAAATTAGCCCATTTCTGAACTCTCCCCATACCTGTACCAGTGACTGCCCTAAGCTCTGTGACCTGCATGTTTATATCCATACTAGGCCCAGATTTATGAAGCTTTGGATTGTTATAAATTGCATGGTGATAAAATACCAGCCAATCAGCTCCTATCTGCCATGTTACAGGCTGTGCTTGAAAAATGACAGGAGCTGATTGGTTGGTACTTTATCACCCTGCAATTTATAACTCTCCAAGGTTTGATAAATCTGTGCCTAACTAACCTTCATGTTTGTGTTGAATGCAAAGATTAGTAATTACTGATTAGAAAGATACAGGCAAGAATCTGGAAATGCCATTGTTAGATTTTTATGTTTATGGCATGAGCTGTTGTGTACAGTAATTGCTTGGCCTCACAAACATAACTAATTGATTCACCACTTTTAATTACATATCTAATTAGCTTATTTGATAGCACCCTACATAGATTTGAATGCAATATCTTGCTCTTCCATATAAAATCTACAGTATAAAATTGTATAAATAAAAGTACATGACTAGGATGTAATCTAGAAATACCTATGTCTACCTCACTTTAAGGATTTGGTCTATTCATGAAGCAGTGAAAAGTGTGGAGAAGTGAGCCAGTGGAGAAGTTGCCCATGGCAACCAATCAGCATTGAAGTAACAGTTATAATTTGCATACTATACAACTGTACGGAGCAGCCGATTGGTTGCCATGGGCAACTTCTCCGCAGGCTCAGTTCTCCACTCTTCACTGCTTGATGAATAGACCCCTTAATACTCAGACTACCTGTAAACTTAGTTGATGCTTAAAAAAATGAAGACAGCGCCACTACTGGTAGATTTGAGAATTACATTTGCCATAGTGCTAGTGAATGACAGGACACCCCTATCAGAGCGGTACAGTACAATATTCTATCACTCAGGTGAGGGTTCTGTTATTTTAATGCAATTAATAATAAAGCACATTACAACTATATTTATTTTTCTCTCTTTTTTTTATTCTTCTAGTTTGTAGCTCATCCAAACTGTCAGCAGCAACTTCTATCCATCTGGTATGAGAATATATCAGGCTTGCGGCAGCAGACTACTGCAGTCAAATTTCTGGTGGTTTTGGCTGTTGCGGTTGGGTTGCCATTTCTCGCTATGGTTTACTGGATTGCCCCTTGCAGTAAGGTAATCAATACCTGGGAAAAAATAAAGTGTATTCAAAATATAGACTCCCTACTGTGAGCAGCAGGTAGTATGAGGCACAGTACCCCATGTGTACAGTAGTACAGAGAACATAACACATCGCCATCTAGTGGTTGGAGACTAAACTTCTTTATTTATTTGTATGAAGGGCATTACTTATACATTATGGAATTTGATACTATAAAATGCAATATTTGTGAAATTGAGACATGTAAGTATATATATATATATATATATATATATATATATATATACACACATATATACAGTACCAGTTACAAGGTTGGACGCACCTTCTCATTGAACGGTTTTTATTTACTTTAATTATTTTCTACATTGTAATTTAATACTGAAGACATCAAAACTATGAAAGAACACACATGGAATTATGTTGTAAACAGAACAGTGTTAAACAAATCAAAATATGTTTTATATTATAGATTCCTCAAAGTAGCCCCCTTTGCTTTGATGACAGCTTTGCACACTCTTGGCATTCTCTCAATCAGCTTCATGAGGAGGTCTCTTGGAATGGTTTTTCAACAGTCTTGAAGGAGTTCCCAGAAGTGCTGAGCACTTTTTGGCTGCTTTTCCTTCACTCTGCAGTCCAACTCATCCCAAACCATCTCAGTTGGGTTTAGGTCGGGTGATTGTGGAGGCCAGGTCATCTGACGCAGCACTCCATCACTTTCCTTCTGTGTCAAGTAGCCCTTACATAGCCTGGAGGTGTGTTTGGGGTCATTGTCTTGTTGAAAAACAAATGATGGTCCCAGTAAGTGCTAACCAGATGGGATGGCATGGCGCTGCAGAATGCTGTGGTAGCCATGCTGGTTAAGTGTTCCTTGAATTTTGAAAAAATCACCAACAGTGTCACCAGCAAAGCACCCCCACACCATCACACCTCCTCCTCCATGCTTCACAGTGGGAACCACACATGCCGAAACCATCCGCTCACCTTCTCTGCGTCTCACAGAGACACGGCGGTTGGAACCAAAAATCTAAAATTTGGACTCATCACCAAACAATTATCTTCTTCTTGTTGTTCATCCTCAGTAGTGGCTTCTTTGCCACAATTCGACCATGAAAGCCTGATTCACGCAGTCTCCTCTGAACAGTTGATGTTGAGATTTGTCTGCTACTTGAACTCTTGAAGAATTTATGTGGGCTCTAATCTGAGGTGCTGTTAAGTAGCGGTTTCTGAGGCTGGTAACTCTAATGAACTTATCCTCTGCAGCAGAGGTTACTCTTGGTCTTCCTTTCATGGGATGGTCCTCATGAGAGCCAGTGTCATCATAGCATTTCATGGTTTTTGCAACTGCACTGGAGGATACATTCAAAGTTCTTGAAATTTTCCGTATCGACTGACCTTCATGTCTTAAAGTAATGATGAACTGTCATTTCCCTTTACTGAGTTGTGTGGTTCGTGCCATAATATGAATTACAACAGTAGTCAAATAGGGGTGTCCACTGTGTGCTAACCCTACCTCTGCACAACACAACTGATGGTCTCAAACACGTTAAGAAAGCAAGTAATTCCACAGATTGACTCTTTACAAGGCACAACTGTTAATGCAAAACCATTCCAGGAGACTACCTCACGAAGCTGATTGAGAGAATGCCAAGAGTGTGCAAAGCTATCATCAAAGCAAAAGGGGGCTACTTTGAGGAATCTAAAATATAAAACATATTTTGATTTGTTTTACACTTTTTTTTGTCTACAACATAGTTCCATATGTGTTCATTCATAGTTTTGATGTCTTCAGTATTAATCTACAATGTATAAAATATTTGAAATAAATTAAAACCATTGAATGAGATTTATGGAAAATTAAAGCATAATGAGAAGTCCACCTGTAATTGTTAGAGGAGCTAGTGGGCTTCTCCCCTAAGTGATATGTAGTTCCAAAATATCCAGCACGCCTTGTCCTTATAGCATCTTAAGGTGTGTACACACGGTGACATTTCTTCTTTCGCTTTTGACTACATAGGAAAGTTAGTGGAAATCGCAAGGTGTTAGGCAGCTTGCGATACCGATTCGATCCCAATGCGCGTTCCTTCGGGCTTGGTATCGCAAGGCTAGATAGACTTTGCAGGCAATCTTGACTATCTAGTGTACTATCTACAGGGTCAGACTGGCCCACAGTGGTACAGGGGAAACCACCGATGGGCCCCACTGCCAGGGAGCCCACTCCTTACTCTAGGGCTCATGCTCCAGACTGTGCACTTGTATTATACATGGTAGATATGTTGAATTACACTGCACAAGTCTATTGTGTATTTCAAGCCTCTGTGGGAGTAGGCCACACCCCCTTAGTAGGCTGACCACACCCCTAAGTATGGACCCCTATCACTGCATTTCCCCGGTGGGCCCTGCATGCACCAGGCTGACACTGACTATCAAGTACAAAGTATAGTCAAAATTGTACATAGACAAAATCGGAAGTCAAAATCGATGCTCCTGGGCTCTGGGGGAGTTCAAGAGAAATCGCATAGTCAAAATCGGGCATAGACAATATCTCACCGTGTGTGCACATCTTTAGTGGAAAATTTAGTCCCAGTCAATGTATCATTTATCAATTTAGTATTTAATAGAAAACAGGTTCTAACTTGCTTGCAGTAAGTGAGAAAACACCTTATTTGCTTTAAATCGCAAAGTAAATTTCTCAAATGTAAGTAGGTTTTTTCTATCTAAATACAATGATTAGCAGGATGTCTGGTGTGGTTTCTATGGTGATTACTGTACTCTGGGCAAGAAGGAAAGCTGCTACATTAAGTGAACCCTGGATCATTTCTGACTTTGTTTATCACCATGGTTTATGCAATATTTTGTCTCCTACAGCTGGGTAAAATAATGCGTGGCCCTTTCATGAAGTTTGTAGCCCATGCGGCCTCGTTTACTATTTTCCTTGGCCTGCTAGTGATGAATGCAGCCGACAGATTCGAAGGCACCAAAATTCTTCCTAACGAGAGTATCACAGATCACGCCAAGCAGCTGTTCAGGATGAAAACGTCCTGCTTCTCCTGGATGGAATTGCTCATTATTTCCTGGGTAATAGGTAAAGATTTTTCATTTGCAAGTGCTCCATACCATAGCTAATTTATGTGCATCTAAGCACATAATTTAATGACGTGGACAGGCCATGTGGCCGAGCCTTACTTATTGTATATTCATGTCAACATGTGAAATGCTTAATTCCCTGCTGTTTAGACTAGGATTTGCATTATTGTGCAGTGTATTAATTTTTAAAAATATATTTTTATTTCTTCTTTTTTTATTTGAATGCACTAGCCTCTGTTGCCTATTTACAGGTCTATTCATGAAGCAGTGAGAGCCAGTGGAAAAGTTGCCCATGACAACCAATCAGCTGCTACGTATCATTTTATAGTATGCACTTGATAAATGTTACGTCAAAGCTGATTGGCTGCCATGGGCAACCAATCTCCACTGGCTCATTTCTCCACTCTTTTCACTGCTTCATGAATAGACCCGTTAGTATGCAATATTCCTCAGCCACTTTTACACAATAATCATATTTCCTATAAAGCTAACACCAGAAGCCAAATGTAATAGAGTGAGAGTTTCAGAAAGTGAGAGATTTGGTAAGGTTTTGTGTTTTTTTTTTAAAGTGGCAATCATTTACACTGCAAAACCAGGTTGATCTTGCTGTGTAAATGATTGCCACTTTAAAAAAAAACCTGAAAAACCTTACCAAATCTCTCACTTTCTGAAACTCTAACTCTATTACATTTGGCCCCAGGTTTATATGTCGTTTGACTTTTAACTTTTTATTTTGCCTCCTTCACAAATATTATTCAAACTGTATCTTATATGTATCATAGGTTACTAGAATGATGATTCCAACATTATAAAATATATATTATTTTATAAATTACTGACATGAGGACTGAATTAATGGCCACATAGTTCTGCGTCTGAAAATAATGTAGTGTCTATTGTGAGAAGAGGAGGAGCTGTGCCTTGTATTTTGTGGATGTGGCCAGTGCCATATAGACATCACCCTACACTATCTGTCGACATGAGAATAGTCAACACAAAATGGTCAACACACCTTTTGTTTTGTTTTTTAAAAACATTTTTAATTTTTGGGGTTAGCATGGATAGTTTTTTCATCTGGAACCACCATTTGTAGAAAAACTTCCTCTCACGGGCTGAATCCAAAGACGGCGACACTCACCAGGCGATTTAGTATACCACGCTTTGGACACGGTGTCCCGCTTCACTCGCCACAAGGCTACTAAAGGTTATGATTTGTGACATTTGTGACATGAAAGGAAAAAGGAGCTGTAGTCCCATCTGCATCACCCCATTGTTAATCTTAGAGATGTGCACTTGAAATTTTTCGGGTTTTGTGTTTTGGTTTTGGGTTCGGTTCCGCGGCCGTGTTTTGGGTTCGACCGCGTTTTGGCAAAACCTCACCGAATTTTTTTTGTCGGATTCGGGTGTGTTTTGGATTCGAGTGTTTTTTTCAAAAAACACTAAAAAACAGCTTAAATCATAGAATTTGGGGGTCATTTTGATCCCAAAGTATTATTAACCTCAAAAACCATAATTTCCACTCATTTTCAGTCTATTCTGAATACCTCACACCTCACAATATTATTTTTAGTCCTAAAATTTGCACCGAGGTCGCTGGATGACTAAGCTAAGCGACCCTAGTGGCCGACACAAACACCTGGCCCATCTAGGAGTGGCACTGCAGTGTCACGCAGGATGGCCCTTCCAAAAAACACTCCCCAAACAGCACATGACGCAAAGAAAAAAAGAGGCGCAATGAGGTAGCTGTGTGAGTAAGCTAAGCGACCCTAGTGGCCGACACAAACACCTGGCCCATCTAGGAGTGGCACTGCAGTGTCACGCAGGATGGCCCTTCCAAAAAACACTCCCCAAACAGCACATGACGCAAAGGAAAAAAGAGGCGCAATGAGGTAGCTGTGTGAGTAAGATAAGCGACCCTAGTGGCCGACACAAACACCTGGCCCATCTAGGAGTGGCACTGCAGTGTCACGCAGGATGGCCCTTCCAAAAAACACTCCCCAAACAGCACATGACGCAAAGAAAAAAAGAGGCGCAATGAGGTAGCTGTGTGAGTAAGCTAAGCGACCCTAGTGGCCGACACAAACACCTGGCCCATCTAGGAGTGGCACTGCAGTGTCACGCAGGATGGCCCTTCCAAAAAACACTCCCCAAACAGCACATGACGCAAAGAAAAAAAGAGGCGCAATGAGGTAGCTGTGTGAGTAAGATAAGCGACCCTAGTGGCCGACACAAACACCTGGCCCATCTAGGAGTGGCACTGCAGTGTCACGCAGGATGGCCCTTCCAAAAAACACTCCCCAAACAGCACATGACGCAAAGAAAAAAAGAGGCGCAATGAGGTAGCTGTGTGAGTAAGCTAAGCGACCCTAGTGGCCGACACAAACACCTGGCCCATCTAGGAGTGGCACTGCAGTGTCACGCAGGATGGCCCTTCCAAAAAATACTCCCCAAACAGCACATGACGCAAAGAAAAATTAAAGAAAAAAGAGGTGCAAGATGGAATTGTCCTTGGGCCCTCCCACCCACCCTTATGTTGTATAAACAGGACATGCACACTTTAACCAACCCATCATTTCAGTGACAGGGTCTGCCACACGACTGTGACTGAAATGACGGGTTGGTTTGGACCCCCACCAAAAAAGAAGCAATTAATCTCTCCTTGCACAAACTGGCTCTACAGAGGCAAGATGTCCACCTCATCATCATCCTCCGATATATCACCGTGTACATCCCCCTCCTCACAGATTATCAATTCGTCCCCACTGGAATCCACCATCTCAGCTCCCTGTGTACTTTGTGGAGGCAATTGCTGCTGGTCAATGTCTCCACGGAGGAATTGATTATAATTCATTTTAATGAACATCATCTTCTCCACATTTTCTGGAAGTAACCTCGTACGCCGATTGCTGACAAGGTGAGCGGCGGCACTAAACACTCTTTCGGAGTACACACTTGTGGGAGGGCAACTTAGGTAGAATAAAGCCAGTTTGTGCAAGGGCCTCCAAATTGCCTCTTTTTCCTGCCAGTATAAGTACGGACTGTGTGACGTGCCTACTTGGATGCGGTCACTCATATAATCCTCCACCATTCTTTCAATGGGGAGAGAATCATATGCAGTGACAGTAGACGACATGTCCGTAATCGTTGTCAGGTCCTTCAGTCCGGACCAGATGTCAGCATCAGCAGTCGCTCCAGACTGCCCTGCATCACCGCCAGCGGGTGGGCTCGGAATTCTGAGCCTTTTCCTCGCACCCCCAGTTGCGGGAGAATGTGAAGGAGGAGATGTTGACAGGTCGCGTTCCGCTTGACTTGACAATTTTCTCACCAGCAGGTCTTTGAACCCCAGCAGACTTGTGTCTGCCGGAAAGAGAGATCCAAGGTAGGTTTTAAATCTAGGATCGAGCACGGTGGCCAAAATGTAGTGATCTGATTTCAACAGATTGACCACCCGTGAATCCTTGTTAAGCGAATTAAGGGCTCCATCCACAAGTCCCACATGCCTAGCGGAATCGCTCCGTGTTAGCTCCTCCTTCAATGTCTCCAGCTTCTTCTGCAAAAGCCTGATGAGGGGAATGACCTGACTCAGGCTGGCAGTGTCTGAACTGACTTCACGTGTGGCAAGTTCAAAGGGCAGCAGAACCTTGCACAACGTTGAAATCATTCTCCACTGCGCTTGAGACAGGTGCATTCCACCTCCTATATTGTGCTGAATTGTATAGGCTTGAATGGCCTTTTGCTGCTCCTCCAACCTCTGAAGCATATATAGGGTTGAATTCCACCTCGTTACCACTTCTTGCTTCAGATGATGGCAGGGCAGGTTCAGGCGTTTTTGGTGTTGTTCCAGTCTTCTGTACGTGGTGCCTGTACGCCGAAAGTGTCCCGCAATTCTTCTGGCCACCGACAGCATCTCTTGCACGCCCCTGTTGTTTTTTAAAAAATTCTGCACCACCAAATTCAAGGTATGTGCAAAACATGGGACGTGCTGGAATTTGCCCATATTTAATGCACACACAATATTGCTGGCGTTGTCCGATGCCACAAATCCACAGGAGAGTCCAATTGGGGTAAGCCATTCCGCGATGATCTTCCTCAGTTGCCGTAAGAGGTTTTCAGCTGTGTGCGTATTCTGGAAACCGGTGATACAAAGCGTAGCCTGCCTAGGAAAGAGTTGGCGTTTGCGAGATGCTGCTACTGGTGCCGCCGCTGCTGTTCTTGCGGCGGGAGTCCATACATCTACCCAGTGGGCTGTCACAGTCATATAGTCCTGACCCTGCCCTGCTCCACTTGTCCACATGTCCGTGGTTAAGTGGACATTGGGTACAACTGCATTTTTTAGGACACTGGTGAGTCTTTTTCTGACGTCCGTGTACATTCTCGGTATCGCCTGCCTAGAGAAGTGGAACCTAGATGGTATTTGGTAACGGGGGCACACTACCTCAAGAAATTGTCTAGTTCCCTGTGAACTAACGGCGGATACCGGACGCACGTCTAACACCAACATAGTTGTCAAGGCCTCAGTTATCCGCTTTGCAACAGGATGACTGCTGTGATATTTCATCTTCCTCGCAAAGGACTGTTGGACAGTCAATTGCTTGGTGGAAGTAGTAAAAGTGGGCTTACGACTTCCCCTCTGGGATGACCATCGACTCCCAGCAGCAACAACAGCAGCGCCAGCAGCAGTAGGCGTTACACGCAAGGATGCATCGGAGGAATCCCAGGCAGGAGAGGACTCGTCAGAATTGCCAGTGACATGGCCTGCAGGACTATTGGCATTCCTGGGGAAGGAGGAAATTGACACTGAGGGAGTTGGTGGGGTGGTTTGCGTGAGCTTGGTTACAAGAGGAAGGGATTTACTGGTCAGTGGACTGCTTCCGCTGTCGCCCAAAGTTTTTGAACTTGTCACTGACTTATTATGAATGCGCTGCAGGTGACGTATAAGGGAGGATGTTCCGAGGTGGTTAACGTCCTTACCCCTACTTATTACAGCTTGACAAAGGCAACACACGGCTTGACAAATGTTGTCCGCATTTCTGTTGAAATACTTCCACACCGAAGAGCTGATTTTTTTGGTATTTTCACCAGGCATGTCAACGGCCCTATTCCTCCCACGGACAACAGGTGTCTCCCCGGGTGCCTGACTTAAACAAACCACCTCACCATCAGAATCCTCCTTGTCAATTTCCTCCCCAGCGCCAGCAACACCCATATCCTCCTCATCCTGGTGTACTTCAACACTGACATCTTCAATCTGACTATCAGGAACTGGACTGCGGGTGCTCCTTCCAGCACTTGCAGGGGGCGTGCAAATGGTGGAAGGCGCATGCTCTTCACGTCCAGTGTTGGGAAGGTCAGGCATCGCAACCGACACAATTGGACTCTCCTTGTGGATTTGGGATTTCGAAGAATGCACAGTTCTTTGCGGTGCTATTGCCAGCTTGAGTCTTTTCATTTTTCTAGCGAGAGGCTGAGTGCTTCCATCCTCATGTGAAGCTGAACCACTAGCCATGAACATAGGCCAGGGCCTCAGCCGTTCCTTGCCACTCCGTGTGGTAAATGGCATATTGGCAAGTTTACGCTTCTCCTCCGACAATTTTATTTTAGATTTTTGAGTCCTTTTTTTACTGATATTTGGTGTTTTGGATTTTACATGCTCTGTACTATGACATTGGGCATCGGCCTTGGCAGACGACGTTGCTGGCATTTCATCGTCTCGGCCATGACTAGTGGCAGCAGCTTCAGCACGAGGTGGAAGTCGATCTTGATCTTTCCCTAATTTTGGAACCTCAACATTTTTGTTCTCCATATTTTAATAGGCACAACTAAAAGGTACCTCAGGTAAACAATGGAGATGGATGGATACTAGTATACTTATGGATGGACGAGCGACTGCCGACACAGAGGTAGCTACAGCCGTGGACTACCGTACTGTGTCTGCTGCTAATATAGACTGGATGATAATGAGATAAAATTAAAATATATATATATATATCACACTAGTACTGCAGCCGGACAGGTATATATTATGTAATGACGGACCTGCTGGACACTGTCTGTCAGCACTGCAGACTCCTAAAGTAAGCTACTAGTATCAAGAAGATAGAAAAAAAAAATAAACCACGGGTAGGTGGTATACAATTATGGATGGACGAGCGACTGCCGACACAGAGGTAGCTACAGCCGTGGACTACCGTACTGTGTCTGCTGCTAATATAGACTGGATGATAATGAGATAAAATTAAAATATATATATATATCACACTAGTACTGCAGCCTGACAGGTATATATTATGTAATGACGGACCTGCTGGACACTGTCTGTCAGCACTGCAGACTCCTAAAGTAAGCTACTAGTATCAAGAAGATAGAAAAAAAAAATAAACCACGGGTAGGTGGTATACAATTATGGATGGACGAGCGACTGCCGACACAGAGGTAGCTACAGCCGTGGACTACCGTACTGTGTCTGCTGCTAATATAGACTGGATGATAATGAGATAAAATTAAAATATATATATATATATATATATCACACTAGTACTGCAGCCGGACAGGTATATATTATGTAATGACGGACCTGCTGGACACTGTCTGTCAGCACTGCAGACTCCTAAAGTAAGCTACTAGTATCAAGAAGATAGAAAAAAAAAATAAACCACGGGTAGGTGGTATACAATTATGGATGGACGAGCGACTGCCGACACAGAGGTAGCTACAGCCGTGGACTACCGTACTGTGTCTGCTGCTAATATAGACTGGATGATAATGAGATAAAATTAAAATATATATATATATCACACTAGTACTGCAGCCGGACAGGTATATATTATGTAATGACGGACCTGCTGGACACTGTCTGTCAGACTCAGCACTGCAGACTCCTAAAGTAAGCTACTAGTATCAAGAAGATAGAAAAAATAAATAAACCACGGGTAGGTGGTATACAATTATGGATGGACGAGCGACTGCCGACACAGAGGTAGCTACAGCCGTGGACTACCGTACTGTGTCTGCTGCTAATATAGACTGGATGATAATGAGATAAAATTAAAATATATATATATATATATCACACTAGTACTGCAGCCGGACAGGTATATATTATGTAATGACGGACCTGCTGGACACTGTCTGTCAGCACTGCAGACTCCTAAAGTAAGCTACTAGTATCAAGAAGATAGAAAAGAAAAAAAAACCACGGGTAGGTGGTATACAATTATGGATGGACGAGCGACTGCCGACACAGAGGTAGCTACAGCCGTGGACTACCGTACTGTGTCTGCTGCTAATATAGACTGGATGATAATGAGATAAAATTAAAATATATATATATATATATCACACTAGTACTGCAGCCGGACAGGTATATATTATGTAATGACGGACCTGCTGGACACTGTCTGCAGAATGCGTTTATAAAAACACCACACGACGAGTGTTTAACTTTTTCAGGCAGACAATCACAATATACTGGTGGTCAGCAGACAATCACAATACTGGTGGTCAGTGGTCACTGGTCAGTCACACTGGCAGTGGCACTCTGGCAGCAAAAGTGTGCACTGTACTTAAAATATGTACTCCTGCTATAACTGCTCCCCAGTCTCCCCCACAATTAAGCTGTGTGAGCAGTGAGCACTCAGCAGTCAGATAATGATATACAGTATATGATGCAGCACACTGGGCTGAGCACAGATATGGTATGTGTGACTGTGTCACACTGTGTATCGTTTTTTTTTCAGGCAGAGAACGGATTCATTAAACTGGTGGCCCTGGTCACTGCCACTGGTCACACTATCAGCAGCAAGTAGTACTCCTCCTATATTATGCTCCCCAAAATTTGTGTCTCTCTCTCTCTAGTACTATTAGTCACTCTAAACGGAGAGGACGCCAGCCACGTCCTCTCCCTATCAATCTCAATGCACGTGTGAAAATGGCGGCGACGCGCGGCTCCTTATATAGAATCCGAGTCTCGCGATAGAATCCGAGCCTCGCGAGAATCCGACAGCGGGATGATGACGTTCGGGCGCGCTCGGGTTAACCGAGCAAGGCGGGAGGATCCGAGCCTGCTCGGCCCCGTGTAAAAAAAGCTGAAGTTCGGCGGGTTCGGATTCAGAGAAACCGAACCCGCTCATCTCTAGTTAATCTGGCCCTGATTTACTCCACCACCACCTTTCTTTGACCCCCACCCTAGGTGGGCATAATGTTAAGTCTTCCTGCAGTTGCACTATTCACCTTTTTAGGTAAGGTCATTTTTGCCAACAAATTTTACAAATGGGATTTTCACTACAATATAATATTTGATTGTTGTCAATTATGTAAATGGCCATTAATGAATACAAAAAAATAAAGATTAGTTAAACTTAGAATAAACATCAGATTTCATCATTGATTATTTAGAAGTAAAGCACATTACTGCAGTATTATTATTAGCTGTGTCTGACATCATGGAGGGCTTCACGCAGGAAGTGCGCAGTATGTCTACAGCAGGGGCAGAATTTCTACAGGGGGATCCCTGAAAATGGGAGTTTTGGGGGATATGGCACAAATATATTTTCAGAAATATGCGTATAAAGCTAAATTGTTTTGTTTCTGTTTTAAACTGCGAGCGTATATATTAAATACAGGGAATTGTCTAGCCTTATTCCTAGCCTTAATGTACACAGCTGACATACAACATACACAAAACGGTACTCAAAACTAACATATACAGATGTGTCCACATACATCTTTGCTATATACCGCCATGTATGGCACGGTTTTGTATGCCATAGACTCAGAGAGTAATAGGCCCTACACACTGGCCGATCCGCCGCCGAGCTGCCCGACGGCGGATACGGGCGACCCGGCGGCGGGGGGGGGGGGGGGGCAGTGACGGGGGGAGTGAAGTTTCTTCACTCCCCCCGTCACCCGGCTGCATTGAAGTGCAGGCAAATTAGCATATTGGCCTGCAGGCACAGCCGACGGGGCACCAGTGATGAACGAGCGCGGAGCTGCGCATCGTTCATCGCTGGAGCCTCCACACTGCACGATATGAACGTTAGCTCATTCATATGGTGCAGTCATGTCGGCCAGTGTGTAGGGCCCTTTAGCCATGCCTTGTGCTTTTTCTTAATTCGCTTCTTTAATATATTACTTTATACATATTCTATCATGGCAAACAAAATTTTTAAAATCCATCCACTCGCTTACTTGTGAAAAACAGCTTAGCATGTATGTATGTCCTTGAAGTCTTCCCAGCTCCAGTCCTCATGGACCCCTAACAGTGCGTGTTTTACAGGTCTACTAGTTGTTACACAGGTGTAGTCATTACTGGCAGACAAATTGTTAAAGATCCACAGGTGGTTCTAATTATATCACTGATACTGAGGAGATCTGTAAAACATGCACTGTTAGGGGTCCCTCCCTGTGGGTACGGGAGCTGGGAAACACCGTTCTAAACCAGATTGGCTGTTCTACATTACCACCTGCTGGCCAAAAGTTCTACTGCAGCAGCTTTTTTTTTTTTTTACTTTAGGTACATGGGGATCATTCCGAGTTGTTCGCTCGTTGCCAATTTTCGCAACGGAGCGATTAAGGCAAAAATGCGCATGCGCATGGTTTGCAGTGCGCATGCGGTTAGTATTTTAACACAAAACTTAGTAGATTTACTCACGTCCGCCCAAAGATTTTTCATCGTTGAAGTGATCGGAGTGTGATTGACAGGAAGTGGGTGTTTCTGGGCGGAAACTGGCCATTTTCTGGGAGTGTGCAGAAAAACGACGGCGTGTCGGGGAAAAACGCGGGAGTGTTTGGAGAAACGGGGGAGTGGCTGGGTGAACGCTGGGCGTGTGTGTGTGACGTCAAACCAGGAACGAAACGGCCTGAGCTGATCGCAATCTGTGAGTAAGTCTCGAGCTACTCAGAAACTGCTAAGAAATTTCTATTCGCAATTCTGCTAATCTTTCGTTCGCAATTCTGCTAAGCTAAGATTCACTCCCAGAGGGCGGCGGCTTAGCGTGTGCAATGCTGCTAAAAGCAGCTAGCGAGCGAACAACTCGTAATCACCCCCATAATGTCCTTCAAGTCTTTCCCACATAAAATGTTCATGTTCAAAAACTTAGTTCCAAAAAAGTGTAATTGATCATTTTATGTTTACGTTTTTGTGGCCTGTGTAAAGTGCTCTCAGTGTAAAGTGGTTAGAATGCCCTGAGTTCTATAACCTCTGACAATTATCACTTCTTGGTTACCTTCCTAAGCTTCTAGTGAGTTACGCTTTCCATGCTGTAAATGGGGCACAGTGTCAGCCAGGGCTTAGATTAAGCATTGGAGCACTTTTATAATGAGAAAAACAGCAACCTCTATTCCCACTCCTCCATAGCGACATGGGAAACGTTATGTGTAGTTGGATTGTGGTTTCATGAAGCTGCCAATTTGAGCCCAAATTCCATCCTATGGTAGACACTTTGCCAGTACTGCCCTATTCCCCCCCCCCCTCCTGGTGGGCACTGCAGGGTATGGGGCAGAGCATTTTGCACTATTTTCACCCCGCTCCCGTGGAGCAACAACGCAATTTGCAGCAACTCTCGGAGGGGGTGATTTGCTTTGCTGAGAATGTCGGCATCACGTCTCTGTCCCGCCTATTCGCCCTGTGAAGTGGGTAGACAGCCGGAGGGATACCTGCTCTCTGGGAGACCAGGGCAACTGGGGAGAATCCCTAACATTCCGGCAGAGAATGCAAATTTGAATGAATGAAATACATAATGGCCCTCATTCCGAGTTGATCGCTCGCAAGGCGAATTTAGCAGAGTTGCTCACGCTAAGCCTACGCCTACTGGGAGTGTATCTTAGCTTCTTAAAATTGCGACCGATGTATTCGCAAAATTGCGATTACAAACTACTTAGCAGTTTCAGAGTAGCTTCAGACTTACTCGGCATCTGCGATCAGTTCAGTGCTTGTCGTTCCTGGTTTGACGTCATAAACACACCCAGCGTTCGCCCAGACACTCCCCCGTTTCTCCGGCCACTCCTGCGTTTTTTCCAGAAACGGTAGCGTTTTTATCCACACGACCCTAAAACGCAGTGTTTCCGCCCAGTAACACCCATTTCCTGTCAATCACACTACGATCGCCGGAGCGAAGAAAAAGCCGTGAGTAAAAATACTATCTTCATTGTAAAATTACTTGGTGCAGTCGCAGTGCGATTATTGCGCATGCGTACTAAGCGGAATTTCACTGAGATGCGATGAAAATTACCGAGCGAACGACTCGGAATGAGGGCCAATGTACAGTAATGTCAGGTTCCAGACCATGCACTTGAATTCTTTTTTACACCGCCATTAACTGGATGCAGTTTTCATGCAAAGACTACTTTTTTGCAATTAATTTGCTGTTTGGGTAAAATTGCATTCAATGGGGTAAATTTACTAAGATGGGAGCTCTATTTAAGATGGGATGTTGCCCATAGCAACCAATCAGATTCAACTTCTCATTTATCTAGCACCTTCTAGAACAGGGGTGGGCAATTATTTCAGCTGGGGGGCCGCTTAACACTTCCAGCGAATATTCGAGGGCCACACACAAAATACTCAAAAAGAGTCCCCTTTTTACACATTACGGCAGATAGCGTCCCCTTTTTACACATTACGGCAGACATCGTCCCCCTTTTTACACATTACAGCAGACAGCGCCCCCGTTTTTACACATTACGGCAGACATTGTTCCCCTTTTTACACATTACGGCAGACTGCGTCCACTTTTTACACATTACAGCAGACAGCGCCCCCGTTTTTACACATTACGGCAGACATTGTCCCCCTTTTTACACATTACGGCAGACTGCGTCCCCTTTTTACACATTACGGCAGACTGCGTCCCCTTTTTACACATTACGGCAGACATCGTCCCCCTTTTTACACATTACGGCAGACAGCATCACCCTTTTTTACACATTACGGCAGACAGTCCCTACCCCCCTATCCCCTCCCTCCCCTAAACCCATATTGTAGTTTTTAACTCAGCTGCCTCCCCACCCTTAAACCTATATGGCAGCTTAAGCAGTGATCCAGGGGCTGGCAGGACAGGGGGTTTACCTGTTCATCACAGTGGCAGACGATCCCCGCTGTCCGATGATGCCACCTGGAGTCACTGCTGATGTGGCCTCTTGCTCCCGCTCGCTGGCCGCTGCTTCTTCTCCTCACTCAGCCGCCAAGCGCAGTGCCCGCCCCCCGTGCCGCCCAGCGCGCTTGGTAACAGAGGAAATCCCGGTCAGCTGACCTTGTGACGTGACCGGGATTTCCTCAGCGGCGCCTCGTCTGAGAGCAGTGCAATGACAAGCGGCCTGTCGGGCCGCTTGTCATTGCACTCTAATGGGGCACAGCGGGCCAGGCACGATCGGTCCGCGGGCCGCATCCGGCCCGCGGGCCGCCTGTTGCCCACCCCTATTCTAGAACATAATACCTGGAATCTGATTGGTTGCTATGGGCAACATCCCATCTTAAATAGAACTCCCATCTTAGTAAATTTACCCCAATGTGTGTTCATTTCAATAGACAAAAACTTTGTACGGCTTAGAAAAAGCACTGACAGGAGAGGTTGAGGCAGGGGTGCCTCACAGCCTAGATGCTCGGTTCTTATGCACACGGGAGCAGCTGGATGTGTAGTATGTAAAGTGCTTCTCTGTGGCTGCATTTTAGCAGATACCTGTAAATCAGAGTTGGTTGTAGGCATCACACCCAGAACCCTTGCCGTTTGACCAATAAGAATACGATCATGTAAAACAATTGCCTCCTGTTTTGCTATTTTCCATACAGCTTTGGTTGGATTGTATGCTATGAATGGATTTAGTTTGAAAAAAATAAATACAAAATGCATCTTACTGTAACAGATGGTTTCGAATTGATTGTCAAAACAGAACAAAAAAAAACATTTATTCCATATTCTGTTGTCTGTCTGTCCCACAAGTGCCTGTCCCACGTGTATTATATTACATTATATTATGTGATGTATTCTATTTGAGATTTCACACTTTAGTCAATTTCTCTATTTTTCCTAAATCACCGCACATTTGTGTTACCTCTTCTGGGATTATCAACTGTTTCTAGTCTTTGCATATCTCTGTATTCCTTCTTTGGCTTTTCTACACATTGTATAACTGGGAATAACTAAGTCCCAGTCATGGCTATCATTGTACCATAACTCAGTAATAGCTACAAGGTCTAAACTCCCTCGTTCAAGATTAAAATCACTTCAGAGATTTTATCTCCAAAAATATGATAATATGATAATAGCATTTAAAACTGTATCACTCTTCCATGAGATTCCCTCTATTACCAGTAGACATTGCATCATATTCAGGGGGGTGGAGGGATCTGACATATTTTCAGCAGCCCCTTTGAACTAATTTAAATAACCACAAATAAAATGCTGGCATTTCTAACTAAGGGGCCAGTCCAATTAGGGGTGAGTTTGTTTCATGAAATTTATATACAGTGTGTGAATGCACGCACCCCAGAAATTATAGCAAGTGTTTTTCATCAAATGAAAGGAGAGAGAGACAGACAGTGAGGGAGAGAGAGAGAGAGACAGGAAGACAGACGGGGAGGGGGACCAAGCAGGAGAGAGAGAGAAGGTGTCAGTGAGGGGGAGAGAGGGGAGCAAGAGAGAGGGAGAGAGTCAAGAAGACAGAGGGGGACCAAGCAGGAGAGAGAGAGGGTGTCAGTGAGGGGGAGAGAGAGAGGGGAGCAAGAGGCAGAGGGAGAGAGTCAGGAAGCGAGACGGGGAGAGGGACCAAGCAGGAGAGAGAGAGAGGGTGTCAGTGAGGGAGAGAGAGAGGAGCAAGAGAGAGAGTGAGAGAGTCAGGAAGACATAGGGGGTGGGGGACCAAGCAGGAGAGAGAGAGAGAGAGAGAGTGTCAGTGAGGGGGAGAGAGAGAGGGGGGAGCAAGAGACATAGAGTCAGGAAGCGAGACGGGGAGAGGGACCAAGCAGGAGAGAGAGAGGGTGTCAGTGAGGGGGAGAGAGAGAGGGGAGCAAGAGAGAGAGAGGGAGAGAGTCAAGAAGACATAGGGGGAGGGGGACCAATAGAGAGAGAGAGGGTGTCAGTGAGGGGTAGAGAGAGGGGAGCAAGAGAGAGGGACAGAGTCAATAAGACATAGGGGGAGGAGGACCAAGCAGGAGAGAGAGACAAAGAGGGTGTCAGTGAGGGAGAGAGAGAGATAGAGAGGGGGGGGGGGGGGAGCAAGAGAGAGAGGGAGAGAGTCAAGAAGACATAGGGGGAGGGGGACCAAGCAAGAGAGAGAGAGAGAGAGAGAGGGTGTCAGTGAGGAGGAGAGAGAGGGGGGAGCAAGAGAGATAGGGAGAGAGTCAGGAAGACAGATGGGGAGAGGGACCAAGCAGGAGAGAGAGAGAGAGAGAGAAGGTGTCAGTGAGGGGGAGAGAGGGGAGCAAGAGAGAGAGGGAGAGAGTCAAGAAGACATAGGGGAGGGGGACCAAGCGAGAGAGAGAGAGGGAGTCAGTGAGGGGGAGAGAGGGGAGCAAGAGAGAGGGAGAGAGTCAAGAAGACATAGAGGGCAGGGGATCAAGCAGGAGAGAAAGACAAAGAGGGTGTCAGAGAGGGAGAGAGAGAGAGGCGTGAGCCAGAGAGAGAGTCAGGAAGACAGAGGGGGACCAAGCAAGAGAGAGAGATGGTGTCAGTGAAGGGGTGAGAGACGGAGAGAGAGGGAGGAATAAAGCAGGAGAAACACTACCAGTACCTGTTAGGCTGCAGCAACAGCAGCATCAGGTCAGTGATGGGGGCGGGCACGTTAGATCCAAACTGGTTTTGCCTTGTAAATGTTAGCTACTTTAAAAAAATTTACAAGTTCGGCCGGAATCTCGGAGCTCTGGCCATCTCACACTCCATTACATTAAGGGGCGGATTGGGAACAAAAAGCGGCCCTGGAAAAATTTGTAATAGTGGCCCCACATGGGCAGCACCAGAGGTGTAAGGTCTAGCCATGGGCCATGGCAGCAGCACCCTCCCCCCAAGACTTTCCAGATAGTGGGCATGTCCAGCATCAAGGGGGAAGTTAAAAAGAAATAAAATATCATATTATGAGCACATTATATGATACACCTTCAGAATTTAGGAAACTACCATATATACTCGAGTATAAGCCGACTTTTTCAGCACTTTTTTTTGTGCTGAAAAAGCCTCCTCGGCTTATACTCGAGTCAGTGCAGGGAGAGCAGTGTGACAGGGAGAGCAGTGTGAAGGAGGGACACGGAGCGCACAGCGCGCGCCTCTCCTGTGTCCCTCCTGCATCTCTGGCGGCAGCGGCGGGTCTATTAAAGGAAGTACCCGTTCGTGAGCTCTGATTGGCTCACGAACCGGCACTTCCTTTAATAGACCCGTCGCGGCCGCTGGAGATGCAGGAGGGACACAGGAGAGGCGCGCGCTGTGCGCTCCGTGTCCCTCCTTCAGAAGACAGCGCGGGAGCGACGGAGGGTAAGTAACAGGCACTGGGGGAGCATATTTGGCACTTGGGGGGGGGGGGGACACGACATATGTGGCACTGAGGGGACTTATCTGGCACTATGAAGGGGCATATCTGGCACTATGAGGGGGCATATCTGGCAGCATGAGGGCATATCTGGCATATCTGGCACTGTGGGGGCATATCTGGCACTGTGGGGCATATCTGGCAGCATGAGGGCATATCTGGCACATCAGGCACTGTGGGGCATATCTGGCAGTATGAGGGCATATCTGGCACATCAGGCACTGTGGGGCATATCTGCCAGCATGAGGGCATATCTGGCACATCAGGCACTGTGGGGCATATCTGGCAGTATGAGGGCATATCTGGCACTGTGGGGGCATATCTGGCAGTATGAGGGCATATCTGGCACTGTGGGGCATATCTGGCAGCATGAGAGCATATCTGGCACATCAGGCACTGTGGGGCATATCTGGCACTGTGGGGGCATATCTGGCACTGAGGGCTGTGTACGGCTAGAGCTGCATTTCCCACCCTAGGCTTATACTCGAGTCAATAAGTTTTCCCAGGTTTCATGTGGTAAAATTAGGTGCCTCGGCTTATATTCGGGTCGACTTATACTCGAGTATATACGGTATATCATTCTTTAGAAAGATATATTTTCTTGCTTATTACACCAACTGTATCCCAATCACTATTCACTCAATCTTGTATGTCAGCCAAGCAGGCAGACAGAGCATACACTAGATCATCTGCAATCACAGGCTAAGTGGCAAAGTCATTTTCATATATGCAAATTATTTTGCATCTTATTCATTATGTCTATAAAAATGACCACATGTCCTCAAACTAAACAGGCCCCACGGGTGCGTCAGCCCACCAGGGAACTTTCCTGTAAACCCTATGGCCAATCTGCCTCTGATTACATTCGGTCCCATGTGTTGGTTATACTGGAGTCTGACATCAAGTGCGGGTTATACTGGAGTCTGACACACTGTGCTGGTTATACTGGAGTCTGAAACACTGTGCTGGTTATACTGGAGTCTGACACACTGTGCTGGTTATACTGGAGTCTGACACACTGTGCTGGTTATACTGGAGTCTGACACACTGTGCTGGTTATACTGGAGTCTGACACACTGTGCTGGTTATACTGGAGTCTGACACACTGTGCTGGTTATACTGGAGTCTGGCACCGGGTGCTGGTTATACGAGTGTCTAGTATTAAGCACTGCTTATACTATAGTCTAGTTCCTAGTTCTGGAATTATTGGTTTCTAGTGTCCAATGGTAGAGCCAATATAGCGGGCCTTTGTAGAGCTTCACTGTGGCCCCAACCAGGGTCTGCTGACCTACCTCCTGCATGATCCAGTGTGTTATTACTGTGTAAGGCAAAAATATGTATGACATAGCTGGATGCACCAAGTTGGTATTTGTTTGCTTGAACTGCTGGACACTCTACTGTGTGGCACTGGATGTACAGATGGGTCCACATTTATCTTGACTTTTAATAGGCTTAACTGAGACTGGCCAGTCAGACTTAATCCCCTGCTGTAATGACTTAATCCCCTGCTGTATTGTTCTCTGTATTGTATTGCAGTTGAGAACAATAGATGAAGGGTTTATGCTAATAAATCATGTTGTGCCTAGGCGCAGAAAACTAGTCAAGATAACCGTGGACCCATCTGTAGTTAGACATGCCCCTTGTGATTGCTTTACGCCAATCTCCCTGAAATGATGTTTCAAAATTAGAGAAATATGCTGAACACTCCTGTGATTATGTTGGTGAGGACACGGATACATGTTACAGGGACTGGGTCATGGTGTAAGGTGGATAATGGAGGCAGCAGGAAGCAACCATCTGAGCAGGGAGCCACTGACTGAGCAGGATCAACAGAAGGACAAAGTATATTGGGGATTAGTGAGTTGTTAGTGAGGACTGGACTGTATGTGAAAGAGACAGTGACATGATGTGAGGAGGGGAATGGAGGCAACAGGAAGCCACAGACTGAGAGTTATATAGTGGAAGGAGCAGGGTCCCCCAGCAGGACAGAGTATATCAGAAGATGAGTGATGTGTTAGTGAGGACAGGGCTGCGTGTGACAGTGGCAGTGACATGATGTGAGGAGTAGAATGGAGGCAGCAGGAAGCCACAGACTGAGAGTTATATAGTGGAAGGAGCAGGGTCCCCCAGCAGGACAGAGTATATCAGAAGATGAGTGATGTGTTAGTGAGGACAGGGCTGCGTGTGACAGTGGCAGTGACATGATGTGAGGAGTAGAATGGAGGCAGCAGGAAGCCACAGACTGAGAGTTATATAGTGGAAGGAGCAGGGTCCCCCAGCAGCACAGAGTATATCAGAAGATGAGTGATGTGTTAGTGAGGACAGGGCTGCATGTGAGGGGCAGTGACATGGTGTGAGGAGTGGAATGGAGGAAGCAGGAAGCCACTGAAAGTTTCTTAGTGGAAGGAGCAGGAGCAGAGCACCCCACTGAAATTTATATAGTGGAAGGAACAGGAGCAGGGTACCCCAACAGAACAGAGTGATGTGTTAGTGAGAACAGGTCTGTATGTGACATGATTTGAGGCGGGAAAGGAGGCAGCAGTAAGCCACAGGCTGAGAGTTATATAGTGGAAGGAGCAGGGTCCCCCAGTAGCACAGAGTATATCAGGAGATGAGTGATGTGTTAGTGAGAACAGGTCAGTATGTGGTCTATATGTGAAATAATTTGAGGCGGGAAAGGAGGCAGCAGTAAGCCACAAGCTGAGAGTTATACACCAGCTGGACTTGCCATCTGGAAATTCTCGCAAATGCCAAAAGGGCTGATGGCAGGATGGGCTGGTCCGGCCATCTGAAGGTGGTCTGGCCAAGCACCTCCACTGCCCTGCTGGCATTCTTAGACTGGGCATGTCGCTTGGCCACACATACCCCAGTGTCACACCCCCTTTTCCATGCACTCTAACACAGAAAGATCATGCATCCAATTTGTCATGTTAAGCCTGAAGGTAATTAAAGTGAAAGTAAATTAAGAGCCCCATCAACCCGGAACATTAATTATAAACAAACGCTGAAACAGAAAACCGTATTTGCACTGCTGAATTGCGAACATGACTTTTTTTTATATCGTACCTCAGACTGAAAAGGAATTAATGGACATTGCCAAAATGTCATCACTAAAGGACAGATATACAGATAAGATAAATGAACAGATATAAGGACGTTGTTGATAGGGACTGTATTGCAGCCTAAAAAGAACTTGTAGGAAAACTTGTCAGACATCCACAAAATCTCAATTAAAAGCCCTGGCAGGAACATTTCCACAATAGATGAAAGTTTATAGCGTGTGTCAGTGTAACTATCCTGTCGGCAACGTTAAGCAGAAGCTGAGACGGAGAGGGTTATTTCGTGTCAGGGCTAAGAGAGCTGAGCGCTGCCAGACATCTGACATTTAAATAGAAAATCCTATAGCTAAATGAAAGCGGAATGGCCTGTACGCTGCTATCTGCTGTATCAGAAAACCATGTGTAACAAGATGAACATAGTGCTGACTTATCCAAGAGGTCAAAACCCCTGTGGTGTTATACAAAATACATGTGTATCTATATGTCAGTTAATTCAGACAAGGGTCCGCTTATAAGAGATCATTCTCCGAAATAACATTGATTTTTGTTTTCCTGGAATATTCCTATTTCCCATGGGCATATTGCCATTCTATATTAGGGCATGGTCTAGGCTGATAATGGGCCTGGGCAAGTTTGTCCAAGGGCTACATTTACAAATTGACAGGTTTGAATGGGTTTAGAAACCAATGGGACCTGCTGCTGATTGATGGTGGGTTCTATGTCAAAACCGCAGTATTTACTAAAGGTTTTCTCAACCTTCTAAACAACTCACTCAATTTCTAAACTTTGATCTTTCCGCAATCCTGCAGCAAAAATGACTTTTTCCCGCAAAAAAAATTACTTCTATACGTATATTATTATGATAAAACAAGACAGGATGGTAGTGTAGAAATTGGAATAGACAAAAGGGTCATCCTGAATTTCTACTAGCTAGTACCAGGCTTTATATGATGACACTATAGCAGGGGGGGGCATGTGTTGTGGGGTCTCCCTGCCACAATGCCAACCAGCACTAGGCTGGGTCATCACGAGGCACAAATGCCTAGTCAAGTGGGGCCTGGAAAGAACCAACCTCTACTGATAGCACTAAAGGACCAATCTCTTACTGATAGCACTAAAGGACCAACCTCATACTGATAGCACTAATGGACCAACCTCATACCGATAGCACTAATGGACCAACCTCATACTGATAGCACTAATGGACCAACCTCATACTGATAGCACTAATGGACCAACCTCATACTGATAGCACTAATGGACCAATCTCTACTGATAGCACTAAAGGACCAATCTCTACTGATAGCACTAATGGACCAACCTCTACTGATAGCACTAAAGGACCAATTTCTTACTGATAGCACTAAAGGACCAACCTCATACTGATAGCACTAAAGGATCAACCTCATACTGATAGCACTAATGGACCAACCTCTACTGATAGCACTAAAGGACCAACCTCATACTGATAGCACTAAAGGATCAACCTCATACTGATAGCACTAATGGACCAACCTCTACTGATAGCACTAAAGGACCAACCTCATACTGATAGCACTAATGGACCAACCTCTACTGATAGCACTAAAGGACCAATCTCTTACTGATAGCACTAAAGGACCAACCTCATACTGATAGCACTAAAGGATCAACCTCATACTGATAGCACTAATGGACCAACCTCTACTGATAGCACTAAAGGACCAACCTCATACTGATAGCACTAAAGGATCAACCTCATACTGATAGCACTAATGGACCAACCTCTACTGATAGCACTAAAGGACCAATCTCTTACTGATAGCACTAAAGGACCAACCTCATACTGATAGCACTAAAGGATCAACCTCATACTGATAGCACTAATGGACCAACCTCATACTGGTAGCACTAATGGACCAACCTCATACTGATAGCACTAAAGGATCAACCTCATACTGATAGCACTAATGGACCAACCTCTACTGATAGCACTAAAGGACCAACCTCATACTGATAGCACTAATGGACCAACCTCTACTGATAGCACTAATGGACCAACCTCATACTGATAGCACTAAAGGATCAACCTCATACTGATAGCACTAATGGACCAACCTCATACTGATAGCACTAATGGACCAACCTCTACTGATAGCACTAAAGGACCAACCTCATACTGATAGCACTAAAGGACCAATCTCTTACTGATAGCACTAAAGGACCAACCTCATACTGATAGCACTAATGGACCAACCTCATACTTATAGCACTAATGGACCAACCTCTACTGATAGCACTAAAGGACCAATCTCTTACTGATAGCACTAATAGACCAACCTCATACTGATAGCACTAATGGACCAACCTCATACTGATAGCACTAAAGGACCAACCTCATACTGATAGCACTAAAGGATCAACCTCATACTGATAGCACTAATGGACCAACCTCTACTGATAGCACTAAAGGACCAACCTCATACTGATAGCACTAATGGACCAACCTCTACTGATAGCACTAAAGGACCAATCTCTTACTGATAGCACTAAAGGACCAACCTCATACTGATAGCACTAAAGGATCAACCTCATACTGATAGCACTAATGGACCAACCTCATACTGATAGCACTAATGGACCAACCTCTACTGATAGTACTAAAGGACCAACCTCATACTGATAGCACTAAAGGACCAACCTCTACTGATAGCACTAAAGGACCAACCTCATACTGATAGCACTAATGGACCAACCTCTACTGATAACACTAAATGACCAATCTCTTACTGATAGCACTAATGGACCAACCTCTACTGATAGCACTAATAGACCAACCTCATACTGATAGCACTAAAGGATCAACCTCATACTGATAGCACTAATGGACCAACCTCATACTGATAGCACTAATGGACCAACCTCTACTGATAGCACTAAAGGACCAACCTCATACTGATAGCACTAAAGGACCAATCTCTTACTGATAGCACTAAAGGACCAACCTCATACCGATAGCACTAATGGACCAACCTCATACTGATAGCACTAAAGGATCAACCTCATACTGATAGCACTAATGGACCAACCTCATACTGATAGCACTAATGGACCAACCTCTACTGATAGCACTAAAGGACCAACCTCATACTGATAGCACTAAAGGACCAACCTCTACTGATAACACTAAAGGACCAAACTCATACTGATAGCACTAATGGACCAACCTCTACTGATAGCACTAATGGACCAACCTCTACAGATAGCACTAAAGGACCAATCTCTTACTGATAGCACTAAAGGACCAACCTCATACTGATAGCACTAAAGGATCAACCTCATACTGATAGCACTAATGGACCAACCTCATACTGATAGCACTAATGGACCAACCTCTACTGATAGCACTAAAGGACCAACCTCATACTGATAGCACTAAAGGACCAACCTCTACTGATAACATTAAAGGACCAACCTCATACTGATAGCACTAATGGACCAACCTCTACTGATAGCACTAATGGACCAACCTCTACTGATAGCACTAAAGGACCAATCTCTTACTGATAGCACTAAAGGACCAACCTCATACTGATAGCACTAAAGGATCAACCTCATACTGATAGCACTAATGGACCAACCTCATACTGATAGCACTAATGGACCAACCTCATACTGATAGCACTAAAGGATCAACCTCATACTGATAGCACTAATGGACCAACCTCTACTGATAGCACTAAAGGACCAACCTCATACTGATAGCACTAATGGACCAACCTCTACTGATAGCACTAATGGACCAACCTCATACTGATAGCACTAAAGGATCAACCTCATACTGATAGCACTAATGGACCAACCTCATACTGATAGCACTAATGGACCAACCTCTACTGATAGCACTAAAGGACCAACCTCATACTGATAGCACTAAAGGACCAATCTCTTACTGATAGCACTAAAGGACCAACCTCTACTGATAGCACTAATGGACCAACCTCATACTGATAGCACTAAAGGATCAACCTCATACTGATAGCACTAATGGACCAACCTCATACTGATAGCACTAATGGACCAACCTCTACCGATAGCACTAAAGGACCAACCTCATACTGATAGCACTAAAGGACCAATCTCTTACTGATAGCACTAAAGGACCAACCTCATACTGATAGCACTAATGGACCAACCTCTACTGATAGCACTAAAGGACCAATCTCTTACTGATAGCACTAAAGGACCAACATCATACTGATAGCACTAATGGACCAACCTCTACTGATAGCACTAAAGGACCAATCTCTTACTGATAGCACTAAAGGACCAACCTCATACTGATAGCACTAAAGGACCAACCTCATACTGATAGCACTAAAGGACCAATCTCTTACTGATAGCACTAAAGGACCAACCTCATACTGATAGCACTAATGGACCAACCTCTACTGATAGCACTAAAGGACCAATCTCTTACTGATAGCACTAAAGGATCAACCTCATACTGATAGCACTAATGGACCAACCTCATACTGATAGCACTAATGGATCAACCTCATACTGATAGCACTAATGGACCAACCTCTACTGATAGCACTAAAGGACCAACCTCATACTGATAGCACTAATGGACCAACCTCTACTGATAGCACTAATGGACCAACCTCATACTGATAGCACTAAAGGATCAACCTCATACTGATAGCACTAATGGACCGACCTCATACTGATAGCACTATTGGACCAACCTCTACTGATAGCACTAAAGGACCAACCTCATACTGATAGCGCTAAAGGACCAATCTCTTACTGATAGCACTAAAGGACCAACCTCATACTGATAGCACTAATGGACCAACCTCATACTGATAGCACTAATGGACCAACCTCTACTGATAGCACTACAGGACCAATCTCTTACTGATAGCACTAATGGACCAACCTCATACTGATAGCACTAATGGACCAACCTCATACTGATAGCACTAAAGGACCAACCTCATACTGATAGCACTAAAGGATCAACCTCATACTGATAGCACTAATGGACCAACCTCTACTGATAGCACTAAAGGACCAACCTCATACTGATAGCACTAATGGACCAACCTCTACTGATAGCACTAAAGGACCAATCTCTTACTGATAGCACTAAAGGACCAACCTCTACTGATAGCACTAAAGGATCAACCTCATACTGATAGCACTAATGGACCAACATCATACTGATAGCACTAATGGACCAACCTCTACTGATAGCACTAAAGGACCAACCTCATACTGATAGCACTAAAGGACTAACCTCTACTGATAGCACTAAAGGACCAACCTCATACTGATAGCACTAATGGACCAACCTCATACTGATAGCACTAAAGGACCAACCTCATACTGATAGCACTAAAGGACCAACCTCTTACTGATAGCACTAAAGGACCAACCTCATACTGATAGCACTAATGGACCAACCTCATACTGATAGCACTAAAGGATCAACCTCATACTGATAGCACTAATGGACCAACCTCATACTGATAGCACTAATGGACCAACCTCTACTGATAGCACTAAAGGACCAACCTCATACTGATAGCACTAAAGGACCAATCTCTTACTGATAGCACTAAAGGACCAACCTCATACTGATAGCACTAATGGACCAACCTCATACTGATAGCACTAAAGGATCAACCTCATACTGATAGCACTAATGGACCAACCTCATACTGATAGCACTAATGGACCAACCTCTACTGATAGCACTAAAGGACCAACCTCATACTGATAGCACTAAAGGACCAACCTCTACTGATAACACTAAAGGACCAACCTCATACTGATAGCACTAATGGACCAACCTCTACTGATAGCACTAAAGGACCAATCTCTTACTGATAGCACTAATGGACCAACCTCTACTGATAGCACTAAAGGACCAATCTCTTACTGATAGCACTAAAGGACCAACCTCATACTGATAGCACTAAAGGATCAACCTCATACTGATAGCACTAATGGACCAACCTCATACTGATAGCACTAATGGACCAACCTCATACTGATAGCACTAAAGGATCAACCTCATACTGATAGCACTAATGGACCAACCTCTACTGATAGCACTAAAGGACCAACCTCATACTGATAGCACTAAAGGACCAATCTCTTACTGATAGCACTAAAGGACCAACCTCTACTGATAGCACTAATGGACCAACCTCATACTGATAGCACTAAAGGATCAACCTCATACTGATAGCACTAATGAACCAACCTCATACTGATAGCACTAATGGACCAACCTCTACTGATAGCACTAAAGGACCAACCTCATACTGATAGCACTAAAGGACCAATCTCTTACTGATAGCACTAAAGGACCAACCTCATACTGATAGCACTAATGGACCAACCTCTACTGATAGCACTAAAGGATCAATCTCTTACTGATAGCACTAAAGGACCAACCTCATACTGATAGCACTAATGGACCAACCTCATACTGATAGCACTAATGGACCAACCTCATACTGATAGCACTAAAGGACCAACCTCATACTGATAGCACTAATGGACCAACCTCTACTGATAGCACTAATGGACCAATCTCTTACTGATAGCACTAAAGGACCAACCTCATACTGATAGCACTAAAGGATCAACCTCATACTGATAGCACTAATGGACCAACCTCATACTGATAGCACTAATGGACCAATCTCTACTGATAGCACTAATGGACCAACCTCTACTGATAGCACTAATGGACCAACCTCTACTGATAGCACTAATGGACCAACCTCATACTGATAGCACTAAAGGACCAATCTCTTACTGATAGCACTAAAGGACCAACCTCTACTGATAGCACTAAAGGATCAACCTCATACTGATAAACAAAATTTAGGAGTGATTAACACCCCAGCTCCTGGCGCAAATATAATTAAATATGTAGTTAATTTATTCAGTACACCAGCTGCACACACTAAAGGATTGGCAATATCCTCAGAGAAGCACAAGAAAAAAGATAAAACTAGTGTTTTGCGCTTGGTGCACTGATTATCTAGATTTTGAAAAATGGATAGGCAAATAGATAGCACTATTTAATTGTGTGTCTGTTTTACTTCAATTAACACACATGGAACTTGCTTTCATAAAAACGAACTAGAATATTTTAATAGCATTACACATACATAAATCATGTATACCAATATTGGATATATTAAAAATCAATAAACTATAACACACTGAAAGAATGCGCTTAAATTGTCTAAAACACAGATTATATAATAGTGTCCATAAGTAGTAACAAGTGGACGGCAACAATGTATCATGTGAGTGCTACACAAGCATGCCTCATCAATTTACAGCAGCTGCTGGAGCCTACTGATTTGTATCTAATGTCTCTAATCCTCTTGCTACTGGCGTCCCAGTGCAGAGGAATATTACTAGCAATATATTTACCCGAACAGCGGGATTCTCCACATATAGCGTATATTACCAAGAGGATATCCTTAAGGCGTGCAGCCACAGCGTCCGCCGCTTGCACTGTTCTTGGTGCAGTGAGGATCTCTGTCCTGGCAGGCGGATAAGGATCCTTCAGGTGTCAACAATCAGCGGGTTGATTCAGGTAATGGTTCAATTTTGCAGGGAGAAATCCTAAGACGTGAAGCCACAGCGTCTTGCCGCTAGCACTATCCGTGGTACAGGAGAAGTCTCTGTCCTGGCAAAGCGGGTGGGCGCTTACGTGGCCGCTGTTCCGATCAGCAAGTATCTGTATTATGGTTACCTCCACAGGGATGACCGTCGGCACCAAGCACAGATTGTAGGCACCAGTGATTGCACTCAGGTCAGTGTTGCCGTCAGTGTGAAAAGCGGGGAGATGACGTCAACGCGTTTCGTCCCGTCACAGCTCGGGACTTCCTCAAGACACCTGAAGGATCCTTATCCGCCTGCCAGGACAGAGATCCTCACTGCACCAAGAACAGTGCAAGCGGCGGACGCTGTGGCTGCACGCCTTAAGGATATCCTCTTGGTAATATACGCTATATGTGGAGAATCCCGCTGTTCGGGTAAATATATTGCTAGTAATATTCCTCTGCACTGGGACGCCAGTAGCAAGAGGATTAGAGACATTAGATACAAATCAGTAGGCTCCAGCAGCTGCTGTAAATTGATGAGGCATGCTTGTGTAGCACTCACATGATACATTGTTGCCGTCCACTTGTTACTACTTATGGACACTATTATATAATCTGTGTTTTAGACAATTTAAGCGCATTCTTTCAGTGTGTTATAGTTTATTGATTTTTAATATATCCAATATTGGTATACATGATTTATGTATGTGTACATGATTTATGTATGTGTAATGCTATTAAAATATTCTAGTTGGTTTTTATGAAAGCAAGTTCCATGTGTGTTAATTGAAGTAAAACAGACACACAATTAAATAGTGCTATCTATTTGCCTATCCATTTATCAAAATCTAGATAATCAGTGCACCAAGCGCAAAACACTAGTTTTATCTTTTTTCTTGAACCTCATACTGATAGCACTAAAGGACCAACCTCATACTGATAGCACTAATGGACCAAACTCATACTGATAGCACTAAAGGACCAACCTTGTACTGATAGCACTAAAGGACCAACCTTATACTGATAGCACTAAAGAACCAACCTCATACTGATAACACTAATGGACCAACCTCATACTGATAACACTAGGGATGTTTTCCATGTTCTCCCCACCCCTGGGCTGTGGGGTTAATATATATAGTTACATTTCAGAATTAATATTGTTTACTGGTGCACTACAAGTTCCACCTAGCCCTGTTGTACCCAATTTAATTGGCTTCCAGAACCCACTGGAACCTGCAATGCACCGGCAAGATAAATATTAAAGAAAACACAGGACACACACACCCAAAATATTTGATTAAATATACAGTTCCCGAACACCCTCATTCACCACTTCATTACTCACCTAACAGCATAGGGATATGGTACTCTTCCATCCATGTAGGCATCCAGGATCATGGCAACCCCCCACCCGCACCCCCCAACACACACACACACACACACACACACACACACACACACACACACACGATGCAATACTAAATCCAACAAGGTCTCACTCATACGTGCCTTCTCTCCAAGGACGCCCAGGAGACTCTAAGACCTTGAGTGGCTTTCCCAGATGCCCGGAAGAGTAGTCAAGTCTCCTGGAGACCACCCGTATCTGAGTGTAGTGGTCCCACCTGTCAATGATCGGTTGCATATTTGAGAATTCCCCCCCCCCCTCCCATTATACAATGGCGGTAATCGCAGTATTGTATAGCAGGGGGCGGGTTTATGATGACATGATCACACCCCCCGCCCCACCTTCCTGGTGGGGGAAGACCAGAAAGTATGGTTCATTGAAACACTGATTCAAACTCAACTGTCCCATGCTCAGACTAATTAGGGTGTTCCAAAAGCTGGTAAAGCATTGTGTTGGGAACTGTAAATTTCCAGGGAGCCCCATGATCTTTGTCCCCCTGATTGTTCCAGGGAAGCAGTTAGCTTCCAGACAGACGAGATCCCAGCGGTCGATATACCGACACCGGGATCCCGGAGTAGGACGCAATGCCAGAGTCTAGATACCGACGTCGCTCGGGATGTCAGCGTCACATTACTGACAGCTGGCATCCCGATTGTCCTCACAGCGAGACGCGCTGGCGTGATGCCACGTAGGGTGGGGGTGTTAGGTTTAGGCAGGAGCAGGGGGGTTAGGGTTAGTGTGCAGGGCCGGCAAGGTTAGGGTTAGTGATCGGGGAGGGTGGGTTAGGCACATACAAGGGGAGGTTAGGGTTAGGCATCAAGCGGGAAGGGTTAGGATTAGGCAGCAGGAAAGGGAGGGTTAGGGTTAGGCACCAAGTGGGGAGGGTTAGGGTTATGCACCCACAAGGGAGGGTTAGGGTAGGGGGAATAGGAGGATTAGGGGGCTTCCTGGTGGCCTGTCAGGATTATGATAGATGGGATGGCGCTGTCGGTATACTGACAGTCGGAATCCCGACCATCGGCATATCATACTGAACCCTTGTTCCACTACCAACCAAGGCTTAAAGGCTTAGTGCCGAATATGGAATTGCATTTGGGCAGATGTATTAAGCCTGGAGAAGTGATAAAGCAGTGATAAGTGGAAGATGATAACGCACCAGCCAATCAGCTCCTAACTGTCAATCTACATATTGGAGCTGTTTGCCTGGTGCATTATCACCTTGCACATATCACTGCTTTATCACTTTCTAAGGCTTAATAGATCTGCCCCAATACTGTATGCATAAACTGATGACAATCAATGTGTTCATGCCAAACCATATATCTGGAAATATTATCAGGTATATTCAATTACTGTTGGAGCCTCTCCGATGGAGAGGCTCCGACAGTTCCATATTCAATTTGCTGGCATTTTCTGCTACTTTTGTCCCATTTTCGACATGCCAATCCGAATTTTTTTTAAATTGAATTGGCAAGGGCGAAAACAGGACAAAAACCTGTCGAAAAACGCCCGCAAATTTGCCAAAACAGGTGGATTGGCGGCAAATTCGCTGATCCACCTGTTTTTCGACAGTGTCGGAATTTCCGACAAGTCGTAAAAATGGCACATACATTGAGTAGGTTGAATCGAAATTCGCCCTAAAAACTGCGAAAACGTACTTTTTTTTGACATGTCGGATATTCCGACAGTAATGTAATATGAGGCAGATTTATCAAACGTTAGGGAATGATAAAGTACCAACCAATTAGCTCATAACTGTCATTACAGCCTGTAAAATGGCAGAAACTAATTGGATGGCACTTTATCTATCTGTACGTTATCTCTCTCCAAGCTTTGACACATCCCTCCCTAACAGTGTTACTGTATGTCTACAAACCATAAGTGGTATGCAACAATACTCGCTGGACATAGCCTCCCCCTCCACCCAATCACTCACCTGATTTCAGGATTATCCTCCCTGCCAGGTGGAGGGCGCTCTTCAACCCCTGTTTTTCCTGGGGGCTGGTTGATGGTAAGGCGGCATTGGATTGGAGTGCCCGCCAACGTTACTGTAGCACACACTCGCCTGAGTTAAACACAGTGTCGCGATCTGTGTTTTCTGAAACCTGGTGCATACGATCGGTACAGGTCGGGGCCGCCAAAGGTGTGTGTGGACGCACAACTTGCACACCTCATGCGTAACCATATTCATTTTTTATATAGTATCTATCATATGGAGTTAAACCCTCCACTGCTTATAAGTGATGGATAACGTTCAATTAAATGTAGATATTTTATCTATACATACTGTACATAGAGAAATATAAACAGCTAAATGTAATAGCCTGCGAGAAGCAAGTCTGGCACGATTTTTAAAGCGGCAGTCATTTACATGGCATAACCAGGTTGCTTTTGTGTGTAAATGATTGCCGCTTTAAAAGTCTGGCCAGCATTTCATGAAATCCCGCACTTCCTGCTTCCGGTAGGCTATTACATTTAGTCCAAAGAGTGATGCTTTTGTAAGCAGTTCATTTACATCAGGTGTTCTTTCCCTAACGTTACATATAATAGCAGTCACGATGTAAGCGCCAATCATAATATTTATGTACCCAACTTAATGTGGTAAGCAGACTATCCCGGAATGATTTGCATCCTCTCAGAATGAATTAAGCGTACATCTGTTCCTTGTGCTATGTTTAGTATCTGGATTACTCTGTTAAGTGTCGGAAATAACTGTGTCTTTCTGAAAAGGATAATATTGTTGATGAGCGCTACTCCTTTCCCACAGGTATGATCTGGTCAGAGTGTAAGGAGATCTGGTCGCAAGGGCCGCGGGAATACATTTTTGAGCTGTGGAATATCCTGGATTTCGGAATGCTGGCAATCTTTGCTGCTTCGTTCATTGCCAGGTTCATGGCCTTCTGGCACGCCTCCCGGGCACAGAACTTTGTTGATGATGATGAGAACATTAAGGACTTGACGAGTGCCACGCTGCCTCCTGAAATAAAATACTACACTTTTGGTGAGCAGGCGGCAGCTCGCACATTACCGACATTTATAACCTTTTACTAAATTATTTATTACATTTTGTATTTTCTTTTATAACTGATTCTAGATGTTTGTTAGAGCTGTATTTATGTTTAGTGTTATTGCCCACAAAGCATTTTCTTAGCAGCTTTCTAGAGAATGTCCGTCATTTACTAAAGGCTAGACACCAGATATACTGGAACAGGGACAACTGGAAGTTGTGTAAAGTTATTGTACTGTCTAAAACAGAAGATGCCTTTATTGCAAGGTTTATTTTACCAATATAATGCTGATGGCATACATATAATGGAATCCATTAGGAATGCGTTTATCCCATTTCAGAATAGAAACAAAATACTGCATACAAACGCATCACGGTAATAGATAGTAACATAGTTGGTGAGGTTGAAAAAAAGACTAGTAGTCCATTGAGTTCAACCTGAATTATATTGCATTCCCTATTCTATTTAGGTTAAAGGCTATATCCTCATATATCTTTTCCCGTCTAATTTGTCTAACCCATTTTTAGACGCATTGATTGAGTCCGCCATTACAACCTTCTCTGGCAGTGTATTCCGTATTCATATTGCCCTTACAATGAAGAATCCCTGTAAAAAAGAAAGTTGTGGATCTGCACCAGCTTGAAAAAATAAGGATTTTAAATAAATGAAAAAATATATATGCAGAGACCAAAATGCTGACTATTATAGTAAATCCTAAATAGTACTAGGTTTTGGTGGTGCTCCCATGGATTTTGTAGTTAACCTACAGGAAGAAACAAGAGAAAGACAAAATAACCTTGTGTGGAAGCACTCTTGTATTGGATATAATAATAATGAAAGATAAATGATGAGGGGAAGGACCCGTTTGAGTCCTTCCACTGTGGTGTGTTATTAAAACTTAACTTTTAATGTTTAGACTCAGAGCCGGCCCTAACCAATATGATGCCCTAGGCAAGGTTTTGGCTGGTGCCCCCTAGCACCGCCGTTAGTTCTTCAGGACATGCCTGGCACGAGTCAGCTGGCATCTCTGCTAACGTTGGGGAGCCTTTTGTTTATGAAAATACATCTTATTTGCATTACTATGTGGCTAGGATGCACAAGTGATTTCCAGGAATACACTGCAACGTAGCATTTCGTATGCAGATACAGCCTCAGTTACACACAGAATATGGGCATGCCACATATCATTTTAATCAGCAGAAGCTGCTGGTACCCCTAAGCATAGCAAATGCCCTAGGCATTTGCCTAGTTTGCCTATGCCTAGTGCCGGCTCTGTTTAGACTATGAATAGAGTCACACTAGGTGAACAAAAATGGTATAAAAATCTTGATTGCCGTTGTACCAAATACGGTTCAAGATGTGGCAGGTGAAAATATTGTTGTTATTCTTGGATATTTGTTTGAAAATCACAATATCCACATGGTCACAGAAAGGGTCAGAATGTATAGCAAGCTTCTCCTGATCAGGTTGAGAAACTATTTATCTGAAAGTTCAGAGAATGAGATAAAAATGGTGTGAAAATCTCCTGAAGAAAAATGGCCCACAGCACCTAGTATTCCCTGGAGGTCTCCCATCCACGTACTGACCAGGCCATACCTGCTTAGCTTCCAAGATCGGACGTGATCGGGCGCATTCAGGATAGTATGGCCGTGGGCCGATTAAATCAGGAAATGGGAGGGAAACACTTCTACTTTCTGTACTGAATAGGGACAGGGCTTGTAGGGCCCGGTCACAAATGTCCAGATGAGGGAGTGTGTGTGGGGGGGTACTTCTACTGTCTGTTGTGATGGTGATTTGGTCTGGGTACAAGCACAATGTCTGTGTCCAGGGCCACCATCAACCAGATGAGAGAGTACAGGAGGAGAGACAAAAGTTGAAACAATTCAAATAAATATAAATATAAATTGATCAATACAAGTAAATAATATAAATGTGTGTCACTGAATGTGCTGTTTAACTGGTAGGCTATTAATCAGGAGGATAGTCCTATACTGAAGTTGTCAGAAAGGAAATAAAAAAAATGAAGAATCCATTCCTGCACTGAGTATAAAATTTCCTCTCCTCAAGCCTTAGCGGGTGTCCTCGCGATTTGTGTAGAGGTCTCTTAGTAAACAACTCACATGATAGCTCCGCATATTGCCCCTTTATATATTTGTAAATATTAATCATATCTCCTCTTAGTCATCTCATTTCTAGTGTAAACATATCTAACCTAGAAAGCCTCTCCTCATAGGTCAGTGTCTCCAACCCCTTAATCAATTTGGTTGCTCGCCTTTGAACCTTTTCAAGTTCTAATAAGTCTGTTTTATAGCGTGGTGCCCAGAACGGTACACAATACTCCAAATGTAGCCGTACCAATGATTTGTACAGTGGCAGGATTACGCTCTCATCCCTTGTCTCAATTCCCCTTTTCTCTAACGTCCTAGTGGATGCTGGGAACTCCGTAAGGACCATGGGGAATAGCGGGCTCCGAAGGAGGCTGGGCACTCTAGAAAGATCTTAGACTACCTGGTGTGCACTGGCTCCTCCCACTATGACCCTCCTCCAAGCCTCAGTTAGATTTCGTGCCCGGCCGAGGTTGGATGCACACTAGGGGCTCTCCTGAGCTCTTAGAAAGTTATAGTCTTAGAATTTGTTCTTTTCAGTGAGACCTGCTGGCAACAGGCTCACTGCAGCGAGGGACTAAGGGGAGAAGAAGCGAACTCGCCTGCTTGCAGCCGGATTGGGCTTCTTAGGCTACTGGACACCATTAGCTCCAGAGGGATCGACCGCAGGCCCAGCCTTGATGTTCGGTCCCGGAGCCACGCCGCCGTCCCCCTTACAGAGCCAGAAGCAAGAAGATGGTCCGGAAAATCGGCGGCATGAAGACTCAGTCTTCACCAAGGTAGCGCACAGCACTGCAGCTGTGCGCCATTGCTCCTCTCACACACTTCATACTCCGGTCACTGAGGGTGCAGGGCGCTGGGGGGGGGCGCCCTGAGGCAGCAATAAAAACACCTTGGCTGGCAAAAATACCTCAATATATAGCCCCAGGGGCTATATATGAGGTAAATACCCCTGCCAGAAGTCCATAAAAAACGGGAGAATAGGCCGCGAAAAAGGGGCGGAGCCTATCTTCTCAGCACACTGGCGCCATTTTCCCTCACAGCTCCGTTGGAGGGAAGCTCCCTGGCTCTCCCCTGCAGTCTACAAGGGTTAAAAAAAGAGAGAGGGGGCACTAAATTTAGGCGCAGTATACATTATATATATAGATATAAAGCTATAGGGGACATAACTCAGTTAGTCCCTGCAGTATATAGCGCTCTGGTGTGTGCTGGCATACTCTCACTCTGTCCCCCCAAAGGGCTTTTGTGGGTCCTGTCCTCGTTTAGAGCATTCCCTGTGTGTCTGCGGTGTGTCGGTACGGCTGTGTCGACATGTTGAATGAGGAGGCTTATATGGTGACGGAACAGAGGCCGATATATGTGATGTCGCCCCCTGTGGGGCCGACACCAGAGTGGATAGAGAGGTAAAAGGTATTAACCGACAGTGTCAACTCCTTACATAAAAGGGTGGATGACGTAACAGCTGTGGGACAGCCGGCTTCGCAGCCCGCGCCTGCCCAGGCGTCTCAAAGGCCATCAGGGGCTCAAAAACGCCCGCTCTCTCAGATGGCAGACACAGATGTCGACACGGAGTCTGACTCCAGTGTCGACAAGGTGGAGACATATACACAATCCAATCCGTGACTTGATCCCGGCAATAAAAAATGTGTTATACATTTCTGACTTTAACCTCTATAAATGGGTTTTAGGTTTGGGGAGAAAAAACAGGCAGTGTTTTGTTCCCCCATCAGATGAATAAATGAAGTGTGTGAAAAGCGTGGGTTCCCCCGTTAAGAAACTGGTAATTTATAAAAAGTTACTGATGGCGTACCCTTTCCCGCCAGGAGGATAAGTTACGCTGGGAGATATCCCCTAGGGTGGATAAGGCGCTCACACGTTTGTCAAAAAAGGTGGCACTGCCGTCTTAGGATACGGCCACTTTAATAGGTACCTGTTGATAAAAAAAAAAAAAAAAAACAGGAGGCTATCCTGAAGTCTGTATTTACACACTCAGGTACTAGACTGAGACCTGCAGATAGTGCTGCTGCAGCGTGGTTGGTGACCCTGTCAAACAGGGATAATAGTTGGCAAACATAAAAACATATTAAAGACGTTGTCTTATATATGGGGGATGCACAGAGGGATATTTTGCCGGCTGGCATCCAAAATAAATGTAATGTCCATTCTGTCAGGAGGGTATTAGAGACCTGTCACTGGACAGGTGATGCTGACTTAAAAAGCGCATAGAGAGCCTTATAAGAGTGAGGAATTATTTGGGGATGGTCTCTGGGACCTCGTATCCACAGCAACTGCTGGGAAGAAATAATTTTACCTCAGGTTTCCTCACAGAAAAAGGTACAGTCCTTTCGGCTTCAGAAAAGCAAGCGGGTCAAATGGCGCTTCCTTTCTGTACAGAGACAAGGGTAGAGGGAAAAAGCTGCACCAGTCAGCCTGTTCCCAGAATCAAGATTCTTCCCCCGCCTCCTGTGAGTACACACCATGACGCGGGTGCTCCACAGGTGTAGCCAGGTACGGTGGGGGGCCGCCTCAAAAATTTCAGCAATTAGTGGGCTCGCTCACAGGTGGATCCCTGTTTCTTCCAAGTAGTATTTCAGGGGTACAAGCTGGAATTAGAGATGTCTCCCCCCAGCCGTTTCCTAAAATATGCCTTGCTGACAACTCCCTCAAGCAGGGAGGCTGTGCTAGAGGCAATTAATAAGCGGTATTCCCAGCAGGTAATACTCAAGGTGCCCCTACTTCAACAAGGACGGGGTTACTATTCCACACGGGTTGGGGTACCGAAACCGCATGGTTCGGTGTGACCCATTTTATATTTAAAATCCTTGAACATAAAAAAATTCAAGTTCAAGATGGAATCGCTCAGGGCGGTTATTGCAAGCCTGGACGAAGGGGATTACATGGTATCCCGGGACATCAAGGATGCTTACCTGCATGTCCCCATTTACCATCCTCGCCAGGAGTACCTCAGATTTGTGGTACAGGATTACCATTACCAAGTCCAGACACTGCCGTTTGGACTGTACATGGCACCGAGGGTGTTTTATCAAGGTAATGGCCGAAATGATGATACTCCTTCAAAAAAAGGGAGTTGTAATTATCCCGTAATTGGACAATCTCGTTATAAGGGCGAGGTCCAAGGAGCAGTTGGTAGTCGGGGTAGCACTATTTTGGAAAGTGCTACAACAGCATAGGTGGATTCTAAACAGTCCAAAGTCACAGCTGGTTCCTATGACACGTCTACTGTTCCTGGGGATGGTTCTGGACATAAACCAGAAATAGTGTTTCTCCCGGAGGAGAAAGCCAAGGAGTTGTCATCTCTAGTCAGAGACCTCCTGAAACCAAAATAGGTAGCGGTGCATCATTGCACGCGAGTCCTGGGAAAAATGGTAGCTTCTTACGAAGCAATCCCATTAGGCAGGTTCCATACAAGAACTTTTCAGAGGGACCTGTTGGACAAGTGGTCCGGATCGCATCTTCCGATGCATAGGCTGATAACCCTGTCTCCAAGGACCAGGGTATCTCTACTGTGGTGGCTGCAGAGTGCCCATCTTCAAGAGGGCCGCAGGTTCGGCATACAGGACTAGGTCCTAGTGACCATGGATTCCAGCCTTTGAGGCTGGGGGGCAGTCACATAGGGAAGAAACTTCCAGGGACTTTGGTCAAGTCAGGTTATTTCCCTACACATAAATATTCTGGATCTGAGGGCCATTTACAATGCCCTGAGGCCAGCAAGGCCTCTGCTTCAAAACCAGCCGGTACTGATCCAATCAGACAACATCACGGCAGTCGCCCATGTAATCAACAGGGCGGCACAAAAAGCAGGATGGCGATGGCAGAAGCCACAAGGATTCTCCGATAGGCGGAAAATCATGTGTTAGCACTGTCAGCAGTGTTCATTCCCGGAGTGGACAACTGGGAAGCAGATCTTCTCAACAGACACGACCTCCACCCGGGAGAATGGGGACTTCCTCCAGAAGTCTTCCAATAGGATTGTACACCATTGGGAAAGGCCACAGGTGGACATGATGGCGTCCCGCCTTAACAAAAAGCTATAAAAGATATTGCTCCAGGTCAAGGGACCCTCAGGCGATAGCTATGGACGCTCTGGTAACACCGTGGGTGTACCAGTCGGTTTAGGTGTTCTCCCCTCTGCCTCTCATACCAAAGGTACTGAGAATAATAAGAAGGCGAGGAGTAAGAACGATACTCGTGGATGGCCAAGAAGAGCTTGGTACCCAGAACTTCAAGAATTTATATCAGAGGACCAATGGCCTCTGACACTCAGTCAGGACCTGCGGCAGCAGGGGCCCTGTCTGTTCCAAGACTTACCGCGGCTGCGTTTGACGGCATGGCGGTTGAAAGCCGGATCCTGAAGGAAAAGGGTATTCCGGAGGAAGTAATTCCTACGCTTACTAAAGCCAGGAAAGAGGTTACAGCAACTCATTATCACCGCATATGGCGAAAATATGTTGCATGGTGTGAGGCCGAAAGGGCCCCAACAGAGGAATTTCAACTAGGTCGATTTCTGCATTTCCTGCAAGCAGGAGTGACTATGGGCCTTAAATTGGGTTCCATTAAGGTACAGATCTCGGCTCTGTCGATTTTCTTTCAAAAAAGAACTAGCTTCAGTACCTGAAGTTCAGACATTTATAAAAGGAGTGCTGCATAGTCAGCCCCCGTTTGTGCCTCCTGTGGCACCTTGGGATCTCAACGTGGTGTTGAGTTTTCTTAAAATCACTTTGGTTTGAACCACTAAAAACCGTGGATCTGAAATATCTCACATGGAAGGTGGTTATGTTATTTGCCTTGGCTTCTGCCAGGCGAGTATCAGAATTGGCGGCTTTGTCTTGTAAAAGCCCTTATTTGATTTTCCATATGGATAGGGCAGAATTGAGGACTCGTCCCCAGTTTCTCCCTAAGGTGGTGTCAGCGTTTCACCTGAACCAGCCTATTGTGGTGCCTGCGGCTACTAAGGATTTGGAGGACTCCAAGTTGCTAGACGTTGTCAGGGCCCTGAAAATATATGTTTCCAGGACGGCTGGAGTCAGAAAATCTGACTCGCTGTTTATCCTATATGCACCCAACAAGCTGGGTGCTCCTGCTTCTAAGCAGACTATTGCTCGTTGGATTTGTAGTACAATTCAGCTTGCACATACTGTGGCAGGCCTGCCACAGCCAAAATCTGTCAATGCCCATTCCACAAGGAAGGTGGGCTCATCTTGGGCGGCTGCCCGAGGGGTCTCGGCTTTACAACTTTGCCGAGCAGCTACTTGGTCAGGGGCAAACACATTTGCAAAATTCTACAAATTTGATACCCTGGCTGAGGAGGACCTGGAGTTCTCTCATTCGGTGCTGCAGAGTCATCCGCACTCTCCCGCCCGTTTGGGAGCTTTGGTATAATCCCCATGGTCCTTACGGAGTTCCCAGCATCCACTAGGACGTTAGAGAAAATAAGAATTTACTCACCGGTAATTCTATTTCTCGTAGTCCGTAGTGGATGCTGGGCGCCCATCCCAAGTGCGGTTTATCTGCATTACTTGTACATAGTTATTGTTAACTAAATTGGGTTATTGTTGAGCCATCTGTTGAGAGGCTCTATTGTTTCATACTGTTAACTGTGTTTCATATCACGAGTTGTACGGTGTGATTGGTGTGGCTGGTATGAGTCTTACCCGGGATTCAATATCCTTCCTTATTGTGTACGCTCGTCCGGGCACGGTACCTAACTGAGGCTTGGAGGAGGGTCATAGTGGGAGGAGCCAGTGCACACCAGGTAGTCTAAGATCTTTCTAGAGTGCCCAGCCTCCTTCGGAGCCCGCTATTCCCCATGGTCCTTACGGAGTTCCCAGCATCCACTACGGACTACGAGAAATAGAATTACCGGTGAGTAAATTCTTATTTTAATGCATGTTAACACCTTATTTACCTTTGTTGCTGCACTTTGACATTGTGTGTTGCTGCTAAATATACTATCAATGAACACCCACAAATCCTTTTCTAATGCAGTTTCCCCTATATATTCCCCATTTAATTGGTAGGTTGCCTGTTTATTATTAGGCCCAAAGTGCATAGCTTTTCATTTTTCCACATTAAACGTCATACACCATTTCATTGGCCAAACTTCCAGTTTAAATTAATCGCTCTGAAGAGACTCTACATTCACATCTGACTTGATTACCCTACATATTTTAATATCGTCTGCAAAATTGACACTGTGCTTTCTAGTTCTACTCCTAAATCATTAATAAATATATTAAACAAGAGTGGCTCCAGCACTGAACCCTGCTGTATTCCACTAATTACTTTAGCCCAGGTGGAAAACCCCATTAGCCCAGGTGGAAATCCCATTATTCACCACTTGCTGTTCCCTGTTATCAAGCCAATTACTCACCCATGTACAAATAGTGTCTCCTATACCAAGCTCCCTTAATTTGAAAGTCAGCCTCCTGTGAGGTACTGTGTCGAAAGTTTTTGCAAAATCTAGATAAATCACATCTACTGCGTTACCCTGGTCGAGATTGTCGCTTACTATCTCATAGAAGCTAATGAAATTAGTTTGCATGACCTATTTCTCACAAAACCATGCTGATTCTTATTAATAGCATGGGAGTTCTCCAAGTAATCCTGTATACTGTCCCTTAGTATACTTTCCAATAGTTTCCCCACTATTGATGTCAGACTAACCTGTCTGTAGTTACCAGGATGAAGTTTAATACCTTTTTTAAATATTGGAAATGTATCCATATACGCCCGTCCTTTGGTACCATGCCTGATCTAAGTGACTCAGTGAAAATTAGATACAGTGGCCTTACTATTTCAGCATTTAGCTCTATCAGACCCCTAGGATGTAGGCCATCTGGACCAGGAGATTTATTAGTCTTAATTTTTTTAATCGTTCACGGACTACTTCCTCAGACAGATAAGTATTAAGCAATGGGCCTTTATCAATACTATTGTTATTGTTACTCACTAATCCCACAATCTGGTCCTCTGTAGTAAACACTGATGAGAAAAATGTGTTTAATATTTCATCTTTTTCTTTCTCGTCATTTATCAGGAATCCCAGTTCGCTTTTTAATGGTCCTATATTCTCTTTTTTTAGCCTCTTACCATTTATGTACTTAAATAATTTTTTAGGATTAGTTTTACTCTCCTTAGCGATTTTGCTTTTCTTTTTCTATTTTAGCTGCTCTGATTTCCTTTTTGCGTTTTTTGTTACATTCTTTGTAGTACTGGAATGACTCCGCCTTCCCGTCTGATTTGAAAGCTGTAAATGCTCACCTCTTTTTATCATTTTCTTCCTTTACCTTTTTGTTTAACCACATTGGTTTGAATTTATTACTCTTATTTTTACTGCCCATGGGGATGATCACTGTTACCCAAGGTTTCGCCTACTGCGGTATTCACTATTATCTCCACGTTGTTAGTTAGTACCAGGTCCAGTATAGTCCCAACTCTGGTTGGTTCTTCGACTATTTGCGACAAGTTGTTATCCTTTAGCATATTTAAGAACCTTTTACCCTGAGCTGTATTACATGATTCGCTGGCCCAATTTATGTCCGGATAATTAAAGTCCCCAATGATTAGGACTTCCCCCAGCCCGGTAGCTTTCTTTGCATCAAGAGTTGCACACTAATATCAGTTGGTTTATAACATGTTCTATTAAAAGTTTTTTGTACTTTTTTACTCATAGAACCATGTCTCAACTATATCTCCAGTTCCCTCGTAAATACCCTCATTTAAGTATGGTTTTAGAAATGGTTTAACATAAAGATATACCCCGCCCCCTCTTTTAATAGCCCTGTCTCTCCTGAAAGGAGTATAACCCTCCAAGTTAGCTACCCAATCATGGGAATCATCCCACCATGTCTACATGATACCTATAATATCGTATTGTTCCTTCATTACAAGCATTTCTAATTCCCCCATTTTGCCTGATAGGCTTCATGTGTTAGCAAGCATACATTTTAGGTTAGTAATACCCTTATTTATTTGTCTATTCATTGGTATCCTTTCCTTTCTTATGTTAGCATTCCCTGATTTTCCAATTCTTGCTATTCTTCCCCTCCCCACTTCTCCACCCTCATTATACTTAATACCTCCCCCCTTGCTGCACTCACTAATGATCTCGTAGTTTCTTTATAATCCCTCCCCCCAGACATCTAGTTTAAAATCTACTCCAACCTTCTAACCATCCTGCCCCCCAGCACTGCTGCCCCCTCCTCATTCAGGTGCAATCCATTGCGACAAAAAAGATGGCGCCTGACTGAGAAGTCCGCTCAGTGTTCCAGGAACACAAACCCTTCTTTCCTACACCAGTTTCTAAGCCACACATTTACCTCCCTGATCTCCCTCTGCCTCCCTAGTTATAAATACTGGATAAAAATGAAAAAATAACAGTCAAATTTTCCACATTTACTTGTTATTACATACGGCAAGGCACTCTGGTGTGTTTAGTGTGGAAATGTGCGGCTCGGTTCTTTAGAAATCCTAACCTACCTGAATTTTGCGGATCCCGCAGTTCGCAATTTGGATTTTAAATACAAATTTGGGGTTTTGGATTGCAAAAAATTCATGATTTTAGCTGTTTTTATCCATTTTCAATAAATCCAAACCCCAAAATTCGGATTTTAAAGCTGAATTCCAAACCAAAACACTTGAGGGTGGTTTTGCAAATCCAAAACTTGACGATGAAATTAGAACCAAAACCAAAACACAAGACAGAGACACCATGCACATCTCTAGTTTATTGATTTAGCTTAGGGGTCTTGTATAGGGATTTATATAGGGACAAACTCAAGTCCATTTACGGAGTGTAAATGGCTGTGTGGTCCTCACAAAGCAGGGAATGCTCTACAAAATTAAATATTATTTTTTCACTGCTACACAATGCATTTGCTCCACCCAGTTGCTACCACTGGTTGGTACAATCTCTACCCCTCTCCAGACACCACCACTTCGGCAAACCAGTCAGGTCTGATAGAAATCTGGGTCTCCCAATGCAAGTCGATGCGTTTCACATCACTAATTTGCATTGCTCATCGGGCGTTGTGTGCATTGTAGATGAGTCAGAGAATGTACTTATGTGTATTTTGTCCTACTCTCTTCCAGCCAGAATAAAATGGCTGTCATCAGACCCACAGATTATATCAGAAGGCCTCTACGCAATTGCTGTGGTTCTCAGTTTCTCCAGGATTGCTTATATTCTACCGGCAAACGAAAGTTTTGGACCTCTGCAGATATCACTAGGAAGGACTGTAAAAGATATCTTCAAGTTTATGGTGATATTTATCATGGTGTTTGTGGCCTTTATGATTGGAATGTTTAATCTGTACTCCTACTATCTTGGAGCTAAACAAAATGATGCCTTTACCACGTAAGTTTTTTCTTTAATTTGTTAAAAAAATTGCTTTGAATTAGCTTTGTCAGTTTGTACTCTTTGCTTTTAAAGGGAAAGAAACTCCATGTGTTATATTCCCTTTGTCAGAACTAGCACCACCTCTTTCTGCACAACTTGACTCAAAACTAAAATGTCAGTCAGCAGAATGAAAAATCAAAAACAAAAAAACATTTTTAATGTACTAAAGGGTGGTCAAACGAAATGAAATGTTTGGTCACACTTCCAATTGGTGCATTAATACTTTTGTTTAAGATCTTGATATTTCTTTGGCTTGTTAGACATCTATGGCCCCGACACCACTCTCAAGCAATTAGTGGCCATCGAAGATCGGCGATACATTGCCAGATTGGGAAAGAGCAGCATGTTAAAAATCCCTGACTCGCCAATATCAACCATGTTTTGGTCGGTATCGGCGAGTCAGTGAAATCCAACGTGTTGGATTTCTCCGATCCCTTTGACCTCAACGTTGGCAGAATGGGGAATTGCCCCAATACAGCCTAGATGTAAGCATTGTAACTAATCTCCTCAGCCCAACAGCCATGACCTCCTCTAAGCAGTGGTATCCGGTCTATATATCTACACTAAAAAGGTCTACAGTCAATAGGTCTACCACTAATGGTAGACATGCATTAGGTCAACAGGGTCAAAAAGTCTACATGGACAAAAGGTCGACATGTAAAAGCTAGACATGTAAAAGGTAGACAGTTCAAAAGGTCAACAGGGCCAAAAAGTCGACAGGGCCAAATGGTCAACATGACAATGGTCGATAAACTTTATTTTTTCCAACTTTTTCATTCTTTATCATCCGCATGGACTATGATTGGGAACAGTAACCTGTGCCAAGCACAGAGGTAGCGGAGTGAGGCACCTTGCCCGAAGCATGGGGAGCGAAGTAAGCCAATGCAAGAGGATGTGGTACACTAATGGGGCTTATTTGTAGCAGAAAAGTGACAAAACACCAACCCCCCCACCCCCCAAAATTTGTGTCTACCTTTTTTGTGTCAACCATTTTCATGTCGACCTTTTTACCTTGTCAACCTTTTCTACTGTCTACCTGTTCTATGTCGACTTTTTGACCCTGTCGACCTAATACATGCCTTCCATTAGTGGTAAACCTATTGGGGGTCATTTCGAGTTGATCGCTAGGTGAAAATGTTCGCCGACTGCGATTAAGTAAAAAACAGGCACTTCTGCGCATGCGTATGCGGCGCAGTGCGCACGCACGACTTACTTTCACAACGGCCGATGTATTTTCACACAAGGTCTAGTGAAGCTTTTCAGTCGTACTGCTGGCCGCAGAGTGATTGACAGGATATGGGCGTTTCTGGGTGTCAACTGACCGTTTTCAGGGAGTGCTCGAAAAAATGCAGGCGTGCCAGGAAAAACGCAGGCGTGGCTGGGCGAATGCAGGGCATGTTTGTGACGTCAAATCCGGAACTGAATGGTCTGGAGTGAGCGCAAGCGCTGAGTAGGTGTGAAGCGAGTGAGCGCAAGCGCTGAGTAGGTGTGAAGCTACTCTAAAACTGCACAATATTTTTTTGTAGCCGTTCTGTGATGCAATCGTTCGCACTTCTGCTAAGCTAAGATACACTCCCAGAGGGCGGCTGTTTAGCGTTTGCACGGCTGCTAAAAACTGCTAGCGAGCGATCAACTCGGAATGACCCCCATTGACTGTAGACCTTTTTAGTGTAGATCTAATAATCCACACCCCTAAGAGGTATGCTGAGGACTTGAAAATAAAGACCATTGGTTGTTACAAGACACGAGAAGGCTTTATATAACAAGATTTTCTAAATGTTATCTGCTTGGAATTTACTGTGTAGGAAACACTGAAACTACTGTAAATGGAAGTCAAGGAAGAGATGAAGCCAGACCCTCGTATCACTGCAAATTACCTGTAGAAAGATGTCTTTGGCACCTGAGTTGGGGTCTACAGAATAGTGTAGGAGATTTGTAAAACCTTTCAAAGAGCACAAAAAGCAACATATTATCTAGACGCTATCATTTTATAGAACTTACTAGAATAAAGTACTTTGGACTGGTCAAACAAAACTTTTACATTGTGGCCACAGAAGATACATTAGGAGAAAAATAGATGAAGCGTTTGAAGAAATAAACATCTTGAAAATCTTTTAGTATTGGGAATGATTGAATATGTTTTGGGTTTGTTTAGCAGCGGGTGGCACATGAATTATTTCCCAGGTGGAAGGAGAAACACCTAGAAGACATTTTGAATATTCCAAAGTCTGAGATCAAATTAAAGCTGATAAGAAGTTGGATATTTTAGAAGGACATGATCAAACAACATTCTGTATCACAGAGTCAAACCAGAATTACTTACAGGAATGAAAGATTGAGGCTTTGGAATGGGGTTCACTACGGCTGGCCGGCGGTCGGGCTCCCGGCGACCAGCATCCCGGCGCCGGGAGCCCCTCCCGGCGCCGGTATACTGAGCGCCGGGAGCCCGACAGCCGGCATACAGAAGACCACCCTTTGGAATGACCTCACATTCAGCAGACATCTATCATCTATGTGTTTATCATCTATCTATCTATCTATCTATCTATCTATCTATCTATCTATCTATCTATCTATCTATCTATCGGTCAATCTCTCCATCAATTGATATCTGTGACTGCCTGAGACAAAAGATACAGTGACATAGGTGAACTAAAAACCTGTGACTAGAGTATATAAGGACTGCTGCTACCTCTCCTCCAAAGACAGTTGGGAGGCAATGAGAGGTCTGATGTTTTTGTAAATGCTCCCCCATCACCGCCCTCATTTCACTATTTCACATGGCTTAAATGAAAATATCTCCTTGAAAAAGTTTTACCGTTATGAGGAGACTCTCTTGAGATCTTAAACATATGCCAAATAATTTTAAGTCCTTGATCTTCCGCGGGGTGGGGAAGACATGGGGCCTGGTTCTGAGTCGGAAAGAAGCAGCGATGTCGGATGCAGTGGAGCAATGATTTTTATATACGCATGTCCCTGAATCGCACGGCACCGCACATGCATCCTGATGATGTTCCTTCAGGGATGTAGTACAGATTTGGGCAATCCTGGGAAGTGACTGGAGGGCATGGTGGGTGTGTGGCTAAACATACGCACAAAGATGTTACGTCTTATGAGATTCTTTCGTATCATGGTTGCGTACAGAGATGCTCAACAGCTCACATAGGAATCCATATGGATTAGCAAAAAGTCTCAGACACAACTGTGACAAATGACACAAAGAAGGAGCCAGTATTATATTAGATGTCTTGTGGGTTTAGGCCACTACTCCGGATCAATCGTACTGTAGAGTTACTGTCATTTACTGCTGATCTATCACCTCTGATTTCCTGACAGAGATTTTTTTTCCTCTTTTAAGTGTTGAAGAGAGTTTTAAGACTTTGTTCTGGGCCATTTTTGGACTTTCTGAAGTGAAATCAGTTGTCATCAACTATGGACACAAATTTATAGAAAATATTGGTTATGTCCTATATGGAGTATACAATGTCACCATGGTGATCGTTCTATTAAATATGCTGATTGCAATGATCAACAACAGCTTCCAAGAGATAGAGGTAAGCATGTGCGGCACCAACTGGTGCTCAGTAAACTGTGTTGAAAATATATGCGGTGAAACTTATTACATATACTAATAATTTCATGTTCATCTGTCTTCACGCTTCATTTTTAGCAAAGTGTAAGTCTGGGTAAACACGGGAGCGATGTTGCAACAATACGCAGATGTGTGCTACACATCAAACCAAGCGTCCGCCGCTAGCGACCTGTGTTATGTTAATGAAGGACGGAACATGATCGTTCCATCCATTAACATGACCCCAGTGTGTACGGGCGTTCTGGGCTGACAAGGATACATTCCAATGTTGGAACGAATCCCCGTGGCCCCAGTGTGTACCCAGCGTAAGTCTTAAGACACACAGGGGGAAATTCAGCTTTTTTCCAGTGACCCCAAACTAGTTGGGCTTCCAATTCTTGGAAATATGCCACAGGGATATTCGGCTACGCTTCCAAGAATTGAATCCCCCTAGTTGATAGCAACTTTTGATACTACAGTTACACCACATAAGAGTGGGTGGTTATGTCCCCAAAATCCACTCCTAGCAATCCTATTGTGTACTACCAATCAATGGTAACTAATTGATAATGATGTATTAATACATTTTATATTTGCTATATTTTAAATATTGATATATTTAATTACCGATGGCAGCAAATTAATTAAAAGAGGGTACATTGGGCCTGATTCATGTCTGTAAGTAAAGCAAAAAAAAAGCAGGCAACAAACCATGTTGCCTTGCAAAGGGAGCAAATACATTTAGATTGTTTCTGTGCAGGGTAAATACTGACTGCTTTTGCATGTAGCCCACACATGTTAGTTTTATTTTTACACTGCAATATGGATTTAGTATGAACACACCCCTCCCAACTCTAGACCTCTCTTCTCATGTTACATCTGCCCCACCTGCAGTGAAACATCGGTGGTCATTGCGAGTTGTTCGCTCGGTAATTTTCTTCGCATCGCAGCGATTTTCCGCTAACTGCGCATGCGCAATGTTCGCACTGCGACTGCGCCAAGTAAATTTGCTATGCAGTTAGGAATTTTACTCACGGCATTACAAGGTTTTTTCTTCGTTCTGGTGATCGTAATGTGATTGACAGGAAGTGGGTGTTTCTGGGCGGAAACTGGCCGTTTTATGGGAGTGTGTGAAAAAACGCTACCGTTTCTGGGAAAAACGCGGGATTGGCTGGAGAAACGGGGGAGTGTCTGGGCGAACGCTGGGTGTGTTTGTGACGTCAAACCAGGAACGACAAGCACTGAACTGATCACACTGGCAGAGTAAGTCTGGAGCTACTCAGAAACTGCTAAGAAGTGTCTATTCGCAATATTGCGAATCTTTCGTTCGCAATTTTGATAAGCTAAGATTCACTCCCAGTAGGCGGCGGCTTAGCGTGTGCAATGCTGCTAAAAGCAGCTTGCGAGCGAACAACTCGGAATGAGGGCCATGGCTTGCCCAGTTGCTTGCTTTTTTGCTTTGCTTCTAAACATGAATCAGACCCGGTATTACGCAAACACTGAAACGTGAGTGACAGAGCTGATGCACAGTCATCATTTACTTATCAGCTCTTACCTAAAAAGGTTATGAGTCCTTGGTCTACAGTTTGGAAGCTTGGAACCCTGCCTGGCTTTTTTAACATTTGAGTTTCTCTGAATTACAGATAAGCTTTGAGCGCCCTATTCACTCACCCATCCCCCAGCACAAGGGGAGAGTATATAGTGTAAGTAAATAATCCCTGATAGATATGCAGCCCCATCTATCAGGGGAGACACCTGTAGCATCGGGTAGCAGTTGATTTACCGATGGACACAATACAGACTGACATAATCCTGTCAGCCAATGACCGACAGTCAAAATACCAACACGATCAAAATACCGACGTTCATTATGCTGACATGTTCAAAATGCCGACATAGTCAGAATACCAACATTTGAAATGCCGACATGTCAAAATGCTGACATGTTTTTTAAGGAATTTTTGCCCAAAAACAAACTTGTTTATACTTTACCATCCCAGTGGACCTGGAGGGGGAATATAATAGTGTGACAAGCGCAGTGAGCCATGTGAGGGGATGTGGTACACTTAGACGGTGTCCATGTTGAACTGTGTCAACACTGACACAAACCCCCCCAGAAAAACTCATGTCGGTATTTTCACTATGTCGGCATTTTGACCAGGTCGGCATAACGAATGTCTGTATTTTGACTGTGTCGGTATTTTGACTGTAGATCAATGGCATGCGCAGGTGTGCCATTTATTTACCTGATCGCTGCAAAAATCGTCAGCGAGCGATCGACTCGGAATGACCCCCACTGTGCATCGCTAAAATTCAGTGGAGACAGCTTTACACCTGTTCTGATATTTGTTTTACTTAATGCATTTATACTTTGTAAATTGTATAACATTTTAAGCAGAGAAAGATTAAATAGTAATTCTAATGGATTCCAAACTGTTTACCAACTACACTAAGGGGGTCATTCAGACCTGATAGCACGCAGGCGTATTTTTGCACTGCCGCGATCAGGTAGATGCTGCCTACAGGGGAGGGGGTAATCGCTGTGCAGAGGTGCGATCGCTTGTGCAGAGAGCAGCTCAGGACTTACTCAGCCGCTGCGATGATCCTGGACGGAGCTGACGTCAGGAACCCTCCCTGGAAACGGCCAGGCACGCCTGCGTTTTCCTGGACACTCCCTGAAAACGGTGGGTTGACACCCACAGAGGGCCTCTTCCTGTCAAACTTCTTGCGTTCGCTAGTGCGAATGCTTTCTTCGTACTATCTGTCGCTGCACGGCGACGGCCATCGCGCCTGCGCATTGCAGACCACACACATGCGCTGTTCAGACCCAATCACACGGCCGCGAAAAAAGGCAGTGTGCGATCGGGTCTGAATGACCCCCTATGTACATACCTCCCAACTGTGCTGATTTTGTTGGGACAGTCCCGTTTTTCTGGGACTGTTCCGCTGTTTTACCCACGGGTTGCAGTGTCCCTCGGTGGGGGCAATTGGGAGACCCTCCTCACCTCTCATTCGCTGCTCTGCTTAGCACAGCATCTGTTCACTGGGAGACAGAGATAGGGGGCATGTCAGCTGCTCACTAAGCACTGGGCATGCCACCACAGCGGCAAAAACATGGGCGTGGCCCACAATTGTCTAAAGATCCCAATAATTGTTACTGCTAATTCAAATGGAGATGACCATTAGATATGCTTCACTTACATTGGTGAAAACTGCGTATTTATCAAATCTAACATTAGCACATCTCCAATCATCCATTCTTATCTAGCTAGAAAAGAGAGACATAGGGCCTGATTCAGGTTGGTTTGCAAATTCTGTATCAGAATTTGCGATCCTTGTGAACGCATGCTGACTGCCGCTCCCAGAGGTGTAGCAAGGTGTCATGGTGCCTGGAGCAAGGTATGTTTCTCTGACGTCCTAGTGGATGCTGGGAACTCCGAAAGGACCATGGGAATAGCGGGCTCCGAAGGAGGCTGGGCACTCTAGAAAGATTTAGGACTACCTGGTGTGCACTGGCTCCTCCCACTATGACCCTCCTCCAAGCCTCAGTTAGATTTTGTGCCCGGCCGAGGTTGGATGCACACTAGGGGCTCTCCTGAGCTCTTAGAAGAAAGATAGTCTTAGGTTTATTATTTTCAGTGAGACCTGCTGGCAACAGGCTCACTGCAGCGAGGGACTAAGGGGAGAAGAAGCGAACTCGCCTGCTTGCAGCCGGATTGGGCTTCTTAGGCTACTGGACACCATTAGCTCCAGAGGGATCGACCGCAGGCCCAGCCTTGATGTTCGGTCCCGGAGCCGCGCCGCCGTCCCCCTTACAGAGCCAGAAGCAAGAAGATGGTCCGGAAAATCGGCGGCATGAAGACATCAGTCTTCACCAAGGTAGCGCACAGCACTGCAGCTGTGCGCCATTGCTCCTCTCACACTTCACACTCCGGTCACTGAGGGTGCAGGGCGCTGGGGGGGGGGCGCCCTGAGGCAGCAATAAAAACACCTTGGCTGGCAAAAATACCTCAATATATAGCCCCAGGGGCTATATATGAGGTAAATACCCCTGCCAGATTCCATAAAAAAGCGGGAGAATAGGCCGCGGAAAAGGGGCGGAGCTATCTCCCTCAGCACACTGGGCGCCATTTTCCCTCACAGTTCCGCTGGAAGGAAGCTCCCTGGCTCTCCCCTGCAGACTACTCTACAGAAAAGGGTAAAAAAGAGAGAGGGGGGGCATTTAATTTGGCGCAGTATATAGTTTATATTAAAAAGCAGCTATAAGGGACATAACTCAGTTAGTCCCTGCATTATATAGCGCTCTGGTGTGTGCTGGCATACTCTCACTCTGTCCCCCCAAAGGGCTTTTGTGGGTCCTGTCCTCTATATAGAGCATTCCCTGTGTGTGTGGAGTGTGTCGGTACGGCTGTGTCGACATGTTTGATGAGGATAATGAGGTGGAGGCGGAGCAGATGCCTTTAGAAGGGATGTCACCCCCTGGGGGGCAGACACCTGAGTGGATGTGCTTATGGAAAGAAATGAGTGCACGTATAGACTCATTACATAAGAAATTTGACGACATGCCGACTGCGGGACAGCCGAGTTCTCAGCTCGTGCCTGTCCAGGTGTCTCAAAAGTCATCAGGGGCTTTGAAACGCCCGCTATCTCAGATGGCACAAGTAGATGTCGACACGGATACTGACACCAGTGTCGACGACGATGAGTCAAATTTAATGCCCATTAAGGCCATTCACTGCATGATTGAGGCAATGAAAGAGGTGTTAAATATCTCTGATTTACATCCAGGTACCACAAAAAAGGGTATTATGTTTGGGGAGAAAAAACTACCTGTAGTTTTTCCCCCGTCAGATGAATTAAATGAAGTGTGTGAAGAAGCGTGGGCTTCCCCTGATAAGAAATTGGTAATTCCTAAGAAGGTACTAATGGCGTTCCCTTTCCCGCCAGAGGATAGGTTACGTTGGGAAACACCTCCTAGGGTGGATAAAGCGCTCACACGTTTGTCTAAAAAGGTGGCACTACCGTCTCAGGATACGGCCGCCCTTAAGGAACCTGCTGATAGAAAGCAGGAGGCGATACTGAAGTCTGTATATACACACTCAGGCATTATACTTAGACCAGCTATTGCGTCAGCATGGATGTGCAGTGCTGCCGCTGCGTGGTCGGATAAACTGTCAGAAAATATTGACAAGTCCGCCGCATGACGGTGGGGCTCCACAGGCGGAGCCAGGTACGGTGGGGGCCCGCCTCATGAATTTCAGCGAACAGTGGGCTCGCTCACAGGTGGATCCCTGGATCCTTCAAATAGTATCTCAGGGGTACAAGCTGGAATTCGAGGCGGCTCCACCCCACCGGTTCCTAAAATCTGCCTTGCCGATTGCTCCCTCAGACAGGGAGGCGGTGCTAGCAGCGATTCACAAGCTGTTTTCCCAGCAGGTGATAATCAAGGTACCCCTACTTCAACAAGGCCGGGGTTACTATTCCACACTATTTGTGGTGCCGAAACCGGACGGTTCGGTGAGACCCATTTTAAATTTGAAATCCTTGAACACATAAAAAAATTCAAGTTCAAGATGGAATCGCTCAGGGCGGTTATTGCAAGCCTGGAGGAGGGGGATTACATGGTATCCCTGGACATCAAGGATGCTTACCTGCATGTCCCCATTTACCATCCTCACCAGGAGTACCTCAGATTAGTGGTACAGGATTGCCATCACCAATTCCAGACGCGGCCGTTTGGACTCTCCACGGCACCGAGGGTATTTACCAAGGTTATGGCGGAAATGATGATACTCCTTCGAAAAAAGGGAGTTTTAATTATCCCATACTTGGACGATCTCCTAATAAAGGCACGATCCAAGGAACAGTTGTTAGTGGGAGTAGCACTATCTCAGGAAGTGCTGCGCCAGCACGGCTGGATTCTGAATATCCCAAAGTCACAGCTGGTCCCGACGACACGTCTAATGTTCCTGGGAATGATTCTGGACACAGTCCAGAAAAAAGTGTTTCTCCCGGAGGAGAAAGCCAGGGAGTTGTCTTCTCTAGTCAGAGACCTCCTAAAACCAAAACAGGTATCGGTGCATCACTGCACGCGGGTCCTGGGAAAGATGGTAGCTTCTTACGAAGCAATTCCATTCGGCAGGTTCCATGCCAGGATTTTTCAGTGGGACCTGTTGGACAAGTGGTCCGGATCGCATCTTCAGATGCATCGCTTGATAACCCTGTCCCCAAGAACCAGGGTGTCTCTTCTGTGGTGGCTGCAGAGTGCTCATCTTTTGGAGGGCCGCAGATTCGGCCTACAGGACTGGGTCCTGGTGACCACGGATGCCAGCCTACGAGGCTGGGGGGCAGTCACAAAGGGAAGAAACTTCCAAGGACTATGGTCAAGTCAGGAGACTTCCCTTCATATAAATATTCTGGAACTAAGGGCCATTTACAATGCCCTAAGTCAAGCAAAATCCCTGCTCCTACACCAGCCGGTGCTGATCCAGTCAGACAACATCACGGCAGTCGCCCATGTGAATCGACAGGGCGGCACAAGAAGCAGGATAGCAATGGCAGAAGCCACAAGGATTCTCCGATGGGCGGAAAATCATGTACTAGCACTGTCAGCAGTGTTCATCCCGGGAGTGGACAACTGGGAAGCAGACTTTCTCAGCAGGCACGACCTCCACCCGGGAGAGTGGGGACTTCATCCAGAAGTCTTCCAAATGATTGTAAATCAGTGGGGTCGTCCACAGGTGGACATGATGGCGTCCCGCCTAAACAAAAAACTAGAGAGGTATTGCGCCAGGTCAAGAGACCCTCAGGCGATAGCTGTGGACGCTCTAGTGACACCGTGGGTGTACCAGTCAGTTTATGTGTTCCCTCCTCTACCTCTCATACCAAAGGTATTGAGAATAATAAGAAAGCGAGGTGTAAACACAATTCTCTTGGTTCCGGATTGGCCAAGAAGAGCGTGGTACCCGGAACTTCAAGAGATGATCTCAGAGGACCTGTGGTCTCTGCCGCTCAGACAAGACCTGCTACAGCAGGGGCCCTGTCTGTTCCAAGACTTACCGCGGCTGCGTTTGACGGCATGGCGGTTGAACGCCGGATCCTGAAGGAAAAGGGCATGCCGGAGGAAGTCATTCCTACGCTTATTAAAGCTAGGAAAGAGGTTACAGCAAATAATTATCACCGCATATGGCGGAAGTATGCTGCATGGTGTGAGGCCGAAAAGGCCCCAACAGAGGAATTTCAACTAGGTCGATTTCTGCATTTCCTGCAAGCAGGAGTTAATATGGGCCTAAAAACTAGGCTCCATTAAAGTACAGATCTCGGCTCTGTCGATTTTCTTTCAAAACTTGGGATCTCAACGTGATGTTGAGTTTCTTAAAATCACATTGGCTTGAGCCACTAAAAACCGTGGATCTGAAATATCTCACGTGGAAAGTGGTCATGTTATTGGCTTTGGCTTCAGCCAGGCGTGTGTCAGAATTGGCGGCTTTATCATGTAAAAGCCCTTATCTGATTTTCCATATGGATAGGGCAGAATTGAGGACTCGTCCCCAATTTCTCCCAAAGGTGGTGTCAGCGTTTCACCTGAACCAGCCTATTGTGGTGCCTGCGGCTACTAGGGACTTGGAGGACTCCAAGTTGCTAGACGTTGTCAGGGCCCTGAAAATATATGTTTCCAGGACGGCTGGAGTCAGAAAATCTGACTCGCTGTTTATCCTGTATGCACCCAACAAGCTGGGTGCTCCTGCTTCTAAGCAGACTATTGCTCGCTGGATTTGTAGTACAATTCAGCTTGCTCATTCTGTGGCAGGCCTGCCACAGCCAAAATCTGTAAATGCCCATTCCACTAGGAAGGTGGGCTCATCTTGGGCGGCTGCCCGAGGGGTCTCAGCTTTACAACTTTGCCGAGCAGCTACTTGGTCAGGGGCAAACACGTTTGCAAAATTCTACAAATTTGATACCCTGGCTAAGGAGGACCTGGAGTTCTCTCATTCGGTGCTGCAGAGTCATCCGCACTCTCCCGCCCGTTTGGGAGCTTTGGTATAATCCCCATGGTCCTTTCGGAGTTCCCAGCATCCACTAGGACGTCAGAGAAAATAAGAATTTACTCACCGGTAATTCTATTTCTCGTAGTCCGTAGTGGATGCTGGGCGCCCATCCCAAGTGCGGTTTATCTGCAATACTTGTACATAGTTATTGTTAACTAAATCGGGTTATTGTTGAGCCATCTGTTGAGAGGCTCAGTTGTTTCATACTATTAACTGGGTATAATATCACGAGTTATACGGTGTGATTGGTGTGGCTGGTATGAGTCTTACCCGGGATTCAAAATCCTTCCTTATTGTGTACGCTCGTCCGGGCACAGTGTCCTAACTGAGGCTTGGAGGAGGGTCATAGTGGGAGGAGCCAGTGCACACCAGGTAGTCCTAAATCTTTCTAGAGTGCCCAGCCTCCTTCGGAGCCCGCTATTCCCATGGTCCTTTCGGAGTTCCCAGCATCCACTACGGACTACGAGAAATAGAATTACCGGTGAGTAAATTCTTATTTTTTCGGCACCCCCCTCCCCTGTACTGAATTGGGGGAGTGGCCACCTGGGCCAGTTCTAGACCTTGTGGCACCCAGGGCGAAAGTTTCCTTTGCCCCCCCCCCCCTACACACACACCCCTAGGTCAAACATAGTGCGCAGCAAAAAAAAAAAGGAGCGTGGCTTTATAGGGAAGGGGCATGGCCAGAGTTATGCCCCCTGTAGTTATGGACCCAGTAGTTGTGCCCCCTGTAGTTGTGCCAGCTGTAGATTTGCCCCCCTGTAGTTGTGCCTTCAGTAGATTTGCCCCCCTGTAGCTGTGCCCCTGTAGATTTGCCCCCAGTAGTTGTGCCCCTGTAGCTGAGCCCCCTGTAGATTTGCTCCTTGTAGATTTGCCCCCAGTAGTCGTGCCGCCTGTAGATTTGCCCCCAGTAGGTGTGCCCCCAGTAGCTGTGCCCCCTGGTGCTGTGCCTCCTGTAGATTTGCCCCGGTAGTTGTGCCCCTGTAGCTGTGCCCCCTCAGATTTGTCCCCTGTAGTTGTGCCCCTGTAGCTGTGCCCTCAGTAGATTTGCCCCCAGTAGTTGTGCCCCTGTAGCTGTGCCCTCAGTATATTTGCCCCCTGTAGTTGTGCCCCTGTAGCTGAGCCCCCTGTAGATTTGCTCCCTGTAGATTTGCACCCAGTAGTTGTGCCCCCTGTAGCTGTGCCCTCAGTAGTTGTGCCCCCTGTAGCTGTGCCACTGTAGATTTGCCCCAGTAGTTGTGCCCCCTGTAGATTTGCCCCCAGTAGTTGTGCTCCCAGTAGCTGTGCCCCCTGGTGCTGTGCCTCCTGTAGATTTGCCCCAGTAGTTGTGCCCCTGTAGCTGTGCCCCCTGTAGTTGTGCCCCTGTAGCTGTGCCCTCAGTAGATTTGCCCCCAGTAGTTGTTCCCCCTGGAGTTGTGCCCCTGTAGCTGTGCCCTCAGTAGATTTGTCCCCAGTAGTTGTGCCCCCAGTAGTTGTGCCCCCTGTAGTTGTGCCCTCAGAAGATTTGCCCCAGTAGTTGTGCCCCCTGTAGCTGTGCCCCCTATAGATTTGCCCCCAGTAGTAGTGCCCTCAGTAGATTTGCCCCCAGTAGTAGTGCCCTCAGTAGATTTGTCCCCAGTAGTAGTGCCCTCAGTAGATTTGCCCCCAGTAGTAGTGCCCCCTGTAGATTTGCCCCCTGTAGTTGTACCCCCTGTAGCTGTACCTTCAGTAGATTTGCCTCCAGTAGTTGTGCCTCCTGTAGATTTGCCCCCAGTAGTTGTGCCCTCAGTAGATTTGCCCCCAGTAGTAGTGCCCCCTGTAGATTTGCCCCCAGTAGTTGTGCCCCCTGGTTTGTGCCTCCTGGTAGCGCCGCTTACACACACCAAAGAAAAACAGCAAAAAAACAATACTCACCTGCTCCGCTCCTGCTTGCCGTTGCTGATGCTCCGTCTCCGCAGTCCTGTGGAGTCTGGCCGCGTCTCCACCCGTCTGGCGTCTGACATCATGACCTCAGACGCCCATGCATTACGGAGCACGGAGGGGTGGAGGAGGGAGGGAGAGAGCTGATGCTGCTAAGGCTCGCAGCTGTCAGTGACTGACAGCTGCGAGCTCCGTGCGGCCAGGCAGAGGTTCTGGCGGAGTTGAGATGCGGCGCCCTGTACTGTCTTGGGCGCCTGTAGCTCGAGCTCCACTGGAACCACCCTCCCTACGCCCCTGGCCGCTCCCCCCCTTGATGAAGCAGAAATTGTGATCGCATCGCAATTTCTGCTTCACCGTAGAAATTAGGGTAGCCTGCACCAGCAGGGTCTACCGCCATCTTTCTGATCACGGCGACTGAATGTGACTTCACACAGCTGCCCTGATCACGCCCCTGCCACAACCCCGTTTGCGCCGCACCAATCCCCGCTATTTAGCCACGCCCCTGCAACGCTCCGTCTCCGCATAGGAAATGGAGCATTGCCGCCCCGCGAACGCCTCTGCCTGATTGACAGGCAGAGGCGTTTGCATTTTCTGCAGTCCCCCACAGAAAATGTGGGCGCATGCCCACCTGAATCGAGCCCATATGACTTACTGTATATGTGGCATATAACAAACACTTTGGGGATAATCAAACCTCCCCAGTGTAGTGAATCACATACAATAATGTGATAATAAAGTGTATTTTCTGCCATGTCAGATGCTGTCATAGGAAAATAAAAAGAATTGGTGCCATGCCCTAATACACACATGCACAGGGCAGTTGAGAGCCGGTCTGGGCACAGGTAGTTTTCAAGGGGCGTGGCCTAATCACAGGAGGTGTGGTCATGTACTCTTAGAAAAAAATACTGAAAAAAATAGTATTTTAAGCACCTCCATGGCCACACTGCAGCCCAGTACACAGCTGCTGCTGCTGCTGCTGCTAGGTAAGGGGGTGGTGGCCTGGGCCCCTACTGGACCCTCACTGGGCCCCTCCATCCGACCTGGGCCCGGGTAATTTGTACCCCCTCCCCGCATCTCTCGGCACCACTGCACATGCAGTATGGAAAATCTCCGGTGTCTTGTGAATTAATGCCAAGAACATTCATCCAATCTCTCATTAATGTCAGTCCCGTTTGTTGTGGCTCCATCAGCTTCTATTTTAAACATGGCTAAAAAGTAGGAACCATCAAAACGACAGAGCAGATGATCTTGTAGTCAGTATAGTGCCAGGAATGTACAAAGGTCAGGAGGTAGAGATATGTTTATAACACAGGCAGGCGTGTTATGTTAAAAATGAATCTTAAAAAATAAATATTTAGCACATTTTGGGCCTGCGACAGCTTTGTATGAATGCCCGTAATTGTATTACGAGTGTTTTCATACTGCACATGTCCTGGAACAAATATGAGCGTACAGATGCGTCCTCCAAAGTCCTTTGTACACCTTGGGGGTCCTCCATGTTACATAGAAGCAGCATTAAAAGCCCTACTATGTTAATGCAGCAGGGGGCGTCACGCCTCCTGCTGCATTTACTTATCTGAACTGTATTGAATCATCTCTAACACCATTGGCTGGCTGTGTGACCCTTGGAGTCGTGCAAACGGGCCACTGTAGCTACTACCTAGAGGCCAGGAAATCTCCATCCTCTGACGAAGATCCTGGCCTCTTCCCTCCCCTGCAATGATGGCGACATTCTGGCATTTCTCCTGTTGCCACCCCCTCCTTGTCCCCAAACGACATAATTCACAGATAGTCTGATGCTGTCCTGCATCCATCGTCGCAGGACCCATTCACACATGCGATAACCAAACGCAGCAACTCCAACCCCTTCTGAATGACCCACCTTATGCGCTAAATGCATGGTACGACTTAGATGCTCTACCACGGGTAACAATTTACAGACTTTTGTAGCTATATCTTAATTTAGTGTCTTTGTTGCACAGTAGCTGCATCTAAAGTCACTTATATTGTATTGTGTTGTAGGGATTAGTATCTTTGCTGCATTGGTGTTGGTATAAACTTGCAGCCTAAGCACAATGCTGCGTGGCGGGATATAGGGCGCGGCTCACTTGCATCGCTCTTCAGTTTTTTTTCCTATTTACCAAAGTTAGCATCCGAGTTGCATACAGCTGCTACATACAACGCCAATGGCAGGGCCGTGTCCAGGGTTCCCATGCATTGTACACTGGGGGTCATTCCGAGTTGATTGTAGGTGTGCTAAATTTAGCACAGCTACGATCAAGCACTCAGACATGCGGGGGGACGCCCAGCACAGGGCTAGTCTGCCCCGCATGTCAGTGCCGCCCCCCGCAGAAGTGCAAAAGCATTGCACAGCGGCGATGCTTCTGCATTTCAGGAATAGCTCCCGGCCAGCACAGCTCCTGCGACTGGTCGGGAGAACCTCTTCGCTGCCCAGATCGCAGCGGCTGCGTGTGACGTCACGTAGCCGCCGCGCCCCCCCCCCCCCCCCCCCCCCCCAACGGTCTGGCCAGGCCTGAGTTGTCCGGACCGCGTCCCCTAAACGGCAGCTTAATGCCACCATCTAGCCCCCTCCCGCCCATCGACCGCCTCTGCTTGTCCCTTTAGTATCTTCATGCTTCTGTATTTTATGAAAAGTTGTTCTGTACTTTATTATTTTCTGTACTATATTATGCTATGTATCTGTTAAGCGCCTTGAGTCCTATTGGAGAAAGAGCGCTATATAAATAAAATTATTATTATTATTATTATTATTATATGGGGCTGTTTTGTGCGATATGAGAAGAATAGGTCATTGTAGTCACATCTCTACCTGAAGAGCAGAACATCCGGCCCTCGGCGTCTGTTTCTTAATAGAAAAATAACAAAATACGCTATTATTGATTGGTGGGAAACTCTTTTGAGTTTCATCACTTTGATAATTCAACTTTTTTTTTTATTCTTAGCTAAAGATATGTGATGGGCCCAGAAATAACGGATTAATGGGTCTATTTACTAAGCCTTGGATGGAGATAAAGTCGACGGAGATAAAGTACCAGCCAATCAGCTCTTAACTGTCATTTTTCAAACCCAGCCTGTGACATGGCAGTTAGGAGCTGATTGACTGGTACTTTATCTCCATACAAGGCTTAGTAACTAGACCCCTTAGTCAGTCATAGCAACATTGCTTTACTTGTAAATTCAAAAATAAATTTGGAGATTCAGTGTTTCTCAAACTCAACCCCCAAGTACCTCCAACAGGTCATGCTGTGAGGATGTCTGTCTGTGGAAACAGATGGGATAATTACTGACCCACTGGTGTGTCTAACGTGTGCAAAGTGTGCGGTGCAAAGGGGCCCCTGGGTCCAGTGGGGCCCACACTGTTGGTGGAACTTGAGGACTGGAGTTGAGAACCCCTGGTCTAGGCCTTGCAGGATCACTGAAAGCCACCTCTCCGAACTGCCGCCCACCAAACTGTTCTTTGCGCATCTCCAACTCCCAACACCGAATGCCAACAAAGTCATTCAGAGCGCGCCATACACCCGCATTGGCTGCCAATAAATGCATATCTCTGCTTGGATTCAGAGTTGGCAGCATCTATGCAGCAGCATCGTCCCTATCCATCTGCTTGTGCAAGTAGCCACCATAACTGCCTGCACGCCTTTGCGGCAGCCCTCTCCATGGCACAGTCAGATGGATCTCTGCGTACACTCTCCTCTCTGAGTAGCACACGATTCCGTCCACACATCCACTGGAACACTTACCCTGCGTGCGATAGTCTAGGTGACACCTAATTACACCAACGCAGCAACCAATGTAGATGCCACCCATAGATGGTCAATGTTGCGTATGGAGGCTCCGACACATGCACAGTTGCTGAAAGACACGAGTCTTGTCCACAAAGTGGCCTTAGGCCCAGCGGAGCTGATTCTGGGTCACACACAAAAGCGCACTCAGCAGCGTTTATTGGCGGTCGCCCAATGTGTGTAGTCATGTGGCCCAATGGGATTCAGTATGATATCCCAGCTGACGGGATGCCGGCAGTCAGAATATTGAAATTCCAACAGTGTAAATCTCGACAAGTGGGAGGAAAGACTGTCCCCCCCCCCCCTTTCCCCTAACCCTCCCTTTCCGCAGTCGAACTCTAACCTCCCCCTTAGTGCCTGACCCTAACCTCCCTCCGGTGGTGACTAACCCCCCTCCCTCCGCAACCTAACCCTAGCCTTCCCCGGGTGGAGTCTAAACCTAACACACACCCCTGGCCCTAACCCGCCCGCTATACTTACTACGGTCGGGAATGCCGGCTGTCGTGATGCCGGCATCAGCATTCTGATGGCTGTCGGGATTCCGGCGCTGGCATTCCGACTGCCTGGGTCTTGATAGCTGACATCTTTAAACGCATCCCGCCCAGTGTGAAAGGACGGTGTGACCCATGCAGCACAGGGGTTTCGGAAAATATTACACATGTGCAGTTGCAAATAATCGCTCAACTAGGTGAAAATTGCGCAGGTTGCGTGCAGGTTGCGTGCTCTGAATCAGGGATATACGACACTAATAAGCCGACTGGGGCTCTCTGTGTGTCTGTTTCAGGATGACTCTGATGTGGAGTGGAAGTTTGCCAGGGCCAAGCTGTGGTTCTCTTACTTTGAAGAGGGGCGTACCCTCCCCGTTCCGTTCAACTTGGTTCCAAGTCCCAAATCGTTCCTCTACATCGCTCTAATGATTAAGTCTTTTCTTCATAAAATGTTCTCCTGCCACTCAAAAAGCTTACAGGATGACTCTGAGATGAACAAGGTACGTTTCTAAGCACAATGTTATTTTTATTATGTAATTTTATTATTCAGTTGTATCTACGCAACATTTTATATTTAAGTTTGTTTGGAAGTCAGCACCATTGAAGTATTGCATTGTGTAAATTCATTTACATATAATCTTACCTGGTTTGCTAAATTTCAGTTGTTTTTTATGGTGTGTTTGCAGGGTTGATTTAAGGGAGGCCCCATCCTCTCGCTGGCTCCTGCACAGATTAGACTCTGACTGGTGCCATTTTCCCTGTGATTTTTCTACTCTCCATTTGCAGATCTCTGGGAGAATGGCGCAGGAACCATTTTGTGTAAGCACTGGTAGAGCAGAAAGTATAGTCTATGGGTGCGGAGTGTTCGGTGTGGGCCCCCAGGGACCCATGAACACTGTACACCATGCACCCATTACAGATACGCCCTTGTGAGTTTGGCTAGGGTGAAAGCACCTTTAAAAATCCATCTTCGCCAGTGTATCCTGAGTATTGAAGTAGGCGGAACAATCTGCAGCCATTCAAAATGTTCAAAGAGAGGCTGATGTGGAGTTGGATGTACGCGTCTATGTTTTGCATACATCAGTAAAATATGTACTGTGCACACACAAGATAGACGTAAGCTGGGTACACACTGAAGCGATGGGGATTCGTTCTGACATCGTAATGAATCCCCGTCAGCATGGATTGCCCGTACACAATGAGGCGACTTTAATGAAGGACAGAACGATCATGTTCTGTTCTTCATTAACATACTACAGGATGCTAACGATATCGTCAGGTTTGATGTGCAGCACATCAAATCTGAGGCCGTCGCATGCAACCGCGGCAGCGCGCATAATGAGCGTACACACTGAGGGATTTAGGCGGTATGTCTGTCTTATCCGCCCGATCGGACGGCTTATCGCTCAGTGTCTACCCAGCTTTATACTTCCGTCCATATGCAGATTTGGTTACATTATGCACTTACTACTCCTTACACATAGGGATTGGGAAGCAGGGATTTAGTATGATTTACTGGCGTGCGGGATGCCATATCCCAACAACAGCATCCGGCCCACCAGAATGCCAGTAGCAGGGTGAGTGCAGAGAGTTCCATTGCGGGCTTGCTGTGGTCGCCATGCTGCGGGCTCGCTGTGCTCACCACAGGATCTATTCCCACTCTGTGGGTGTCGTGGACACTCATGAGTGGGAATAGTCCTGATTTGCCATGATCCTGGCTGGCGGCATTGTCGTCTGTTGGGATTCCGGCGTCGGTATCCTAACCGCCGGGATCCTGGCGGCTGGCAAAATGAACGAATCCCGGAAGCAGAAAGAGTAAGCAGGAATAGGCATAGGCTGAGTACAGATAGGGCATATTCACATACAGTACATGCAGTGGAGTCCATAGCCAATCAGGAGGCATTTGTCCTGCTAGTGCTTGACTACTGCATGGTAATAATGACGGGATGCGGTTATGTGACCGGCGGTCACACGATCCCAACCCATAGTGATGATACAGGGGTTATGGAGGCAGCAGGATGCCACAGACTGAAAGTTACTTAGTGGAAGGAGCATGGTGCCACATCAGCACAGAGTATATCAGGAGATGAGTGATGTGTCAGAGAAGACAGTGTCATGTCATGATGTGAGGAAAAGAATGGAGGCAGCAGGAAGCCACAGATTGAGCATTATATAGTGAAATGAGCAGGGTCCTCCAGCAGCATAGAGTATATCAGGATATGAGTGATGTGTCAGAGAAGACAGTGTCATGTCATGATGTGAGGAAAAGAATGGAGGCAGCAGGAAGCCACAGATTGAGCATTATATAGTGAAATGAGCAGGGTCCTCCAGCAGCATAGAGTATATCGGGAGATGAGTGATGTGTCAGAGAAGACAGTGTCATGTCATGATGTGAGGGAAAGAATGGAGGCAGCAGGAAGCCACAGATTGAGCATTATATAGTGAAATGAGCAGGGACCTCCAGCAGCATAGAGTATATCAGGAGATGAGTGATGTGTCAGAGAAGACAGTGTCATGTCATGATGTGAGGGAAAGAATGGAGGCAGCAGGAAGCCACAGATTGAGCATTATATAGTGAAATGAGCAGGGACCTCCAGCAGCATAGAGTATATCAGGAGATGAGTGATGTGTCAGAGAAGACAGTGTCATGTCATGATGTGAGGAAAAGAATGGAGGCAGCAGGAAGCCGCAGATTGAGCATTATATAGTGAAATGAGCAGGGACCTCCAGCAGCATAGAGTATATCGGGAGATGAGTGATGTGTCAGAGAAGACAGTGTCATGTCATGATGTGAGGGAAAGAATGGAGGCAGCAGGAAGCCACAGATTGAGCATTATATAGTGAAATGAGCAGGGACCTCCAGCAGCATAGAGTATATCGGGAGATGAGTGATGTGTCAGAGAAGACAGTGTCATGTCATGATGTGAGGGAAAGAATGGAGGCAGCAGGAAGCCGCAGATTGAGCATTATATAGTGAAATGAGCAGGGTCCTCCAGCAGCATAGAGTATATCGGGAGATGAGTGATGTGTCAGAGAAGACAGTGTCATGTCATGATGTGAGGGAAAGAATCTACTCACACCTTCTGAGCAGAGCAGTGGAGTAGAGCGGGCCTCCCAACCCACTCCCACCGCAGCACACTGGGATTAATGTAGTTATTAGCTGCATAGTTTATTTGCAAATGTTTAGGCTTGTCTGCTTTTCCAGTTAGGATCTACTCATAGTTAGTGTCAGCCATTTCCTCTATGTGTTCTGTACGTTCTGCTGGCACTGGAGTCAGTTTAATCACAGTCAGTTCTTATCTTTACACAATATCTCTTTTCTTTTAAATGGAGCACAATGAGCTTTAATTGCCTGACTTGTACTTTCTACTGCATTGAACTTTTAAACACTATTGGCCCCAGGAAATGACATCTCCGGGTCTGTGTGCGAATGGGGTGTGATCACCAAACAGCCGTCCAGCTGTGCTTGTGTTCTCGGATGCTATGTAATTAAAATCAGGAACTTTTATAGTAGATACATTGGCTTCACATTTTTACAATTCCATCCGTCTTTATGCCTGATAGCAGTTTTATTCAAATAAAAGATAGATGTATTTGATTGCCTCTCTCTATGTAACACACTTTGAGGATACATACTAGCTGTGATAGCATCTTGCCTGGATGTACACCCCCCAACTTATCTCGCCATCGCCATCAGCAACACAGCTCTCAGACTCCAATGACCTCCGCGTCCATGTACCATGTGTATTGAATACATTTACGGCCTAATCAGGGCCGGCTCCGGACCTACTAGCACTCTGAGCGAGAAAATATCAACGCACCCCCCTATGGACTCCTGGAAAAGTGGGCTTCATAGTAACTTCATATTATCAAACTATAAATAAATATATTTTCACACCCCCTCTACACACACAATTAGCAGCCTTACACATAACAGCCACAGTAGTGTTCTTTACACATAAGGGCCCTCATTCCGAGTTGATCGCACCAAGCAACTTTTTGCTGCTGGTGTGATCATCTAATCTCCGCCTGTGGGGGAGTGTATTTTAGCGTAGCAGAGCTGCGAACGCTTGTGCAGCCCTGCTATGCTAAAAAAGGTTTCCTGCAAAACAAGACCAGGGTAAGAGTTACTTACCCAGTGCGACGGATCCAGCGATGAAGGTCCTGGTCCTGACATCAGACATCCGCCCTCCAAACGCCTCGACACGCCTGCGTTGGACTCACCACGCCTGGAAAACGGTGAGTATCTGCCCCGGAACGCCTCCCGCCTGTCCATCTTCTTGCGATCGCAGCTGCGATCACATTTGTCGCTGGCGGCGGCGCCAGGTAACAACGCGCGAGCGCAATGCGTCCACTGCGCATGCGCATTTCCGACCCGTTCGAACCGCACCGAAGAACCGCTGCGTGCGAACGGGTCGGAATGACCCCCAATGTCTCCAGTATAGTGTCCAATACACATAATGACCCCAGCAGTGCCAGATACACATGATATGCCCCCCAGCAGTGCCAGATACACATGATATGCCCCCCAGCAGTGCCAGATACACATGATATACCCCCCAGCAGTGCCAGATACATATATGCCCCACAGTGTCAGATACATATATGCCCCACACTGCCAGATACATATATGCCCCCAGTGCCAGATACACCTGTCCCCACAGTGCCAGCTACATATATGTCCCCACAGTGCCAGCTACATATATTTCTCCACAGTGCCAGCTATATATATGTCCCCACAGTGCCAGCTACATATATGTCCCCACAGTGCCAGCTACATATATTTCCCCACAGTGCCAGCTATATATATGTCCCCACAGTGCCAGCTACATATATGTCCCCACAGTGCCAGTTACATATATGCCCCCAGTGCCAGATACACATATCCCCACAGTGTCAGATACATATATGCCCCCAGTGCCAGATAGACATGTCCCCACAGTGCCAGATATATGCCCACAGTGCCAGATACACATGTCCCCACGATAGACATGTCCCCACAGTGCCAGATATGCCCCCAGTGCCAAATACACATGTTCCCACAGTGCCAGATATGCCCCCAGTGCCAAATACACATGTCCCCACAGTGCCAGATATGCCCCCAATGCCAGATACACATGTCCCCACAGTGCCCCTCCCCCACCAAAAGTGCTGCTCACCACGCTGCTGCTGACTGTTCTTGAGGGCGGGGCGGAGAGTGCAGCGTGCGCCTCTTCTGCCCCTCATTCTCCGTCGGCGGTGTCTAGCTCCAATTAGGCACCGGTCCGCGAGCCAATCAAAGCTCGCATTCCGGCAGCCAATCAGGAGCCTTAGCTGCCGGTCCGCGAGCTCTGATTGGCACACGGGCCAGTGCCGCTTACCAGAGCCGGCCCTAACCAATATGATGCCCTAGGCAAGATTTTGGCTGGTGCCCCCTAGCACCACCGCTGGTTCTGCCTCTGACCTTGCACCTCTTTCCCAGCACCAACACCCCTCACCCATAGCAGTACTTGTACCGCCCTTATTTTAAATAGGAACAGTTCGCACATTTGACGCACAGCCCAAAAAGGGGCATCTTCTTGCTGGGAAGGGGCATGGCCACACAATAGTAACCCCAATTCCAATTACGCCACACAGTACTGCAACTTTATTCACATTTTATCTTGCGATAGTGTCCATAATTCATCTTACATCCCACAGTAGTATCACTTTACCTTATAAACGTTACTCCTCACAGTAGAGCCCCTTATTCACATTACATCACACTGAATTGCTCCTTATTCACATTACACCACACCTTATTGCTCTTTATTCACATTAGACGACACAGTAGTGCCCTTTCTATATGCAACGCCACATAGTAGAGCACCTTATACACATAATGCCACACATTAGTAATGCATTTATACACATTCCACACAGTAATGCCCCTTACACATATGAGACACATTAATGTCCTTATAAACATAATGCGCCTTACTCATTATGACAACCTTTATTAATGCCCTTTTACACATAATGTCCCTTACACATATGGCGCACATTAATAATGCCCTTATACACATAATGACACACATAGTGCCCCCTACACATTTGCTGCACATTATTAGTGCCCCTATACACATAATGACACACATACAGTAGTACCCTGTTACACATATGGCGCACATTATTAATGCCCTTATACACATAATGACACACATTGTGCCCTCTACACATTTGCTGCACATTATTAGTGCCCCTATACACATATGTTGCACATTAATGCATTTTTACATGACACACATAATGCTCCTTACACATATTCTGAACACTACTGCACAACCAACCCACTCACATGCACACAGCACTCACACTTCCACTAACACTGTGACCTCTGCCTCTGCTTGGATACAGATGTGTCCTCACAAATCTTGCATCAATGCTAACGTCGGGCACGTTTTTTTTTAATGAAAATGCATCTTATTTGCATTGCTATGTGGCTAGGATGCACAAGCTGCTTCTGCTTATTAAACTGATATGCAGCATGCCTATATATTGTGTGAGACTGTGGCTGTATCTGCATATGAAATGCTACACACAGAATATAGGCATGCTGCATATCATTTTAATCAGCAGAAGCTGCTGATGCCCCTAGCCATATCAAATGCCTTAGGCAATTGCCTAGTTTGCCTATGCCTATGGCCGGCTCTGCCGCTTACATTGGATTGTGGGATGCAGTGGGAAGCGGGCCGCGGGACGGACGCTGTTGTTGCAGGGACCTGGCTCCAGGGCAGGCTCCAATATGGCGGCGAGAGCTAGCGACGCCCATTAAGTGTGGCGCCCTGTTCGTCCGCTCTATCAGAACATGCCAGGAGCCGGCCCTAATTCAAGGTTGATTGGAACAACAACATTTTCCTCTAATGGACAAACGTGCACTGCAGGTGGGGCAGATGTAACGTGCAGAGAGAGTTAGATTTGGGTAGGGTGTGTCCAAACTGAAATCTAAATTGCAGTGTAAAAATAAAGCAGCCAGTAATTACTCTGCACAGAAACAATATAACCCAAATCTAACTCTCTCTGCACATTTTATATCTGCTCCACCTACAATGCACATGGTTTTGCCCATTAGAGGAAAATGTTGTTTTGCAATCAACCTTGAATAAGGCCCATAATCTACCACTAATTCACACTGTATAATAAAATAGTTTTACTAGTGACTAGGATGATAGTTGTTGTTATTGTTATCATTTATTTATATGGAGCCACAAGGGTTCCATAGCACCTTATGTGGATATATAGACATATTACAGTAATATGCTAATAAAACAGCCTGATAGCACACCAGCTGTCCTGCTTCCATAGAACCAAGCACATTTTCACAAATTTGGACCTGGATATGGACAGGCACCATACCAGCATTATTTGATACCACAGTAATGTAAAATGATGGACAGGATGAGCGGCTAGAACTATGTAGAGCCACATGTATTTACACTGTTGGTAGTTACTGTGATGGCTTTTCTGTTCAATGCTTCTCCTTTTATGAAGGAAAGCAGAGGTGCTGCAGGAGAGAGAAGGGAGGAAAGCAGGGTCACTGCAGGAGAGAGAAGGGAGGAGAGCAGAGGCATTGCAGGAGAGAGAAGGTAGGAAAGCAGAGTCACTGCAGGAGAGAGAAGAGAGGAAAGCAGAGGCATTGCAGGAGGGAAAAGGGAGGAAAGCAGAGTCACTGCAGGAGAGAGAAGAGAGGAAAGCAGAGGCGCTGCAGGAGAGAGAAGGGAGGAAAGCAGAGGCATTGCAGGAGAGAAAAGGGAGGAAAGCAGAGTCACTGCAGGAGAGAGAAGGGAGGAAAGCAGAGGCATTGCAGGAGAGAGAAGGGAGGAAAGCAGAGGCATTGCAGGAGAGAAAAGGGAGGAAAGCAGAGTCACTGCAGGAGAGAGAAGGGAGGAAAGCAGGGTCACTGCAGGAGAGAGAAGGGAGGAAAGCAGAGGCATTGCAGGAGGGAAAAGGGAGGAAAGCAGAGTCACTGCAGGAGAGAGAAGGGAGGAAAGCAGAGGCGCTGCAGGAGAGAGAAGGGAGGAAAGCAGAGGCATTGCAGGAGGGAAAAGGGAGGAAAGCAGAGTCTGCAGGAGAGAGAAGGAGGAAAGTAGAGGCATTGTAGGAGAGAGAAGGGAGGAAAGTGGAGTCATTGCAGGAGAGAAGGGAGAAAAGCAGAGTCACTGCAGGAGAGAGAAGGGAGGAAAGTTGAGGCATTGCAGGAGAGAAGGGAGAAAAGCAGATGCACTGCAGGAGAGAGAAGGGAGAAAAGTAGAGGCACTGCAGGAGAGAGAAGGGAGGAAAGTAGAGGCATTGCAGGAGAGAAGGGAGAAAAGCAAAAGCACTGCAGGAGAGAGAAGGGAGAAAAGTAGAGGCACTGCAGGAGAGGAAAAGGGAGGAAAGCGTAGCCAGTGCAGGAGATAGAATGAAGAGCTACTGAGAAGAAAAGGGAGGAAAGCAGGAGAGAGAATTAGATGCTACTGTTGAGAGAAGGGAGGAAAATAGACACACTGCATGAGAGAAGAGGATGATAGAGAAGTGAAGAGGTCACTATATGTCTGAAACAGTGGGCCACTGCTTGCCACTACAAGGGATTAAACCTCACCATTGCAGACATGAGACACATACAGTAGAGGGAGGAAAGAAGAGGCAACACACAAGAGAAGGGAGGAGAGCAGAGGCAGTGCAGGAGAGAGAAGGGAGGAGAGCAGAGGCAGCGCAGGAGAGAGAAGGGAGGAGAGCAGAGGCATTGCATGAGAGAAAAGGGAGGAAAGCAGAGTCACTGCAGGAGAGAGAAGGGAGGAAAGCAGAGGCATTGCAGGAGAGAGAAGGGAGGAAAGCAGAGGCATTGCAGGAGAGAGAAGGTAGGAAAGCAGAGTCACTGCAGGAGAGAGAAGAGAGGAAAGCAGAGGCATTGCAGGAGGGAAAAGGGAGGAAAGCAGAGTCACTGCAGGAGAGAGAAGAGAGGAAAGCAGAGGCGCTGCAGGAGAGAGAAGGGAGGAAAGCAGAGGCATTGCAGGAGAGAAAAGGGAGGAAAGCAGAGTCACTGCAGGAGAGAGAAGGGAGGAAAGCAGAGGCATTGCAGGAGAGAGAAGGGAGGAAAGCAGAGGCATTGCAGGAGAGAAAAGGGAGGAAAGCAGAGTCACTGCAGGAGAGAGAAGGGAGGAAAGCAGAGGCATTGCAGGAGAGAGAAGGGAGGAAAGCAGAGGCATTGCAGGAGAGAAAAGGGAGGAAAGCAGAGTCACTGCAGGAGAGAGAAGGGAGGAAAGCAGGGTCACTGCAGGAGAGAGAAGGGAGGAAAGCAGAGGCATTGCAGGAGGGAAAAGGGAGGAAAGCAGAGTCACTGCAGGAGAGAGAAGGGAGGAAAGCAGAGGCGCTGCAGGAGAGAGAAGGGAGGAAAGCAGAGGCATTGCAGGAGGGAAAAGGGAGGAAAGCAGAGTCTGCAGGAGAGAGAAGGAGGAAAGTAGAGGCATTGTAGGAGAGAGAAGGGAGGAAAGTGGAGGCATTGCAGGAGAGAAGGGAGAAAAGCAGAGTCACTGCAGCAGAGAGAAGGGAGGAAAGTTGAGGCATTGCAGGAGAGAAGGGAGAAAAGCAGATGCACTGCAGGAGAGAGAAGGGAGAAAAGTAGAGGCACTGCAGGAGAGAGAAGGGAGGAAAGTAGAGGCATTGCAGGAGAGAAGGGAGAAAAGCAAAAGCACTGCAGGAGAGAGAAGGGAGAAAAGTAGAGGCACTGCAGGAGAGGAAAAGGGAGGAAAGCGTAGCCAGTGCAGGAGATAGAATGAAGAGCTACTGAGAAGAAAAGGGAGGAAAGCAGGAGAGAGAATTAGATGCTACTGTTGAGAGAAGGGAGGAAAATAGACACACTGCATGAGAGAAGAGGATGATAGAGAAGTGAAGAGGTCACTATATGTCTGAAACAGTGGGCCACTGCTTGCCACTACAAGGGATTAAACCTCACCATTGCAGACATGAGACACATACAGTAGAGGGAGGAAAGAAGAGGCAACACACAAGAGAAGGGAGGAGAGCAGAGGCAGTGCAGGAGAGAGAAGGGAGGAGAGCAGAGGCAGCGCAGGAGAGAGAAGGGAGGAGAGCAGAGGCATTGCATGAGAGAAAAGGGAGGAAAGCAGAGTCACTGCAGGAGAGAGAAGGGAGGAAAGCAGAGGCATTGCAGGAGAGAGAAGGGAGGAAAGCAGAGGCATTGCAGGAGAGAAAAGGGAGGAAAGCAGAGTCACTGCAGGAGAGAGAAGGGAGGAAAGCAGAGGCATTGCAGGAGAGAGAAGGGAGGAAAGCAGAGGCATTGCAGGAGAGAAAAAGGAGGAAAGCAGAGTCACTGCAGGAGAGAGAAGGGAGGAAAGCAGGGTCACTGCAGGAGAGAGAAGGGAGGAAAGCAGAGGCATTGCAGGAGGGAAAAGGGAGGAAAGCAGAGTCACTGCAGGAGAGAGAAGGGAGGAAAGCAGAGGCGCTGCAGGAAAGAGAAGGGTGGAAAGCAGAGGCATTGCAGGCGGGAAAAGGGAGGAAAGCAGAGTCACTGCAGGAGAGAGAAGGAGGAAAGTAGAGGCATTGTAGGAGAGAGAAGGGAGGAAAGTGGAGGCATTGCAGGAGAGAAGGGAGAAAAGCAGAGTCACTGCAGGAGAGAGAAGGGAGGAAAGTAGAGGCATTGCAGGAGAGAAGGGAGAAAAGCAGATGCACTGCAGGAGAGAGAAGGGAGAAAAGTAGAGGCACTGCAGGAGAGAGAAGGGATTAAACCTCACCATTGCAGACATGAGACACATACAGTAGAGGGAGGAAAGAAGAGGCAACACACAAGAGAAGGGAGGAGAGCAGAGGCAGCGCAGGAGAGAGAAGGGAGGAGAGCAGAGGCAGCGCAGGAGAGAGAAGGGAGGAGAGCAGAGGCAGCGCAGGAGAGAGAAGGAAGGAGAGCAGAGGCAGCGCAGGAGAGAGATGGGAGGGAAGTCAAGGCAGCCCGTACTTGTGTGGGTTTCCTCCGGGTGCTCTGGTTTTGTCCCACAATCCAAAACATACTGGTAGTTAATTGGCTTCCAACAAAACTTAACCCTAGTATGAATGAGTCTGGGTGTACATGTAATAGGGAATAGGGAATATAGATTGTAAGCTCCACTGGAGCAGGGACTGATGTGAATGGCCAAATATGTGTGCTACAGTATATAAATAACTGGTAATAAATAAATAAATAAATAAATAAAGCAAAGACTCTGCAGGAGAGAGAAGGAAGAAAGCAGAGGCACTGCAGCAGATGCACCACAGGAGAGAGAAGGAAGAAAGCAGAGGCACTGCAGCAGATGCACCACAGGAGAGAGAATGGAGAAAAGCAGAGGCACTGCAGCAGATGCACCACAGGAGAGAGAAGGGAGGAAAGCAGAGGCACTGCAGCAGATGCACCACAGGAGAGAGAATGGAGGAAAGCAGAGGCACTGCAGCAGATGCACCACAGGAGAGAGAATGGAGAAAAGCAGAGGCACTGCAGCAGATGCACCACAAGAGAGAGAAGGGAGGAAAGCAGAGGCACTACAGCAGATGCACCACAGGAGAGAGAAGGGAGGAAAGCAGAAGCACCACAGGAGAGAGAAGGGAGGAAAGCAGAGGCACTGCAGCAGATGCACCACAGGAGAGAGTTGACACAAGTTAGGTCAACAGTCATTAGGTTGACCACTATTGGTCGACATGCATTAGGTCGACAGGGTCACTAGGTCGACATGGTCATTAGGTCAACATGTACTAGGTTCGACAGGTCAAAAGGTCGACATGAGTTTTTTTAACTTTTTTTGGTGTTGTTTTCTTCGTAAAGTGACAGGGAATCCCAATTAGTGCACCGTGTCCCCTCGCATGGCTCTCTTTGCTCGCCATGCTTTAGGTTACTGTTCGCAATTGTAGTCCACGTGGATCGTAAAGTATGAAAAAGTTCAAAAATTGAAATAAATTGTGAAAAACTCATGTCGACCTTTTGAACGTCGACCTAGTACACGTCGACCTAATGGCCATGTCGACCTAGTGTCCCTGTCGACCTAATGCATGTCGGCCAATAGTGGTCGACCTAATGACTGTGGACCTAGTGTGTCGACCTAATGACCGTATCCCGGAGAGAGAAGGGAGGAAAGCAAAGGTACCACATGTGGAATACTGTGTACAATTCTGGATTCTTCATTATAAAAAAGACATAGTAGAACTAGAAAAGGTGCAGAGAAGAGCCACTAAATTGATGAGAGGTTTAGAGTCCTTGGAATATGAGGAATGGTTAGTTAAGTTGGGAATGTTTACACTAGAGAAAAGGCGCCTGAGAGGGGATATGATTAATATCTTCAAGTACATGAAGGGACCTTATAGGGATCTTTCGGGCGATTTACTTATCGAGAGTTCTGTACACAGGACACAAGGTCACCCTTTAAAGTTGGTGGAGAGGGAGTTCAACACCAAACGAAGGAAGGGTTTCTTTACTGTCTGGGCGGTTAGATTATGGAACACACTGCCGGGGAAAGTGGTAATGTCTGAATCTATTGAGATGTCCAAAAAAGGTTTAGATACATTTTTACCCGTAAATAGCATCCAAGGAAATCATCTGTAAACAAAGATAACTAGGTGGAATAGCAGTATAGGTTGAACTCAATGGACAATGGTCTCTTTTCAACCTTAACAACTGTTACCACAGGAGAGAGAAGGGAAGAAAGCAGAGCCACTGCAGGAAAGAGAAAGGAGAAAAGCAGATGCACCGCAGGAGAGAAGGGAGAAAAGCAAAAATTAACCCTAATGTACATGAGGTACGGAATATAGAGGGGTCATTCCGAGTTGATCGCTCGCTAGCTAGTTTTAGCAGCCGTGCAAACGCTATGCCGCCGCCCACTGGGGAATGTATTTTAGCTTAGCAGAAGTGCGAACGCTTGTGCAGCCGAGCTCTGCAAAAACAGTTTGTGCAGTTTGAGAGTAGCTCTGAACCTACTCAGCGCTTGAGATCACTTCAGCCTATTTGTGTCCGGATTTGACGTCACATACACCCGCCCAGCCACGCCTGCGTTTTTTCAGACACGCCTGCGTTTTTGCAAACCCTCCCTGAAAACGGTCAGTTGACACCCAGAAACGCCCCCTTCCTGTCAATCTTCTTGCGGCCGTCAGTGTGAAGGAAAACTTCGCTAGAACCTGAGCACAACCACAAAGAGCATTGCACCCGTACGTCACGCGTGCGCATTGTTGGGCATACGCATGCACAGAAATGCCATTTTTTCACCTGTTCGCTGCGCTGCGAAAGTCGGCAGCACTTGATCAACTTGGAATGACCCCCATAGACTGTAAGCTCCACTGGGGCAGAGACTGAAGTTCCCTGCAGGCCCGGGCCCCACAATTTCTGATGCCAGCCCTGCCTCACTCTCTGCCCTTTTCCCCATATACTGTACCTGCAGAACAAAAGATGCCCAGCTCTTTCACACCCACCGTAGCCTATTCTTTAGCATTGCTGTGTGCACCATAAACGGGTGATGAGCAGGGTATTCCGGACTCCAGGTCGACATCAAAAAGGTCAACACACCTTAGGTCGACACCAATTGGTCGACACACCTTAGGTCAACATGGACAAAAGGTCAACATGAACAAGGTCGACATGGAAAAAGGTCGACAAGAGTTTTCCACATTTTTTTCTTCTTCATTTTTTGAACTTTTCATCATACTTTACGATCCACGTGGACTACAATTGGGAACGGTAACCTGTGCCGAGCGCAGCAGAGCGAGGCCACTTGCCCGAAGCATGGCGAGAGAAGGAGACATGCGAGGGGACACGGTGCACTAATTGGGGTTCCCGGTCACTCTACAAAGAAAACTACACAAAACCCCCACATAAAAAACACATGTCAACCTTGTCCATGTCGACCTTTTGTCTATGTCGACCTTTTGCCCACGTCGGCCTAAGGTGTGTCGACCAATTGGTGTCGACTCAAGGTGTGTTGACCTTTTTGGTGTCGACCTGGGCCAATATTTACTAAAAAAACCGAGTTTGTCCGATTTGTGTTTTTTTTTCTAAGTCCCAACACGGGAATTCACTAAGCACAAATCTCGGCAGTGTTTGGAGTATTCGTAATGGTTTGATTGGCAAAGTTCAGAAATACGAATGAATAGACCATCGGTCAAATGCGGCTGTTATTTCATACAACACGGGTATTCACTATTCATTCGTATTTGGGTGTTCGTCTCTGAGTGCTCGAGTGCGGGTGTATTTTTTTGCGATTCGTTAAAAAAAGCAGCAAAAAAATAGACCTGCTTTTTCCAGTCGAGTTTGGATAACCGTGCACGGATCAGTGAGATCTGTGCATGGTTATCTATGGGAAAGGGTCTGTTTACTGTAGAAACTTGAAAAACAAATTGCGTGGGGTCCCCCCTCCTAAGCCAAACCAGCCTCGGGCTCTTTGAGCCAATCCTGGTTGAAAAAATATGCAGGAAAAAATTGACCGGGGTTCCCCCATATTTGATCAACCAGCACCGGGCTCTGCGCCTGGTCCTGGTGCCAAAAATACGGGGGACAAAAAGCATAGTGGTCCCCCTTATTTTTTGAACCAGCACCGGGCTCCACTAGTCAGAGAGCTAATGCCACAGCCGGGGGACACTTTTATTGTGGTCCTGGCGGCCCTGTCATTACATCCCCAACTGGTCACCCCTGGCTGGGGTACCCTGGAGGAGTGGGAAACCCTTAAATCAAGGGGTCCCCCCCCTCCAGCCACCCAAGGGCCAGGGGTGAAGCCCGAGACTGTCCCCCCCATCCAAGGGCGGCTGATAGCCAAGTGTAAAAAATCAGAATATTGTTTTTAGTAGCAGTACTACAAGTCCCAGCAAGCCTCCCCCGCAAGCTGGTACTTGGAGAACCACAAGTACCAGCATGCGGTGGAAAACCGGGCCCGCTGGTACCTGTAGTACTACTACTAAAAAAATACCCAACAAAAAACAGGACACACACCGTGACAGTAAAAGTTTATTACATACATGCACACCTCCATACATACATACTTACCTATGTTCACACGAGGCTCGGTCCTCTTCTCCATGTAGAATCCTCGGGGTACCTGTGAAAAAAATTATACTCACATAATCCAGTGTATCTTCTGTTCTTTGTCTAATCCACGTACTTGGCAAAAAAACAAACCGGAAACCCGACCACGCACTGAAAGGGGACCCATGTTTACACATGGGACCCCTTTCCCCGACTGCCAGGACCCCCCCTGACTCCTGTCAAAGAGGGTCCCTTCAGCCAATCAGGGAGCGCCACGTCGTGGCACTCTACTGATTGGCTATGTGCTCCTGTAGTGTCAGTAAGGCTGCACACGGCAGAGATACAATGTTGCGCCTATGCGCTCCATTGTATCCAATGGTGGGAACTTTGCGGTCAGCGGTGAGGTTACTTTCTCCAAGTACCAGCTTGCGGGGGAGGCTTGCTGGGACTTGTAGTACTGCTACTAAAAACAATATTCTGATTTTTTACACTTGGCTATCAGCCCCTCATCCGCCACCTTTGGATGGGGGGGACAGCCTCAGGCTTCACCCCTGGCCCTTGGGTGGCTGGAGGGGGGGACCCCTTGATTTAAGGGGTTCCCACTCCTCCAGGGTACCTCGGCCAGGGGTGACTAGTTGGGGATGTAATGCCAGGGCCGCAGGGACCACAATAAAAGTGTCCCCCGGCTGTGGCATTATCTCTCTGACTAGTGGAGCCCGGTGCTGGTTCCAAAAATACGGGGGACCCCTACGCTTTTTGTCCCCTGTATTTTTGGCACCAGGACCAGGCGCAGAGCCCGGTGCTGGTTGTTAAAATATGGGGGAACCCCTGTCATTCCCCCCCCCCATATTTTTTCTACCAGGACCGGCTCAAAGAGCCCGAGGCTGGTTATGCTTAGGAGGGGGGACCCCACGCAATTTTTTTCAGATTTAAAAACAATTAAAACACCTTTTTAAGGTACACAATGAAGCCCTGCACGGATCTCACAGATCCGGCCGGGATTCCTTGTGTTTTGTAAGGCAGTGTTTTACTCATCACTCCCGTAAAACACTGCCTGACATTACGAATCACATCGACATCGGAAAAAACGAATGTGCAAAACTCGGCAGCTTAGTGAATGATCGTATCAGGATTCAAAAAGTTGCAGTAAAATGCACCCGATACCATTCAAGTTCAAACACCCTTAAAAACTGCAAAAACATGAATCTTTGTAAATATACCCCCTGGAGTGCAGTGCCGGTGGGCAGTTTCCTCTCCCATTGTTAGTTAAAGTATACTGGAAAGGAGCGTTTATCCCAGAACCAGGAGGGGAGACGGATCGCGCACAGTAACATTCCCGGGTTTCTGTACAGTGTGACTGTGTATTATTTCTGCATTTTTAAAGGTTTTAAAATAGTATTTTTAATACATTTTTTGGGGGGTGTGGGGCATGGCTGCTCCCTCAAAATTGCCCCCCCCCCCCCCCCCTCCCAGTGTGTTCCGGATTCCTGTGCCATTTTCCTGGCGATTTCTGCATCGCTGATGCTGACGACGCAGGACTCAATAGGGTAAGTATGGGTAAATAATGGATGTAGTGAGGGCCCCCCTGGACCCGCGTACACTGCACTCACTGGACCCATAATAAATACGCCAGTGATATATGGACATATAAAGATGGCAGGAGGGGTTGTGTCTATCGCTATAATAATATCCCCGTAGAAGTACAGACAAGTAGAAGTTCCAGCGACAAGTGGAGTAATAACATACACCACCACCGCCACATGGAACCGATATATGAATAAATGAATACAGTGGTTACTATAAACACAAATGGCTCTAAGCACACTTGTAGAAAATTAAATATTTAACTACTTGGGGCTTATCTGACACCGAGCACAGATTACTTCTGCATTGGATATGAGAGCAGCCTGCATATAGGTATTTGTTATAGTATTGTCTCCTTGTACTGCTCATAGCCGCACGGTGTACGACAGCTGCCTGAGAGATGATTATGGTAAGCCTGCACTGATGCATGAATAAAAAGGTTTCATAATTCAGTAAATTAACAACAAAGGAGTCTTCCCAATATCAGCGGACAAATGGGATAAATAAATGTGTGTTCACAGGGATTGTCTAGAATATATTACAGTTGGAGTGGGCGGAGCCACGGTGTATATAGCAGATAAAAGCGGGATCACGTATTAAGCGATGCTAGAGATTCACCTTTATCCACAGTAAGGTATTTTGAGGTTGTGGATACTGAATAAAGCGAACAAATTGTATTAGATCAAAGGACGAGTGATTGTCAGGATAACTAAGTACATCTGGTGATTCTTACTGCAAGATCACCCAATTATCCTACAGTGTTGGATCATATTTTCCATCTGTTCAGTTAAAATGTTATCAATTGTGCTTTTAAATAAGACTTTCTGTTGTAGAAACATTTCTATAAACTAGTAACATGCGATAGACTGTGGCTGTGGCTGCACAGTAGAATGTATTTTATTCCGCGTACTACAAAAGTTTCAATCTGAAAGATGATTCCTCATATACTGCACAAAGGATTTTACATTCAGGTGCAGTATACACTGCATCATGGAAATGTTAGTGAGTCATGTGACATAAATGACATCACTACTTATCACATGTATAGTTGTATACTTTGGAAGTGACATGCAGCGACATAACGGAGCAATTCCCCCCCGAAACATGTATTGTCACAATGTCACGCAAAGGGGCAGGGTCACCGACACCATGAAGAGCACTGCCAGGAGGGCAGTACGGATGGTGTAATGGTAAGCATTACTGCCTCACAGCACCGAGGTCATAGGTTAGGTTCCCACAATGGCCCCTAACTGTGTGGAGTTTGTATTTTCTCTCCATGCTTGCATGGGTTTTCTCCGGGTAGTCTGGTTTCCTCCCAAATTCCAGAAACATACTGTTAGGTTAATTGGCTCCCAAAAAAATTATTATACTTAGTGTGTGCATTTACATGTGTTCAGGGCAGACTAGATGGGCCAATTGGTTCTTACCTGCTGTCAAATTCTGGCGTCAAAAATAAATGATTCTAGGAGCTTCCTGAGGAAGCTCGTGGAGACTCTTTTGGTTACAGGATACTGTTCCATGCAAGTGCCATGGGGCAGCAACAGTCCTGCCCCAGGGCCCTGCACCCTGGGCAGCAGCATTATTCACACAAATCTAGTTACGACCCTGTATCTGTCTGTCTGGTAATAGATAATAAAAGTCTCCTTATTGTTATATGACAATATAAAGTCAATGGCATATCGATAATTGGTGTAGACCCTTGCCGCACACCCTGCTCCCAGAACAGACTACCCAGCTGCCGTCTGTGCCAACTCTCTGGCTATGCCTTTGGAAACTTGGCCTCAGCAGAGGAGATAATAAAGAGCCAGAGTCTTTGTTATTTTCTCTGCATGCACTATGTTTCCGAAGATGTCACTGGTAAGATGGCACCTGCGGCTCCCATGTATGGACCAGGTTTGGTGCTGCACACGGGATCACTATTTTATTAAAACGCGTATAGACCCTAGGTGTATAAGGACACATCTGTATGTATTTGTCTAACAAGCCGGCACTGGTGGTTCTCACCTCTTTTCCCTCTCTTGTACTTCACACATAGGCTAAGGACCTATAGACGTAATAGCGGGCTATACTGAGTTGGCCAGAGAACCAGGGCCGGCTCCAGGCCTACTAGCACCCTGAGCGAAAACATGTAAAAGCGCCCCCCCCCCCCCCCCCCATGCGCGCGCCGAAGGAGCGCGCGCTCCAGGAAAAGTGGGCATGGCCTCTTGGAAAGTGGGCGTGGCCTCATAACCTCATATTATTAGACTATAAATAAATATGTTTTCACACCCCCTCTACGCACACAATTAGCAGCCTTACACATAACAGCCACAGTAGTGTTCCTTACACACAATGTCTCCAGTATAGTGTCAGATACACATAATGTCTCCAGTATAGTGCCAGATACACATAATGTGCAGTGCCAGATAGACATGATATGCCCCCCAGCAGTGCCAGCTACACACAATATGCCCCCCAGCAGTGCCAGCTACACGATAGTGTTCACTTTTTAGGGCAGGGAGGGCACATTTTTAAGTTAGGAGGGCAAAATGATGTACATACTGTAATGCTTGTTACTAATCTACCTACATGGTAAAGCATGGACAGTGCGCACCGAAGGCGCGCAGCAAAAATTTAGGGGCGTTGCTTTGTGGGGAAGGTGCATTGCCACATAATAGTGGCAATTCGCATTACACCACACAGTAGTGCAGTTAATACACACTGCACCAGGTAGAACCTCCTAGACACTTTGCGCCAGGCAGAGCACGTTAGACACTTTGCGCCAGGCAGAGCACGTTAGACACTTTGCGCCAGGCAGAGCACGTTAGACACTTTGCGCCAGGCAGAGCACGTTAGACACTTTGCGCCAGGCAGAGCACGTTAGACACATTGCCTAGCCACAGACGCCTAGCGGGAACACTACATGATATGCTCCCCAGCCGTGCCAGCTACACATGACATGCCCCCCAGCAGTGCCAGCAACACATGACATGTCCCCCAGCAATGCCAGATACATAAATGGCCACACAGTGCCAGATATGTAGATACAGAAAAGCCCCCACAGTGCCAGATAAATGCCCCCACAGTGCCAGATAAATGCCCCCACAGTGCCAGATAAATGCCCCCACAGTGCCAGATAAAAGCCCCCACAGTGCCAGATACAGAAAAGCCCCCACAGTGCCAGATAAATGCCCCCACAGTGCCAGATAAATGTCCCCACAGTGTCAGATAAATGCCCCCACAATGCCAGATAAATGCCCCCACAGTGCCAGATAAATGCCTGCACAGTGCCAGATAAATGCCCACAGTGCCAGATAAATGACCCCACAGTGCCAGATAAATGCCCCCACAGTGCCAGATAAATGCCCCCACTGTGCCAGAAATGCCCCCAGTGTGCCAGAAATGCCCCCAGTGTGCCAAATACATAAATGCCCCCACAGAGCCAGATATGCCCCCACAGAGCCAGATATGCCCCCACAGAGCCAGAAATGTACCAGAAATGCCCCCAGTGTGCCAGAAGAATGCCCCCAGTGTGCCAGATAAATGCCCCCAGTGTGCCAGATATGCCCCCACAGTGCCAGATATGCCTCCACAGAGCCAGAAATGCCCCCACAGTGCCAGATATGCCCCCCACAGTGCCAGATATGCCCCCTACAGTGCCACATATGCCCCGTGTGCCAGATATGCCCCCACAGTGCCAGATATGCCCCCACAGTGCCAGATAAATGCCCCCACAGTGCCAGATAAATGCCCCCAGTGTGCCAGATAAATGCCCCCAGTGTGCCAGATATGCCCCCACAGTGCCAGATATGCCCTTACAGAGCCAGAAATGCCCCCACAGTGCCAGAAATGCCCCCCACAGTGCCAGATATGCACCCAGTGTGCCAGATATGCCCCCAGTGTGCCAGATATGCCCCCAGTGTGCTAGAAATGCCCCCAGTGTGCCAAAAATGCCCCCACAGTGCCAGATATGCCCCCACGGTGCCAGATTAATTCCCCCCCCCCCCCCCCAATACCTGCGGCGCTGAGGGGGAGGAGTACTGCTGAGCCTGTCCGAGTGCGGGAGTGCGGCCGGGCTAGTGCGGGTCCAGGTGCGGGCGGCCGGGCGGCCACTTGTGTGCGCTAAGCGCGCTGCGCGGCGCCGGCGTCTGACGTTAGACACCGGCGCCGCGCAGCGCGCATAGCGCACACACGGCCGGGCCAATGCAGCACGGGGCTGGCTCCAGCTTCGAATATGGCGGCGCCCATTAAGGGTGGCGCCCTGCGCGGCCGCTCTGTTCGAACATGCCTAGAGCCGGCCCTGCAGAGAACCACCTGTTTTCAGCAGCATTGCTTGCACCAAGGTACATGTGCGCACTAGTAATGATGACTTCTGTGCAACCAAGGCTATGTATAGTGTACAGGAGCATATCCACCTTTAGTTCCGCACGTGCAATGCCAGAGCAATCGTGAGTGACTTTTGTGCAACCCCGAATCGGACCCTTAATTTCTAAGTAGACATTTTCTAGAAGCCACAATTTGTGCTGCCTACCTAATTCTGTAAATGCACCAGTCACACCCACTTCTTATTTTCACACTACCCCTCCTCCTTTCCGAGAAGGGTCATCATTCATGATTGCTATATACATTGATACACTGTTATGGCTTCTTACTTCCTGCATGGCACATCTAGGTTAAATAAGTTGTACACTATTAAAAATAGCCATTAATGCAACCTTAGTGTTGGTACTAAAATACAGGCCTTTAGCAAGATAAGGAGAAAATTCAGTTCACCTCCAAGATTGTGCCTCCTCTACAGTGGTGCAATTAGAATTTTTTTCTTAGTAGTACTGATAGTAAAAACGGGCGTGGTTACGTGTCATGAGGGGGAGTGCCACACTAAACTAGGGTAGTGTCTACATAACAACAGGGGCATGGCCACATTATGCCAGACACCGTAATGCCCCTTACACATTATGCCAAACACCATAATACCCATTACACACATTATGCCACACACTGTAATGCTTATTACACATTATGACACACGGGTGTGGTTCATCAAATCGACAGTGTCTAGGTCGACAATGTTTAGGTCGACCACTATAGGTCGACAGTCACTAGGTCGACATGGATGGAAGGTCGACAGGGTTTCTAGGTCGACATGTGCTAGGTCGACAGGTCTAAAGGTCGACATGAGGATTTTTTTTTATTTTTTTTGTGTCGTTTTCTTCGTAGAGTGACCGGGATCCCAAATTAGTGCACCGCGTCCCCTCGCGTGGCTCGCTTCGCTCGCCATGCTTCGGGCATGGTGCCTTCGCTCCGCTACCGCTTCACTCGGCACACTTTACCGTTCCAATCGTAGTCCACGTGGATCGTTAAGTATGAAAAAATTCAAAAAAAGAAAAAAAATGTGAAAAACTCATGTCGACCTTTAGACCTGTCGACCTAGCACATGTCGACCTAGAAACCCTGTCGACCTTCCATCCATGTCGACCTAGTGACTGTCGACCTATAGTGGTCGACCTAAACATTGTCGACCTAGACACTGTCGGTCTTCAGACCGGATCCCATGACACACACCGTAATGCTTATTACACATTATGCCAGACACCGTAATGCCCATTACGCAATATGCCAGACACTGTAACGCTTATTATTACACATTATGCCAGACACCGTAATGCTTATTACACATTATACAGACACAGTAACACTCATTACACATTATGCCAGACACCGTAAAGCTTATCACACGTTATGCCAGAAACTGTAATGCTTATTACACATTACTCCAGACACCGTAACACCCATTACACATTATGCCACACACCGTAATGCCCATTACACATTATGCTACACACCGTAATGCCTGTTACATATTATACCACACACAGTTATGCCACTGACACCATTTTACAAAAATGCCCCTTATAAATTATGCCCCAGCAGTGGGCAAATATTTCTTAATGGTACTCTGAGTACCTCCCTACTTTCAGCACTGCTCCTCTATGACCTTATTTTAAAATCTTACACAGAATGAATATTAATCTTAGTAATTTCAGAATCAGAATCAGCTTTATTGGCCAGGTGTACTCACGTACACTAGGAATGTTTTGTGGTACAGTGCATCGCCAAGCAGCAACATGAAGGGGGAATACATAGCATAAGAAGGGGGGAAAATGTAGCATACATTACAAACATTACACGTATGAGTTAGATAGACTCGACATATTAGACATATTATACATGTTAGACTTTTTATATATTGTTCAGCTGGTGGACAGCTAGTGGGAAGAAGCTTTTAATGGATCTGGTTGACTTCACGGGAATGGACCTGTAGCGTCTGCCTGATGGAAGCAGTTCAAGCAGTTTGTGACCTGGCTGCTGCATATCTGCCACGATTTTCTTCGCTGCTTCCTGACCTTGACTGGTATAATTCCTGAACCGGAGGGAGGTCAGCCACAACGATCTTTTCAGCTGTCCTCACCACCCTTTGCAACCTCCGGCTGTCACTCTCATTGGCAGCTCCATACCAGACTGTGATCGAGGAATATAGGACCGATTCTACGATCGCTGTGTAGAAGATGAGCAGCAGCTTCTGCGTGATGTTGAAATTCCTGAGTTGCCTCAGAAAGAACATCTGCTGCTGGGTCTTCTTTACAACAGTGCTATGCTGGGTCCCCAGGTCTCGGGAAAATTTTGACCCTTAGTAATTTAGGCACAAAGGAGGGCATGGCATACTGTAATTGTGACACACGCTCAGAGGACCCAATTTTACCAGTTTAGGGTCATTGCTGTGGTAAAATATTGTAATGAATAGGCTGATTGACAACATAAACACCCCTGTCCATACTGATATGTCTATCATCCAAAATTATTCTTCACACAACAAACCTAATGAGCTACTGTATACATGTAGTCATTTAATGTCACAACTGTGCTGCACTTAATTTTCCTTTTGCGAATGACCTTCTTTGTCTGCTGCATTCTAATTAATTCAGCCATAATTGCATAAATCAACACCATTAAATGATATATCTAGATATTTAACACAGTGGCGTACAATTTCAGGTGTTCTTTACTGTTTAAGTTATTATTATCCTCAATAGCAAAGAATTCTGTAGTGCTGCTGATAGTAATTAACATTCATTTTATAATACACACATTCAAACACTCAAAGTTGTTTTAGGTGTTAATAGTTGCTTGCTATTAGTTTATTAATAGGTAATTCGTATGGTGCCAAGAATTCAACTATTGAACCTAATGTGGTCTGTTACTGCCACCCAGTGGTCAGATTACGGTATAGCTTTAGAACGAGCCATATCTATATTTTTTATAATCAAGTTGTAATTTTTGTTTGTCTGTTCATTCCGGCATCTGTTGGATGAATTTAGATGGCATTTCACTATTGTAAAGCTTAGTGACCTAGAAAGAAACTGAGGTATGTGTGATCTCAATGTGACATCATGGCAATAAAGGAAAAAATAAGATTTTAAACCTACCGGTAAATCTATTTCTCCTAGTCCGTAGAGGATGCTGGGGACTCCGTAAGGACCATGGGGTATAGACGGGCTCCGCAGGAGATAGGGCACCTAAAAAGAACTTTGACTATGGGTGTGCACTGGCTCCTCCCTCTATGCCCCTCCTCCAGACCTCAGTTAGAGAACTGTGCTCAGAGGAGATGGACAATACAAGGCAGGATTTAGCAATCCAAGGGCAAGATTCATACCAGCCCACACCAATCATACCATGTAACCTGGAACATACATAACCAGTTAACAGTATGAACAAAAACAACAGTAACGGTCCAAGACCGATGTCAACTGTAACATAACCCTTATGTAAGCAACAACTATATACAAGTCTTGCAGAGTTTCCGCACTGGGGCGCCCCGCCCAGCATCCTCTACGGACTAGGAGAAATAGATTTACCGGTAGGTTTAAAATCTTATTTTCTCTTACGTCCTAGAGGATGCTGGGGACTCCGTAAGGACCATGGGGTTTATACCAAAGCATCCAATCGGGCGGGAGAGTGCGTATGACTCTGCAGCACCGACTGAGCAAACGCTAGGTCCTCATCAGCCAGGGTATCAAACTTGTAGAATTTAGCAAAAGTGTTTGACCCCGACCAAGTCGCCGCTCGGCAAAGTTGTAAAGCCGAGACGCCTCGGGCAGCCGCCCAAGAAGAGCCCACCTTCCTAGTGGAATGGGTCTTAACCAAATTTGGTACCGGCAATCCAGCCGTAGAGTGAGCCTGCTGAATCGTATTACAGATACAGCGAGCAATAGTCTGCTTTGAAGCAGGAGCGCCAATCTTATTGGCCGCATACAGGACAAACAGAGCCTCTGTTTTCCTAATTCTAGCCGTCCTGGCTACATAAATCTTTAAGGCCCTGACTACATCCAGGGATCTGGAATCCTCCAGGTCACCGGTAGCCACAGGCACTACAATAGGTTGATTCATATGGAACGACGAAACCACTTTAGGTAAAAATTGCGGACGTGTCCTCAATTCAGCTCGATCCACATGAAAAATCAAGTAGGGGCTCTTGTGTGAGGGAGCCGCCAATTCTGACACTCGCCTTGCTGATGCTAAGGCCAACAACATGACCACCTTCCAGGTAAGAAATTTAAACTCAAACTTGTTAAGCGGTTCAAACCAGTGTGATTTTAGGAACTGCAACACCACGTTCAGGTCCCATGGTGCCACTGGAGGCACAAAAGGGGGCTGGATGTGCAGCACTCCCTTTACAAACGTCTGGACTTCTGGAAGAGAAGCCAATTCCTTCTGAAAGAAAATCGAGAGGGCCGAAATCTGTACCTTAACCGAGCCTAATTTCAGGCCCATATCCACTCCTGTCTGTAGGAAGTGGAGAAGACGACCCAGATGAAAATCTTCCGTAGGTGCATTCTTGGTCTCACACCAAGACACATACTTTTGCCAGATACAGTGATAATGTTTTATCGTCACCTCCTTCCTAGCCTTTATTAAAGTAGGGATGACCTCTTCCGGAATCCCCTTTTTTGCTAGGATTCGGCGTTCAACCACCATGCCGTCAAACGTAACCGCGGTAAGTCTTGAAATACACAGGGCCCCTGCTGCAACAGGTCTTCCCTCAGAGGAAGAGGCCAGGGGTCTCCTGTGAGCATCTCTTGTAGATCCGAGTACGAGGCCCTTCGAGGCCAGTCTGGGACAACGAGTATCGTCTGTACTCTTCTTCGTCTTATGATCCTCAACACTTTCGTGATGAGAGGAAGAGGAGGAAACACGTAGACCGATTCGAACACCCACGGTGTTACCAGTGCGTCTACTGCTACTGCCTGAGGGTCCCGAGACCTGGCGCAATACCTCCGAAGTTTTTTGTTGAGGCGTGATGCCATCATGTCTATTTGAGGAGTTCCCCAAAGACGTGTTACGTCTGCAAAGACTTCTTGATGAAGTCCCCACTCTCCTGGATGGAGATCGTGTCTGCTGAGGAAGTCTGCTTCCCAGTTGTCCACTCCCGGAATGAAGACAGCCGACAGAGCGCTTACATGATTTTCCGCCCAGCGAAGTATCCTTGTGGCTTCCGCCATCGTGACTCTGCTTCTTGTCCCGCCTTGGCGGTTCACATGAGCCACTGCTGTGACATTGTCGGATTGAATCAGAACCGGTAGGTTTCGAAGAAAACTCTCCGCTTGTCGAAGGCCGTTGTAAATGGCCCTGAGTTCCAACACATTGATGTGTAGACAGGACTCCTGGTCTGACCAAAGACCCTGAAAAGTCTTTCCCTGTGTGACCGCTCCCCATCCTCGGAGGATCGCGTCCGTGGTAACCAGGATCCAGTCCTGAATACCGAACCGGCGACCCTCCAGCAGGTGAGCACTTTGCAACCACCACAGGAGGGACACTCTGGTTCCTGGAGACAGAGTTATTTTCCGATGTAAATGCAGATGGGACCCGGACCACTTGTCCAGAAGGTCCCATTGAAAAGTCCTTGCATGGAACCTTCCGAAGGGAATGGCCTCGTAGGCCGCCACCATTTTCCCCAGAACTCGAGTGCATTGGTGCACTGACACCCTTTTCGGTTTTAGCAGGTCTCTGACCATGTTCTGGATGTCTTGGGCTTTCTCTATTGGGAGAAAGACCTTCATTTGTTCCGTATCCAGTATCATACCTAGGAACGGTAGTCGAGTTGTCGGAATCAACTGTGACTTCGGTAGATTTAGAATCCAACCGTGTTGCTGGAGCACTCTCAGAGAGAGCGCCACACTGCTCAGCAATTTCTCCCTTGATCTCGCTTTTATCAGGAGATCGTCCAAGTATGGGATAATTGTGACTCCATGCTTGTGCAGGACCACCATCATTTCCGCCATTATCTTGGTGAAAATCCTAGGGGCCGTGGAAAGTCCAAACGGCAACGTCTGAAATTGGTAATGACAATCCTGTGCAGCGAATCTCAGGTATTCCTGATGGGGGGCATATATGGGGACATGAAGGTACGCATCCTTTATGTCCAGAGACACCATAAACTCCCCCTCCTCCATGTTGGCTATTATTGCTCTGAGAGATTCCATTTTGAATTTGAATCTTTTTATGTACAGGTTTAGGGATTTCAGATTCAAAATCGGTCTGACCGTACCGTCCGGTTTCGGGACCACAAATAGGGTTGAATTGTAACCTCTTCCCTGCTGGTGCAAGGGAACCTTGATTATCACTTGCTGTATACACAGCGTTTGAATTGCAGCTAACTACATCCCTTTCCGATGTGGAAGCTGGTAGGGCCGATTTGAAAAATCGGCTCGGGGGCACATCCTCGAATTCCAATTTGTAACCCTGGGAAACTATTTCCAACACCTAGGGATTCAGGTCCGAACTGACCCAGGCCTGACTGAAAAGTCAAAGACGTGCCACCACCGGTGCGGACTCCCTCAGGGGAGTCCCAGCGTCATGCTGTGGTTTTTGGAGCAGCCGGGGAGGACTTTTGTTCCTGGGCACCTGCCGAAGCAGGTGCTCTCTTGCCTCTGCCCTTACCTCTGGCGAGGAAAGAGGATCCCCGACCTCTTTTGGACTTGTGCGACCGAAAGGACTGCATCTGATAGGGTGTTGCTTTCTTTTGCTGTTGGGGAATATATGGTAAAAAAATTGATTTACCTGCTGTAGCTGTGGAAACCAGGTCCGTCAGCCCATACCCAAACAATACATCACCCTTATAGGGTAGTACTTCCATATGTTTTTTGGAATCCGCATCACCCGTCCATTGGCGAGTCCATAAGGATCTTCTCGCTGAGATAGACATGGCATTGGCCCTAGAAGCTAGCAATCCAATGTCCCTTTGAGCATCCCTCATAAATAAGACTGCGTCTTTTATATGGGCTAGAGTTAGGAATATAGTATCAAATTGATATGTCAGCTCATCTGTCCAAGCTGCAATTGCGCTACACACCCATGCCGACGCAATCGTCGGTCTTAACACAGCACCCGTATGAGAATAAATACCCTTTAAGGTAGTTTCTTGCCTGCGATCTGCAGGGTCCTTAAGGGCCGCTGTGTCAGGAGACGGTAGCGCCACTTTCTTGGACAAGCGCGTCAGGGCCTTGTCCACAGTGGGGGGTGATTCCCAAATCTCCCTGTCCTGCTTAGGGAAAGGGTATGCCATAAAAATTCTTTTGGGTAAATCTGCGGTCTCTTATCCGGAGTCTCCCAAGCTTTTCCAAAGAACTCATTTAATTCATGAGATGTGGGAAAATGAATAATCTGTTTCTTTTCCTTAAACATGTGTACCCTTGTGTCGGGGACCGAGGGTTCATCCACAATATGCAACACATCCCTTATTGCCACAATCATACACTGAATGGTTTTAGTCACCCTAGGGTGCAATTTTACTTCGTCATAGTCGACACTGGAATCAGAATCCGTGTCGGTAGTAGTGTCTTGTGTTAAGGGACGCTTTTGAGACCCCGACGGGCCCTGTGAGTCGGTCCAATCTGAGGATTGACCGCCTGATATCCCCCCTAAACCAGCCTTATCAAGCCTTTTATGTAAAGATGCCACACTTGCATGCAACATATGCCACATGTCCATCCAATCTGGAGTCGGCTCAACCGACGGGGACACACCACTCATTTGCTCCACCTCCTCCTTGGAGAAGCCTTCGGCCTCAAACATGTCGACACACATGTACCGACACCCCACACACACAGGGATTAACCTATAAGGGGACAAAACCCCAACAAGGTCCTAAGGAGAGACAGAGAAAGAGTATGCAAGCACACACCAGCGCTTAACAACACTGGAAGAATATATATATATATCCAGATAGCGCTTTTTTATATATATTATGTCAATTCCCACTCACTGCGTCGCCAAAGTGCCCCCCTCCTCTTTTTTCCAGCCTGTGTTCAGCAGGGGAGAGACCAGGGAGTCAGCGTTTTCTTTCTCATGCAGCTTCTGTGGAGAAAATGGCGCTGGTTAGTGCTGAGGATCAAGCCCCGCCCACCCGACGGCGGGCTTCGGTCCCAGTGATTTTTCAATAAAATGGCGGGGGATCAGCGATTTACTGTCTCCGCAGTCTAATGCCACTGTATTTGTGCCAAAATGTGAGGTTTATTGCTGCCCAGGGCGCCCCCCCCCCCCTGCGCCCTGCACCCTTCAGTGCTGCTCTGTGTGTGTGTGACTGGGAGCAATGGCGCGCAGCTTACCGCTGCGCGCCTTACCTCGTGAAGATCTGATGTATTCTGCCGCCTAAGATGTCTTCTGTCTTCTCTATCCGCTTCTACCTTCGGCATCTGTGAGGAGGACGGCGGCGCGGCTCCGGGATGAACCCCAGGTGAGACCTGTGTTCCGACTCCCTCTGGAGCTAATGGTGTCCAGTAGCCTTAGAAGCAGTGCCCAACTTGACAAGCCAGCTCTGCTTCTCTCTCCTCTGTCCCACGATGCAGGGAGCCTGTTGCCAACAGGACTCCCTGAAAATAAAAAACCTAACAAAATTCTTTTTCCACAGAAAACTCTGGAGAGCTCTCTGCAGTGCACCCATTCTCCTCTGGGCACAAGATCTAACTGAGGTCTGGAGGAGGGGCATAGAGGGAGGAGCCAGTGCACACCCATAGTCAAAGTTCTTTTTAGGTGCCCTATCTCCTGCGGAGCCCGTCTATACCCCATGGTCCTTACGGAGTCCCCAGCATCCTCTAGGACGTAAGAGAAAGACGCTTGACACTCTGTGCATGCAGTGTGCAGGCTCCTCAAGTCAAAAATGACTGTATGTATATAAATCGAAATTTGGTGAGCAGCCCTGGTAAGCATGGTCCATCTAATCAGTTGATTATGGGGGTAATTCCAAGTTGATCGCAGCAGGAAATTTTTTAGCAGTTGAGCAAAACCATGTGCACTGCAGGGGAGGCAGATATAACATGTGCAGAGAGAGTTAGATTTGGGTGTGGTGAGTTCAATCTGCAATCTAAATTGCAGTGTAAAAATAAAGAAGCCAGTATTTACCCTGCACAGAAACAAAATAACCCACCCAAATCTAACTCTCTCTGCAAATGTTATATCTGCCCCCCCTGCAGTGCACATGGGGGGTCATTCCGAGTTGTTCGCTCGCAAGCTGCTTTTAGCAGCTTTGCACACGCTAAGCCGCCGCCTACTGGGAGTGAATCTTAGCTTATCAAAATTGCGAACGAAAGATTAGCAAAATAGCGAATAGACACTTCTTAGCAGTTTCTGAGTAGCTCCACACTTACTCGGTATCTGCGATCAGTTCAGTGCTTGTCGTTCCTGGTTTGACGTCACAAACACACCCAGCGTTCGGCCAGACACTCCTCCGTTTCTCCAGCCACTCCCGCGTTTTTCCCAGAAACGGTAGCGTTTTTTCGCACACACCCATAAAACGGCCTGTTTCCGCCCAGAAACACCCACTTCCTGTCAATCACATTACGATCACCAGAACGAAGAAAAAACCTTGTAATGCTGTGAGTAAAATACCTAACTGCATAGCAAATTTACTTGGCGCAGTCGCACTGCGGACATTGCGCATGCGCATTAGCGACTAATCGCTCCGTTGCGAGAAAAAAATACAGAGCGAACAACTCGGAATGACCCCCATGGTTTCGCCCAACTGCTAAAAAATGTCCTGCTGCGATCAACTTGGAATTACCCCCAATGTGTGATCTCATGCTACAGATGGTCCATTGGGCCAGGGACCGCCTCCTATGAATTAAGTTGGATTTTTTAGCCTATAGCCTATACAGGTTGTCTTTGATTAGTTTAGGGTTGCCGAAGACCCTTTTGTTGCTTCCCTTACTATGAGCTGCAGTTTATCATGAAAGTAAACACTGGAATACACTTGTGCTCTATGGCCTTTCTTGAGAAAGATCCCTGAGCAGGATCGAAACGTCGAGAGATCTATTTGAGGCTACAATAAAAACTTTGATCCTTTATTGAAGAGTTGTGTGCATTGAGAGTGCGCCCGCCACTTCGTGGAATCCTATATAATATATATATATATATACACAGTATATATATATATATACATACTAGAGGAAAACCCGTGCTTCGCTATGGAATGTAAAGAATAATGCCATTCTGTGTCAGGCTTCACCTCTGGTCTTCCCCGGATTGATGCTGTAAAACTGCTGGTGCTGAGGAGAATAATCCGCCTCCTTCTCTGCCCCATCCCGCCTCTGATGCTGCCCTACTCAGTGCTGTACATGCTGGGACAACAGGCCAAGCTCCGCCCGTGGAAATCTTACCACAATAAGACTATTGTCATTGCGCTAAGTTTAAGTTCACTACCCCTTCTCCCCCCACTCCCCCACTGATGGGGTCTGGACTTGGACTGACACGTCATCGGGAGTGTCACTATTCATCTCGGCGACCCCAAAATGTCACCCCCTTCCCACCCCTAGGGGTGCTAGGGGTGTCTTACCCCCCAGTATTTTTTTCCAGATTGTAAGTGATATGTGTACCGTTTGGTGTAAATTGCTCCAGGTATTCCAGAGTTATGCTGGAACATATATACACACATACACACGTACATTTTTATATATATATATTTATACATCCAGTTTACCTTTAGTAGGGTGGCACATTGCTGCACTACTGAGGAACTGGTAGTGGGAGTCTAACTGGCATTAACAAATCTGTGAGGCTACCAGTGGACACGAAGGGGCTATTAAATCAATTTAATGTAACATATTGTAGGAACATATTCATATAGGTACCTACCTTGCTCCGGGAGGTGGAAGCGTGGTAGGCTAATGGGGGCGTGGTCGGTGGCAATGTGGGCAGTCTGGGGGTGTGGCTGGCAGGGGAAGTGGACAGTACAGGGGCGTGGCATCACGATCGCATCCTCGTAGCTCTGCCCCCATTAGACAATGCCGAGAAACAGGCACTGTTTAGCAAGGGACGGAGCAACGATGACGCGATTCATCGCAAATCGCGTAATCGTATCCTCCTCCGACCGTCCACTTGTCCTCTGCTGTGGGCATCCGAAGGGGGATGCAGGGTGTTGCCAGGGAAAGCGGGAGACTTGCCAACTTTTCCGGGGGCCAGGAGGGCCACACGATTTTCGGGAGCTATCGCCCATTTTGGAAGGATAGGCTAGTATGCATATTCAGTATGCTGTGCACTTCTGTTGGAACCTCATGCACTAACACTGCTTGTGATGTCAGTGCAATAAGACTTATTTTTGCTCGCAATCTATTGTGCTGGAGAGCGATGAAACATCCTGGATGGTGGCGGTGATTATAAATATTTAGAGGCCATCCCGGGCTTATCTTAGGAGTCTTTCTTATTTTCTAATGCATACAGTGTCAGTTTCCGAAGGCAGACAGTGGCTGCACGAAAGGGATAGTAAGATCCTTCACCAGAGAGAATGTCTCCGTAGGCATCTGAGGGAGGCGTAACCCAAAGATGCCAAACTATGAAAAGCTTCACTTTTAGGAGTTTTGTACATACCGTAAAGTAGGGATCACACTGTAGTCCACATTGATAGTGATGGTATCTGCAGTCGGCAGTGCCACTTAGCCTTCTGCATTAGAGTATTAGTACATAGCAGCAACTCATAACATTATGCAAAAATTGCAGTTACTGTACTTTCTATGTCATTTTTTTGGGGGGGGAAACTATTGATAAATAGGCCCCTCAGATACTATGGTTAGTACTGAATAATGATTTTTCTCTTGCGTCCCAGAGGATACTGGGGTTCCATTTAGTACCATGGGGTATAGATGGGTCCACTAGGAGCCATGGGCACTTTAAGAATTTGATAGTGTGGGCTGGCTCCTCCCTCTTTGCCCCTCCTACCAGACGGAGGAGCCGGTCACGCTTATGGAAGCTCCTGAAGAGTTTTCTGCATTTATTTTATATGTTTGTTATTTTCAGGCAGGGCTGGTTGGCACCAGCCTGCCTGCTTCGTGGGACTTGGGGGGGCCCAACCTCTTGAAGGGTTAATGGTCCCATTCCCCGCTGACAGGACACTGAGCTCCTGAGGGAACTATTCGCAAGCCCCACCACGGCGAGCGTACATTCCCGCAGCACGCTGCCACCCCTAACAGAGCCAGAAGAATGAAGAGTGGTGAGTACTAAGCCGGCGTCCCGGTTAGCTGGGTAACGGCCATTATGGCGGCATGAGGGTACGAAAATGCATGGCTTCTAACCGGGGCGGAATGCATCTCCAGACACAGTACACAGCTGCGTCTCAGTATACTGTACACAGTACCCACACTGGCAAAAACAGCCTTAAAATGGGTTTCTCTTCATTTTAAGCACCAGATTACCTCAGCCAGTTTAAAAAAAAGTGGGAAAACCGTGCACCATTGAAAGTAAGCTAAGCTTGGCATTAGCGATAAGGGTGCGGTAGGGGCTGGCACCAAATAACTCTGTGTCTCCCTGAAGGGCTCTTTGTGGGTTAATTGTGCTTAACCCTTTCGTGTGTGTGTGTGTGTGTGTGTGTGTGTGTGTGTGTGTGTGTGTGTGTGTGCTGTCACATTTACTTTATGTCAGGCATAGAGTGTGTTTCTTGTACAGCGGAGTGTTCCTCTTCACCAGGGGTCTCACTACTGGGTACTCAATGCAGTGCACCTTCCCAGAATAGCAGGGCTGAACCGGAGTGGGTTAATTCCATTAAGGGAATGATCTCCAATATTTCTACGAAATGTGAAAGAAAGAGACGCAATACTTAAGACAGACTGTGGATGAGTTTATGAATAGAGACTCAGTCCCCAAACCAGCATCTCAATCCCCTCCCATTTGTCCGCAAAAACGATCTATGGCCCATATCCTGCAGTCTGACGCTGACGGGTCAGACGTGGAGGAGGGTGAGGTGGATTTGGAGGGGGGGGGGGGGGATACCACTCTGTCACAGGGAATAGAGGCTCTTATAGAGGCTATCAGAGATGTTCTGCAAATTCCTGATAAGGTGTCAGAGGAGTGTGAAGAATCTTAATGTAAAAAAGAAGTCCTCAGTCACTTTTCCTGCGTCAAAGGAATTAAATACCCTGTTTGAAGAACCGTGGGTTAATCCTGATAAGAAATTTAAAATTCCTGAAAGGTTGCTCTCATCTTTTCCTTTTCCTCTGGAGGAGAGGAAAAAATTGGAAAATCCACCGATATTGGACGCATCAGTCTCTAGGCTGTCACGAAAAATTGTATTGCCTGTCCCTGGTGCAGCCTCCCTAAAAGACACGGCTGATCGTAAAATTGAGAATACACTCATATCATTGTACACAGCTGCTGGGGTAGCCCAGAGACTCACTATTGCATGTGTGTGGATCACAAAAGCCATTGCTAAATGGTCAGGTAACCTAATTGAGTGGTTAGATTCCTTGTCTATGGGGGATGGTGTTTTACTCCTGCAGCATATACAGGACTCTGCAAACTTTATGGTGGAAGCCATAAAAGAAATAGGTTTGCTTAATGCATGCACCACCGCCATGGCAGTGTCAGCACGCAGGGGCTGGTGGCTACGCTAGTGGACTGCTAATGCGGACTTCAGGAAAGGTGTGGAAGGCCTACCATTCACAGGAGAGGCATTGTTTGGAGATTAACTAGACAAATGGATCTCCAAAGCTACTGCGGGTAAGTCTATGTATCTTCCTTCGGCAGCTCCCCCAGCCAGGAAAGCTTATTCAGCTTCGAATTTACATTCCTTTGGGGAGGCCAAGTTTAAGGGCAAATCCAGAGGTGCTTCTACGGCCTCCAGTGCCGCAAGAGGTAAACCATGCAAACCAGCAACTGCAGGACCTCAGGAACAGAGCTCAAGCTCTGCTTCCTCAAAGCCTTCAGCATGACGGTGGACCGCGATGCCTGGAGGGCTGTCAGATGGGAGCCCGACTAAAATTCTTCAGTCACATCTGGTTAAGTTCGTGCCGTGATACCTGGGTCATAGATCTTATTTCCCAGGGCTACAGACTGGAGTCCCAAGAGCTCCCACCTCACAGATTCTTCAAATCAGGGTTACCAGCTTCACAAGAGGCAAGTATAACTTTACAGCATGCTATCCAAAAAACTGGTACAGACTCAAGTCATTGTTCCAGTTCCACCTCATCTGCAAAACAAGGGGTACTATTCCAACTTGTTTGTAGTACCAAAACCGGACGGTTCGGTACGGCCGATTCTGAACCTCAAGTCCTTGAACCTGTTCTTAAGAGTGTTCAAGTTTAAGATGGAGTCTCTGAGAGCGGTGATCTCAGGTCTGGAGGAAGGGGAATTCCTAGTGTCTCTGGATATCAAGGATGCGTACCTTCATATTCCGATCTGGCTGCCTAATCACTACCAGTTCCAGTCCCTGCCATTTGGTCTCTCCACGGCACCAAGGGTATTCACCAAAGTGATGGCAGAGATGATGTTTATACTCCGCAAACAGGGAGTGAATATACTTCCGTACCTGGACGATCTTCTGATAAAGGCACCGTCCAGGGAGAGATTGCTGGACAGCATTGGTCTCTCGACTAAACTTCTCCAGGATCTCGGGTGGATTCTGAACCTTCTGAAATCTCACCTAGAGCCAACACAGGTGCTCCCATTCCTGGGAATTATATTGGACACGGAGTCGCAGAAAGTGTTCCTTTCATTGGAAAAGGCATTGGTAATCCAGTCGATGGTTCAGGATGTCCTGAAGCCAACCTGGATATCGGTGCATCTATGCATTCGCCTTCTGGGGAAAATGGTGGCCTCTTACGAGGCGCTTCAATACGGAAAGTTTCACGCAAGACCCTTCCAGCTCGATCTGTTGGACAAATGGTTCGAATCGCATTTTCACATGCACCAGAGGATCCGTCTATCGCCAAAAGCCAGGATCTTCCTTTTGTGGTGGCTACAGATTTCCCTCGTCGAGGGTCAGAGGTTTGGAATTCAGGACTGGATCCTGTTACCCACTTACGCAAGCCTCAGATGTTGGGGAGCAGTCACCCAGGGGATGCAGTTTCAAGGAAGATGGTCAAGTCAGGAAGTCATCTTTCCAATCAACATTCTGGAACTCAGGGCAATATACAACACCCTTCTGCAGGCCTCATATCTTCTTCAAGACCGGGCGATTCAGGTCCAGTCGGACAATGTGACAGCAGTGACGTACATAAACCGACAGGGTGGAACGAAAAGTGTCAAGAATTCTCCTCTGGTCAGAAAAAGAAACGCTGTGGCGTTGTCAGCGGTCTTCATTCTGGGAGTAGACAACTGGGAAGCTGACTTCCTCAGCAGACACGACCTGCACCCGGGGGAGTGGGGCCTTCACCCGGAAGTGTTCAGGTGCTTGACACGTTGATGGGGATATCCACAAATCGACATGATGGTCTCTCGTCTCAACAAGAAGCTCAAGCGGTATTGTTCCAGGTCGAGAGACCCACAGGCAGTAGCGGTAGACGCTCTGATGACTCCATGGGTCTATCAGATGGTGTACGTGTTTCTTCCACTTCCTCTGATCCCAAGAATTGTAAAAAGAATAAAAAGGGAAAAGGTTCAAGCAATACTCATTGTTCCGGACTTGCCAAGAAAGGCCTGGTACGCGGACCTTTTGGAGAAGCTCCTCGAAGATCCGTGGCCTCTACCTCTTTGCGAGGATTTTCTGCAACAGGGCTTGTTCGTCTATCAGGACTTACCGCGGCTACGTTTGATGGCATGGACGTTGAACAGCTGATTCTAGCCAGAAGAGAGATCCCTAACAAAGTTATCCCAACTATGATCCAAGCCAGGAAGGGGGTAACGTCTAAACATTACCACCGTTCTTGGAAGGAATACGTCTCTTGGTGTGAGAGTAGAAATCATTCTGTGGTGGAATTCCATCTGGGACGTTTCCTGCTTTTTCTGCAGGCAGGTGTGAATGTGGGCATACGTCTGGGCTCCATAAAAGTCCAGATTTCGGCCTTGTCCATTTTCTTTCAAAAACAATTGACTTCTCTCCCTGAGGTCCAGACGTTCTTGAAAGGTGTCCTGCACATCCAACTTCCCTTTGTGCCTCCCACGGCACCTTGGGATCTCAATTTGATGCTGCAGTTCCTCCAATCGGACTGGTTTGAACAGTTACAGGAGGTGGACGTAAAATATCTTACGTGGAAGACCGTCACACTGTTGGCCTTGGCTTCAGCAAGACATGTGTCGAAGCTGGGGGCTTTGTCTCACAAGAGCCCCTATTTAATTTTCCATGAGGACAGAGCTGAACTCAGAACTCATCAGCAATTTTTCCTGCGTTTCACATAAACCAACCTATTGTGGTTCCGGTTATCACCGAAACCTCTGCTACTTCCAAGTCTTTGGATGTTGTGAGGGCTTTGAAGGTATACGTAAAGAGGACAGCTCGTCACAGGAAATCCGACTCGCTGTTCGTTCTCTATGATCCCAATAAAATTGGGTGTCCTGCTTCAAAGCATACAATTGCACACTGGATCAGGCTCACTATCCAGCATGCTTATTCCACGGCAGGTTTGCCGGTTCCAAGATCTGTACAGGCCCACTCTACTAGGTCGGTTCTTCCTGGGTGGCTGCCCGGGGCGTCTTGGCTTTACAGCTCTGCCGAGCGGTAACTTGGTCTGGTTCAAACACGTTTGCTAAGTTCTACAAGCCTCTGAGTACCTTCAGTTTGGTCAATCAGTTCTGCAGGAACCTCAGCACTCTCCCACCCGGTTTGGGAGCTTTGGTACATCCCCATAGTACTAAATGGAACCCCAGTATCCACTTGGACGTAAGAGAAAATAGAATTTTAATTACCTACCGGTAAATCCCTTTCTCGTAGTCCGTAGAGGATACTGGGCGCCCACCCGGTGCTTTGTTCTTCCTGCACTGTTACTTGGTTAAGTATTGTTCAGCTGTTGCTGTTCCTGTTTAAAGTTGGGTTAGCATAGCTTTCTTCTGGTTTGTGTGTGCTGGTTCGGAATCTCTCCACTATCCTTTACATCAGGCTTTTTCAACCAGTGTGCCGCTACCAGTTGCAAGGTGTGCCGCGGAGCCAGAGCAGCTTCCTGCACCTTCAGAGTGAACTGTTGGCCCGGGCTTTTCTTAGAGGATCAGTCGTGCTCTGGCTGTGATGTATGCCTTGAAGACGCCATGGTGTGATATCATAAGTCACGGCCGCCGCTTCTCACCTCCCAGCCAGCCCACACACCTGCACACACATCTTCCAGTTCCTTCCTGCATACACAGCTTTCCTTGCCCACCCACATCCACACCTGCCCGACCGCCCACTGCTCAGTATTTGCAGCACTCCACTATGAACAATCCACGCCAATGAGGGACAGGGAGGAGGACAGCTGACCGCTAGGGGCTAATATTTGTTTTTGTTTTTTCTCATGTGGGGAACAATAGGATTTATGTGGGGAGAATAAGGATTTATGGGGGCAACAATGTGAATAATTCAAGTGGGGAGCAATAGGATTTATGTAGGGAGCAATTTGATTTATATGGGGAGCAATGTGATTGTTTTTTCTGTGTAGGCCAATGTATGTGTAGATTTTTTTTTTACTATGAGGCCAATGTGTGTTTTTTGTTTTTTTCTGTGGGGAACTGATGGTGTGTCTTGGCAGTTTTAAAATATTGGGGGTAATTCTGAGTTGATCGCAGCAGCAAGTTTGTTAGCAATTGGGCAAAACCATGTGCACTGCAGGTGTGGCAGATATAACATTTGCAGAGAGAGTTAGATTTGGGTGGGTTATTTTGTTTCTGTGCAGGGTAAATACTGGCTGCTTTATTTTTACACTGCAATTTAGATTTCAGTTTGAACACACCGCACCCAAATCTAACTCTCTCTGCACATGTTATATCTGTCCCCCCTGCAGTGCACATGGTTTTGCCCAACTGCGAACAAAGGCCCTCATTCCGAGTTGTTCGCTCGGTAAAAATCTTCGCATCGCAGCGATTTTCCGCTTAATGCGCATGCGCAATGTTCGCACTGCGACTGCGCCAAGTAAATTTGCTATGCACTTAGTAATTTTACTCACGGCTTTTTCATCGTTCTGGCGATCGTAATGTGATTGACAGGAAATGGGTGTTACTGGGCGGAAACAGGCCGTTTTATGGGCGTGTGGGAAAAAACGCTACCGTTTCCGGAAAAAACGCAGGAGTGGCCGGAGAAACGGAGGAGTGTCTGGGCGAACGCTGGGTGTGTTTGTGACGTCAAACCAGGAACGACAAGCAGTGAACTGATCGCAGATGCAGAGTAAGTCTGGAGCTACTCAGAAACTGCTACGAGGTGTGTAATCGCAATATTGCGATTACTTCGTTCGCAATTTAAAGATGCTAAGATTCACTCCCAGTAGGCGGCGGCTTAGCGTGAGCAACTCTGCTAAAATCGCCTTGCGAGCGAACAACTCGGAATGACCTCCAAAGTTCCTGCTGCGATCAACTCAGAATTACCCCCATGGTTTTGCCCAACTGCTAACAAATTTGCTGCTGCGATCAACTCAGAATTAGGCCCATTGGCCCTCATACCGAGTTGTTCGCTCGCTAGCCGCTTTTCGCAGCAGTGCACACGCTAAGCCACCGCCCTCTGGGAGTGAATCTTAGCTTAGCAGAATTGCGAACGAAAGATTCGCAAAATTGCGAATAGAAATTTCTTAGCAGTTTCTGAGTAGCTCGAGACTTACTCTGCCACTGCGATCAGTTCAGTCAGTTTCGTTCCTGGTTTGACGTCACAAACACACCCAGCGTTCGCCCAGGCACTCCCCCGTTTCTCAAGCCACTCCCGCGTTTTTCCCAGAAACGGCAGCGTTTTTTCACACACACCCATAAAACGGCCAGTTTCCGCCCAGAAACACCCACTTCCTGTCAATCACACTCCGATCACCAGAACGAAGAAAAAACCTTGTAATGCCGAGAGTAAAATACCAAACTTCTTAGCAAATTTACTTGACGCAGCCGCAGTGCGAACATTGCGCATGCGCAGTTAGCGGAAAATTGCACCGATGCGAAGGAAAATAACGAGCGAACAACTCGGAATGAGGGCCCTTGTTCGGTGTGCCGCGAGTAAAAAAAAGGTTGAAAATCACTGCTTTACATCCTTCTCTCAAAGTTTGTCCATCTCCTCGGGCACAGTTTCCTAGACCGAGTCTGGTAGGAGGTGCATAGAGGGAGGAGCCAGCCCACACTATCAAATTCTTAAAGTGCCCACGGCTCCTAGTGGACCCGTCTATACCCCATGGTACTAAATGGAACCCCAGTATTCTCTACGGACTACGAGAAAAGGATTTACCGGTAGGTAATTAAAATCCTATTATACTACTGACCCAAAGTTGATAATGTAATATGGTGTAATACCATACCTCCCAACATTTTTGGTAAAGTGATTGTGACCCCTGCCGTGCACCTTAAAAGGGACATGACCTCAATATGGTAAGCCACGCCCCCTGAATGACGCATTTTTGGGGAGTGTCCGCATGACACCCCCCATTTTTGCATCACGCTGGGGGTGAGCCCAGCACTCCGGCAGCTGCTGGGCTGCCCCCAACCTCCATTGTGCACTGAATGGACGCTGCGCACATTCATTCACCACCTTATCCATCAACGCTACCTAGTCCCAGTGGTGCCGAGAGAGGGGGGGTAGAGGTTACAAATTACCTGGGCCCAGGTCTGCTGGAGGGGCCCAGTGAGGGCCCAGTAGGGGCCCAGGCCCCCTCCTCCTTACCTGGCACCAGCAGCTGAAGCTCTTCTCCTCAGCCCAGCAGACACTGCTGTGTACTGGGCTACAGTGTGGCCATAGAGGTGCTTAAAATACTAGTTTTTTCAGTATTTTTTCTAGGGGTACATGACCACACTTCCTGTGATTAGGCCACGCCCCTTGAAAAGTACCTGGGCCCAGCATGGCTCTCGACTGCCCTGCCTAATCCCTCAACCTTCTGACTGCCCATGGGACACTGTGGCCCGCAGGTGGGACAGTCCTAGAATTGCGGGACTGTCTCACTAAAATCGGGATAGTTGGAAGGTATGTATTATTAGCCTCACCATACTATTCCTTTAAATTGGGAGACTCATGAATTACACAGGTTTTGTGGCTGATTGAAATCAGGTGAAATGCAGGCTTGAAGTCAGTCAGCCATGGAACCTGTGTAATTCATCAGTGTCCCAGTTTATAGGGATAGTATGTTTAGTAGGGAGGCCAATCCCGGGATTGGCGGGATCCAAGGATTTAGGACAAAAAAATGGCCTGGATTCAATCCCGGGATTGGAAGCTCCTATCCCAGGGATTGCGGGATTTACCTGCCCCATTGTTTTTTTAATGCCGTGCAACGTTGAGCGTCCTCAGTAGGCTCAGGCGCTGCCTGACTCCCGCCTCCCCCTGCCCCCGGCAGTGCATACTGCGCAGTGTGACATGATGTCAGAGGTCACGCTGCACAGTTTGATGCCAGCCGCCTTGACCACACCTCGCTACCCGCACCTTGCAGCCCACGAGCCTTCCCAGCAACGACGGTGAGTCTGACACCAGCCGCTCGCACCACTCCGACCACAGCCGGCGAGCCCGGCTTCCACCCACGTTAGTGAGTATTTGTGTGGATTGGGCTGGGGTGGGGGCGGGTCGTCAACCTAATCCCGAGTTTGACCTTTTCTCAATCCCGATGTCCGGGATTAAAAAAAAGGCCTGGGTATGGCCCCCCTAATGTTAAGCCTACTCATATGATTCATCAAGGTGAATATATTTAGCTAAATTATAAATGAGGTTCCATTTATTTATATGACGCTTTGATTAGGGATAAACTGTCTCACTCTCCTAACCCCCCCCCCCCCCCCCCCCCCCCCGCCAAATATCACACTCAGAGTGGAGTCACCATGCATACTTGCCTTTTTATGGGGTAAATGGGGAGAGGCGTCTGGGGCCTAATCAGCTGATGTGCAATTAGGCTGCCTGGCTCTTGTTAGGAGACGCTTGTTGTTAGTATATAGAATGCTGGTTCCCTGTGTTTAGTGCTCATTATGTGATGTTTCAATGAATTTGATGATTATAGCGTTCTGTTAGGGCAGATCATAAAGTACAATAATGGAAATATCACTTGCTCCAAATTATATTGTGCAAGTTGTGGTTGAACTACTGTGAACTCCATAGAGGTGCATGGGAAAATCTGCAGTGTTGCTGTACCGTAATTATCAGTGATGTGCCCAGCTGCAAGCGTACATCGCCCTGGCATGTGCTGTATCATATATCACTGCAGCCTGCACTGTCCTAGATCACCTTATCACACACTCTGATTTTTATAGTAACCAGGTCAGACTTTGGGTTACCCAGTTCCTGCATTATAGGTAATTTAGAGTAAGTGCCCTTCAGTAATACATTTTGAAGAGCCCTTCAGTTAATTATTGTGCTTTCAGACAGTTTGATATTGCCATTAATGCCGAGCTGCTGTGTGGTAGAGAAGAACATTGATAGGTAGATGGATGTAGACCACAGTATTTCTGGATTTGAAGATCATTCCTTATTCTTAGTTTTTGTCTGGACTTTGTATATGACGTTTACCCAGTAGTTTTCATGTTCTCTTAAATTTACAGCTTCAGCAGTCAGAGCCGGATTATGGGGTAAATGTATGAAGCAGTGATAAGAGTAGAGAAGTGAGACAGTGGAGAAGTTGCCCCTAGCATTGGCAACCAATCAGCTCAGCTCCTCTGTATAATTTTATAGTATGCAAATTATAAATGTTACTTCAATGCTGGTTGGTTGCCATGGGCAACTTCTCCACTGGCTCACTTCTCCACTCTTGTCACTGCTTCATACATTTACCTATATAAGCGGCGCAGTCGTCCAGGGGCCCTCACACCCCTGCAAACACTGACCCCGGTCGCCCCCCCTGCACCCTTCCTAGCCGGCTCCGAGTCCCATCTGCAAGGAAAGATTTTACCTTTGAGACGGAGACAGCTTTGTCTCCGTCTCTACAGTAACCCCCGCCCCCTCTCAGACATAATGCAGAGATTTGCGGATGTTTGGGTAAGTGGACGGGGCCTAATGTCATGCAGTGCCCGCCTCTCTCTCTCCTACTCTGCTAGGGGGTATAGTAGTGACAGCGGCGGGGTGAACAGTCAATTTTATTTGTGGGGGCCCCCACTAGCCTTAATCCGGCCCTGACAGCAGTGGTTTTATCCTGTAGGTAGCAGACATTTACAAACCATAGAATATGCAGATACCCATTACGTTTTGGCTAAGACTGGTTAATCACTAAAATTTGGAAAAGGTGTCAATGTGTGGTGATATCCAGCACTTGCACTGCATTCAGGGGATCAATGGAAGACACTCAATTAACCCTTTGTCAGTGCAGATTAAGAAAAGTGGTGGCTCCAGGCAGAGGTGTAGCTACGTGCCATGGTGCCCGGAGCAGGAGTATGTTTCGGCACCCCATCCCTTTACTGAATTGGCTGCATGTTACAGTTGAAAAGAAAAAAATGGTTAAAAGTCCTAAATTGGTGACAGGGCTGGTTCTAGAGCTTGTGGAGCTCAGGGCCAAAGTTTCCTTTGGGCACCCCTCCATATATAAAATAGGGATAGCGTGCGCCACAGGGGCACAACAAAAATATAGGGGTGTGGCTTTATGGTGAAGGGGCATGGCCACAGAATAGTACCAATTCAGATTACACCGCACAGTATTGTCCATTATTCACATTACACTGCACAGTAGTGTCGGTTATGCACATTACACCGCACAGTATTGTCCGTTATTCACATTACACCGCACAGTAGTGTCTGTTATTCACATTACACCGCACAGTAGTGTCCGTTATTCACATTACACCGCACAGTAGTGTCCTTTATTCACATTACACCGCACAGTAGTGTCTGTTATTCACATTACACCGTACAGTAAAGGTATGTTACATTACACCGCACAGTAGTGTCTGTTATTCACATTACACCACACAGTGGTGTTCGTTATTCACATTACACCGCACAGTAGTGTCCGTTATTCACATTACACCGCACAGTAGTGTCTGTTATTCACATTACACCGCACAGTAGTGTCTGTTAATTCACTTTACACCGCACAGTAGTGTCCGTTATTCACATAACACCACGTGGTAGTAATCCTTATACACTTTATACCACACGGTAGAGCCCTCTTATACATGTTACACCACACAGTAGAGCCCCTTACACACATTACACAGCACAGAAGCACTGCTTATACATGTTATGCCACAGTAGAGCCGCTTATACACATTACACCACAGTAGAGCCTCTTATGCACATTACAGCACAGTAGAGCCTCTTATGCACATAACACCACAGTAGAGCCTCTTATACACGTTACACCACAGTAGAGCTGCTTATGTGCGTTACACCACAGTAGAGCCTCTTATGCACATAACACCACAGTAGAGCCTCTTATACACGTTACGTGACAGTAGAGCCATTTATACATGTTATGCCACAGTAGAGCTGCTTATACATGTTACTCTGCAGCTTCTAATGCAGTAATGCAGGGAGAGGTGTTGCTGCAGCTGGGGCAGAGAAAGGTGCTGCAACATCAATGTAGAGAGAGGTTGTGTAGCACCTGGGGCAGAGAATGGTGCTGCAACAGTCGGGGCAGAGAGAGGTGCTGCAGCAGCCAGGGTAGAGAGAGGTGCTGCAGCATCAATGTAGAGAGAGGTGCTGCAGCAGCTGGGACAGAGAGAGGTGCTGCATCAGCTGTGACAGAGAGGTGCTGCAGCAGCTGTGACAGAGAGAGGTGCTGCAGCAGCCGGGACAGAAAGAGGTGCTGCAGCAGCGTGGGCAGAGAGTGGTGTAGCAGGACAGAAGTAACCCCGCTGCACAGCTGCAAGCAGACAGTGAGACATATAAAGAGGGCAGCAGAGCTCCGGCATGTGCCGGCTGTCAGTGTCTCCGGCTGTTACCTCTGGCCTGCCCTGATCCCTACCTAGTCTCCGAGTCCAAGTCAGTGTGCGCTCCCTTGCTTCTCCTCCTCCTGCTCTGTGGCTGCCTATACAGGGTGGGGGTGCCCTCTACCTTTTACCGCACCCAGAGCTCAAGCTCCACCATAGCCACCCTCGCTACACCCCTGGCTCCAGGACACTTATCTTATTGGCAGCCCCAACCAATACCGACATAAAGTATGCCCCCACATCTGCCAACATATAGACCCAACTGCCCCAACATTCACTGTGCACTTTGTCTAGAACAGGCAAGTGAGCGTACGCACCAATGATTGTAGGATTACTAGTGATCTAGCACATAACACATGTAACCATGACAGGATAGTTGCCCCCCGGTCACCCCATAGCAGCTGCACTCCCTGCACCTATGGTAGCTACGCCCATGCTGGCACTAGATAGACATGCTGAAATATTGAGATTTATGAATATTTTTACCCGTTTATCCCAATCCTGTTCCCCATCTGTACCCCCCCCATTACTTGCACCGGACCACCTCAATCCTATATAACCTTGACCTTATACAAAACAATAACCCATGTGTGCCCAATCTGCCCAGCTCTTCCAACAGATGACAGGGACTCTCAGTCCTGGATATGCCGTCATCTCCACTTCCCCTTTAAAGTAAAATACAACAAAACAAGTCGTATTCTGTTGCACCATGTAGCCACATTATTCAAGTTCATTTATGCTAGGTATCCAGTCAGACTGTTGACAGTCGGAATTTAGACACCAGAATGTCCACAGGTTCTGGATGCCGACAGTCAAAATATCGACATGAGATTGACAAGAAAAATGTCCCTTTGTCCTTGTTGACATTCTCAATGTAGACTTTTCATGCTACACCCATTTGCTGAGTTTCCAGCTGACCCTTCCCCCTCCCTCCGGGAAAGTGGACTATTCTCCTGTGTCTAAATACAATTGAAGGTTTTAGAAATAACTGTTGCTGCACTTAATAAGTCACATGTTTCATTTCAGCTGGGTCATAGTAAGCACTCCAGCATTAGGAGTTCTGAGGACGGCAACTTGAATAACATAAGTCACCCATCCACAAAGTACCAGGTGAGTGACAGAAAGATTCCTTTAGAATTAGGTATTAATATTAGTAATGTTATTATTGGTAATATTATTAACAGTTATTTATATAACACACAGCATATTACAGCTCTTTATAGAGAATATTTCAATCATTCACCTCAGTCCCTGCCCCAGTAAAGCTTATAATCTATATTCCCTCTCACTTGGACAAACATATACACACCAGGGTCATTTTATTTTTGTCAGAAGTCAATTACCCCATACCTTCCAACTGTCCTGACTTTCGTGGGACAGTCCCGTTTTTTTGGGACTGTCCCGCTGTCCCACACGCGGGCTGCAGTGTCCTGCAGTGGGGTGAGGGGCAGTTGGGAGGCTCCTGTCACTTGCTGCTCTGCCTAGCAGATCAGCTGTGAATAGACACTGGGCGCATGCGCACAGCATCTATTCACGGTGACAAGAGGGACTGGGGGCATGGCCAGCAGCTCACAGAGCGCTCGGCATGCCCTCAAAGTGATAGAAAATGGGGGTAAGGGTCGCGATCGCGGCATTACCGCAAAGTCACGCCCCCTTTACTGAGGCCACACCCATTTCCGGCCAAGCGCGGCTACGCCGTGCTGGAGTCAAGCTTCCTTCCTCAAGAAAGTTTGGAGGTATTAGTAACCTACTGTATCAGTATGCTTTTGGAGTGTGGGAGGAAATTAGAGTACCTGGAGGAAGCCCGCACAATCACGAGAAGGACATGCAAACTCCAAACAGACAGTACATTGGTTTGGAATTGAACCAATGAACTTGTGGCTAGTCTCTACGCCATGCATGTCCAAACTGCGGCCCTCCAGCTGTTGAGAAACTACACATCCCAGCATGCCCTGACACAGCTTTAGCATTCTTGACAGCAAAACTGTGTCAAAGCATGCTGGGATATGTAGTTTCACAACAGCTGGAGGGCCACAGTTTGGACATGCCTGCTCTACGCCAACTATGCTGCTCTGCTATGTTATACTAAACATGTATTCTTTTGCTTTCCTTTGTGCTGAGTTGGGTTATAGGGGGTCATTCCGAGTTGATCACTAGCTGAAAATGTTCGCTGTGGTGCGCTTAAGGGAAAACCGCCACTTCTGCAAATGCGTATGCGGCACAGTGCGCACGCGCGACGTACTTTCACAACGGCCAATGTATTTTTACACAAGGTCTAGCGAAGCTTTTCAGTCGCACAGCTGGCCGCAGAGTGATTGACATGAAGTGGGCGTTTCTGGGTCGCAACTGACTGTTTTCAGGGAGTGTTCGAAAAAGCGCAGGCGTGCCAGGAAAAACGCAGGCGTGTCTGCCCGAACGCAGGGCATGTTTGTGACGTCAAATCCGGAACTGAATGGGCTGAAGTGATCGCAAGCGCTGAGTAGGTGTGAAGCTACTCAGAAACCGCACAATTTTTTTTTGTAGCCGTTCTGCGATGCAATCGTTCGCACTTCTGCTAAGCTAAGATACACTCCCAGTGGGTGGCGGCTTAGCGCTTGCACGGCTGCTAAAACTGCTAGCGAGCGAACAACTCGGAATGACCCCCATAGTCACTGCTGGTATTTTATCAGCAAAAAGCAACAGTGACACCTTGTGCCTAAAAGTATGTACTACGCTTAAAACAAAAATAACTCAAGCTTACTTTCTGAATGACGCAACTTTGAGTATAACTGAGTTTTAAATTAGTCATTAGATCAGGTATTTTTCTTTTTAAGCAAATTATAATTAAATGTAAATTCTTGACAAAGGCAGACTATTGTGTTATAAATTTATAATATTTTTTATGCCTATTTACAGAAAATAATGAAGCGTCTTATTAAACGTTATGTGCTGAAGGCTCAGGTTGACAAGGAGAGTGATGAAGTCAATGAAGGTTAGTTAAACTTTATATTGTATATTATTATGCTCTCTGAATACTGTAACTAATATGTTTTTTAAAAGCAGCAAACATCCAACTTGGTTTTGCCTTGTAAACATTTGCTGCTTTAAAAAACGTACGAGTTCGTATGAGTTCGGCCGGAATCTCGGGGCTCCGGCCGTCTCGCACTCCATTACATCCGGCCCTTTATTTGGACAGCACATGGTACCTTTTATTACTGTACAAATGTGTTACAGATTACTTCACTATAGGAGACAGTTATCAAACCTTCTAAAGAGGACAGTGTGAAACAGGGGCCTACCTCAGATGACACCCGGAGAAGGAGGAGATGTGCGTGCACCAGCAAAATGTGAATGTGACCTTGTGGGTAGGAACGTGGCCTAGTGGATAGCGGGCTGCCTCATCTTCAGGACAATCAGTATGCAGTGCTGGCCCCAGTGAGAGAGGCTGGGTGCTGCACGTAATGTTACCCGGGTGCGGCCCTCACCCCCGTAGTGACGCCACTGGTATGAAACCAATAGCAACCAATCAGATTCTAGCTATCATTATCTAGTACATACCATAAAATGATTGGTTGCTCTTGGTGTATTCCTCTGAATCCTCTAGTAATTAGCTGAATATCGAGTTGTGCCTAACACAGACTGGTACACATGAGTGTATCATTAATGGGTGCAAGGGTACTGTGTGGGTCCCATGCTCCAGTGGGGCCCACACGGTACACCCTGCACCCATATATCATACTTACGTGTCCAGTGTTGGCACTGCATAAGTCATTGGGAAAATGGCGTGACCACTATTTTCCTAGTGACTTGCATCGTGCGGAGGGAGGCACATAGAGACTGCACACGGGCCCCTTCCTCTCTTAAACCGGCCCTGCTGATACAGCTTATCTGTTGTATCGTCATTACTCTATTAATGTCGCAACATTCCCTTTCAGATGTATATAAATAATTGAACGATTGATTTGTCATTAATTACATAATTATTACAGCATGTAAAATCCAACATACAGTGTTTCCCTAATTTAATAAGTGGCGTTTGTACTGATGGAGAACTGAATGGTTCAGTATTTCTCCTATTAGCAACTAACCTCAGTAGGTTCTATTCCAATGATTGCTTGTGTGACTGCTTGCTATTAATTAATTCATTGCAAATCAGAGATGAATTCCGCAGTGTTTACATCTCTTGGTATTAGAATGTAGATTGTACGTATTACAAAACAAATCACTTTTAAATGACCTTTTTTATTACTACCAAACATAAACAATTTAAAGCAAATCTGGAATCTTATTTAGAGATAATATTTTACCAACAATAGTAGAAACTTTCTTTCCTTGGGACCCTCGGCATGCTGTTATACATTACATAAAGAATCTGTGGGCCTAATTCATGTCTGTACGCAGTGGGCGATTATCACGCAATGGAGCGATTATCAGCAGGCTACGCATGAGCTGCCTATCGCATTGTACATGCGTCAAGGTGTTGCTGCAATCCCGCTCACAATGGGGATTCCATTGCAAGGTGATTGACAGGAAGTGGCCGTTTGGAGGCGTTAACGGGGAGATTACGGAGAGTATTTGGGATAATGCAGGAATGCCTTCCCCTTTTTCGTGCGAGGTTATACATGCAAATACATGGCCTCTGAGTCAGTGCTGTGTCCAGTCTGCATAGCCACAGATCAACCCCTAACCCCAATGTTCCTTGCTTTTGCCTATATTCTGCTAATGTGTACGCAATTGCGAATGAGTTTGTGGTAGCTCCGGTGTTGCATCTCTTTTCTTTGTGGATGGCAGAGTCAGTTGATAATCTTAGCGATAGCCTAGAAAATCGCATTTGATAATGCATTAGCGTACAGCATGAATTAGGCCGTGTTTGTAGAGAAAACAACTGATGACCTGAATACATTGGGTGAGATGCAGCAAGCAGAAAACTGCGGTCAAACCTCCAAAAATGCTGGTGCCGGAGGTTTGACCACGTACTACATATGCACCGAGCCCCGGAATGCGATAAATTCCGGGGCTCAGATGCTATGGACAACGCCATCTTCAGATGGCGCTGTCCAATAGAAGCCTGTGGGCTTTTATCGCACCTGCCCGCTGTGTGGGATCCCTCCAAGCACCCCCAGTGGCACGCGCATCACTCGACGCATGCACGGATAGGACGTCGGGTGCTAAACCCCGAAGTCTTATCATCACAAAGGACAGCTCTCGATGTGTGGTGTGAAAGGGGTAAGTCCAGAATTCCCCGGTCGCTTGACCTGGTATTTCAACCCGGGAATAAAGTAGGGTTATTCCCGGGTTATTAATGGGTCAGGCGCAGTGTGAATCGATTGCTGGGTCAATGTGACCTGGGACCCATTCACAGTATAAGGAGAGGCGGCGTTAGACGGACACGCGGCGCTTGGTGAGGATCTGATCTCCAGGTGCCGCCTCCGCACATGTCACTGCGGATGTCAACAACTCTGCAATTTTCCAGGTTGGTGGCACCAGTCTGAAAGGGGTCTCGCGCGGGAAGGACCCATGTACAAGTCTCGGGTGTGTCCCGGTTTTGCGATCTGAAAGCAGTATACTCTCTCGTCTCTGTAATGTTACACAAGTAGGCCGACCATTGTGGCCAGGACAGCAGTATACGATTTGCTAGAACCGTGCACACTAAATACCGACACAACTGTGCAGCACTGGTATCCTAAAGTATACTATTTGCAAATTACTATATTTGTCTATATTTTTTTACAAGGGTGCAGTGTGAAAAGTCCACATTCAGAATGTCTACACCAGAATGCTGACATGGACATTAGGTCAAATATGTCAAATGTCGACATTCGCGAATGTCAACATAGCCAAAATGTGACATGTTCACAATTCCAGCAATTAACACGTCGACACCAGCATGTCGACATACCCTAGTAGTAACGTAAAAATGTACTGCCGATATTTAAGTGTTGACATGCTAAAGGTCGGCATTATAAACAGGTTGACATTTTGACCACGCTGACGTTTGTGAATGTCCACATTTTACGCGTTAACCTAATGTCATGTCGGCATTCTGACTGTCGTTATTGTAACCGGAACCCCTATTACAATGGTTCTCTTTGTTTTACTGTCACAATTTCCAGGGGAACTGAAGGAGATTAAGCAGGACATTTCCAGCCTCCGCTATGAGCTCCTTGAAGAGAAATCGCACAACACAGAGGACCTTGCGGAACTCATCCGGAAGCTCGGAGAGAGGTTATCCATTGAGCCTAAACAACAGTAGAACAACAAATGACGTGCGTGATGGGCCGGTGCCACGCAGAAGCATTGTGCACCCACGTATGTAAGCCCTGGGACCCCGGGATGTTCATTATAAGCTCCGTATTCCTGGTGCCTGGTGACATTCTACATCTGCTATCTGCGGAGTTCCCACGGCTGTAGCATCCAAGCTCCACCGGTGGGACGTCAGCCTGACCCATATGGTCACCTACACATCTAACTATGGGGGTCATTCTGAGTTGATCGTTAGCTGAAAATGTTCGCTGCGCAGCGATGAAGCAAAAAAGGCACTTATGCGTATGCGGCACAATGCGCACGCGCGACGTACTTTCACAACGGCCGATGTAGTTTTACACAAGCTCTAGCGAAGCTTTTCAGTCGCACTGCTGGCCGCAGAGTGATTGACAGGAAAGGGGGGTTTCTGGGTGTCAACTGACCGTTTTCAGGGAGTGTTCAAAAAAATGCAGGCGTGCCAGGAAAAACGCAGGCGTAGCAGGGCGTGTTTGTGACGTCAAATCCGGAACTGAACAGTCTGAAGTGATCGCAAGCACTGAGTAGGTTCGGAGCTACTCTGAAACTGCACAATTTGTTTTTGTAGCCGCTCTGCGATCCTTTCGTTCGCACTTCTGCTAAGATACACTCCCAGAGGGAGGCGGCATAGCGTTTGCACGGCTGCTAAAAACTGCTAGCGAGCTATCAACTCGGAATGACCCCCTATGTGCAAGTGTTTTCTCTCAAAAGATCATATATTTTGATTAGTTCATGGATTTACAGTATCTGACATTGTACAGACATTTTCGCTGGATGACAAATAGAGATATTAAAGATATTACTAGGCTGGAGTATACAATATTACTGTATTTAATTCTAAGAATCAGCAGGATTGTGATGGCATCCGTCTTGTAAAGTAATAATCACCGTATAATATTTAGTGACCTAACTTTCTAAATATATAGATGTTTATATAGACAAAGCCATATACAGTAACTATTTAAGTTATGATCATTGTACATTAACTGCAAAAAAAAAGTATACAGTATACAGTACCTTTTATGTAAGATTTACCTTATACATAGGAACTCAATGTACAGAAATAAAGCTGTATTTTTATTTGTAAAAACTTTGAGTTAATAAAGCTTTATTTACTAAGCCAAAAACATTCAGTGAATACCGGGATCTGGTAACATACTTATGTTGTGTCATAGTGAGTACTATTGCTGTTTTTTTTTATCTCTGCAATCTAATTGAGTTACTAATTAATATTTGCCAATAAAATTACCAAGAAGTCGCCCTGTGCCCGTTTCCCCAGAGCCGTAACTTGTCACTGACATATTTACCTGTAATACGGAAATACTGTACATGCTGGTAACCGCATTACCCATTTAATTTGAAGTAAGACTTATATTAAATGCTGCAGGTCCTGGCTTCCTAGCAAATTATTCACCAATTTATTGCAGGTCATAAAAACCCCAGAAATTTTTTGATGAGCGAGTGCTTGAATAGTTGTGATTAGCGCTAGAGTCTACTGTACTCCTAGTACTGTCTACTGTACTCCCAGTATTGGGTCTACAGTACTGTGTATACAGTGCTAGAGTCTACTGTAATCCTAGTACTGTGTCTACAGCGCTAGAGTCTACTGTACTCCTAGTACTATCTACTACACTCCTAGTATTGGGTCTACAGTACTGTGTATACAGTGCTAGAGTCTACTGTAATCCTAGTACTGTGTATACAGCGCTAGAGTCTACTGTACTCCTAGTACTATCTACTACACTCCTAGTATTGGGTCTACAGTACTGTGTATACAGTGCTAGGGTCTACTGAAATCCTAGTACTGTCTGTGTTTACTGTACTGCTAGTACTGTGTTTACCGCGCTAGAGTCTTCTGTACTCCTAGTACTGTGTCCACAGCGCCTTGATCTACTGTGCTCCTAGTACTGTATCTACAGCGCTAGAGTCTACTGTACTCCTAGTAATGTCTACTGTACTCCTAGCAGGGGCGTCGGAATGGGGGGGGGCAAGGGGGCAGCTCGCTCCCCCCAAAACAGGAGAGAGGCGCCATCCAGCCGGAGCCGCACACCAGTGTAGCCGCCACCAGCAGCTTCAGCGCTGCTCGCGCTGTATTAGCAGCAGTGCATACGGCACTGTTACTATATTACTTGACAGAGCAGGCAGCGCTGAAGCTGCCTTTCCCATGTGCTCCGCCCAGCGCTGGCCCACGGGCTACACAGCCGCGCAGAGCGCCGGTCAGTGGAGGGCACTGCTGCTGGTAGTGGGTGAGTCACCTTCACTCACTGCGGCCGCCCGCCCACCAGATCCCAGCGGCTCCACGGTCCTCCTCTATCCGGCCCTCTCCTCCTGCATGCCTGCCTGTCTGCCCGCTGGCTCCTGCCAGGTGGAACTGCCACAGGAGATGGGGAGATCGTATTTACTGAGGGGAAGGAGAGGCACGCGATGCGCTCTCCTCCCCTCCCCTCGGACACCAGCAGCATGCCCTGTTCGTGGAGCCCAGTGGCGGTGCTAGAACAAGGGGAGTCCAGAAGCGGAGGAGCCGGCAGTGGTGAGCAGCAATACTGTGGGCATATATGTATCTGGCACTGTGGGGCATATCGGGATCTGGCATTGGGGATATATATTTATCTGGCTCTGGGGGCATATAGAGTATGTATCTGGCACTGAGGATATAGATTTATCTGGCACTGTGTGGCATATATGTATCTGGCACTGTGTGGCATATCTGTATCTGGCACTGTGGGGCATATCTGTATCTGGCACTGCTGGGGGGGCATATCATGTGCATCTGGCACTGCTGGGGGGCATATCGTTTATTTGGCACTGCTGGGGGGCAAATCATGTGTATCTGGCACTGCTGGGGGGCATATCATGTGTATCTGGCACTGCTGGGGGCAAATCATGTGTATCTGGCACTGCTTGGGGGCATATCATGTGTATCTGGCACTGCTGGGGGCATATCATGTGTATCTGGCACTGCTGCAGGGCATATCATGTGTATCTGGCACTGCTGGGGGCATATCATGTCTATCTGGCACTGCTGCAGGGCATATCATGTGTATCTGGCACTGCTGGGGGCATATCATGTGTATCTGGCACTGCTGGGGGCATATCATGTCTATCTGGCACTGCTGCAGGGCATATCATGTGTAGCTGGCACTGCTGGGGGCATATCATGTGTATCTGGCACTGCTGGGGGCATATCATGTCTATCTGGCACTGCTGGGGGCATATCATGTGTATCTGGCACTGCTGGGGGCATATCATGTGTATCTGGCACTGCTGGGGGCATATCATGTGTATCTGGCACTGCTGGGGGCATATCATGTCTATCTGGCACTGCTGGGGGCATATCATGTGTATCTGGCACTGCTGGGGGCATATCATGTGTATCTGGCACTGCTGGGGGCATATCATGTGTATCTGGCACTGCTGGGGGCATATCATGTGTATCTGGCACTGCTGGGGGCATATCATGTCTATCTGGCACTGCTGGGGGCATATCATGTCTATCTGGCACTGCTGGGGGCATATCATGTGTATCTGGCACTGCTGGGGGCATATCATGTCTATCTGGCACTGCTGGGGGCATATCATGTGTATCTGGCACTGCTGGGGGCATATCATGTCTATCTGGCACTGCTGGGGGCATATCATGTGTATCTGGCACTGCTGGGGGCATATCATGTCTATCTGGCACTGCTGGGGGCATATCATGTGTATCTGGCACTGCTGGGGGGCATATCATGTCTATCTGGCACTGCTGGGGGCATATCATGTGTATCTGGCACTGCTGGGGGCATATCATGTCTATCTGGCACTGCTGCAGGGCATATCATGTGTATCTGGCGCTATACTGGAGACATTATGTGTAAGGAACACTACTGTGGCTGTTATGTGTAAGGCTGCTAATTGTGTGTGTAGAGGGGGTGTGAAAATGTATTTATTTATAGTTTGACAATATGAAGTTGCAAGGCCACGGCCATTTTTCCAGGAGCACGCACGCCTTCGGCGTGCACATGGGAGGGGCGCTTCAACATTTTCTCGCTCGGGGTGGTAGTAGGCTTGGAGCCGGACCTGCATTCCAGGTTACAATACATTGTATTCAGGATATATCCATATACAGAGACAGTCACATGACTAGTGTCACATAACACAGAGACCTAAGCACTTACACATATACAGTATATAGGGAAAATAATAAAGATGCATGTATACATATTATCCAAGGGTGCCGGGGAACACAGAGAAGCGCTATCGTTGAAAGTATTAGTTGTACAATTTATTTTAAAAATTCTACATAACAATATAAAAACAATTATCCTAAACCTTTAGAAAGTGATTAAAAAATATGTACTCAGCACTCTGAATACATTGTAACTATTGTTAGAGTTTGTATCAATTGATGTATACACTAGAAAGCTCCCTTAAGTGTATTATAACTGTATCAACCTTTGCTCTTGGTTGTAAAACTCTAACACTTCTGATGAAACAGCCCCGGACTTGAGGCTGAGAAACGCGTCAAGTATCCTGCTCATTTTCCTACTGACCGCTTATTTATTGTACAATTAATACTTTCAATGACAGCGCTTTTCTGTGTTTTTTACTGATCGTAGATGTGCTAAATTTAGCACATCTACGATCAGACTAGCACAGGGCTAGTCTGCCCCGCATGTCAGGCCCTACTCCGCCGCACAAGTTCAAAAGCATTGCACAGCAGTGATGCTTTTGTACTTGAAGAGTAGCTCCCTACCAGCGCAGCTCCTCGTGCGATGTCACGCAGCCGCCACGGGCCTGCCCCCCGCATGGTCCGGGCACGCCTGCATTGCCCGTACCGCGCCCCTAAAACGGCGCCCAAATGCCGCCGGCCCGCCCCCTCCCTCCCGGCGACCACCTCTGCCTGTCAATCAGGCAGATGCGATTGCAGGGCTGAAAAGGCAGTCGGCTGTCTGGCATGCGGCTGGTGTGCGAAAACGCACATCAGCGATCAGGTCTGAATTAGGCCCCTAGTCTACTGCACTCCTAGTACAGTGTCTACAGCGCTACAATCTACTGTACTCCTAGTACTCTCTACTGTATCCCTTGTACTGTATCTATGGCGCTAGAGTCTACTGCACTCCTAGTACTGTGTCAACAGTGCTAGAGTGTACTGTATTCCTAGTACTGTCTACTGTACTCCTAGTACTGTGTCTACAGCGCTAGAGTCTATTGTTCTCCTAGTACCGTCTACAGCTAGAGTCTACTGTACTCCTAGTACCGTCTACAGCTAGAGTCTACTGCACTCCTAGTACTGTGTCAACAGTGCTAGAGTGTACTGTATTCCTAGTACTGTCTACTGTACTCCTAGTACTGTACTGTGTCTACAGCGCTAAATTCTACTATATTCCTAGTACTGTGTCTACAGCGCTAGAGTCTACTGTTCTCCTAGTACCGTCTACTGTACTCCTAGTACTGTGTCTACAGCGCTAGAGTCTACTGTTCTCCTAGTACCGTCTACTGTACTCCTAGTACTGTGTCTACAGCGCTAGAGTCTACTGTTCTCCTAGTACCGTCTACAGCTAGAGTCTACTGTACTTCTAGTACCGTCTACAGCTAGAGTCTACTGTTCTCCTAGTACCGTCTACAGCTAGAGTCTACTGTTCTCCTAGTACCGTCTACAGCTAGAGTCTACTGTACTCCTAGTACTGTGTCTACAGCTAGAGTGTACTGTACTCCTAGGGCCTAATTCAGACCTGTTTGCAACAGCAAATTTGTTCTCTAATGGCAGGGCTGAAACTAGGATTTCCGTCACCTGGGGCTAGGCTGTAATTTGCTCCCCCCCCCCCCCCCCCCAGCCCCTCCAGCACCCCCCCCCCCCCCCCCCCCAAAATAAATAAATAAATAAGCAAACAAACCCTATCAGGCTAAAATAGTCAGATTATCATAAATTTCGAAAATTAGAGGGGATACTTTTGGACAATATTCCCCTATGTGTCCCAAATGCCCTATTTGTCACATGCCCCCCCCCCAGCAGTGTGTTCCACTACATGCCCCCCCTGTGTGTCCCCATACATTGCACTATATCACTGCACAACATTCCCATATCCACTGCACTACATCACTATACTACATCCCCTACACGCTGAACTACACCACTACACTACAGCGTGTCCTCTTAATGGTGTGTAGCCGGCAGCTTGTTATCGGTTGGTGCTGGGCAGAGCCGGCCTTAGCTATGTGCAGGATAGGCATTTGCCTAGGGCATCCAAGCATGTCTAGGGGCATCTAAGCATGTCCCTACAGTATCTCATGCTGGGAGGGACAGTCTGCAAACTAACTGTTACTTTCCAAATGTATTCAATCAGTACTTGTATACACTGCTGTTTACATTTGTCAAATAGAATGCACACTGTCCCTTAAAGTTCATTAAACTCCCTCCGACATGCTTGAATGACCCTGACTTGTGAGACGACAGCAGAATTCTGGTAACTGCAATTCCTGGACATGTGACATTTTCACTGACTAAATAAGGCTATTACTGGATGGCTCCTCATGATACCACATGTGTATTTTTGAAGACTGCTTCACATAAATCTGACATCACCTATACACCTATACTGCTTGTGCACATGGGGGAGGGGGACCCTGCCATCCTGTGTGTTTTCCCTTATCCCTGTGCAAACCCCAGGTGTCTGCAGGGACATAACATGGACAGTGTTCTCCCCACACTTTATTTCCTAGTCAGTCCATGCCGTAAAATTCCCCTGCCATCCAGTATTGTAACGTGGTCAGTAAGTTATATGAAACATATATGAAACATCAATGCAGCGTGACTTTCAGACACGTCAGACTGGAGGGCAGAGCATATTGCTCCCACAGTATAAAATAAAGGGCATGCAGTTGCCGGGAGTAACATACACCAGCAAATACACTGAACAGTGAAGAGAATGGACAGTTGCTACCTGTTTGATAGTGGTCTTTTTGTTTAACCAGCAAGTGTAACAGTATCTGGACATTGCTGCCATCTGTTTCCAACGAGCAAGCGAAAATAAAGGGTGAGGCTTGCAAAGGATGGCATACCCTGTGAGGTCACATCCCTTGTATGGGTGCCCCTTTAACAGGTGCGAGCACAAGCACACACCCACCCATCCTGCCACCCCCATCTCACAAAACGCAGTCATAAGTTTTATTTTAAAAAAGCCACTAGTATTACTAATGTGGGGCATATGTGTAAGGTGTATTACTGTGTGGCATTATGTGTATTATGGGCATTACTAATGTGGATCATATGTGTAAGGTGCATTACTGTGTGGAATTATGTGTATTATGGGCATTACTGTTTGGCATTATGCAGGCTTGAACTGGCCTACAGGGTAACCCCCACTTGGGCCCCACTGCCTGAGTGTTGCTGGGTCAGATGTAGAACTAGCGGCGGTGCTAGGGGGCACCAGACAATATTTTGCCTAGGGCATCAAATTGGCTAGGGCCAGCTCTGGTGCTGGGCAGGCAGCCGGGATCATAGCCTGCTAAAAAACACAGCACCAGCAGCTCACTTCTATAGCTTGCACGGTGCACCGCACGCTAGTCGCAGCACTGCATGGCAAAGAAGGGAGTTTAAGACAGTATCCAGCATAGTAGAGATCCCAGGTACAGGAGCTCACCTGCACAGTGTCGGAGCCAGCTGTGGACAGACAGGTGGGTCAGAGACACTGCCCCGTGAGCCGTCTGCTGTCTCACTGGAGCAGTACAGCACTGCTGGTATAAAAAAAACTCCTGCTCCTCTGTAACTCCTCGGCGACCCCTCAAATCCTGCACCCGGGGCGCATGCCCCCTTAGCACCCCCAAAGTTTCGGCCCTGCTAATGGGCAAAACCATGTGCACTGCACGGGGAGCAGATATAACGTGTGCAGAGAGAGCTAGATTTGGATGGGGTGTATTCAAACTGAAATCTAAATTGCAGTGTAAAAATAAAGCAGCCAGTATTTACCCTGCACAGAAACAATGTAACCCACCCAAATCTAACTCTCTCTGCACATGTTATATCTGCCCTACCTGCAGTGCACATGGGGCCTAATTCAGACCTGATGGCCAGGCTGCGTTTTCGTACAGCCTGCGATCAGGTCTAAACTGAACATGCGCATGCACCGTAATGCACAGGCGCAGTGCACGGGTACAAAGCGGATCGCCGCTCAGCGATGGCTTTGTGCGAAGAAGGCATTCGCACGGGCGTTCGCAAGTTGATTGACAGGAAAAGGGCGTTTGTGGGTGGCAACTGACCGTTTTCAAGGAGTGGTTGGAAAAACGCAGGCGTGTCCAAGTGTTTGCAGGGAGGGTTCCTGAAGTCAATTCCAGTCCCGGACAGTAAGTCCTGGGCTGTGCAGAGCCTGCACAAGATCTGTTTGCACAGCTCTGCTACACATGCACTCCCCCTGTAGGCGGCGACTATCTGATCAGGTCTGAATTAGGCCCATGGTTTTGCCCATTAGAGAACAAATTTTCTGCTGCGATCAGGTCTGAATTAGGCCCCTAGTACTGTGTCTACAGCGCTAGAGTCTGCTGATCAAAGATGGCGCCGCAGAAGGCTGCCTTGGGGCAGTGCAGCTCCACCAAACTACCCACTTCCAGACCCTCTTGTCTCCCCCAGCCCTTGTCTACCCTCCCTGCGAAAGCAATAACCAAGCACAGCAGAGATGTCCTCCTGAGCTGGAGCTCAGCCCCCTCTGCTTACCTCCTGGCTGTCCCCATCGGAGAGGCTGGCGGGCGGATCAGCGGCCCTCACAGACCGTGCTGCCATTGCTGCCCTGTACGCTGACGAGCCAGCCAATTCCTATGGGTTAGATAAATTCCTATTGGATAAAGCTATTCAGGGTTATGGTGCTTAGTTACGCATTAGAGTTAATATACCTAGTCCTAACATAAAAGTAGCTAGTCCTATAATAAGACTCCATGGGAGACCACAAATAGGTTGAACTCGATGGACAATTGGCTTTTTTCAACCTTAGTTACTATATTACCATGTTACGTTATGTAGCCGGCTGAGTGGCGGCCGTGCCCCCCGGGAATTCGCGCTGCGCCAGGCAGGCAGATCGGCTTTCCAGGCGAGGTGCTCGAAGAGTCAGTGGCGACGTGATGATCCCCCCGGGCAGCGTGGCAGGCCCTAGCCGAGACTCGGCCCAGCTGCAGCCCCTGCAGAGTGCGACATTCAGGTTGCTCGGGTGGTGGCCCCCGCTGACTGCTCCATCCAGGACATCCTGGCCCCCAGTCGACCCTGCTCCCGGCGATCCCCACATGGCCCCCAGCGCCGGCCCTGCTGCCCACACCCTGGCTAAGCCCGTCTGAGCCACCGGCGGGCGGATTGGCAGCTCCTGCTGCAGAGGATGCGGGCGACCACGCAGCACAGCACACAGCACACTCCAGCGGAAGGATGGAACATCACCCCCGACGACCCGTCCAGAGATGCAGCGGAGCTGTTATTTCCCCCCGCAAGCCACTACTCCTTGGCCATCCTGGCCCCCAGGTGACCCAGCACCCGGCGACCCCTCATGCGGCCTCTGGTGGACGAACTGCAAGCACGGCAGTGAGAGCCTTAGCCACTGTGCTTCCCCCAACCAATGCGGGAAGCATTCATTCATGAATTCCCCAGTGAGTCCCGGCCTTGTGCCAGCTCGGCTGCGCCCCCCCCCTCCATCCGATGTGGCAGCCTAAACAGGTTCCGGCCTACCCTCCTACCTGGCCACGGCTCCCTCTCGCCAATGTGCTTCACCCGGCCAGCATGACCAGCACGGACAATGCCCCAGTGAGTCCTGGCCCTATGCTGGCCTGACAGCAGCCCCCCAACGTGGCACGGCAGCGCCACCCCCTCCGCTTCCCCCAGACCTGATGTCCCTACCTCCAGTTGCCCATGCAGAAGAGCCCGCAGAGGTGCACTCCGCAGACAGAGGTGACACCCTGGACAGTAGAGGAGGACCCAAATGCTGCAGTGACCGCAGTCCCCAAGGAGACCATCCCTGCACGAATGTCCGGGCGAGTGCCCCGGTGGCACATGACCCCCGTAACTGTCACGGAAGTCCCAACATCGACCCTTGCAGTAGACCATGGGCTAGAATGAAAATGAGAGGCCATCACACGGGCACCCTTGTGAAGTGGTGGCGGAAGGGGCACCGGTCAGCACTCCCTGTGATCCTGCTCTCAAATGTGCGCTCATTGGTGAACAAGCTCAACTAATTGTCCCTCCTCCTGGGCAGTGCGAGGTCAGGCATTGCTGGGTCATTGGTCCTTTGCTTCATGGAGACGTGGCTAGATGACCTCATTGCTGACCCCCCGGTATCCCTGCCGGGCTTTGGTTTTTACAGAGGAGATTCAGGGAAATCGAAGGGCGGCAGCATCTGTTTCTACATCAACGAAAGGTGGTGCACCAATGTCACGAACTTAGGCAAATGATGCAGCCCCCACCTGGAGACGCTATGTATCAACTGCAACCTCTTCTACTCCCCCAGGGAATTTTTCTCAATTGTCCTTGTGGGAGTGTACATCCACCCACAAGCCTGCGCAAATGAAGCCCTGCATCACCTGGCCGCCTGCATATCAGACATAAAGCAAAAACACCAGGACTCTCTGCTTCTTGTGCTGGGCGACTTCAACAGGACCAACCTAAATCAGGAACTACCAAAGTTCAAACAACAAGTGACGTGCCCAACCAGGGAAGGGCGCATCCTGGACCACTGCTACACCACCCTCAAGTCTGCCTTCCGGTCAATCCCTGGTGCTGCTCTTGGTCTATCTGACCACTGTCTTCTCCACCTTCTCCCCACATACTGTATACGCAGAAGCTGAAGCTGCTAAGCCTGTTGTCAGAGCAGTCAAGAAATGGACCATTGAGGCTAAACTGAAGCTCCAGGCCTGCTTCGACTGCACGGACTGGGGTTATTTTGAAGCCGCAGCAACGGATCTGAACGACCTGACTGACACGATAACATCCTACATCAGATTCTGTGAGGACACGTGTGTACCTACCAAGACCTATCGCATCAACAACAACAACAAGCCATGGTTCAAAACCCAGCTCAGCCATCTTCGTCAGGCAAAAGAGAAGGCATACAGCAGTGGCGACAGAGCACTATTCAACCGCGCTAGGAACTTTCTAACGAAAGGAATCAGGCTGGCTAAAATGCAGTTCTCGGATAAGCTGGCAACAATCTCCCAACCAATGACCCCATATCCGTATGGAAAGGAATGCAGGCCATCACCAACTACAAGAAAACACCTAAGCACTCCGCAATGCACTATAAGCTAATAGACGAGCTGAACCTCTTCTATTGCAGGTTCGATAAAGAAGACCCCCCACGAACCAAACCACCTCCCCACCACTGACCTCTCCGGTTGCCAACCCCAGGTATTACAGATTGGCCTTGAGGAAGTGGAGGAGATGCTCAAGAGGGTCAATCCCAGGAAGGCACCAGGTTCTGACGGGGTGTCACCATCCACCTACCATCACAAGCCTAAATGACTACAGACCGATAGCACTGATGTCTGTGGTCATGAAAGTGTTCGAGCGCCTGGTACTGAACCACCTAAAAGTTGTGACCAGCCCCCAACTAGACCCCTTTCAGTTCACCTATCGAGCGAATCAGTGCGTTGAGGATGCTGTCAACCTGGGCTTGCACTACATTCTGCAGCATCTGGACACGCCTGGGGAGGGTCCTGTTTGTCGACTTCAGCTCAGCCTTCAATACAATCGTTCCCAGCATCCTCTACCCCAAACTTCTCCGCCAAGAGGTCCCGGAAGCTACCTCTTCCTGGATAGTAGACTTCCTGACAGATAGAAAACATGTGGTCAAAGCGGGAGAATTCTCCTCCCAAGCACTGTTCATCAATACTGGGGTCCCACAGGGCTGTGTCCTCTCACCCCTGCTCTTCTCTCTGTATACTCACGATTGCTTCTCTGAGTCTCAGTCAGTTAAAATCATAAAATTTGCAGATGACACCACCGTCATCGGCCTCATTAAGGATGGGGACGAATCGGCGTACAGACGGGAAGTGGACCAGCTGACCCGGTGGTGTAGCTGCAACAACCTCGACCTCAACCCACTTAAAACTGTCGAGATGGTAGTGGACTTTAGGAAGAAGCCAGTTGGAGTTCCCCCACTAATCATAGCCGACAACGTGGTGTCGCTAGTGGACTCAAGTTCCTGGGGACCACAATCTCCCGAGACCTCAAATGGGGGCTCAATGCTAAGGCCATCATCGTAAATGCGCAGCAGAGGCTGTTCTTCCTAAGGCAACTTAAGTTCAACATCCCACAGAAGTTCCTGCTCCTCTTCTACTCCGCAATTGTAGAATCTGTACTGTGTTCCTCGATAATCATCTGGTATAGTTCCGCCAGCAAGAGAGATAAATGCAGTTTCAGGTCAGGTCTGCAGAGAAGATCATCAGAGTGGACCTTCCCCCTGTCCATGATCTGTATCTGTCTAGAGCCAAAAAATGGGTGAGTAGGATAGTTAAGGACCAGCTTCACCCTGACCACGGCACGCACAACCTGCTACCATCTGGCAGACGATACAGGGCCATTCCCACCAGATCCAACAGAAACCTCAAAAGCTTCTTTCCTCAAGCAGACCACCTGCTGAACTCCTGACCAACCGACCCCCAGTCGATCTATTCTATTCTTCTGCACGTAATGAACACTCTGTTCCTCCCTTCTTTGTTTACTTGCTCCCTTCGTGTTTGCTGCACTGGAAACCGAAAACAAATTCCTAGTATATGCAAGTATATCTGGCCAATAAAGCTGATTCTAATTCTGTACTCCAGGTACTGTGTCTACAGCGCTAGAGTCTACTGTACTACTAGTACTGGGTCTACAGCTCTAGAATCTACTGTACTCCCAGTCTACTGTACTCCTAGTACTTTGTCTACAGTGCTAGAGTCTACTGTACTCCTAGTACTGGGTCTACAGTACTAGAATCTACCTTACTCCTAGTACTGGGTCTACAGCACTAGAATCTTCTGTACTCCTAGTATTGGGACTAAAGTGCTAGAGTCTACTATACTTCTAGTACTGGGTTTACAGTGCTAGAGTCTTCTGTACTGAGTCCATTTGAGGCTGCATTTGGCCATCATTGCTTGCAGGCACCTGCTTTTCAGCTAACCAGCCACAGAGGGAGCATTGGTAATGCTGTCCAAGAGGAGCACTCAAACTGAATTTTTAGTCAAACTAACCAATTAGTTTGGGCAGGTTAATCCGCCACATGCTGCAGAAACTGACTTTTCTTGTGCGGAAAAGAGCAACAACAAAAAAAGAGAATCCCCCTCTCTCTTCAAACTTGTATTGGAGAACTAAGGCATTACCTACGTCATAGATATACCAAACACTATTGAAATTTACTGTCAACCTGGCATTTTGATTTCTGGAATACACTGCTTTTTTGGAGGCAGGGTCTCCTCATTAAAATCTGAAGTGAATGATGTAGAAAAAGTATTTATTATATAATGTGCACAGAATTTATAGACCAGTAAACCCAAATAAAATAAAATTACTTGATTGACTTTGTGCTGGGTCGTCCAGACTGTCGACTCCTTCAACTACTCCTTCAACAAAGATCCAGGAAATATGTATTCCAATCTTCTCCTCCCAACTTTTACATTTGATTTGTATATGTGGCCGTCCCCCAGTTCCCTTCTGATGTCTGGCTAATTTGACAATTTAGTTTTTTGTAAACCTCTTGCAGTCCCTGAAGCATCTTTTTACAATTATCTGTTGCACTCATGTCAAAAATTATTCGTGACATGGGTGCAACAGAATTAATAGCATCTTCAATGCTTCTCCATATTGCATTTTTCCTTTTGTGAGGTGCTTGCTGACTCAGATGACCTACTAAATAATCATAGTTCTCCAGAACTCGTTCAATTAAGATCTAATTTTCCTCAGTGGCGAATCGGGGAGCTCTCCTACTTCCAGAAGCCTCCTCTTCACCAATGTCAGCGTCAGCTGTAGAAATTGGGTGTGACAAAAACACCATTTTTTTCTTTGCAAATATGGTTGAGGTGCTGTCCACTCATTCCCCACTGCTAACGATTTCTTTGTCACTAGCCGTTACTGTGGGGGAAAAAGAAATAAAATAAAAAAATTCCCATACTTGCAGAAAATCAGGCATAAAAATAAATATAGCATCATGGAAAACTCTGGAGTCAAATAATTTAGAAAAATCATTGCAAGTAAAACGTACATAAATATAGTGCACTTTAACGCTAAACAGGGAGCAAGGGACTTATTTTTTTTCAAATGACCAGATCCTGCAGGATGCGCAGTGAGTCAGAGATCTGCATGCACCACAGCCAATACAGAAATGAAATAACATAATAAACCTCAATGTTCGCCATGAACATAGCTGCAAAGAGGCAAGAAGTATGATACTTGCAAGTCAAATGGTAAGTCCACTACATCAGAAGGAGTAGCAGATGGCCTTGGAAGAGAGTCCACAAATGTTTTTGCTGGGGCTACCAAGTTTAAGAAATATTGTTTACCATCATGGTGCACATGGATCTTGGTAGGGTATAGTACTGCGAAACATATCCCATTTTCGAACAACATCTTCCATACCGGGGAAAAGTCTCTCCTTTTCATTGCCACTTGGTAGGAGAATTCTTGGAAGAGCAGCAGTTTGTCCGTCTGATGGGAAAACCAGGAGATTTGCGATAAGCTTCCATCACACAGAGTTTCTCCATATAATTAAGAAATTTGAAGATGACAGGCCTGGGTCTGCAATGATCAGCCTGGCAGTCCGGCCCAACACGATGTGCACGCTCAATGAGTATGAAACCTCCTGTAGGTATGCAGCACAAATCCTGAGGCAGCCAGGTAGAGACCAAAAAGATCCTGTTGTTCAACAGATTCTGGAAGGCCGATCAACAGTAGGTTAATCCTACGATTACAATTCTCAAGGTCCTCCAGTTTATCCTGCATGGCAGAAAGTGAAGCCTCCTGAGTATCATTTAGGGGCAGTTGCATTAACCTGGAGAAGGCATAAGGAAGTGATAAACCAGTGATATGTGCAAAGTGATAAAGGCACCAGCCAATCAGCTCAAATATGAAAATTAACAGTTAGGTTGTGATTGGCTGCTGCCTTTATCACCTTGCACATATCACTGGTTTATCACTTCCTTATGCCTTCTCCAGGTTAATACATATGCCCCTTAGTGACTTGGCGGCTGAGAGGTCATTTTCAAGATTGGAAATACATTGCTGTGCCTTGTCAAAATGTGTGCTATGTTTCTTGAGCTGTACCATAGCTGAGTTGTTATTCCTTCAGACCAGCCAACTACTTGGCAAGCAGTGGGGAAAGGAGATCTGAGACTTTGTGCTTTGACCACAGATGCAACCTCTTTGCCACATATTTATCCATGGATATAAAAGCAGAGTCCAAATCACAGATAAGGAATGTGCAATTAATAAATGCAGGCACATGAGTCTCCTGACCAGCAAGGGGAGTAGATAGCAGATACTGCAGTAATCAATAAAGAAGATGGAGTGCACAATGCAGCTGTATAAAAGGTAAATACATCTGTGAATCCAAGGGTAAAGTACACTTTAGAAATCCCAGAGGGGGACAGAATATGGCCCAGGAGGGCTTCAGGGCAGCAGAAGAGTGCAGGGAAGGCAGAAGGGATACCTGGGCAAATCCAAGATGGTGACCATGGGCAGTGGTGCTGCAGCGTGCACCTGAGATCTGGGGAATATGAACCAGTGAGGAGCAGGGGAAGCCACCCTATTTCCCATTGCTGTCTGCTGTGATTGCAGATGTGATCATGGATCACTGTTCCCGGCATTGATAGTGGCAATCAGGTGCTCAGTGTTTGAGGAAGCTGAAAGCTCTGCTAAAACGCAGCCATGAGCTAGGAATACACACTGGAACTCCGCATATGCATTTTGTATGCGTTAATTAAAATGTTATTAATTACATATTATAATTGCGCTTTCATTGTACAATTGATTGCAGAAAAGAACTCAGATGAGCAATGTATACCCACCTGCGGGATACAGAAAGCGGCACGGCAGTAATATACTGTAATAGACTATAAGGAGGCAAAAAAACAAATAATGTAAGGGGCATAAATCAGGGATAAAAATATGGTGCAATGGATTGGTAGGTGGAGTAGGGCCCTAAATCGGTGTTATGTTTAGGGCCCCATGAGGTCTAACTCCTCCTCTGCCTGCATTCCTCATTGGATATAAGAAGGGCTGTGCAGGAATGGTATGTTTTAAGAAACATCTCTAGATGGAGTTATATGCCTTCTTAAGTGCAGAAGTGGAGAAAAGCAGAGAAGAGGCTTTCCTTCGCTGCCCCAGCTAGCTCCATCGCCTCTGCTCACCTGGTGGATCCCACTACCCAGCGCTTCTCCGATCAGCATCGGGCTGACATCACCGGCACTGATCACGCATGCTAAGAACATGCAAACATTTTTCACAAAAACATAAAGAAAAATAATATATAGTTTAGTTCTCCTTAAAGACACACATTTATTTTGTAACTATTTTAGTCTTTTTTTATGATTGCATTAAAGGGGGACTTACAGTACATAAATACAAAGCCTTTAATATAATTCTGCAATTACATTTAATTTGAAGCATTGCAACATGCATTAACAAGGAACTCTGGAGTAATTTTAGCTGTTCTTTACATAATCCTTCCTGTTAGTTCCTTATATACAGTACATGAAGGATATATAATTACTTTTATAAAAGAAAAAAACAGTGAGCGTTCGTTAACTATTTAATGACTATTTTATTCAGAAACTTATACAAATATATATATATATATATTTATATACAATACTGTATATACAATAATTGTATATATTAATTTAGTATAATACAAAAATAAATAGAATTAAATATGCATAATAGGATCATTTGCGCAGTTACAGAACTTAATAAAAAAAATTCTTTACTATAATTTTATGGAGAAAAATTGGACTTGCAAAATATCCAATTTGTTCAGAATCATTTCACAAGTCTTTATAAGCTCTTTATAATAATAGCAAGCTGGGAAAAAATCATTTTCACATTGTAGTTATTAAATTAAAGTTTCACAGACTATGTAATAGAAAATCTCCTGATCAAGACAATATAATACACTTGTATGTTGGTATAGATAATACATAGTAGTAATGGGACTTTGTTACAGTATCAGCCAAAACACTGAACGATTTTAGGGGCATGAACCACAAATATTATTCCCTTTGCGCAAATTTACCAGAGCAGCTAAGAAAATCATACTGTGTTATCGGACCTTACAAACAATGATAGGCCAAACAAAGACATTCTGCAGGCTTGTCATTTCTGTCAGGGTCCTGCACCTTAGCTAACGCCGTTCCAACCTCCGGCCACATACAAGAACCAGGCTTTGATCATCTCCAGCAATGTGTATTTTCGAGGCACACTGAGTTCCCCCTGCACCCCCCCCTCCCTTCCCCCTTAATCTGTCTGTGCTCGGCTCCACTATATATATTGCAGGTAATTGTACAAAAGAAACAATGTGTACATATGTTGCTGCATTGCTTCAAAATTACAGAAAAATAAGGAAAATGGGCGCCCGAAACTTTCAACTTTAAGAGAACCTCCTATTGCTGCACAATTTGGTGAAGAGGGGAAGGTTGCTAACCCCCACAAAACAAGATAAACAAGAAAAAGAGACCAATCTGTGCGCAACAGGATTAATTTCTAAAATATAATAGTTTTATTAATAATCCAAAATATGGATAGAAAGAAATATTAAAATATAATGTATATAAAAATACACAGTATACACTATATAGATCAGAAGTGACCTCACAGTAATGTTGAACAAATTGTAACAAATTTTAAACCATCTGGATCATATAAAAGAACCTGCAATAATACCACAATCACTCTAAACTTAACTCGTGATATAATCACAATAAATCCCTTAATAAAAATCACACTGCAGTACACTGATTCATTAACCGTAAAATGTCCACATATGCTGGCCAGCCTGTATTTAAATGAGGTGTGTTACACCTATAGGTTCATCCAAGGAATCAGTTTATTTTGTATAATTAATGTCTATACCACAGTACTGTGATTAAAACGAAAAAAAGAGAACCATATAGTTGAACCATTTGTATGTCATGCAATTGGGTACCGTTGGTATATAACAAGTGTCTCCTCTAGCTGAGCGGTGAATATCCTCCCCGTGCCACTGATGTAAGGAGCTATTTAGTGGGGATATTTTTGTAGAGTAACCGTCTCGTACTGACACTTATACTTGTGCTGGTTCACTAGCTGGAATCACCCAAGACCTCCATTATCTGTATTCCACGTACCGGCATTCACTGCATCGCCCGGTTGCCACCCAAATAGTGCGGCTGGAATTTCCTTAACAGCCGGTGTCCAAAACACGTTGATACACGGAGTCCCTTTGCAGCGGGTTTAGGGTGTAGTAATTACCCAGCAATTACGGCAGTGGTGGCTGACATTCACCGTACTGCCTGGAAGCTATTCAGCTAGCACGGCTGATTTTACCTTTTGTAGCCGGAGTCCAATATACCGAGATGTGCAGAGTCCCTTGTTGCGGGTTCAGAAATGTTCAAATTACCCAATGATTAGGGCAATAGTGTCACAACTGAGGGCCTGAGCTGACGGGAGGCAGCCTCAGTTGTAGGGGCTGAGATGTACCGGAACCTGGGAGGTTGTATCAGACCCCTGGACATGTAAGTAACATGAATAATAACTGCCCGAAGGCGTGACCACGACAACTTGGATAAAAGTCAATGATGTTTATTATGACAACTCCGCAACACAGCAGCAGTAAAAGAAAACGTAAAAGTCAGCAAAGAATAAATACAGTTCCTGGGTACTACAGGATGGCAGGAGCCACAGGGCACTGGTAGTGTGAGATAGTTCTTATAATCTTCTAGATGGAAAGTCCTTACCAGGCCCGACTGTAGCAATGGAGATAACCCAGGATTGTGCCAGCTGGTGTTCCAGGAAAAGCTGGGTTGCTGAAGATAAAACGGCTGCTGTGGATACTGGCTGGAACCAGACTGTTGTTAGCACGGAGTGGATACTGGCTGGAACCAGTTAAATAATAAATGAACTTGGGAGCGATGAAATATGAACTGAAATGTAGAACTTGAGAGCGGAGAAATAATAATACCGGTGGAGAGTGGTAAAGTGTAGAAAGGACACCGGCCCTTTAAGAGAAGCTGTACTCTGCTGGAAGCTGAGCTGGAAGCAGGTAATGTTGTAGCTGGAAACAGATGAATCCACAATGGATTGGAGAGTCAGGCTACACCGCAGGTGGAATGCTGGTGCGGGTCTCTATGGTGGAAGTCTTGAGACAGGAGCTGGAACCTGGAAGACAATCACAGGAGAGAGACAAACAGGAACTAGGTTTGACAACCAAAGCACTGACGCCTTCCTTGCTCAGGCACAGTGTATTTATACCTGCAGCAAGGAAGGGATTGGCTAGGCAATTATGCAGATTATCAATACTGAGAACAGATTGGTGGAAATGATCAGCTGACAGAATCCAAGATGGCTGCGCCCATGCAGACACTTGGAGGGAAGTTTGGTTTGTAATCCATGTGGTAATGAAAACAGTAATGGCGGCGCCGGCCACCGGAGACAGGAGGCGCCAGGCTGACAGATGCACATCCAACCACGCGGACACAGCGGAGGCCGCGGCTGACGTAATCGCCACTCAGACACTCTGCATGCAGAAGTTCAGGGACGGCGGCGGAGGCCGCGGGAGACGCCATGCCAGGTGTAATATGGCGTTTACTGTGACAGCGTCCCAGAGTGACAGGAGAGGATACAGGAATGTACACATCAGGATAACAGATGGGATCCGGTCCTGGAGCGCTGAGCCAGCCTTAGGAGGCATCTGATGGGTAAGAAATGGCGTCCAGATACCCGGATCGTGACAGCACCCCCCCCTTTAGGAGTGGCCCCAGGACACTTCTTTGGCTTTTGAGGAAACTTGGAATGGAATCTCCGGACCAAGGCAGGAGCATGGACATCAGAAGCATTGGTCCATGAACGTTCCTCAGGACCATAACCCTTCCAGTCAATAAGATATTGTAGTTGACCGTAACGGTGACGTGAGTCCAGGATCTTGGCCACTTCATACTCAACGCCTCGTTGAGTTTGGACTTTCGGAGTTGGAGGAAGTGAGGAATGAAACCGATTCAAGATCAGCGGTTTCAACAGGGAAACATGGAATGTCCTGGGTATTTTTAAGAAGGGAGGCAACTGGAGTCTGTAAGCAACAGGATTGATGACTTGTTCAATCTTGAAAGGACCGATATAGCGAGGTGCAAACTTCATACTGGGAACTCTTAACCTCAAATTCTTCGTGGATAACCATACCCGATCACCCACCTTGAGAGCAGGAACTGCTCGACGCTTCTTATCCGCAAACTTCTTGTACCTGAACGATGCCTTGAGCAGAGCTGATCGTACGCTCTTCCAGATATTGGCAAACTGATGCAAGGTGATATCCACTGCGGGAACAGAAGTTGCTGGAAGCGGTTGGAACTCAGGGACTTTAGGGTGGAATCCAAAGTTAGTGAAGAATGGTGTTGAAGCAGATGAAGAATGATACTGGTTGTTATGACAGAACTCGGCCCAGGGAAGTAATTGAACCCAGTCATCTTGAGAGGAGGACACATAGATGCGGAGGAAGGCCTCCAAGTCCTGATTCACCCTCTCGGTTTGACCATTGGTCTGAGGATGGTAAGCCGTGGAAAACTTTAGCTTGACTTGGAGGACTTGACATAAACTTCGCCAGAATTTGGCTGTGAATTGAACTCCTCGATCTGAGATAATTTCTTCAGGAAGACCGTGGAGTCGGAAGATCTCTTGTATGAATACTTGAGCCAACTTGGAAGCTGACGGAAGACCGGTGAGAGGAATGAAGTGTGCCATCTTGGTGAACCGGTCAACTACCACCCAGATGGTATTGAACTTGTTGCACATGGGTAAATCTGTAATAAAATCCATCGACAAATGGGTCCAAGGTCGACGGGGAACAGATAGTGGAACCAGTTGCCCCGCAGGCGACTGGCGGGATACCTTATGTTGAGCACACTTTGGGCAAGATGCAATAAACTCCAAGACGTCCTTTTTCAGAGTTGGCCACCAATAGGACCTAGAGATAAACTCCAGGGTTTTTTGGATACCTGTATGTCCGGCAAAGCGGGAAGCATGGGCCCAATGCATGAGCTTCTTCCTTAGCATCGGTTTCACAAAACTTTTCCCTGATGGGGGCGTAGAGTCCATCCCTACCGTGGAGAATGCCAACGGATTTATAATAGGATGCTTGTCTGAAGACTCTGACTCATTTTCTTGCTCCCATGAGCGGGAAAGGGCATCGGCCTTGCGATTCTGAGAGCCCGGACAGAACTGGAGTTTAAAGTCGAACCTGGAAAAGAAAAGTGCCCATCTGGCCTGACGAGGGTTGAGACATTGTGCGCCTTTCAGATATAAAAGGTTCTTGTGGTCTGTAAGTATGGTGATTGAATGAGAAGCTCCCTCCAACAGATACCTCCACTCTTCTAGAGCGAGCTTGATGGCTAGCAACTCCTGGTCGCCAATGGCATAGTTGCGCTCAGCTGGGGAGAACTTCCGGGAGAAGAAACTGCAAGGGTGTAAATGGCCATCTTTAGCCCTCTGAGATAACACCGCTCCTACTCCAACGGAGGAGGCATCCACCTCTAAGATGAAAGGAGAGTCGATGTCAGGCTGTTTCAGAACAGGCGCAGAGATGAACCTTTGTTTTAAAAGATGAAATGCTTGCATGGCTTCTTCAGACCACTTGGACGGGTTAGCACCCTTCTTAGTGAAAGCAGTAATAGGCGCCACAATGGTGGAAAAGTCTCGTATAAACTTTCGGTAATAGTTGGCGAACCCTAAGAACCTCTGGACCCCTTTGAGGGTTAAGGGTACCGGCCAATTTTGGATTGCTTGTAGTTTCTCAGGATCCATCTCTAGTCCGGAACCGGACACAATGTACCCTAGAAACGGAATGGACTTGACTTCAAAGACGCATTTTTCTAATTTGCAATAGAGATGATTGACACGGAGACGGGACAGAACCTCTTTAACCCAAAAACGATGTTCCTCTAAATCGTTGGCAAAAATGAGGATATCGTCTAGATAGACCACGACATGACGGTATAGAATGTCTCTGAAGATCTCATTGACAAAATGCTGGAAGACAGCTGGAGCATTGCTCAATCCGAAGGGCATGACGAGGTACTCATAATGTCCGTCACGGGTGTTAAAGGCGGTCTTCCACTCGTCACCCTCACGGATCCGGATGAGATTGTATGCACCTCTCAAGTCCAGCTTTGTAAAGATGGTAGCTCCGCTAACTCTGTCAAAGAGCTCAGTAATCAGGGGTAAAGGATAACGGTTCTTGATGGTAATGTCGTTCAAACCTCTGTAGTCAATGCACGGCCGCAGACCACCATCTTTCTTTTTTACAAAAAAGAAGCCTGCGCCGGCTGGAGAAGAAGAAGGTCGAATGAACCCCTTTGCTAGGTTCTCTTTAATATATTCCTCCATAGAATGCGTCTCAGGCAGAGACAACGGATAAGTTCGGCCTCGAGGTGGAACCTTCCCTGGAACAAGATCAATCGGGCAGTCCCATTCTCTATGAGGAGGAAGGATATCAGCAGAAGCTTTACTGAACACATCCGTGAAATCTTGATATGGAGGAGGTGGAACATCAGACGACATGGGGGAGGAAGAACAGACAGGCAATACTTTAAACAAACATGTCTCAGCACAGGATTTGCGTAGTCGTCCAATCAATTGTAGGATTGTGAAGACGGAGCCACGGAAGGCCCAGGACCACAGGATGTGTGGCTCTTGGAATCACTAAAAAAGAAATAAGTTCGGAATGAAGAACTCCCACTCTCAGACGAACTGGTAGAGTCCTTAAAGAAATAACTGCATCAAAAATTTTGCTGCCATCCACGGCAGTTAAAGAAATGGACGAAGGAAGTCTCTCGGTGGGTAGGGACCACCGTTTAACATAGGCTTCGGTAATAAAGTTCCCAGCTGCTCCGGAATCAAGGAGGGCAATGACGTTCCGATAACGTTGAGCAACTTGAAGCGAGACTGGGAGATTACAATCTTGAGGAGATGGAGAGGAGATCATTACTCCTAGCCGGCCCTCTCCTTGGCGAGCTAGGATTTGGAGTTTCCCGGACGTTTGGGACAGGCATTAATGGTGTGAGACGGAGCTGCACAATAGAGACAGAGAGACTCGGAGAGACGTCTTCGGCGCTCAGCAGGAGTTAAACGGGAACGGCCAAGTTGCATGGGCTCATCTTTAGATGGTGACAGTTGACGAGGAGGAGGAGCAGAAGATTTTGGAGCAGATGATCTTCCACGCCCAGTTGCTCTCTCTCTGAAACGTAAATCAACTTTCGTGCAGAGTGAGATTAGCTCATCTAACTTAGAAGGTAAGTCTCTGGTAGCTAACTCATCTTTAATACGCTCAGATAAGCCATGCCAGAATGCAGCATACAGGGCCTCGTCGTTCCATGCCAGTTCGGATGCCAGGATCTGGAACTGTATCAGATATTGTCCTACAGTACGTGACCCCTGGCGTAAACGGAGAATCTCGGATGAAGCTGAGGTTACCCGGCCTGGCTCGTCGAAGATGCGCCTGAATGTTGACACGAAGGCAGTGTAGGAAGATAGCAGGGTGTCGGACCTCTCCCATAACGGTGATGCCCAATCAAGGGCTGAGCCACTGAGAAGAGAAATAATGTAGGCAATTTTTGTACGGTCACTGGGAAAATTGCCAGGTTGTAGCTCAAACTGAATCTCACACTGGTTGAGAAATCCCCTGCAGAATCTTGGAGATCCGTCAAATTTTGCTGGCGTTGGAAGATGAAGACGTGGAGCAGAAATGTGTAAGGTGGGTGGGGTTATAGCTGGAGTCACTGTGGTTGACGCACCAGACGCGCCTGATCCACGGAGAGTTGTCTGAATCCCATCCAGCCGAGTAGAGAGATCCTGGAGACAGCGGATGATGTGGCCCTGTGCAGCCTCCTGATGTTCTAGTCGGGCTGCCAGTTCTTGCATCGGCCTGGCCGCTTGATCCTGGTCTCCGGCTGGATTCATTAGGTCAGTGCTTACTGTCACAACTGAGGGCCTGAGCTGACGGGAGGCAGCCTCAGTTGTAGGGGCTGAGATGTACCGGAACCTGGGAGGTTGTATCAGACCCCTGGACATGTAAGTAACATGAATAATAACTGCCCGAAGGCGTGACCACGACAACTTGGATAAAAGTCAATGATGTTTATTATGACAACTCCGCAACACAGCAGCAGTAAAAGAAAACGTAAAAGTCAGCAAAGAATAAATACAGTTCCTGGGTACTACAGGATGGCAGGAGCCACAGGGCACTGGTAGTGTGAGATAGTTCTTATAATCTTCTAGATGGAAAGTCCTTACCAGGCCCGACTGTAGCAATGGAGATAACCCAGGATTGTGCCAGCTGGTGTTCCAGGAAAAGCTGGGTTGCTGAAGATAAAACGGCTGCTGTGGATACTGGCTGGAACCAGACTGTTGTTAGCACGGAGTGGATACTGGCTGGAACCAGTTAAATAATAAATGAACTTGGGAGCGATGAAATATGAACTGAAATGTAGAACTTGAGAGCGGAGAAATAATAATACCGGTGGAGAGTGGTAAAGTGTAGAAAGGACACCGGCCCTTTAAGAGAAGCTGTACTCTGCTGGAAGCTGAGCTGGAAGCAGGTAATGTTGTAGCTGGAAACAGATGAATCCACAATGGATTGGAGAGTCAGGCTACACCGCAGGTGGAATGCTGGTGCGGGTCTCTATGGTGGAAGTCTTGAGACAGGAGCTGGAACCTGGAAGACAATCACAGGAGAGAGACAAACAGGAACTAGGTTTGACAACCAAAGCACTGACGCCTTCCTTGCTCAGGCACAGTGTATTTATACCTGCAGCAAGGAAGGGATTGGCTAGGCAATTATGCAGATTATCAATACTGAGAACAGATTGGTGGAAATGATCAGCTGACAGAATCCAAGATGGCTGCGCCCATGCAGACACTTGGAGGGAAGTTTGGTTTGTAATCCATGTGGTAATGAAAACAGTAATGGCGGCGCCGGCCACCGGAGACAGGAGGCGCCAGGCTGACAGATGCACATCCAACCACGCGGACACAGCGGAGGCCGCGGCTGACGTAATCGCCACTCAGACACTCTGCATGCAGAAGTTCAGGGACGGCGGCGGAGGCCGCGGGAGACGCCATGCCAGGTGTAATATGGCGTTTACTGTGACAGCGTCCCAGAGTGACAGGAGAGGATACAGGAATGTACACATCAGGATAACAGATGGGATCCGGTCCTGGAGCGCTGAGCCAGCCTTAGGAGGCATCTGATGGGTAAGAAATGGCGTCCAGATACCCGGATCGTGACAAATAGTAGATGATCCAAATACAGAGGTCACTCCAGAGCTAATACCTAACGCGTTTCTCGACCATCAGCCCCGGTCGTTTCATCAGAGGTAGATAGAGGGAAGTTCCCCTCTAGCCATATTTAAAGCCCCAGACTAATTATCTAAATAAAAACAGCTGCTAGCCTTATTCAACTCTGTGGAGCAAAATTTAAAGTGATAAAGGACCATAAAATTCAAATATACATCCACACAATAGAATTAAATACCAAAATTCTCAGGAATGGAATAGATGACACATAGACAAAATCCCGCATCCATCACTCTTTAAAAATAATCATTTCAGTAATTACATAATTAAATTGATAACGGCACCAATAAGGTACTATAAAATTCCAAACAGTGACATAAATACATACTTTAATATGAATATATACTCAAATAATGAGAATTTGGTTAAATGTTTAGATAATTAGTCTGGGGCTTTAAATATGGCTAGAGGGGAACTTCCCTCTATCTACCTCTGATGAAACGACCGGGGCTGATGGTCGAGAAACGCGTTAGGTATTAGCTCTGGAGTGACCTCTGTATTTGGATCATCTACTATTGCCCTAATCATTGGGTAATTTGAACATTTCTGAACCCGCAACAAGGGACTCTGCACATCTCGGTATATTGGACTCCGGCTACAAAAGGTAAAATCAGCCGTGCTAGCTGAATAGCTTCCAGGCAGTACGGTGAATGTCAGCCACCACTGCCGTAATTGCTGGGTAATTACTACACCCTAAACCCGCTGCAAAGGGACTCCGTGTATCAACGTGCTTTGGACACCGGCTGTTAAGGAAATTCCAGCCGCACTATTTGGGTGGTAACCGAGCGATGCAGTGAATGCCGGTACGTGGAATACAGATAACGGAGGTCTTGGGTGATTCCAGCTAGTGAACCAGCACAAGTATAAGTGTCAGTACGAGACGGTTACTCTACAAAAATATCCCCACTAAATAGCTCCTTACATCAGTGGCACGGGGAGGATATTCACCGCTCAGCTAGAGGAGACACTTGTTATATACCGACGGTACCCAATTGCATGGCATACAAATGGTTCAACTATATGGTTCTCTTTTTTTCGTTTTAATCACAGTACTGTGGTATAGACATTAATTATACAAAATAAACTGATTCCTTGGATGAACCTATAGGTGTAACACACCTCATTTAAATACAGGCTGGCCAGGATATGTGGACATTTTACGGTTAATGAATCAGTGTACTGCAGTGTGATTTTTATTAAGGGATTTATTGTGATTATATCACGAGTTAAGTTTAGAGTGATTGTGGTATTATTGCAGGTTCTTTTATATGATCCAGATGGTTTAAAATTTGTTACAATTTGTTCAACATTACTGTGAGGTCACTTCTGATCTATATAGTGTATACTGTGTATTTTTATATACATTATATTTTAATATTTCTTTCTATCCATATTTTGGATTATTAATAAAACTATTATATTTTAGAAATTAATCCTGTTGCGCACAGATTGGTCTCTTTTTCTTGTTCAAAATTACAGAACCATGACAGTTTAAGAAATTTGCCTGTGATTTTGCATACAGCCCACAATGCTCATGAAAGTGGAGCATTATTTGGACAATTAGTTGCCAGCCCATCAAAATGATTGAACAACATACCAGTAATGTTAGTGCAGCGGCTGTGCACACCCAAACGGAGCAACACCTGAATTGCTCCGACGGGCTATCTAGTGGCCGCCGGCACACTAAACACTTGAATTCTCACTATAGAGGTGTGGAGCAGTGTTAGCCTTTGATTATATAGCATGGTGAGACATATTTATGACAGTAGATTAATGCAGCAATTTAATTCACTAATAATCACTGATGCATGATTGTAATATACCAATTCACTAGGAACCACTGACATCGCTGAGAATAAACATACAACCTACCATCTCATTAGGAACCACTGACATCACTGAGAAATTAATACAACCTACGATTCACTATGTTCCACTGACAATAAGGAGGCAGGAGGTGTTTAGATAACATAAAATAAGATACTAATTTCTAATAAACTGATATCCATCATATGACTCACTTACAATATCATGCATGTCACATGCTAAAATCATTATTATTATTAGCAGTTATTTATATAGTGCACACATATTCCGCAGCGCTTTACAGAGAATATTTGGCCATTCACATCAGTCCCTGCCCCAGTGGAGCTTACAGTCTATATACCCTACCACATGTACACGCACACACATTAATGCTAGGGTTCATTTTGTTAAGAGCCAATTAACCTACCAGTATATTTTTGGATTGTGAGAGGAAACCAGTGAACCCGGAGGAAGCCCACGCAAGCACAAGGAGAATATACAAACTCCACACAGGGCCATGGTGGGAATTGAACCCATGACCTCAGTGCTGTGAGGCAGTAATGCTAACCATTACATCATCCGTACTGCCCAAGATCTTATATTGATCGTGTTGAAAGCTGAGAGAAAGATTGTAAACTAAAGGCTACTTCATCTGTACTCAGTTCAAAAATAATTGTTTTCCCAGTATTTTATTGGCATAGGTTTAATAAAAGTTAGAAATATTATAAGTATTAAAAACAGTCTGAAACAATATATAGTCTAAGTATAATAAAGCATCACTAATACTGTATTTAGGAAAAATCTGCTCCCCTAGCTTGGGGCCACATAGTCGATGCAGTTAATTTACCAGCTGTTGGGATCCCGGCGATCAGAATGGCAATGCTGGTACCCTGGCCGACGACATGCCGCCGGTCAGAATCCCAACCAAAGCCCCGTGTTCCCTCTCGGGTGGTGGTCCGCGGCACCATCCAAGGGGAAATATAATAGTGTGGCGAGCTAATCTAACTCTCTCTGCACATGTTATATCTGCCCCCCCTGCAGTGCACATGGTTTTGCCCAACTGCTAACAAATTTGCTGCTACGATCAGGTCTGAATTACCCCCAGGGATAGGCTATTTAGGGTTGCAGTAGTCACAGGCTCCTCGGTTCCCTAGTTATGACTGACAAGCAGGGGTCAAAGTGAGTTGGAACATGGTAGAACTGCGTTGCATCAGTTCCACTTGGAGATGGAACCAGTTCTGCCTCCTCCGGCTCACCTAACCCAGAATGTCGGGTCGGAGCCGCGCGTCTGCTGACATTGTGTTATCAGGAAGTGCCCGGCTCCCTACCTATAGCGGCAGCCGGAGGCAGGAGCTCACTCTGGCAGTATGCGCTATGGGAGAGACTTCATGTAGTCTCTCCCATAATTCCGAGGAGCGGACGGCCACAAGGAGGGCAGCAGTGGGACCCAGGAGTGGGGTTTAAGGTGAGTATTGTGGCTTTTCTTTTTGTGTGTGTAAGCGGCATAACTACTGGGGTAATACTACATGGGTGCATAACTACAGGGCATTACTACTGGGGGAACTACTACATGGGGCAATACTTCAGGGGGCATTACTACTGGGGGCAATACTACACAGGGGCATTACCACTAGGGGCATTACTACTGGGGGCACTACTACACAGGGGCATTACCACTAGGGGCATTACTACTGGGGGCACTACTAATGAAGGCATTGTATAGGGGTCACTTCGTAAGGGACATCACTCAAGGGGACATAAGGGGCACTACTACTGGGGGCATTACTACTGGGGGCACTACTACAGGGGGCAATACTGCATAGGGGCATTACTACTGGGGCAATACTACTGGGGGCAATACTACACAGGGGCATTACCACTAGGGGCATTACTACTGGGGGGCACTACTAACGAAGGCATTGTATAGGGGGCACTTCATAAGGGGCATCACTCCTGGGGACATAAGGGGCACTACTACTGGGGTCTCTGCATAAGAGACACCACTACTATGGGCTCTACATAATGGTCACTACCTCTGTGGGCACTACCACTACAGTGAACATTGCATAAGGGGCACTACTACTGTGGGAATTCTATAATGGGCACTACTGCTGTGGGCATTATGGGTACTGTATTAGGGGAGCTACTACTGTGGGCTTTCTGCATAAGGGGCACTAAAGTGTGTCACTCACAACATGAATAAGGGACATTACTATGTGGTGTAATGTGAATAAGACTGTGGTACTATGCAGCATAATTTGAATTGGGGGATACTATTGCATGACCATGCCCCTTTCTTTTTGAGGCCACGCCCTCTAGGACCACTTTAAGCACTGCTGACACGTTAAGGAGTTGCAAATAGTGGGGAAAAGCCAGTGCTGCCTATTCCTGCCCCCAAGAATCACGGTCTCTCTCATCTACAGGGTGTCAGCTGGTTAGGTAAGGGCAAAGGCTATGGCTACCTGATCAACGGTGACTCTATCCTCTCTTTACCTCAGCATCACTGGCCAACACCGCGCCTCCTCACTGCGGCTCCCTAGGCGGCTCACTCTCTTCAGGGTCTCTCTGGCAGCCACACAGCAGACCTGTAGGATCTGTTGCACTCCACTGGGTAAATGTATGAAGCTGTGATAAGAGTGGAGAAGTCAGCCAGTGGAGAAGTTGCTTATGGCAACCAATCAGCATTGAAGTAACATTTATAATTTGTATACTATAAATTTGTACAGAGCAGCTGATTGGTTACCATGGGCAACTTCTCCACTGGCTCACTTCTCCACTCTTATCACTGCTTCATACATTTACCCAAGTGGCTCTTTCCGGGGCTCCGGTCCGAAATGCCCGTGATGTCTCCCCAGTTGCCCGGCACACTCTGACTCCATCTCCTGTGGCAGCACTTTGACAGTACTGTCCCATGCGACTCTCCTCAGATCCCCTCAGTCCAGCGCACCGTTTCCCTCACAATCACCTCAGGGCACACACAGCAGTAGCCCCGCCTCTCTTTCTTCCCGCTCAGCCAATCTCCAGTGTTCCAGGCTTTCCACTCTCTAGGGATCATGCTGAGTCACCCACCGTCCTAGATCCTACCATGTTTAGGCTGCTGCTGATATCACACAATGGGTTCAGTCCATTTAACCCCCTCTGTGCCGAGTATGGGTCGTTGGATAGACACAACTTAGGTCAACGGTCATTAGGTCGACATGCATTAGGTCGACAGGGACAATAGGTCAACATGGTCATTAGGTCGACATGTGCTAGGTCAAAAGGTCGACATGAGGTTTTTGACTGTTTTTGGTGTCGTTTTCTTTGTAAAGTGACGTGGAACCCAAATTAGTGCACCGTGTCCCCTCGCATGCTTCACTCGCCATGCTTCAGGCAGATTACTGTTCCAATCGTAGTCCACGTGGATCGTTAAGTATGAAAAAAACAAAAATTAAAATGTGAAAAACTCATGTCGACCTTTTGACCTGTCGACCTAGTACATGTCGACCTAATGGCCATATCGACATAATGCATGTCGACCTAATGGCATTGTCGACCTTCTGTGGTCGGCCTAATGAGTGTCGACATAAGTTGTGTCGACCTAACAACCGTAACCCACGGTGCCGGCTCCCACATCGCCAGCAGCTGTCAACAAGGGGCTGTGGAGGCACTAATTCAATTTAAAGTGAGGGGAATAGCAGGGTGCTACATGTGTATGGTAGGAAAAATAAAGATAGGAATTTGATACCTACCGGTAATTCCTTTTCTCGTAGTCCGTAGTGGATACTGGGGAACTGGGCTTCAGTACCATGGGGTATAGATCGGGTCCACTGGAGCCTGGCACTTTAACACCTCTAGTGTATGTATGTGTGTGCTGGCTCCTCCCCTCTATGCCCCTCCTACCAGACTCAGTCTAGGAAACTGTGCCTGAGGAGACGGACATACCACGAAAGAAGAAAACAGGTACAACAGCGGCGAGGCACTAAGCCAACACACAACCATAACCGAAAAGGACGGCGCTAACCAGAACAGAGGATAGCAACACCAACCGAACCAGGATCCGAACATCAAAAGGGGACTTCAACTGCGGACCAACCAAACACTTACACAGGTAAGCAGGAATCGAAGTACTGAGGCGGGTGCCAAGTATCCACTACAGACTACAAGAAAAGGAATTACCGGTAGGTATCAAATTCCTATTTTCTCTTACGTCCTAGTGGATACTGGGGAACTGTACTTTAGTACCATGGGGATGTCCCAAAGCTCCCAAACGGGTGGGAGAGTGCTGAGACCCCTGTAAAACCGCCTGACCAAACTGAAGGTCATCCTTAGCCAAGGTGTCGAACTGATAGAACTTAACAAAAGTGTTCGAACCAGACCAAGTAGCAGCTCGGCACAACTGCAAGGCCGAGACCCCAGAGGCAGCCGCCCAGGAAGAGCCCACAGACCTCGTCGAGTGGGCCTGAATAGACGTCGGCAAAGGCAGAGCCGCTGAAGTATAGGCCTGTTGAATGGTGAACCTGAGCCAAAGAACAATTGATTGCTTAGAAGCCGGACGACCAATCCTGGTGGCATCATAAAGGACAAACAGCGAGTCATATTTCTGATGATGAGCAGTTTGTTTGACATAAATCTTCAGAGCCCTCACCACATCCAAGGACTCCGGACCAACGGAACCGTCAGACAGCACCGGAACCACAATGGGTTGATTCACATGAAAAGCTGATACCACTTTTGGCATAAACTGTGGTCGGGTACTGAGTTGCGCCCTGTCTTCATGAAAAATCAAATAAGGGCTCTTACAGGATAAGGCCCCCAATTCAGAGACATGTCTGACAGACGCCAATGCTAATAACATCACCGTCTTCCAGGTAAGAATTTTCAACTTTACCCTACAGTATGTAAGGGTTCAAACCAGTCCGATTGAGGAAAGGACAGAACCACATTGAGATCCCATGGAGCCGTGGGAGGTACGAAGGGCGGTTGCATATGAAGAACTCTTTTAGGAAAGTTTGTGCTTCCGGCAACATGTCAAGTTGTTTCTGGAAGAAAATACAGAGCGCCGAAATCTGCAAATTGATGGAGCCTAAACGTAGGTCCATATCCACTCCCGCTTGCAGGAAAAGTAGAAAACGACCAATTCTAATTTCCACGGGAGAAACCTTTCTACTTTCACACCAGAAAACATACTTTTTCCAGATACGATAATAATGTTTAGATGTAACCATCTTCCTGGCCTTAACCATAGTGGAAATAACCCTGGAGGGTAGATCTTTTCTTGCTTGAATCTTCCTCTCAACTTCCAAGCCGTCAAACGTAACTGCTGTAAGTCTGGATAGACGAATGGACCTTGTTGAAGAAGATCCTTTTGAAGCGGCAGAGGCCAGGGATCCTCCAGAGCCATGGTTAGGAGGTCCGAGTACCACGCCCAATCGAGGCCAATCCGGGGCAATTAGAATTGCTTGAATGCTTTCCCTTCGTAGTCTTTTTAGAACCCTTGGGACTAGCAGTAGAGGAGGGAACAGGTACACAAACTGGTACGTCCATGGTGTCGTCAGCGCGTCCACTGCTACAGCCTGTGGATCCCTTGTTCTGGAACAGTAACGGCATATATTCTTGTTGAGACGAGAAGCCATCAGATCCATCTGCGGACAGCCCCACCGGTGAATTAACTGTTGAAACACCTGGGGATGTAGGCTCCATTCCCCGAATGGAGGTCGTGTCTGCTGTGGAAGTCTGCTTCCCAGTTGTCCAGTCCTGGAATGAATATGGCTGAGATGGCCTTTGCATTGGCCTCCGCCCAGAAGAGTATTTTTGACACTTCTCGCATCGCTGCACTGCTTCTTGATCCCCCTTGTTGGTTTATGTACCCTCAAAAGTTTTTGAATAGCCTCTTGCAAGGTAATTTTTGCTGCCGGCAAAACTGTTAAGCCCGATTTAAAAAATCTGTGAGGAGGAAGTGCTTGAAATTCCAGCTGGTATCCCTGGGAAATGAGGTCCCTCGTGAGCGAAGTGTTGAAGGCGAGCACCTACCTGACAGTCGCCTTGTTGCTGGGGCCAACCGTAACGCGGAAGGCTTAGTGGCAGGGGATCTGGTCCATTGACGCAGCAGTTGCAGGTTTACGGAACTTACCACGAGAGCCTCTGGGAGTGGTGGAGACCCCTTGGCCCCTGCCTCTGAACCTTGCCACACGAAAGGACTGCAAGGAGGGTCCTGTGTAAGAACGTCGAGCAGGTGGTGCAGCTGACGGCAGATAAGTAGACTCACCCGCCGTTGCCTGGGAGATCCGTTTATTTAACTCGTCCCAAAACAAGGCATCACCTGTAAAGGGAAGATTTTCGACACCCTTTTTGGAATCTGTGTCCGCTGACCATTGACGTAACCACGGAGCTCTGCGTGCTGAAACTGCCATAGCAGTAGTGCAGCCATTTATCTTACAATTCCTTTATAGTTTTGCTCATAAAATTTGCAGCATCCTGTATGTGTTGCAGCAGAGTAATGACCTCATCCTGGGGCAGAGTTTCTAGTCCATTAATAATATTATCAGACCACTTGACTACTGCCCTAGAAATCTAACCACAAACTATTGTGGGGCGCTGTACAATGCCCGCTGCCATATATATTGCCTTGAGAGTGGTCTAAGTTTTACGGTCAGCAGGGTCTTTTAGGGATATAGCCCCTGACACCGGCAGTGGCAATTTCTTACACAGTCTGGACACAGACGTATTGACTGATGGGGGTTTTCCCATAATAATAATAATAATAATAATAATTTTATTTATATAGCGCTCTTTCTCCAATAGGACTCAAGGCGCTTAACAGATACATAGCATAATATAGTACAGAAAATAATGAAGTACATTTTCAGAAAATACAGAAGCATGAAGATACTAAAAGGGACATTATGGAAATGCTTGAGTAAACAGGAAAGTCTTGAGTGTACTTTTGAAAGATTCTATAGTTGGGGCCACTCGCACTGTGCGGGGAAGTGAGTTCCATAGAGCCGGAGCCGCATGACTAAAAGCTCGACCCCCAGATGAATTACGGTAGATTCTAGGTACTGCTAAAAGTCCTTCATCTACAGATCGCAGTAATCGAGTGGGGCAGTATGGGGTCAGAAGCTGTTTCAGGTACCTTGGGCCTTGGTCATGTAATGCTTTGAAACTCATTAAGCCAATCTTGAAGATGATTCGCCATCGTACAGGCAGCCAGTGAAGGGAGTAGAGGATGGGTGTTATGTGGCTAGAACGGGGCTGGTTGGTTAATAGCCTGGCAGCTGTGTTTTGCACCAGCTGTAAGCGCTGCAATTCTTTTGCTGGTAGACCAAGGTAGAGGGCATTACAGTAGTCTAAACGAGATGATACAAATGCATGTATGACTTTTGGCATATCATCTGAGGGAATTCAGTGCTTGATTCTGGCTATGTTCCTCAGGTGAAAGAATGAGGATTTGATTGTGGCTGATATCTGATGTGCACACACACAGCCACATATATACACACACAGCCAGGGGAGGATTGGGATGGAAGACAAGCCCAGGAAATTTATGCAAGCAGTCCTAGTGGGGGTGTGATCTGATGAGGGTGTGTGGCCTGTTGAGGGGGCAGGATCCCTCCTCATAGGTCCTGATTGTACGCAGTTGTGGCCTTCCTTGCATCTTTTTCTGCAGACCAGAAGCAAATTGGGAACTAAAAGTGGCCCTGTAAAATTTTAAAGAAGTGGCCCGACACTGGCATAACAAGTTCTATAACATACCGTGTAGCCATGGCAGCATCACTGGATGGCAGAGTTGCTGTACTGCAGAGATGGAATAACAGAATTAATGGGGAAAATGCAGTGTACTGAGTGTGGTGGGCTGCCTGTCAAGTGGGGGGTGGGGCCAAGGGACAACACACATAACAGTCCCCACAGACACGTCGGCCTACCAGGAATCTTCCTGGTGAACCCTATGGCCAATCCACTCCTGCACACAGCCACATATACACACACAGCCACATATACTGTATACATACACACAGCCATATATGCACACTCACAGCCTCATATACACACTCACAGCCACATACAGTATGCACACTCACAGCCACATATGCACACACAGCCACATATACACACTCACAGCACATACAGTATGCACACACATAATAATAATAATAATAATAATAATAATAATAATAATAATAATGTGCCACGCACAGTAGCAAGTTCCCTGCATGGGATGTCGCCCGCTCAAACACCCCTGGAAACCTGTTTCCCACGGACACATATATACACTGAAACATACAGTACATATAACCACATAAACACATATATGCACAGACACATACAGTACATGTAGCTACACAGACACAGTTACTCAGATACAATATAATGCCCGTCATACCTTTGGTCACTGACTGTAGCAGCTCCAGTCTCCATCCCTCCTCTCTCTGGCATGTTACACTGCATTAATCAACAGTGACATTTTGGGGATTATGGAGACATAATGTTTTTGAATATAAATCCTAAAGCAGGTGGTGTATTAGAGCAAAAGAGTGCAAGAGACCAGCCATGCAGTTTCTGAAATATTATGACAAAATTTACTGTATTTCATAAGCACTCATTCCTAACTCTGCTAAGTACTGTTTGATATACTGTATCTGGCTTCCATGAGGTAGTTGTCCATTATTTCAGCTTCAATTGACCTTTTTGAAAGCGGTAGAAGTTAACGATTCTTTTCTTTTTATTTTTATTTTCCCCTATTTTTTTATTTTCTCCTGCATAGCCCAGTAAAATGTTTCAATGTTAAGTATTGACATGTGCCTTCTGGGGGTCCACTTCTTCACCAAACCCAGCCAAATCTCATCCTGATTCCTAACCCTCTGTTCCACGCTCTCTATGTACCCCATCTGTGTCACCCATGTCTGTCTACCCCTCCCCTTTAGATTGTAAGCTCTCACGAGCAGGGCCCTCTTCCCTCATGTGCTTATATACTGTTGGTCACCAAAATGCTGCACTGTAATACTATATATACTGCTCACAAAAATGCTGCACAGATATGAAATGGATACTTGCAGTGACACAGAGTTGCAAGATACAGCAATGGCCTACTGTACAACTATATACTGTTAGTCACCAAAATGCTGCACTGTAATACTATATATACTGCTCACAAAAATGCCGCACAGATATGGAATGGATACTTGCAGTGACACAGAGCTGCAAGATACAGCAATGGCCTACTGTACAACTATATACTGTTAGTCACCAAAATGCTGCACTGTAATACTATATATACTGCTCACAAAAATGCAGCACAGATATGGAATGGATACTTGCAGTGACACAGAGCTGCAAGATACAGCAATGGCCTACTGTACTGTACTACTATCATTATTATATACTGGTGGTCCCCAGTCCCCACAATGCAGCACACTGATCAGATATTTGCAGCACACTGAGCACAGATATGGAACGTTTTCAGGCAGAGAACGTAGATATTTTCAGCACACTGAGCACAGATTATTTGCAGCACACTGAGCACAGATATTTGCAGCACACTGAGCACAGATTACGGAGCTTTTCAGGGAGAGAACGCTGCCACGTCCTCTCCATTCAATCTCCAATGCACGAGTGAAAATGGCGGCGACGCGCGGCTCCTTATATAGAATACGAATCTCGCAAGAATCCGACAGCGGGATGATGACGTTCGGGCGCGTTCTGGTTAACCGAGCAAGGTGGGAAGATCCGAGGCTGCCTCGGAACCGTGTAAAATAGGTGAAGTTCGGGGTGGTTCGGATCCCGAGGAACCGAACCCGCTCATCTCTAATAAAACTAACTTAGCTCTGCTTGGTATTTCCCTGTAAGCCACAAGGGGGCAGTAACTCCATACTCTGTTTTATTGACTTCAGCATCTTCATTGAATTGTATCTTATGTCTCAAAAACTTACTTGCTTATTACCATTGCAAGTCCATGTACAGTTTTACCATGCAGTATTTAGCAAGTGTGAGAAGCAAGCAATACAATGTAAATATTTTTTAAGGATGCAGGAGGAGTATATTCCATAATTTAACTGGTAGTTGCAGTGTTTCCGTCACCTACACACAGTAATTATGGGTCGGACTCAAAGTGGCTGCCAAATTTACTACCTTACTTAGGAGCAAGAGATTCGTTTGATTGTGCGGCGGGCACGTTTTGTGTTTTGGTTCTGGTTCTAATTCCCCGCTCGTGTTTTGGTTTTGGATTGGTTTTGCCAAAACCACCCTTTTCGTGTTTTGGTTTTGGTTTTGGATCTGGATGATCTTTGAAAAAAAACAAAACATTAAAACGACTAAAATCACAGAATTTGGGGGTAATTTTGATCTTACGGTATTATTAACATCAATAACATTCATTTCCACTCATTTCCAGTCTATTCTGAACACTGAACACCTCACAATGGGGGTAATTCCAAGTTGATCGCAGCAGGAAATTTTTTAGCAGTTGGGCAAAACCATGTGCACTGCAGGGGAGGCAGGTATAACATGTGCAGAGAGAGTTAGATTTGGGTGAGTTATATTGTTTCTGTGCAGGGTAAATACTGGCTGCTTTATTTTACACTGCAAATTAGATTGCAGATTGAACACACCCCACCCAAATCTAACTCTCTCTGCACATGTTATATCTGCCTCCCCTGCAGTGCACATGGTTTTGCCCAACTGCTAAAAAATTTCCTGCTGCGATCAACTTGGAATTACCCCCAATATTGTTTTTAGGCCAAAAGGTTGCACCGAGGTGGCTGTATGACTAAGCTAAGCGACACAAGTGTGCAGCACAAACACCTGGCCCATCTAGGAGTGGCACTGCAGTGTCAGACAGGATGGGAGATTTAAAAAATAGGCCCCAAACAGCACATGACGCAAAGAAGAAAAAGAGGGGCACAGAGGTTGCTGTATGACTAAGCTAAGCGACACAAGTGTGTGGCACAAACAACTGGCCGATCTAGGAGTGGCACTGCAGTGTCAGACAGGATGGTAGATTTATAAAATAGGCCCCAAACTGCACATGATGCAAAGAAGAAAAAGAAGTGCATTGAGGTTGCTGTATGACTAAGCTAAGCGACACAGCCACCTGGCCCATCTAGTAGTGGCATGCAGTGGCTGAATGCCGAAATTGACCCGCAATTTTTCAGTCCACTGACAGCATCTTCTGCACACCCCTGTCATTTTTCAAATATTCTGCAATTGGTGTACTTATACGGCAGTACCCCTGGAGTAATACAGCAGTACCCCTGGACTCATACGGCAGTGTCAGACAGGATGGCACTTTAAAAAACCATGCCCCAATCAGCACATGATGCAAAGAAGAAAAATAGGTGCGAGATGAGCGCCTGAAATTTTTCGGGTTTTGTGTTTTGGTTTTGGGTTCGGTTCCGCGGCCGTGTTTTGGGTTCGAACGCGTTTTGGCAAAACCTCACCGAATTTTTTTTGTCGGATTCGGGTGTGTTTTGGATTCGGGTGTTTTTTTCAAAAAACACTAAAAAACAGCTTAAATCATAGAATTTGGGGGTCATTTTGATCCCAAAGTATTATTAACCTCAAAAACCATAATTTACACTCATTTTCAGTCTATTCTGAATACCTCACACCTCACAATATTATTTTTAGTCCTAAAATTTGCACCAAGGTCGCTGTGTGAGTAAGATAAGCGACCCTAGTGGCCGACACAAACACCGGGCCCATCTAGGAGTGGCACTGCAGTGTCACGCAGGATGTCCCTTCCAAAAAACCCTCCCCAAACAGCACATGACGCAAAGAAAAAAAGAGGCGCAATGAGGTAGCTGTGTGAGTAAGATTAGCGACCCTAGTGGCCGACACAAACACCGGGCCCATCTAGGAGTGGCACTGCAGTGTCACGCAGGATGGCCCTTCCAAAAAACCCTCCCCAAACAGCACATGACGCAAAGAAAAAAAGAGGCGCAATGAGGTAGCTGTGTGAGTAAGATTAGCGACCCTAGTGGCCGACACAAACACCGGGCCCATCTAGGAGTGGCACTGCAGTGTCACGCAGGATGGCCCTTCCAAAAAACCCTCCCCAAACAGCACATGACGCAAAGAAAAAAAGAGGTGCAATGAGGTAGCTGTGTGAGTAAGATTAGCGACCCTAGTGGCCGACACAAACACCGGGCCCATCTAGGAGTGGCACTGCAGTGTCACGCAGGATGTCCCTTCCAAAAAACCCTCCCCAAACAGCACATGACGCAAAGAAAAAAAGAGGCGCAATGAGGTAGCTGACTGTGTGAGTAAGATTAGCGACCCTAGTGGCCGACACAAACACCGGGCCCATCTAGGAGTGGCACTGCAGTGTCACGCAGGATGTCCCTTCCAAAAAACCCTCCCCAAACAGCACATGACGCAAAGAAAAAAAGAGGCGCAATGAGGTAGCTGTGTGAGTAAGATTAGCGACCCTAGTGGCCGACACAAACACCGGGCCCATCTAGGAGTGGCACTGCAGTGTCACGCAGGATGGCCCTTCCAAAAAACCCTCCCCAAACAGCACATGACGCAAAGAAAAAAAGAGGCGCAATGAGGTAGCTGTGTGAGTAAGATTAGCGACCCTAGTGGCCGACACAAACACCGGGCCCATCTAGGAGTGGCACTGCAGTGTCACGCAGGATGTCCCTTCCAAAAAACCCTCCCCAAACAGCACATGACGCAAAGAAAAAAAGAGGCGCAATGAGGTAGCTGACTGTGTGAGTAAGATTAGCGACCCTAGTGGCCGACACAAACACCGGGCCCATCTAGGAGTGGCACTGCAGTGTCACGCAGGATGTCCCTTCCAAAAAACCCTCCCCAAACAGCACATGACGCAAAGAAAAAAAGAGGCGCAATGAGGTAGCTGACTGTGTGAGTAAGATTAGCGACCCTAGTGGCCGACACAAACACCGGGCCCATCTAGGAGTGGCACTGCAGTGTCACGCAGGATGTCCCTTCCAAAAAACCCTCCCCAATCAGCACATGATGCAAAGAAAAAGAAAAGAAAAAAGAGGTGCAAGATGGAATTGTCCTTGGGCCCTCCCACCCACCCTTATGTTGTATAAACAAAACAGGACATGCACACTTTAACCAACCCATCATTTCAGTGACAGGGTCTGCCACACGACTGTGACTGATATGACGGGTTGGTTTGGACCCCCCCCCAAAAAAGAAGCAATTAATCTCTCCTTGCACAAACTGGCTCTACAGAGGCAAGATGTCCACCTCATCTTCACCCTCCGATATATCACCGTGTACATCCCCCTCCTCACAGATTATCAATTCGTCCCCACTGGAATCCACCATCTCAGCTCCCTGTGTACTTTGTGGAGGCAATTGCTGCTGGTCAATGTCTCCGCGGAGTAATTGATTATAATTCATTTTAATGAACATCATCTTCTCCACATTTTCTGGATGTAACCTCGTACGCCGATTGCTGACAAGGTGAGCGGCGGCACTAAACACTCTTTCGGAGTACACACTTGTGGGAGGGCAATTTAGGTAGAATAAAGCCAGTTTGTGCAAGGGCCTCCAAATTGCCTCTTTTTCCTGCCAGTATAAGTACGGACTGTGTGACGTGCCTACTTGGATGCGGTCACTCATATAATCCTCCACCATTCTATCAATGTTGAGAGAATCATATGCAGTGACAGTAGACGACATGTCCGTAATCGTTGTCAGGTCCTTCAGTCCGGACCAGATGTCAGCATCAGCAGTCGCTCCAGACTGCCCTGCATCACCGCCAGCGGGTGGGCTCGGAATTCTGAGCCTTTTCCTCGCACCCCCAGTTGCGGGAGAATGTGAAGGAGGAGATGTTGACAGGTCGCGTTCCGCTTGACTTGACAATTTTGTCACCAGCAGGTCTTTCAACCCCAGCAGACCTGTGTCTGCCGGAAAGAGAGATCCAAGGTAGGCTTTAAATCTAGGATCGAGCACGGTGGCCAAAATGTAGTGCTCTGATTTCAACAGATTGACCACCCGTGAATCCTTGTTAAGCGAATTAAGGGCTGCATCCACAAGTCCCACATGCCTAGCGGAATCGCTCCCTTTTAGCTCCTTCTTCAATGCCTCCAGCTTCTTCTGCAAAAGCCTGATGAGGGGAATGACCTGACTCAGGCTGGCAGTGTCTGAACTGACTTCACGTGTGGCAAGTTCAAAGGGCATCAGAACCTTGCACAACGTTGAAATCATTCTCCACTGCACTTGAGACAGGTGCATTCCACCTACTATATCGTGCTCAATTGTATAGGCTTGAATGGCCTTTTGCTGCTCCTCCAACCTCTGAAGCATATAGAGGGTTGAATTCCACCTCGTTACCACTTCTTGCTTCAGATGATGGCAGGGCAGGTTCAGTAGTTTTTGGTGGTGCTCCAGTCTTCTGTACGTGGTGCCTGTACGCCGAAAGTGTCCCGCAATTTTTCTGGCCACCGACAGCATCTCTTGCACGCCCCTGTCGTTTTTTTAAAAATTCTGCACCACCAAATTCAAGGTATGTGCAAAACATGGGACGTGCTGGAATTTGCCCATATTTAATGCACACACAATATTGCTGGCGTTGTCCGATGCCACAAATCCACAGGAGAGTCCAATTGGGGTAAGCCATTCCGCGATGATCTTCCTCAGTTGCCGTAAGAGGTTTTCAGCTGTGTGCGTATTCTGGAAAGCGGTGATACAAAGCGTAGCCTGCCTAGGAAAGAGTTGGCGTTTGCGAGATGCTGCTACTGGTGCCGCCGCTGCTGTTCTTGCGGCGGGAGTCCATACATCTACCCAGTGGGCTGTCACAGTCATATAGTCCTGACCCTGCCCTGCTCCACTTGTCCACATGTCCGTGGTTAAGTGGACATTGGGTACAACTGCATTTTTTAGGACACTGGTGAGTCTTTTTCTGACGTCCGTGTACATTCTCGGTATCGCCTGCCTAGAGAAGTGGAACCTAGATGGTATTTGGTAACGGGGGCACACTGCCTCAATAAATTGTCTAGTTCCCTGTGAACTAACGGCGGATACCGGACGCACGTCTAACACCAACATAGTTGTCAAGGACTCAGTTATCCGCTTTGCAGTAGGATGACTGCTGTGATATTTCATCTTCCTCGCAAAGGACTGTTGAACAGTCAATTGCTTACTGGAAGTAGTACAAGTGGGCTTACGACTTCCCCTCTGGGATGACCATCGACTCCCAGCGGCAACAACAGCAGCGCCAGCAGCAGTAGGCGTTACACGCAAGGATGCATCGGAGGAATCCCAGGCAGGAGAGGACTCGTCAGAATTGCCAGTGACATGGCCTGCAGGACTATTGGCATTCCTGGGGAAGGAGGAAATTGACACTGAGGGAGTTGGTGGGGTGGTTTGCGTGAGCTTGGTTACAAGAGGAAGGGATTTACTGGTCAGTGGACTGCTTCCGCTGTCACCCAAAGTTTTTGAACTTGTCACTGACTTATTATGAATGCGCTGCAGGTGACGTATAAGGGAGGATGTTCCGAGGTGGTTAACGTCCTTACCCCTACTTATTACAGCTTGACAAAGGGAACACACGGCTTGACACCTGTTGTCCGCATTTCTGGTGAAATACCTCCACACCGAAGAGCTGATTTTTTGGGTATTTTCACCTGGCATGTCAACGGCCATATTCCTCCCACGGACAACAGGTGTCTCCCCGGGTGCCTGACTTAAACAAACCACCTCACCATCAGAATCCTCCTGGTCAATTTCCTCCCCAGCGCCAGCAACACCCATATCCTCCTCATCCTGGTGTACTTCAACACTGACATCTTCAATCTGACTATCAGGAACTGGACTGCGGGTGCTCCTTCCAGCACTTGCAGGGGGCGTGCAAATGGTGGAAGGCGCATGCTCTTCACGTCCAGTGTTGGGAAGGTCAGGCATCGCAACCGACACAATTGGACTCTCCTTGTGGATTTGGGATTTCAAAGAACGCACAGTTCTTTGCGGTGCTTTTGCCAGCTTGAGTCTTTTCAGTTTTCTAGCGAGAGGCTGAGTGCTTCCATCCTCATGTGAAGCTGAACCACTAGCCATGAACATAGGCCAGGGCCTCAGCCGTTCCTTGCCACTCCGTGTGGTAAATGGCATATTGGCAAGTTTATGCTTCTCCTCCGACAATTTTATTTTAGGTTTTGGAGTCCTTTTTTTACTGATATTTGGTGTTTTGGTTTTGACATGCTCTGTACTATGCCATTGGGCATCGGCCTTGGCAGACGACGTTGCTGGCATTTCATCGTCTCGGCCATGACTAGTGGCAGCAGCTTCAGCACGAGGTGGAAGTGGATCTTGATCTTTCCCTAATTTTGGAACCTCAACATTTTTGTTCTCCATATTTTAATAGGCACAACTAAAAGGCACCTCAGGTAAACAATGGAGATGGATGGATTGGATACTAGTATACAATTATGGACGGGCTGCCGAGTGCCGACACAGAGGTAGCCACAGCCGTGAACTACCGCACTGTACTGTGTCTGCTGCTAATATATAGACTGGTTGATAAAGAGATAGTATACTCGTAACTAGTATGTATGTATAAAGAAAGAAAAAAAAACCACGGTTAGGTGGTATATACAATTATGGACGGGCTGCCGAGTGCCGACACAGAGGTAGCCACAGCCGTGAACTACCGCACTGTACTGTGTCTGCTGCTAATATAGACTGGTTGATAAAGAGATAGTATACTCGTAACTAGTATGTATGTATAAAGAAAGAAAAAAAAACCACGGTTAGGTGGTATATACAATTATGGACGGGCTGCCGAGTGCCGACACAGAGGTAGCCACAGCCGTGAACTACCGCACTGTACTGTGTCTGCTGCTAATATATAGACTGGTTGATAAAGAGATAGTATACTCGTAACTAGTATGTATGTATAAAGAAAGAAAAAAAAACCACGGTTAGGTGGTATATACAATTATGGACAGGCTGCCGAGTGCCGACACAGAGGTAGCCACAGCCGTGAACTACCGCACTGTACTGTGTCTGCTGCTAATATATAGACTGGTTGATAAAGAGATAGTATACTCGTAACTAGTATGTATGTATAAAGAAAGAAAAAAAAACCACGGTTAGGTGGTATATACAATTATGGACGGGCTGCCGAGTGCCGACACAGAGGTAGCCACAGCCGTGAACTACCGCACTGTACTGTGTCTGCTGCTAATATAGACTGGTTGATAAAGAGATAGTATACTCGTAACTAGTATGTATGTATAAAGAAAGAAAAAAAAACCACGGTTAGGTGGTATATACAATTATGGACGGGCTGCCGAGTGCCGACACAGAGGTAGCCACAGCCGTGAACTACCGCACTGTACTGTGTCTGCTGCTAATATATAGACTGGTTGATAAAGAGATAGTATACTCGTAACTAGTATGTATGTATAAAGAAAGAAAAAAAAACCACGGTTAGGTGGTATATACAATTATGGACGGGCTGCCGAGTGCCGACACAGAGGTAGCCACAGCCGTGAACTACCGCACTGTACTGTGTCTGCTGCTAATATATAGACTGGTTGATAAAGAGATAGTATACTCGTAACTAGTATGTATGTATAAAGAAAGAAAAAAAAACCACGGTTAGGTGGTATATACAATTATGGACGGGCTGCCGAGTGCCGACACAGAGGTAGCCACAGCCGTGAACTACCGCACTGTACTGTGTCTGCTGCTAATATATAGACTGGTTGATAAAGAGATAGTATACTCGTAACTAGTATGTATGTATAAAGAAAGAAAAAAAAACCACGGTTAGGTGGTATATACAATTATGGACGGGCTGCCGAGTGCCGACACAGAGGTAGCCACAGCCGTGAACTACCGCACTGTACTGTGTCTGCTGCTAATATATAGACTGGTTGATAAAGAGATAGTATACTCGTAACTAGTATGTATGTATAAAGAAAGAAAAAAAAACCACGGTTAGGTGGTATATACAATTATGGACGGGCTGCCGAGTGCCGACACAGAGGTAGCCACAGCCGTGAACTACCGCACTGTACTGTGTCTGCTGCTAATATATAGACTGGTTGATAAAGAGATAGTATACTCGTAACTAGTATGTATGTATAAAGAAAGAAAAAAAAACCACGGTTAGGTGGTACATACAATTATGGACGGGCTGCCGAGTGCCGACACAGAGGTAGCCACAGCCGTGAACTACCGCACTGTACTGTGTCTGCTGCTAATATAGACTGGTTGATAAAGAGATAGTATACTACTAATATTATATATACTGGTGGTCACTGGTCACTGGTCACTAGTCACACTGGCAGTGGCACTCCTGCAGCAAAAGTGTGCACTGTTTAATTTTAATATAATATTATGTACTCCTGGCTCCTGCTATAACCTATAACTGGCACTGCAGTAGTGCTCCCCAGTCTCCCCCACAATTATAAGCTGTGTGAGCTGAGCAGTCAGACAGATATATAATATATATAGATGATGCAGCACACTGGCCTGAGCCTGAGCAGTGCACACAGATATGGTATGTGACTGACTGAGTCACTGTGTGTATCGCTTTTTTCAGGCAGAGAACGGATATATTAAATAAACTGCACTGTGTGTCTGGTGGTCACTCACTATATAATATATTATGTACTCCTGGCTCCTGCTATAACCTATAACTGGCACTGCAGTAGTGCTCCCCAGTCTCCCCCACAATTATAAGCTGTGTGAGCTGAGCAGTCAGACAGATATATATAATATTATATATATAGATGATGCAGCACACTGGCCTGAGCCTGAGCAGTGCACACAGATATGGTATGTGACTGAGTCACTGTGTGCTGTGTATCGCTTTTTTCAGGCAGAGAACGGATTATAAATAAAACTGGTGGTCACTGGTCACTATCAGCAAAACTCTGCACTGTACTGAGTAGTGAGTACTCCTAATGCTCCCCAAAATTAGTAAATCAAGTGTCTCTCTAATCTATTCTAAACGGAGAGGACGCCAGCCACGTCCTCTCCCTATCAATCTCAATGCACGTGTGAAAATGGCGGCGACGCGCGGCTCCTTATATAGAATCCGAGTCTCGCGATAGAATCCGAGCCTCGCGAGAATCCGACAGCGTCATGATGACGTTCGGGCGCGCTCGGGTTAACCGAGCAAGGCGGGAAGATCCGAGTCGCTCGGACCCGTGAAAAAAAACATGAAGTTCTGGCGGGTTCGGATTCAGAGAAACCGAACCCGCTCATCTCTAGCACCGAGGTTGCTGTATGACTAAGCTAAGCGACACAAGAGTGCGGCACAAACACCTGCCCATCTAGGAGTGGCACTGCAGTGTCAGACAGGAGGGCAGATATAAACAAAATGGCTCCAAACAGCACATCATGCAGAGATATAAAAGAGGTGCAATGAGGTAGCTGTATGACTAAGCTAAGCGACACAAACAATTGGCCAATCTAGGAGTGGCATTGCAGTGTCAGACAGGATGGGACTTAAAAAAAATAGTACCCAAACAGCATATCATGCCAAGAAGTAAAAAGAGAGCAATGAGGTAGCTGTATGACTAAGCTAAGCGACACAAGTGTGCAGCACAAACACCTGGCCCATCTAGGGTTGGCACTGAAGTCCCACTGCACTAATGGCGGATACCGGACGCACGTCTAGCACCAGCATAGTTGTTATGGCCTCAGTAATCCGCTTTGCAACAGGGTACATATATATTAGTGATGAGCACCGGAAATTTTTCGGGTTTTGTGTTTTGGTTTTGGGTTCGGTTCCGCGGCCGTGTTTTGGGTTCGAACGCGTTTTGGCAAAACCTCACCGAATTTTTTTTGTCGGATTCGGGTGTGTTTTGGATTCGGGTGTTTTTTCCAAAAAACCCTAAAAAACAACTTAAATCATAGAATTTGGGGGTCATTTTGATCCCAAAGTATTATTAACCTCAATAACCATAATTTCCACTCATTTTCAGTCTATTCTGAACACCTCACACCTCACAATATTATTTTTAGTCCTAAAATTTGCACCGAGGTCGCTGGATGACTAAGCTCAGCGACCCAAGTGGCCGACACAAACACCTGGCCCATCTAGGAGTGGCACTGCAGTGTCACGCAGGATGGCCCTTCAAAAAACTACTCCCCAAACAGCACATGACGCAAAGAAGAAAAAAAAGAGGCGCAATGAGGTAGCTGTGTGACTAAGAAAAGCGACCCTAGTGGCCGACACAAACACCTGGCCCATCTAGGAGTGGCACTGCAGTGTCACGCAGGATGGCCCTTCCAAAAAACACCCCCCAAACAGCACATGACGCAAAGAAAAAAAGAGGCGCAATGAGGTAGCTGTGTGACTAAGATAAGCGACCCAAGTGGCCGACACAAACACCTGGCCCATCTAGGAGTGGCACTGCAGTGTCACGCAGGATGGCCCTTCCAAAAAACACCCCCCAAACAGCACATGACGCAAAGAAAAAAAGAGGCGCAATGAGGTAGCTGTGTGACTAAGATAAGCGACCCAAGTGGCCGACACAAACACCTGGCCCATCTAGGAGTGGCACTGCAGTGTCACGCAGGATGGCCCTTCCAAAAAACACCCCCCAAACAGCACATGACGCAAAGAAAAAAAGAGGCGCAATGAGGTAGCTGTGTGACTAAGATAAGCGACCCAAGTGGCCGACACAAACACCTGGCCCATCTAGGAGTGGCACTGCAGTGTCACGCAGGATGGCCCTTCCAAAAACTACTCCCCAAACAGCACATGACGCAAAGAAAAATGAAAGAAAAAAGAGGTGCAAGATGGAATTGTCCTTGGGCCCTCCCACCCACCATTATGTTGTATAAACAGGACATGCACACTTTAACCAACCCATCATTTCAGTGACAGGGTCTGCCACACGACTGTGACTGAAATGACGGGTTGGTTTGGACCCCCACCAAAAAAGAAGCAATTAATCTCTCCTTGCACAAACTGGCTCTACAGAGGCAAGATGTCCACCTCATCATCATCCTCCGATATATCACCGTGTACATCCCCCTCCTCACAGATTATCAATTCGTCCCCACTGGAATCCACCATCTCAGCTCCCTGTGTACTTTGTGGAGGCAATTGCTGCTGGTCAATGTCTCCACGGAGGAATTGATTATAATTCATTTTAATGAACATCATCTTCTCCACATTTTCTGGATGTAACCTCGTACGCCGATTGCTGACAAGGTGAGCGGCGGCACTAAACACTCTTTCGGAGTACACACTTGTGGGAGGGCAACTTAGGTAGAATAAAGCCAGTTTGTGCAAGGGCCTCCAAATTGCCTTTTTCCTGCCAGTATAAGTACGGACTGTCTGACGTGCCTACTTGGATGCGGTCACTCATATAATCCTCCACCATTCTTTCAATGGGGAGAGAATCATATGCAGTGACAGTAGACGACATGTCCGTAATCGTTGTCAGGTCCTTCAGTCTGGACCAGATGTCAGCATCAGCAGTCGCTCCAGACTGCCCTGCATCACCGCCAGCGGGTGGGCTCGGAATTCTGAGCCTTTTCCTCGCACCCCCAGTTGCGGGAGAATGTGAAGGAGGAGATGTTGACAGGTCGCGTTCCGCTTGACTTGACAATTTTGTCACCAGCAGTTCTTTGAACCCCAGCAGACTTGTGTCTGCTGGAAAGAGAGATCCAAGGTAGGTTTTAAATCTAGGATCGAGCACGGTGGACAAAATGTAGTGCTCTGATTTCAACAGATTGACCACCCGTGAATCCTTGTTAAGCGAATTAAGGGCTCCATCCACAAGTCCCACATGCCTAGCGGAATCGCTCTGTGTTAGCTCCTCCTTCAATGTCTCCAGCTTCTTCTGCAAAAGCCTGATGAGGGGAATGACCTGACTCAGGCTGGCAGTGTCTGAACTGACTTCACGTGTGGCAAGTTCAAAAGGTTGCAGAACCTTGCACAACGTTGAAATCATTCTCCACTGCGCTTGAGACAGGTGCATTCCACCTCCTATATCGTGCTCAGTTGTATAGGCTTGAATGGCCTTTTGCTGCTCCTCCAACCTCTGAAGCATATAGAGGGTTGAATTCCACCTCGTTACCACTTCTTGCTTCAGATGATGGCAGGGCAGGTTCAGGCGTTTTTGGTGGTGCTCCAGTCTTCTGTACGTGGTGCCTGTACGCCGAAAGTGTCCCGCAATTCTTCTGGCCACCGACAGCATCTCTTGCACGCCCCTCTCGTTTTTTAAATAATTCTGCACCACCAAATTCAAGGTATGTGCAAAACATGGGACGTGCTGGAATTTGCCCAGATTTAATGCACACACAATATTGCTGGCGTTGTCCGATGCCACAAATCCACAGGAGAGTCCAAGTGGGGTAAGCCATTCTGCGATGATCTTCCTCAGTTGCCGTAAGAGGTTTTTAGCTGTGTGCGTATTCTGGAAAGCGGTGATACAAAGCGTAGCCTGCCTAGGAAAGAGTTGGCGTTTGCGAGATGCTGCTACTGGTGCCGCCGCTGCTGTTCTTGCGGCGGGAGTCCATACATCTACCCAGTGGGCTGTCACAGTCATATAGTCCTGAGCCTGCCCTGCTCCACTTGTCCACATGTCCGTGGTTAAGTGGACATTGGGTACAACTGCATTTTTTAGGACACTGGTGAGTCTTTTTCTGAGGTCTGTGTACATTTTCGGTATCGCCTGCCTAGAGAAATGGAACCTAGATGGTATTTGGTACCGGGGACACAGTACCTCCAACAAGTCTCTAGTTGGCTCTGCAGTAATGATGGATACCGGAACCACGTTTCTCACCGCCCAGGATGCCAAGGCCTCAGTTATCCGCTTTGCAGCAGGATGACTGCTGTGATATTTCATCTTCCTCGCAAAGGACTGTTGGACAGTCAATTGCTTGGTGGAAGTAGTAAAAGTGGTCTTACGAGTACGACTTCCCCTCTGGGATGACCATCGACTCCCAGCAGCAACAACAGCAGCGCCAGCAGCAGTAGGCGTTACACGCAAGGATGCATCGGAGGAATCCCAGGCAGGAGAGGACTCGTCAGAATTGCCAGTGACATGGCCTGCAGGACTATTGGCATTCCTGGGGAAGGAGGAAATTGACACTGAGGGAGTTGGTGGGGTGGTTTGCGTGAGCTTGGTTACAAGAGGAAGGGATTTACTGGTCAGTGGACTGCTTCCGCTGTCGCCCAAAGTTTTTGAACTTGTCACTGACTTATGATGAATGCGCTGCAGGTGACGTATAAGGGAGGATGTTCCGAGGTGGTTAACGTCCTTACCCCTACTTATTACAGCTTGACAAAGGCAACACACGGCTTGACAAATGTTGTCCGCATTTCTGTTGAAATACTTCCACACCGAAGAGCTGATTTTTTTGGTATTTTCACCAGGCATGTCAATGGCCCTATTCCTCCCACGGACAACAGGTGTCTCCCCGGGTGCCTGACTTAAACAAACCACCTCACCATCAGAATCCTCCTGGTCAATTTCCTCCCCAGCGCCAGCAACACCCATATCCTCCTCATCCTGGTGTACTTCAACACTGACATCTTCAATCTGACTATCAGGAACTGGACTGCGGGTGCTCCTTCCAGCACTTGCAGGGGGCGTGCAAATGGTGGAAGGCGCATGCTCTTCACGTCCAGTGTTGGGAAGGTCAGGCATCGCAAACGACACAATTGGACTCTCCTTGTGGATTTGTGATTTCGAAAAACGCACAGTTCTTTGCTGTGCTTTTGCCAGCTTGAGTCTTTTCATTTTTCTAGCGAGAGGCTGAGTGCTTCCATCCTCATGTGAAGCTGAACCACTAGCCATGAACATAGGCCAGGGCCTCAGCCGTTCCTTGCCACTCCGTGTGGTAAATGGCATATTGGCAAGTTTACGCTTCTCCGACGACAATTTTATTTTAGATTTTTGAGTTCTTTTTTTACTGATATTTGGTGTTTTGGATTTTACATGCTCTGTACTATGACATTGGGCATCGGCCTTGGCAGACGACTTTGATGGCATTTCATCGTCTCGGCCATGACTAGTGGCAGCAGCTTCAGCACGAGGTGGAAGTTGATCTTGATCTTTCCCTATTTTTGGAACCTCAACATTTTTGTTCTCCATATTTTAATAGGCACAACTAAAAGGCACCTCAGGTAAACAATGGAGATGGATGGATACTAGTATACTTATGGATGGATGAGCGACTGCCGACACAGAGGTAGCTACAGCCGTGGACTACCGTACTGCGTCTGCTGCTAATATAGACTGGATGATAATGATATAAAAAATATATATATATCACTACTGCAGCCGGACAGGTATATATTATATAATGACGGACCTGCTGGACACTGTCAGCACTGCAGACTCCTAAAGTAAGCTACTAGTATCAAGAAGATAGAAAAAAAAAACACCACAGGTAGGTGGTATACAATTATGGATGGACGAGCGACTGCCGACACAGAGGTAGCTACAGCCGTGGACTACCGTACTGCATCTGCTGCTAATATAGACTGGATGATAATGATATAAAAAATATATATATATCACTACTGCAGCCGGACAGGTATATATTATATAATGACGGACCTGCTGGACACTGTCAGCACTGCAGACTCCTAAAGTAAGCTACTAGCATCAAGAAGATAGAAAAAAAAAAACCACAACAGGTAGGTGGTATGCAATTATGGATGGACGAGCGACTGCCGACACAGAGGTAGCTACAGCCGTGGACTACCGTACTGCGTCTGCTGCTAATATAGACTGGATGATAATGATATAAAAAATATATATATATCACTACTGCAGCCGGACAGGTATATATTATATAATGACGGACCTGCTGGACACTGTCAGCACTGCAGACTCCTAAAGTAAGCTACTAGTATCAAGAAGATAGAAAAAAAAAACACCACAGGTAGGTGGTATACAATTATGGATGGACGAGCGACTGCCGACACAGAGGTAGCTACAGCCGTGGACTACCGTACTGCATCTGCTGCTAATATAGACTGGATGATAATGATATAAAAAATATATATATATCACTACTGCAGCCGGACAGGTATATATTATATAATGACGGACCTGCTGGACACTGTCAGCACTGCAGACTCCTAAAGTAAGCTACTAGCATCAAGAAGATAGAAAAAAAAAAACCACAACAGGTAGGTGGTATGCAATTATGGATGGACGAGCGACTGCCGACACAGAGGTAGCTACAGCCGTGGACTACCGTACTGCGTCTGCTGCTAATATAGACTGGATGATAATGATATAAAAAATATATATATATCACTACTGCAGCCGGACTGGTATATATTATATAATGACGGACCTGCTGGACACTGTCAGCACTGCAGACTCCTAAAGTTAACTACTAGTATGAAGAAGATAGAAAGAAAAAAAAAACACCACAGGTAGGTATACAATTATGGACGAGCGACTGCCGACACAAAGGTAGCTACAGCCGTGGACTACCGTACTGCGTCTGCTGCTAGTATAGACTGGATGATAATGATATAAAAAATATATATATATCACTACTGCAGGACAGGTATATATTATATAATGACGGACCTGCTGGACACTGTCAGCAGAATGCGTTTATAGAATAAAAACACCACACGACGAGTGTTTAACTTTTTCAGGCAGACAATCACAATATACTGGTGGTCACTGGTCACTGGTCAGTCACACTGGCAGTGGCACTCTGGCAGCAAAAGTGTGCACTGTTAAATATATGTACTCCTGCTATAACTGCTCCCCAGTCTCCCCCACAATTAAGCTGTGTGAGCAGTGAGCACTCAGCACAGTCAGATATACATAGATGATGCAGCACACTGAGGCTGAGCACAGATATGGTATACTGTGTCACTGTGTATCGTTTTTTTTCAGGCAGAGAACGGATTATATTAAATAATAATAAAACTGCACTGGTGGTCACTGGTCAGTCACTAGTAAACTCTGCACTCTCTGAGTACTCCTAAGCTCCAGTAAATCAAGTGTCTCACTCTCACTATCTATTTCTATTCTAAACGGAGAGGACGCCAGCCACGTCCTCTCCCTATCAATCTCAATGCACGTGTGAAAATGGCGGCGACGCGCGGCTCCTTATATAGAATCCGAGTCTCGCGATAGAATCCGAGCCTCGCGAGAATCCGACAGCGGGATGATGACGTTCGGGCGCGCTCGGGTTAGCCGAGCAAGGCGGGAAGATCCGAGTCTGCCTCGGACCCGTGTAAAAAGCGTGAAGTTCGGGGGGGTTCGGTTTCCGAGAAACCGAACCCGCTTATCACTAATATATATACGGCAGTATCACTGGAATTATATGGCAGTACCACTGGACATATACGGCAGTATCACTGGAATTACACGGTAGTATCACTGGCATTATATGGCAGGATCACTGGATTTATACGCCAGTACCACTGAAATTATATGGCAGTATCACTGGAATTATATGGCAGAATCACTGGATTTATACGCCAGTACCACTGGAATTATACGGTATGATCACTGGAATTATACAACAGTACCGCTGGACATATACGGCAGTACCACTGGACTGGATTTATACGCCAGTACTGCTGGAATTACACGGCAGGATCACTGAAATTATACGGCAGGATCACTGGACTTATACGGCAGGATCCCTGGAATTATACGGCAGAACCTCTGGACATATATGGCAGTATCAATGGACATATACAGCAGTATCACTGGACTGAACTTATACGTCAGCACCACTGTAATTATATGGCAGGATCACTGGATTTATATGGCAGGATCACTGCAATTATACGGCAGGATCACTGGAATTATACAGCAGGTTCACTGGATTTATGCACCAGTACCACTGGAATTATACGGCAGGATCACTGGAATTATACGGCAGGATCACTGGATTTATATGGCAAGATCACTGCAATTATAAGCAAGATCACTGGAATTATATGGCAGGATCACTGGATTTATACGCCAGTACTGCTGAACATATACGGCAGTATCGCTGGACATATACGGCAGTATCAATGGACATATACGATACGGCAGTATCACTGGACATATACGCCAGTACCACTGTAATTATACGGCAGGATCACTGGACTTATACGCCAGTACCACTGGAATTATACGCCAGGATCTCTGGAATTATACGGCAGGATCACTGGAGTTATACGGCAGGATCACTGGAGTTATACGGCAGGATCACTGGATTTATACGCCAGGACTGCTGAACATATACGGCAGTATCGCTGGACATATACGGCAGTATCAATGGACATATACAGCTTATCACTGGACATATACGGCAGTATGACTGTACTTATACGCCAGTACCACTGTAATTATACGGTAGGATCACTGGACTTATACGCCAGTACCACTGGAATTATACGGCAGGATCTCTGGAATTATACGGCAGGATCACTGCAATTATATGGCAAGATCACTGGATTTATACGGCAGTATCAATGGACATATACGGCAGGATCACTGGATTTATATGCCAGTACCACTGGAATTATATGGCAGTATCACTGGATTTATACGCCAGTACCGCTGGACAAATACGGCAGTATCACTGGACTGGACTTATACGCCAGTACCACTGTAATTATACGGCAGGATCACTGGACTTATACGCCAGTACCACTGGAATCATACGGCAGGATCTATGGAATTAGACGGCAGGATCACTGGAGTTATACGGCAGGATCACTGCAATTATATGGCAGGATCACTGGAATTATATGGCAGGATTACTGGATTTATACGCCAGTACCACTGGAATTATACGGCAGGATCACTGGACTTATACACCAGTACCACTGGAATTATACGCCAGGATCTCTGGAATTATACGGCAGGATCACTGGAGTTATACGGCAGGATCACTGGAGTTATACGGCAGGATCACTGGATTTATACGCCAGTACTGCTGAACATATACGGCAGTATCGCTGGACATATACGGCAGTATCAATGGACATATACAGCTTATCACTGGACATATACGGCAGTATGACTGTACTTATACGCCAGTACCACTGTAATTATACGGTAGGATCACTGGACTTATACGCCAGTACCACTGGAATTATACGGCAGGATCTCTGGAATTATACGGCAGGATCACTGCAATTATATGGCAAGATCACTGGATTTATACGGCAGTATCAATGGACATATACGGCAGGATCACTGGATTTATATGCCAGTACCACTGGAATTATATGGCAGTATCACTGGATTTATACGCCAGTACCGCTGGACAAATACGGCAGTATCACTGGACTGGACTTATACGCCAGTACCACTGTAATTATACGGCAGGATCACTGGACTTATACGCCAGTACCACTGGAATCATACGGCAGGATCTATGGAATTATACGGCAGGATCACTGGAGTTATACGGCAGGATCACTGCAATTATATGGCAGGATCACTGGAATTATATGGCAGGATTACTGGATTTATACGCCAGTACCACTGGAATTATACGGCAGGATCACTGGAATTATACGGTAGGATCACTGGACTTGTACGGCAGGATCACTGGATTTATGCGGCAGTACCGCTGGACATATACGGCAGTATCAATGGACATATACGGCAGGATCACTGGATTTATATGCCAGTACCACTAGAATTATATGGCAGTATCACTGGATTTATACACCAGTACCGCTGGACAAATACGGCAGTATCACTGGACTGGACTTATACGCCAGTACCACTGTAATTATACGGCAGGATCACTGGACTTATATGCCAGTACCACTGGAATTATACGGCAGGATCACTGGAATTATATGGCAGGATCACTGGAATTATATGGCAGGATCACTGGACTTATACGGCAGGATCACTGCAATTATATGGCAAGATCACTGGATTTTTACAGCAGTATCAATGGACATATACGGCAGGATCACTGGATTTATATGCCAGTACCACTGGAATTATATGGCAGTATCACTGGATTTATACGCCAGTACCGCTGGACAAATACGGCAGTATCACTGGACTGGACTTATACGCCAGTACCACTGTAATTATACGGCAGGTTCACTGGACTTATACGCCAGTACCACTGGAATTATACGGCAGGATCACTGGAATTATATGGCAGGATCACTGGATTTATACGGCAGTACCGCTGGACATATTTGGCAGTATCAATGGACATATACGGCAGGATCACTGGATTTATATGCCAGTACCACTGGAATAATATGGCAGTATCACTGGATTTATATGCCAGTACCGCTGGACAAATACGGCAGTATCACTGGACTGGACTTATACGCCAGTACCACTGTAATTATATGGCAGGATCACTGGATTTATACGCCAGTACCACTGGATTTATACGGCAGGATCACTGCAATTATATGGCAAAATCACTGGATTTATACGGCAGTACCGCTGGACATATACCGCAGTACCGCTGGACATATACGGCAGTATCACTGGACATACACGGCAGTATCACTGGACTGGACTTTTACGCCAGTACCACTGTAATTATACGGCAGGATCACTGCACTTATATGCCAGTACCACTGGAATTATACGGCAGGATCACTGGATTTATACAGCAGTACCGCTGGACATATACGGCAGTATGAATTGACATATACGACAGGATCACTAGACTTTTACGGCAGGATCACTGTAATTATATGGCAGGATCACTGGAATTATACGGCAGGATCACTGGAATTATACGGCAGGATCACTGGACTTATACGGCAGTACCACTAGACATTAGAGATGTGTGGTTGGCACTTTTCGTGTTTTGTGTTTTGGTTCAAATTCCACTTTCCTGTTTTGGTTTTGGCTTCGTTTTGCCAAAACCACCCTTTCGTGTTTTGGTTTTGGATTTGGTTTTGGATCTGGATGATTTTTGAAAAAAACTGCTAAAATCACAGAATTTGGGGGTAATTTTTATCTTACGGTATTATTAACCTCAATAACATTAATTTCCACTCATTTCCAGTCTATTCTGAACACTTCACACCTCACAATATTGTTTTTAGGCCAAAAGGTTGCATCGAGGTTGCTGGATGACTAATCTAAGCGACACAAGTGGACAACACAAACACCTGGCCCATCTAGGAGTGGTACTGCAGTGGCAGACAGGAGGGCAGATAGAAAAAAAAAGGCCCCAAACAGCACATGATGCAAAGATGTAGAAGAGGTGCAATGAGGTAGCTGTCAGACTAAGCCAAGTGACACAAACAATTCCCACTGGAATTATACAGCAATATCACTGGAATTATATGGCAATATCACTGGAATTATATGGCAGTACCATTAGACATATTTAGCAGGATCACTGGAATTATATGGCAGTACCACTGGACATATACGGAAGTGTCAGACATGATGGCACTTTAAAAAAATAGTCCCCAAACAGCACATGATGCAAAGAAGAAAAAGAGGTGCAAGATGGAATTGTCATTGGACCCTCCTACCCACCCTTATGTTGTATAAACAGGACATGCACACTTTAACAAACCAATAATTTCAGCAACAGGGTCTGCCACATGACTGGCTGTAATGACTGGTTAGTTTGGGCCCCCACCAAAAAAGAAGCAATCATCTCTCCTTGCACAAACTGGCTCTACAGAGGCAAGATGTCGACCTCATCCTCTGATTCCTCACCCCTATCACTGTGTACATCCCCGCCTCACAGAGTATTAATTTGTCCCCACTGGAATCAACCATCACAGGTCCCTGTGTACTTTCCGGAGACAATTGCTGGTCAAGGTCTTCCTGGAGGAATTTAGAATTCATTTTGATGAACATCATCTTCTCCACATTTCGTGGAAGTAACCTCCTACGCCGATCGCTGACAATGTTACCGGCTGCACTAAACACTCTTTTGGAGTACACACTGGACGGGGGGTAACTTAGGGAAAATAAAGCCAGTTTGTGCATGGGCATCGAAATTGCCTCTTTTTCCTGCCAGTATACATGCCTACTTGGATGCTGTCACTCATATAATTCTCCACCATTCTTTCAATGGTGACAGAATCATATGCAGTGACAGTAGACATGTCAGTAATCGTTGGCAGGTCTTTCAGTCCGGACTAGATGTCATCTTTCGCTCCTGACTGCCCTGCATCACCGCCAGCGGGTGGGCTAGGAAATCTTATCCTTTTCCTTGCAGCCCCAGTGGTGTGAGAAATTGAAGGAGGAGGAGCTGTTGACGGGTCACATTCCACTTGAGTTGACAATTTACTCACCAGCAGGTCTTTGCACCCCTGCACACTTGTGTCTGCCGGAAAGAGAGATACAATGTAGGCTTTAAACCGAGGATCGAGCACGGTGGCCAAAATGTAGTGCTCTGATTTCAACAGATTGACCACCCTTGAATCCTGGCAAAGCGAATGAAGGGCTCCATCCACAAGTCCCACATACTTAGCAGAATCGCTCCGTCTTAGCTCCTCCTTTAATTTCTCCAGCTGCTTCTGCAGAAGCCTGATAAGGGGAATGACCGACCTGACTCAAGCTGGCAGTGTCTGAACTGACTTCACGTGTGGCAAGTTCAAAGGGTTGGAGAATCTTGCACAAAACGGAAATCATTCTCCACTGCGCTTGAGTCATGTACATTCCCCCTCCTTTGCCTTTATCGTAGGTGGATGTATAGGCTTTAATGGCCTTTTGCTGCTCCTCCATCCTCTGAAGCATATAGAGTGTTGAATTCCACCTCGTTAGCACCTCTTGCTTCAGTTGATGGCAGGGCTGGTTCAGGAGTGTTTGCTGGTGCTCCAGTCTTCGGCACGCGGTAGCTAGAATGACGAAAGTGGCCCGCAATTTTTCGGGCCACCGACAGCATCTCCTGTACACCCCTGTCATTTAAAAAAAATTCTGCACCACCAAATTAATTGTATGTGCAAAACATGGGACGTGCTGGAATTTGCCCAGTTGTAATGCACGGACAATATTGGTGGCATTGTCCGATATCACAAATCCCCAGGAGAGTTTAAGTGGGATAAGCCATTGCGCGATGATGTCCCTCAGTTTCCGTAAGAAGTTGTCAGCGGTGTGCCTCTTATGGAAAGTGGTGATACACAGCATAACCTGCCTAGAAATGAGTTTGGATTTGCGAGATGCTGCTACTGGTGCCGCCGCTGTTGTTGCTGCGGGAGGCAATACATCTACCCAGTGGGCTGTCACAGTCATATAGTCCTTAGTCTTCCCTTTTCCACTTGTCCACATGTCCGTGATTAAGTGGACACTGGATACAGCTGCATTTTTTAGGACACTGGCAACACTTTTTCTGATGTCTCTGTACATTCTCGGTATCGCCTGCCTAGTGAAGTGGAACCTAGATGGGATTTGGTACCGGGAACACAATACCTCCATCAATTGACTAAATCCCACTGCACTAATGGCGGATACGGGATGCACGTCTAACACCACCATAAGAGTCAAGTCCTCAGTTATCCGCTTTGCAACAGGATGACTGCTGTCATATTTCATCTTCCTCACAAAGGACTGTTGGACAGTCAATTGCTTAGTTGAAGTAGTACAAGTGGTCTACCGACTTCCCCTCTGGGATGACGATCGACTCCCAGCAGCAACAACAGCGGCAGCAACAGCAGCAGTAGGCGTACCACTCAAGGATCCTCCCAAGGAATCCCGGTTAGGAGAGGACTTGTCAGTCTTGCCAGGAACATGGCCTGCAGGACTACTGGCGTTCATGGGTGAGGAGGAAGTTGACATTGAGAGAGTTGGTGGTGTGGCTTGCAGGAGCTTGGGTGCAAGAGAAAGAAGGGATTTAGGTGTCATTGGACTGCTTACGCTCTTACCCAAAGTTACTGAACTTGACACTGATTTCTGATGAATGCGCTGCAGGTGACGTATAAGGGAGGATGTTCCTAGGTGGTTAACATCCTTACCCCTACTTATTACAGATTGACAGAGGCAACACACGGCTTGACACCTGTTGTCCGGATTTGGGGAGAAATAATTCCACACCGAAGAGGTGGCTTTTTTGGTATTTTGCCCAGGCATCACAATGGGCTTCTTCATCCCACGGACAACAGGATCTCCCCTGGTGCCTCATTTAAACAAACCACATCACCATCAGAATCCTCATTGTCAACTTCCTCCTTTGCGCCAGCAGCACCCATATCCTCATCCTGGTGTACTTCAACAGTGACATCTTCAATTTTAATATCAGAAACTGGACTGTGGGTGCTCCTTCCAGCACTTGCAGGGGGCGTGCAAATGGTGGAAGGAGCCACCTCTTCCCGTCCAGTGTTGGGAAGGTCAGGCATCGCAACCGCCGACACACTTGGACTCTCCTTGGGGATTTGTGATACCATCTCAGAACGCACAGTTCTTTACTGTGCTTTTTCCTGCTTAACTCTTTTAAATTTTTCTAGCAGGAGGATGAGGGCTTCCATCATCATGTGAAGCTGAACCACTAGTCATGAACATAGGCCAGGGCCTTAGCTGTTCCTTGCCACTCCGTGTCGTAAGTGGCATATTGGCAAGTTTATATTTCTCCTCAGACCATTTAAATTTCTTTTTTTTGGTTCTTTTTACTGAACTTTGGCTTTTTGGATTTTACATGCCCTCTACTATCACATTGGGCATCGGACTTGGCAGACGACGTTGATGGCATTTCATCATCTATGTCATAACTAGTGGCAGCAGCTTCAGCACTAGGAGGAAGTGGTTCTTGATCTTTCCCTATTTTATCCTCCAAATTTTTGTTCTCCATTATTTTTCTGGAGTTATATATCACAATATGTGGCACAGGAGCACTGGACATATGGCAGCAGAGGATACTACTGTGACTGGTCACTGGAATGACTGATGGCTGATGCACATGACACTACCACTGGTCTGATGCAGGAATACACAGCAACACTGTAAGGGACTTGTTGTTATTATTATTATTATTATTATTATTATACAACAGCACTGGACATATGGCAGTAGAGGATACCACTGTGACTGGTCACTGGAATGACTGATGGCTGATGCACAGGACACTACCACTGGTCCGGTAGGGTTTGGTTCTCTGAGAACCGAACCCGCTCATCTCTAGTTTGATATAGGCTTCCATTCTCTGTACACAAAACTCACAAGACAGAACAGTTCCATGTGATTGCATTGTCACTCCCCATTCCCAACCCAAAATTACATTTCACGCAAAGCGAGATCTGGTAAACTCACTATTCGCATGTGTGTAATGAGATTCATCCACTCCGAATCAGCACCAGTGATGGCAGCCATTTTGTGTGCTGATCACGAGACTACCGTCTATCATTAAAGATGATTTAGTGATACAGCTGAAGATACTTTCCTGTGGATCCTGGTGTGGTACCCTGCCTCTGGGGTACCCCTGATTTAACTGCTTGAGCCCTTAGAATAGAGACTGCGGGGGGTTAATCTTCCCATCCCGGTTGCTAAGCAACAGTAGCGCCAGGGAGGAGAAACCAGTAGGGCACTAGGACCCAGGACTTGTGATGCATGTCCCAGCAGCGCGGAAAGCCTGTTCCCGTTTGGATTGGCTGGAGCCGGGCAGGAAGAAGAAGGAGGACCGGTAATAAAATGAGCCGGGTTGACGCGCAAGGAGAGGGAGAGACTACCGCACACAGGAGGAGAGCCGCGGCCGAGCCAGACCGGAAGCCATGCTGTGAAGAGGACAGCCGCAGCCGAGACCCGAGAGGCAGGCTGTGCGGGAGCGCGTCATGGAGGGACAGTGGTACGCTCCCAGGGAAGGGACACCGCCGCACGGGTGAGAGCCGGGACCTGTCCGCTGTTACCAGCCGCAGCAGCACCGAGTAGAGCCGGCCGCCACAGCAGCGCATCGCCAGTCGGGCCACGCTGCTGCCGAGCGTAGAGAGGAGACGCCAGCCGCAGCAGAGTCAGAGAAGAGCCGCCAGCCGCAGCAGCACTGAGTGGAGCCCAGCAGCCGCGAGCAGGTGCCGGAAGCTGGGGTCCGGACACTACCACTAACCGCCAATGAGCTGCTAAGGAGAACTGCACCTACACTGCACCACCACTGACCCCTATGTGGACCATAAGGGTCAGGGTAAGCCACTGGGGCAGTCAACCCTTTGCTCCCCTCCCATCAGCACTAATTAGGCAACAGACTTTGAACCCCTGCCAGAACTAATAGTATAAGGGTAAAGGGCACTAGAGAGACACTGTGATCAGGTTATGGCCGACCTGCCGTATCACCCCACAGTCGAGGAAGCCTGAGGATCCTGCCCGAGTTATGCCCTTTTGACAACCGCCAAAGTTAGCGGTCCGAGTAATTCAGGCTTGCCTACCCTCCCGCATTCAGCGGGAGGCTCACGATTTTTACATGAGCCTCCCACTGCCCCGCAAACCTTACCAGCCCTCCCGGATTATAGTGTTCCCTCCATAAAGATCCGGGCTGCGCATGCAGGAGAAGCGTCACGGCCGCCCATGCATGTGGGTAGCGATGGCAGTCTTACTGTGTAGGAGGCAGTGTAAGCAGAGGCGTGCTCGGCAGCGGCAGTGTCAGGGCATAATCAGCGGAGCAGCTGTGAAGAGTAGAGTTAAGCAAATGAGCCGACTTGGCAGCCAGGGCTTTGCTTCACAGTGGCTGGCCCCGCCCATAATACTCTGAGTAGGCTGCGTGTATCAGCCCAGCTTTCCTCTACCTGCTCCTCTTACTGGTCCTGATTGTGCATGCCCTGGGCTGCCTCCTCCCACCACACTGTCCCAGGGTCGGCTCCTGCTATTCAGGAAGGAGCAATAAAGCAACAGTAAGTGAGTGGTGTACTGGGGTGATGTGATATGGGGGAGTGGGGACTCTCAATATAGTGTAATATGTGCTGGGGCAATGTGATATGGGGGAGTGGGGGCTATACATATAGTGTAATATGTGCTGGCGTGATATGGGGGAGTGGGGGCTCAATATAGTGTAATATGTGCTGTGTGTGCTGGGGTGAAATGGGGGCTGTATATAGTGTAATATGTGCTGTGGGGGCTCTCTATATAGTATAATATGTGCTGTGTGTGTGCTGGAGTGATATGGAGGAGTGGGGACTCTCCATATAGTGTAATATGTGCTGTGTGTGTGCTGGAGTGATATGGAGGAGTGGGGACCCTACATATAGTGCAGTATGTGCTGTGTGTACTGGTGTAATATGGGGGAGTGGGGGCTCTGTATAGTGTAATTTAGTATGGTGCTGGGTGTACTGGGTATAATATGGGGGAGGGGGTTGTGTATTATGTAATATGGTGCTGTGTGTAATATGAGGGGGGGTTGTGTATAACACAATATAACATGGTGCTGTGCAGCACCGTAACTATGTGTGTGTCAGGTGTGCCTGGCACACAGCGCAGTTGCCCTGGGGGCGCAACGGCCAGCGGCTTGTAATAAGTCAAATTGACTCATTACAAGCCGCCTCTGCTGTGTGCGCCGCGCTGAAGCCGGAAGCAGGGGAGGAGAGCAGCAGCGCCAGAGGCAGGGAAGGAGGAGGAGGGAGGGGGACTGGAGCCGCAGCAGCGCTATGTAATTAGTAGTGGCGCCGCTGCAGCAGTCCCCTCTCCTTCCGCATTGGCTGGCCGGCGCTACTGTGAATGCTGGGATGCGCTTCCCTCATCCCAGTGTTCACAGCGGCAGCCAGCCAATGCGGAAGGAGAGGGGACTGCTGCAGTGACGCCTCTACCAAATACATAGTGCTGCTGCGGCTCCAGTCCCCCTCCCTCCTACTCCCCTGCGGCTGCCCGGGATCTGCCAGCACCGAGGAGCCTGACTGCCAGCGGGGAGAGATGGTAAGTCTCTCTCTCTCTCTCTCTCTCTCTTCTGTCTGCCGCAATGTGTAAAAAGGGGGACTGGCTGCCGTAATGTGTAAAAAGGGGACGCTGTCTGCCGTAATGTGTAAAAAGAGGGACGCTGTCTGCCGTAATGTGTAAAAAGAGGGACGCTGTCTGCCGTAATGTGTAAAAAGGGGACGCTGTCTGCCATAATGTGTAAGAAGGGGAATCTGTCTGCCGTAATGTGTAAAAAGGGGGAATCTGTCTGCCGTAATGTGTAAAAAGGGGGACGCTGTCTGCCGTAATGTGTAAAAAGGGGGACGCTGTCTGCCGTAATGTGTAAAACGGGGGACGCTGTCTGCCGTAATGTGTAAAAAGGGGGACGCTGTCTGTCGTAATGTGTAAAAAAAGGGGACGCTGTCTGCCGTAATGTGTGAAAAAGGGGACACTGTCTGCCGTAATGTGTAAAAAGGGCTCTACCTGGTGTAGTGGCGCTACTGTGCAGCGTAATTTGAATAATGGAGACTACTGTGCACCGTAGTATGAATTGCTATTATTTTGTGGCCACACCCCTTCCCCATGAAGCCACGCCCCTATATATTTTTTTGCGCGCCTACGCCGCGCACTACCCGTATCTTGCATGGGGGGGGGTGTGCGCCAACTCCGTTTCTTGCACACACTGCTAAAATGCCTAGGTACGGCACTGGTGCTGTGTGTACTAGGTGTAATATGGGTGAGTGGGTGCTGTTTATAATATAATGTATTATGGCGCTGTCTATATTGGTTGTAATAGGTATATATATATATATATGTGTGTGTGTGTATAAATTTACGTGCACACAATCCCGCACTAGTGTACAGTGTATAGATTTTCTATTTGTCATTTTCTTGCCACAAATGTACACGGTACATTAATATGAAGTGCACCTACAGTATATTAATTTATTACTCTTTAATTTATTTATTTTTTTGCTGCTTTTACTACTGTAGTTTTAACCTGCCATTGCAGGACACACTACGCGTCTAGTTTCCCTTCGTGAGAGGACCTTTGCTGTGCGGTGCGCGATGACGTCATCGCGCACCGCACATCATTTCAGTCTGTACAGGGGGCGTAAATGACCACGCCCCCTGCACGAAGCCACACCCCCTATTGCCGCCCGGGGCGCACAGAGCGCCAGAACCGGCCCTGGGTGGAGCTAGACACACCCTTTGGACGGACCATGGCACACCCTCAACGGCGCACTGTGGAGACATTCTGGTACCACCTGGAATCTCCCTGAAACTAGTTTTCAAAAGTAGGCAAGTATGGAGTAATTGCAAGCCTCTGGTGCCCCAAAGACATCAGACCACTTATACCTGCCCGCGTAGCTCTCTTCATCTTTAGAAGCCCAAGGTCTGGGTTATGTGTTCTGTACCCCACCGAACCCTACTGTGTACAGGGTACGTGATATGAGACAGACTCAGTTGCAAAGTTTTCCCTGTCTGTCACCAGGATACTCAGCAACTAATGCCTCACCTTGAGGGAGGATATCCCCTGTGACTTTACACCTCTTCAGAAGCTGTAAATAAAGTGGCCTGTGCCAATTGTCGCTTTAGTTATGCATAACTGGTTCTCTCATACCAGGCGACTTTTGTGATTCGTTTAAACTGAGACTTGGGGGTATATTTACTAAGCTCCCGATTTTGACCGAGATGGTGTTTTTTCTTCAAAGTGTCATCTCGGGAATTTACTAAACTCAAATCACGGCAGTGATGAGGGCATTCGTATTTTTATTACGGCTGTGTAGTAAAAATACGAATGAATACACCATCGGTCAAACGCAGCTGTTTAGGTATTGAACTTGGTCATTTACTAACCATTCGTATTTGAAATCTCTACCGTGAAAATGCATGTGCGGCCGTGAAAAAATACTAATCGTACAAAAAGCCTAAAAAAAAAGTAGACCTGCTTTTGAGAAGCGTGTTTACATGTGTTGCCAATTCTACATTACTCACACCTGACTTTTTGGACCTTTAAAAGGGGCCCCAACACATTTTTCTCCTCTCTCAGGGCGGGATGTATTAACATACATCGCCGCCCCTCGCCGGTTACCGCAGCGATGTTGATCGCGTATGTACTAACATATGCGATCAACATCGCGATGCGGTGACGGAGGCCCCCCGCGATACCTGTTAGGTGGTCTGCGGGGGGTCTCCGTCACCTCCCCGGGGTCCCCACACTGGCTAGATGCCGGGAAGCAGCAGCAGGCTGTCCCCGGCACCTCCTCCTCCCCCCTGCAGCCGGAAGGACGTCCGGCTGCGTTGCTAGGGGGAGGAGGACACTACCTTCCGGGTCCAGGGCAGCCTGGAGGAAGGTAAGCCAGGGGGAAGGGGGGTCGGCGTCTGCGGTGGGGGTCGACGGTGTCGGCGGGTTGCGGCGGTCGGCGAAAAGAAGCCCATAGGCTTCTATAGGGTTTCGCCATCCAGAGATGGCGAAACCCTGGACGCCGAAAACGCTGCGGTAGGGTCTTAGTAAATATGAAAATGCGGTAAAACCCCCGTTTTCGGGGGTTTTACCGCATTTTTGCTTTAGTACATCCCGCCCTCACTCTGAAATGGCTGCTACCGTGTGTAGTACTGCTGTCTTGTTTGCTGGGGGATACCTGACACTGCTCCATGAGGCTACAATAAACCCAGGCCAGGAAAATCAACATGGTCAGCAGGTTGTAAAGGTTCCACGTAGGCTGGCCATGGCTTGTTTTTTTAGTGGGCGTTTAAACGATAACAAATTGGCTGATGACCATGTTATAAAGATGGTGCGACTAAATGTAAATAACATTTTCCGTCTGTATGACGTTGTCAAACTGAACCTAGACCCTGAGACAGCACGCTCTGTCTCTGGCCTGCACAAACTCCTGCCTGTGTTGCACTTTATGGCTACTGGCAGCTTACAGCCTGTGACTGTCGATGTCATTAGTATCTCACAGGCCACCTTTTCTAAATATTTAATTCAGGCGAGTCAAAACATACATACACGTCTATGTCTAAGTGTTGCTTCTGTAATGTAATATAACACAATATTGTATTGATTACAGGTCATGACACTCACCTTTAATTTAGGAATGTGCACTCAGGTTTTGGATGTCTTGGATGGCCACATAGATGCCTCTCTCTGCTTCCCTACCCAGGAGTCGCAGTGGCATGCAGTCAGGGTAGCTTTATCTGATTTTGCGGCCATGCCCAATGTGCTGGGTGCCATAGATTACACACACGCAGGGCCGGTTCTGGCGCTCTGTGCGCCCCGGGCGGCAATAGAGGGCGTGGCTTCGTACAGGGGGCGTGGTCATTTGCGCCCCCTGTACAGACTGAAATGATGTTGCGGAGCGCGATGACGTCATTGCGCACCGCACAGCAAAGGTCCTCTCCACGAAGGGAAACGACGCGTAGCGTCTAGTTCCCTTCGTGGAGAGGACCTTTGCTGTGCGGTGCGCAATGACGTCATCGCGCACCGCACAGTAAAGGACCTCTCCACGAAGGGAAACTAGACGCGTACGCGTCTAGTTTCCCTTCACAGCGGCCAGCGGCAGCGGGCACACAGCAGCAGCAGATCATGCCCTGGTGCGGCGGCCTCCGTATGGCGCCCTGCGCCCTCCGGAAGGCGGCGCCCCGGGCAAAAGTCCTGCTTGCCCGTGGCAAGATCCGCTACTGCACACACGTTGAGCTGAGGACACCTAGGGGCAGGCAATATATTTATACCAGTAGACATCTGGCCCAAGACACTAATGTGCAGGTGGTTTGTGTAGCTAATTAAACAATACACATATTCCGTGTTAACAATTTATTAAGTTGAACACAGGCATTTTTGTTCAAACAAACATAATTTTTTAATGTACAAACTATTATCAGCAGGCATGATTATTATAATTTTTTTGTGTGTGCTGGGTGCCGAGGATTGGGCTGGCTCGTTGGTCCGGGTTCTACTGGAGCGTCTAACTGGGGATTGAACTGGGATCTGGTTTGGTGTAGTTGTCCCCGAGCTAGAGCTGACTTGGTGTGATGCCAACACATTAAGGCTTTGACTGAGTATATTGAGGCTTGCAGTCCGTTGCGTATTAGCGGCAGTGTTGCTTGCTATTATTCTGGACAGGTTGTCGTTTACAATTTGGTTGTGTTGGATTAGCTGAATTAGGGATTGGTGCTGCCGCTGTTGTTCATCCATGATGCGTTGGAGATTGGCTTGCATTTGGGAGTTGTCTGCCCTCATCTGCTCCATAGAATTGGCAATTCTGCCCACCTGAACTATAAGTCTGCCTGAGTTTCGACTCAGTCTAGGCAGATGATGGGGCAGACTTGCCAGGTATTGGCTGTGGGTGTTGAGGCACGCATAGTTTTGGTCCTGTTGTGAGGCCCAACGGCTCCAAAACTCAGGGCCCATTTGTGTCTGGGGTGGTGTTGTGCTCAATTGGGGACTGTGGGATGTTTTGGGTGGTTGGAGTATGTCCTGCGGCGTGGTTGGCTGGGTAGGATCGATGGGCTGCAGGTGTAGTGTGTAGGTTTCCTGCTGGTCACTTTCCTGCTGGGCATCCTCGGTCATGATGGCTGGTTCTGTATGGGGTTGAAGACAGCCACTATTTAGTAATTATTTAGCATTGGTCTTACTATAGCTTTACGTCAACATGCATTACTTCTTAATATTCATGTTGGAATTGATAAATAGATTGTGGCCTAAACTTAACTATGTTGTTCACCTTTTTGTATAAGTATGTGGCTTCTAACGTTCACTACTCAGTTGTAATAAGTTTGAGGGAATTGTTGGACTCTGAGCCATAATTAATGTGCGAACACGAAGTACTCTAACAAATACAAATTACTACATTTACATATTGGGTATGAAGCTTCCTTTGGAACAACACACACAATACAATAAATGTGTTGACCAATACACTCATACATTGTTCAAGGCAGTCAGTGGTCTGCCCAAAACGTTAACAAATATAGTGGTCTAAAATGTACACATTAACAATGGGTGAAAAAGTATTAAGGTGCCCTATGTTTCGAACTGGTGATGTTGGCCATGCAAAACAATTGGATGAGACTGAACATTTATGCCAGGCTTGCCTACCCTCCCGCATTTAGCGGGAGGCTCCCGATTTTTAAATGAGCCTCCCGCTGCCCTGCAAACCTAACCAGCCCTCCCGGATTACAGTGTTCCCTCCATAATGATCTGGGCTGCGCATGCAGGAGAGATGTTTCGCCGGCCACCGCGGGGTTGTGGTGGGTTAGGTAGCGGTGGCACACTGTGTCTTGCTGCGCACACTGTGTAGGAGGCCGTGTAAGCGGAGGCTTGCTCGGCAGCGGCAGTGTCAGGGCAAAATCAGCAGAGCAGCTGTGCAGAATAGTGAAGCAAATGAGCCGGCTCGGCAGCCAGGGCTTTGCTTCACTGTGGCTGGCCCCGCCCACCATACTCTGAGTAGGCTCCGTGTTTCAGCCCAGTTTTCTTCTACCTGCTCCTCTTACTGGTCCTGATTGTGCCTGCCCTGTGCTGCCTCCTCCCACCACACTGTCCCAGGGTCGGCTCCTGCTCTTCAGGAAGGAGCTATGAAGCAACAGTAAGTGAGTGGTGTACTGGGGTGATGTGACATGGGGGAGTGGGGACTCTCCATGTAGTGTAATATGTGCTGGGTGACATGGGGGAGTGGGGGCTCTCCATGTAGTGTAATATGTGCTGGGTGACATGGGGGAGTGGGGGCTCTCCATGTAGTGTAATATGTGCTGTGTGACATGGGGGAGTGGGGGCTCTCCATGTAGTGTAATATGTGCTGGGTGACATGGGGGAGTGGGGGCTCTCCATGTAGTGTAATATGTGCTGGGTGACATGGGGGAGTGGGGGCTCTCCATGTAGTGTAATATGTGCTGTGTAACATGGGGGAGTGGGGGCTCTCCATGTAGTGTAATATGTGCTGTGTGACATGGGGGAGTGGGGGCTCTCCATGTAGTGTAATATGTGCTGTGTGACATCAGTGATCGCGCTAAGCCCCAAAAAAATTGGGTCCCAGAGACCCCTCACTTTTAAAAATTGGGGTCCTGGCTGTCCTTTTTTGGGTTCCATCGGAATACAGGTTCTTATTAATCTTATTAATGATTCCAATATAAAAACACAGACTTCATTTTGACACTACAAAAGTGCTGCAAGTGGGAGGAGGGGGTGACAGTGCTGCTGGGCTGTGTAGCATACAGGACACTGCAACAGGGCTGTAAGTACACATTTTGGTGGCCTTTCGCAGAAACTGAATTGGTTCTCCTGCACCTACAAAGTGAAGAAAGAAAGAACAGTGCGCGCCGAAGGCGCGCTGCAAAAATTTAGGTTCATGTTTTCGTGGAGAAGGGGCATGGCCACGTCACAGTAGTGCCGCTTGTACACACTGCACCAGGTAGGACCTCCCATACATGTTACACACATAGCGCCAGGTAGAGCACGTTATACACACTGCGCCAGGTAGAGCACGTTATACACACTGCGCCAGGTAGAGCACGTTACACACATTGCACCAGGTAGAGCACGTTACACACATTGCGCCAGATAGAGCACGTTACACACATTGCGCCAGGTAGAGCACGTTACACACACTGCGCCAGGTAGAGCACGTTATACACACTGCGCCAGGTAGAGCACGTTATACACACTGCGCCAGGTAGAGCACGTTATACACACTGCGCCAGGTAGAGCACGTTATACACACTGCGCCAGGTAGAGCACATTATACACACTGCGCCAGGTAGAGCACATTATACACACTGCGCCAGGTAGAGCACGTTATTCACACTGCGCCAGGTAGAGCACGTTATTCACACTGCGCCAGGTAGAGCACATTATACACACTGCGCCAGGTAGAGCACATTATACACACTGCGCCAGGTAGAGCACATTATACACACTGCGCCAGGTAGAGCACATTATACACACTGCGCCAGGTAGAGCACGTTATTCACAATGCGCCAGGTAGAGCAAGTTTCACACATTGCGCCAGGTAGATCACATTACACATATTGCGCCAGGTAGAGCACGTTACACACATTGCGCCAGGTAGATCACATTACACATATTGCGCCAGGTAGAGCACGTTACACACATTGCGCCAGGTAGAGCACATTATACAGATTGTGCCAGGTAGAGCACTTATACAAAATAATCCATCTTTCAGAAGATATGAGGTAGTAATGTACATTGATAATATGCTAATGCCATCATTCAATACAGTATGACTAAAATAACATAAAAAAACCCACTGATTTCTAGGTGACCAGTACTATGTTACATCAGTGATAGTTACGGTAAAGACACTACAACAGCAATGTTTGCAGGAACACAATGTATAGGGATTTCATTTGTCACACAACACGTATTCTGCTCTCTCAGAACAACTTTAGCTAAGGCCACATAACAAGGAGGAGGCCATGACCACAGAGCACACTGTCAGTCACAGCAGTCGCACAGCCAGGAGGATGCTATGAACGGTGCAGACCCCTCCAGGGATCCTGCACACAAACTTTGGAGGAAGGCACTGAGAGAGGGGTCCTGTGGCAGGCAGAGGCTCGGCTGTCCCTGCATTACAGGACATCAGCCTACGGATTTTTGTCTGGGCACAATCGCACATCCTCCAGCATCCTCCATCTGTCACCTGTAGTGCAGGTTCGGGCCAGGTGAAGCTGGGTCTCGTAGAGGAGCGGGTGCGCGGTGGTGTACGGGAGAAGCCTGAGACTACACTGCTGTGCCGCCTCCCGCTGGCCGGTGCTGACCCTGCGCTGTGCTCTCCTCTTACCTTCAGCAGATCTCCTTCTTTCCATCCCCCTGACTGTACGGCGCCATGGTGTACTGGGCGGACGCCGCTCACACTGGGACCCGCTGGTGCTCAGGCCGGGCTGCCACGGGAGGAGCGCTGATAGCCGCCAGTGCCTGTTGCCATGGAAACGTCCCGCCGCTGCACAAACACATACAGACACAGTGCAGACAGAAGGGGTAGGGCCGGCGAGGCTAAGTTGGGAGGCGCCGGCAGGAGAGGGGGCGGTGTGCGCGCAGAGCAGAGTGAGGGGAGGCGGGAGTGAATACACCCTCGATGGTCTCCTCCCCTTCCAAGTTCCTCCCTCTGCTGCCGTGGAGACGAAAATTCACTGACAGCGCAGGACAGCGCTGCTAAGTCAGAGCGCGTCCTGAGGGACCCTGCGGGTTTTTAATTGTGAGTCCCCACAATCAATAATTGGGTAAAATACGCGCCATAGCGCGTTTTTGCGATCACTGGACATGGGGGAGTGGGGGCTCTCCATGTAGTGTAATATGTGCTGGGTGACATGGGGGAGTGGGGGCTCTCCATGTAGTGTAATATGTGCTGGGTGACATGGGGGAGTGGGGGCTCTCCATGTAGTGTAATATGTGCTGGGTGACATGGGGGAGTGGGGGCTCTCCATGTAGTGTAATATATGCTGGGTGACATGGGGGAGTGGGGGCTCTCCATGTAGTGTAATATGTGCTGGGGGAGTGGGGGCTCTCCATGTAGTGTAATATGTGCTGGGTGACATGGGGGAGTGGGGGCTCTCCATATAGTGTAATATGTGCTGTGTGTACTGGAGTGATATGGAGGAGTGGGGGCTCTCCATGTAGTGTAATATGTGCTGTGTGTACTGGGATGATATGGGGGAGTGGGGGCTCACCATGTAGTGTAATATGTGTTGGGTGACATGGGGGAGTGGGGGCTCTCCATGTAGTGTAATATGTGCTGGGTGACATGGGGGAGTGGGGGCTCTACATGTATTGTATTGTAATATGTGCTGGGTGACATGGGGGAGTGGGGGCTCTCCATGTAGTGTAATATGTGCTGGGTGACATGGGGAAGTGGGGGCTCTCCATGTAGTGTAATATGTGCTGGGTGACATGGGGAAGTGGGGGCTCTCCATGTAGTGTAATATGTGCTGGGGTGACATGGGGGATTGGGGGCTCTCCATGTAGTGTAATATGTGCTGGGTGACATGGGGGAGTGTGCGCTCTCCATGTAGTGTAATATGTGCTGGGAGACATGGGGAAGTGGGGGCTCTCCATGTAGTGTAATATGTGCTGGGTGACATGGGGAAGTGGGGGCTCTCCATGTAGTGTAATATGTGCTGTGTGACATGGGGGAGTGGGGGCTCTCCATGTAGTGTAATATGTGCTGGGGTGACATGGGGGAGTGGGGGCTCTCCATGTAGTGTAATATGTGCTGGGTGACATGGGGGAGTGGGGGCTCTCCATGTAGTGTAATATGTGCTGGGTGACATGGGGGAGTGGGGGCTCTCCATGTAGTGTAATATGTGCTGTGTGTGCTGGGTGACATGGAGGAGTGGGGGCTCTCCATGTAGTGTAATATGTGCTGGGTGACATGGGGGAGTGGGGGCTCTCCATGTAGTGTAATATGTGCTGGGTGACATGGGGGAGTGGGGGCTCTCCATGTAGTGTAATATGTGCTGGGGTGACATGGGGGAGTGGGGGCTCTCCATGTAGTGTAATATGTGCTGGGTGACATGGGGGAGTGGGGGCTCTCCATGATTTGTAATATGTGCTGGGTGACATGGGGGAGTGGGGGCTCTCCATGTAGTGTAATATGTGCTGGGGTGACATGGGGGAGTGGAGTCTCTCTCTCTCTCTCTCTCTCTCTCTATATATATATATATATATGTATGTATGTATGTATGTATGTATGTATATATATATATGTATGTATTATGTGCTGGGGCGACATGGGGGAGTGGGGGCTCTATATATATATATATATATATATAATATATGTGTGTGTGTGTGTGTGTGTGCAAAAAAAAGGTGTATAACGAGCGCTTAATACCTAAACGTTTACAATGAATAAATTAAACAAAATTCGTGCATAACCATTCACGTCAATTCCAAACAGCACTCCCAAGTGTAGGGGCTGCAGTATAGACTTTCTTATTGACTCATATTTCGCTGAGTCATAAATACAAATGTTCTATAGGGATAAAGTCTCTGCGCCTTCAGTGCTTTGGTGTGGAAACTTCCATCTGTGTATAACCAATAATATATGCGTACCAGAAATATGATCAAGTTGTGCCTGTAGTGGTATCTTTAATTGGTCGTCTTCCCTTGCCCTCTTACTCCATGTATGGACACCCTCAGCGAGGTGTTAAGACACAATTTACATAGGCAGAGAGGGAAGATTTGTGTCAGCAAAATGCTCTTAATATTATAAAGTGACTTGTGACTTATTTGTGCCAATATATAAAATATTTTTTATATAAAGTGCTCTGTGCCTATAGTGTTTCAATAAACCACTATATTATATGTGATTTCTAATATGAATAATCAGAATCACACCGAGTGGCTAAAAATAAATAAAGAAAGGAAGGTAATAACTCACTCCTTTTAAGAATGCTGCTCCTATGAGGTAATCCTTGACAAAGTACAGTACCTCTAAAAAGAAAGTTTTTTTCTCATGGAAAAAAACAGAAAGAAAAAGAAGCTGATAGTGTGATATAGTTTTTCACGATTTTTAATCACACACATACATATAAAAATGGAATCGTACAATTTAAAAAGTAATAACAAGCTTATCTGTTTTACAGGTCGTTGGAGAGGTAGTGGAAGCTGGCCCAGCTTCCACTACCTCTCCAACGACCTGTAAAACAGATAAGCTTGTTATTACTTTTTAAATTGTACGATTCCATTTTTTATATGTATGTGTGTGATTAAAAATCGTGAAAAACTATATCACACTATCAGCTCCTTTTTCTTTCTGTTTTTTTCCATGAGAAAAAAACTTTCTTTTTAGAGGTACTGTACTTTGTCAAGGATTACCTCATAGGAGCAGCATTCTTAAAAGGAGTGAGTTATTACCTTCCTTTTTTATTTCTTTTTTAGCCACTCGGGTGTGATTCTGATTATATTAGAAATCACATATAATATAGTGGTTTATTGAAACACTATAGGCACAGAGCACTTTATATAAAAAATATTTTATATATTGGCACAAATAAGTCACAAGTCACTTTATAATATTAAGAGCATTTTGCTGACACAAATCTTCCCTCTCTGCCTATGTAAATTGTGTCTTAACACCTCGCTGAGGGTGTCCATACATGGAGTAAGAGGGCAAGGGAAGACGACCAATTAAAGATACCACTACAGGCACAACTTGATCATATTTCTGGTACGCATATATTATTGGTTATACACAGATGGAAGTTTCCACACCAAAGCACTGAAGGCGCAGAGACTTTATCCCTATAGAACAAATATATATATATATATATAATAAATATATATATATATATATATATATATACATATACATATACATTCGGCACTCCAGTTAATTATTCAAAATAAATGCCGGTGCCTTCTCAAATAGGGAATTCCCCTGAATTATATACAGACATGAACGAGCGGCACTTACAGGACTTACATAAATGAATGGGACCTCAACCCATCAATTGCAACGTTTCGGTATTTATTACAACCGTCGTTGGTAAAGCCTGACGACGGTTGTAATAAATACCGAAACGTTGCAATTGATGGGTTGAGGTCCCATTCATTTATGTAAGTCCTGTGAGTGCCGCTCGTTCATGTCTGTGTGTGTGTATATATATATATATATATATATATATATATATATTAGTGTAATATGGGGGAGTGGGGGCTCTGTATAGTGTAATTTAGTATGGTGCTGTGTGTACTGGGTGTAATATGGGGGAGAGGGGTTGTGCATTATGTAATATGGTGCTGTGTGTAATATGAGGGGGGGTTGTGTACAACAATATAACATGGTGCTGTGTGTACTAGATGTAATATGGGTGAGTGGGTGCTGTTTATAATATAATGTATTATGGCGCTGTCTATACTGGTTGTAATATGTGTGTGTGTGTGTGTGTGTGTGTGTGTGTGTGTGTGTGTGTGTGTGTGTGTGTATATGTGTGTGTGTGTGTATAAATTTACATACACACAATTCCGCACTAGTGTACAGTGTATATATTTTCTATTTATCCGCCTCTTGCCACAAATGTACACAGTACATAAATATAAAGTGCACCTACAGTATATTATTTTTTTTTTTTATTTTTTTGCTGCTTTTAGTAGTGTAGTTTTTACCTGCCATTGCAGGACACACCCCTTAGTGGCAATAAATATGCCCATAGGTGGAGCTAGACACACCCTTTGGGCGGAGCGTGGCACACCCTCAACGGCACGCTGCGGAGACATTATGGTACCACCTGGAATCTCCCTGAAACTTATTTTCAAAAGTAGGTAAGTATGATTTATGCAGGTGTTTTTAGCAAAAATTAAAACTATAAATATTTGTTGATATGGCCAACATCACATCTGTCAATTAACCATCTTAAAAAACCTTACCACCATGTGCTTGTTGTTGGTGATTATTGCAAGGATGACTGGTCATTTGTGTCTTTTTTTTTTTTGCTGTGCACAAACAGTGGTGCAGATGCATAAACCTGGAGAAGGCATAAGGAAGTGAAAAACCAGTGATATGTGCTAGGTGATAAAGGCACAAGGCAAACAGCTCCAATATGTAAATTAACAGTTGTGTTTATTTTGTGCTGCTGCCTTTATCACCTTGCACATATCACTGCTTTTTCACTTCCTTATGCCTTCTCCAGGTTAATAAATCTACCCCACTGTTTTTTTACTTATTTACAGGTAATTGTTATGTTTACTCACCAGACAACTGAGGTGATTGTGGATCCTCACTTTGTGGGCTGGCCAAAAGAGCTAGTGGTGGCAGGGCCGACACTGCGGAGATGCGCCGTTGGGGTGGTGATGCTGGTGCTGGAGTTTCAGCCTCAAGCCGGCGTCTCTTGGTTGGCCTACTAGCCACAGTTACCGAGCCCTGTGATGGGCGCCTTAGTGGAGGGGGGTTTGCAGAAGAAGAACCTATGTGATAAGATAAACATTAACATTTTGTATTTCTATGTGTTTGCAGAATATGTGTTTACAGTAAAATCTTACCTGCATTGCCACCATCTGCATCTCTTGGCAGTGTGGGATGTGGCCTGGCTGTGCTGCTTCTCTTTCGTACTGTAGAAATATGAAGAATGTCCTTATGAACATACTATTTTGTTGATATGTTTATGCAAATTCCTTATTGTGATGTAAACATATGTGGAACCTGATAAGAAGTAAACTAAACGATGCTTATGCTTTTCTGCCTGACTTCATTGGGTGTGTATACTTTAAATAAGAAACAATTTCACCAAATAATCCATACACAAAGGCGCATAATGCACAATATTATACTACTTAAAACCCAAACGTCGCAGCTTGACAAAACCACAATATTGCACGCTAAGGTACCAATTTTTGATGCTAACAAGAAAACACTAGCCACAAATATCTGCAAAAAATTGTAAACATCAAAACCAAAGATGCATGAAAAATCACATCAAGCACACAAAGGACAACCCAGAATAACACACAATAAACATAAATCCTATGAAATTGTAAAAAAAAATTTTTTTGGTATAAAACAGATTCATCACACTTTAAAATACACCTACAAACATTTACTTTTGACATAAAACACCAGAAAAAGGCCAAGGCAACCAGAAAAAAAAACTATACAAAGGAAAAAAACATACATAATTGAGAATAACACTACTACATCACCAACACATTAGAAGAATGAACCAACTTACAATCACAATTAGCTAGAAGACATTTCAGACAACTAAGGACAAAGCACAGATGTTTAAATTTTAAACAACAAGACAAATAACTCACCATCCTGCCTTGGCCGATCCGAATCCCGGACATGAGTCGCACCAACCACATCTGGCGGAATGAGAGTACGCACAGGCTCCTCCCAATCCCGATAAGATGCTCGGAAGGGTTTGGCGGGCTGATTTAGCCTCCTTAGCCATCTTCGCCTTGACACGGCGCTTTATGTCGTAGAAACGCTTACGACACGTGTCCTCAGTCCGCCTCACCACACCCTCACTATTAACAGCCGCAACGACCTTCCCCCAAAGAACAGTCTTCCTGCGTGACGACACCTTTGCAGCATCATGGCCAAACAACTGCCGATGATGCCCCATCAGCTCCCACACCCAGGGGTGTATCTAGAGGTCCGAGCGCCCCTGGCAAAGTAAGAGCTGGTGCCCCCCTCCCCCCCCCCCCACACTTGAAATAAGGAGGGTGTATCAAAAAAGGGCGTGGCCTTGTAGGGAAGGGGCGTGGCCACGCAATAGTACTTTTAATTAAAATTATGCCACACAGTAGCATATTACACCACACAGTAGTGTCTCTTATTCACATTATGCCACACAGTATCACATTACACCACACAGTAGTGTCTCTTATTCACATTATGCCACACAGTATCACATTACACCGCAAAGTAGTGTCTCTTATTCACATTATGCCACACAGTATCACATTACACCACACAGTAGTGTCTCTTATTCACATTATGCCACACAGTATCACATTACACCACACAGTAGTGTCTCTTATTCACATTATGCCACACAGTATCACATTACACCACACAGTAGTGTCTCTTATTCACATTATGCCACACAGTATCACATTACACCACACAGTAGTGTCTCTTATTCACGTAATTCCACACAGTAGTACCCCTATAGGAAACACTGTCTATAGAAGGCATATAGGGAATGCAAATAGAAAATAGAAATGTGGACCAGTGCTAGTAAATATATTTCTATTTTTATAAGTGGAATGCAGTCAAACCACATTCAGGGATGCGACTGCAATGTCCCTGTTCTCAGCGCTCCATCGATTGGATCACATTGGCTGTAAACACCTCTGCCTGATTGACAGGCAGAGGCTGGGGGCGGTGATGGACCATTGCGGAGGCGGCGTGGGAAAAACGGGGTCAGGCCGTCTGCATTTTCGGGGCGGCTGAGTGACATCACACGCAGCCACCCCTATGTGAAAAATGGCGTCAGACTACCTGCATACGCAGCCTAGCCGCAGCTGCAGGGGGACGTCCACAGTTGCTGCGACCACAATTAAATTGTGGTCGCAGTCGCTGAGCAGGCCATTCAGCATGCTGGACGGCCTCGCCCTGCGATGGATGAGCGTCCCCCAGCATGCAATAGAAAGGATTGCAGGTTCTGCTTTTTAACAGAATCTGCAAACTTTACCGAATAACCCCCACTGCCATTAGTACATCTGATCTCACCCATAGGCACACACATACCTGTATACACTTACATACGTACTGGCACACACAAAACACATACAGTACATATGATATACAGTACAGTCACACATGCAGTATATACAAATAGTTACACACATATATACAGTCACATACATACATACATACTCACACACTAATACACACAGTAGATACTTACACACACACACACACACACACACACACACACACACACACTAACATACATAAATGCAGACACACATACAGACAGACTATATAGTGTTTACCCCCCTCACTTCACAGACAGGGTACACTCAATGCATGTACTTTAGTAGCTCCTTGTCCTCTCCCTCTCTCTTCAATACTGCTTGGGTGCCTGGCACTGACTGAGTGCCGTGTAGCCCCGCCCCCTGTTTCCATTCCATCCACTTCCCGAAGGCCAATGCCGTGCAGTGCAGTCTTGTGCCACCCCTTCCCTCACTTAATCCGGATTCTACCTTGTGACTGACTGTTACTGTCGGCGCCGGTGTCCAGCGGCACAGCACTGCACTAGTGATCAATCAGACTCAAAATAAACTACAGCTCCCGGAGCTCCCGGCAACAGGGTATGCTGGGAGCTGTAGTTTATGTTGAGTCGGATTACAAGTGAGGTGCGGTGCGCTGCCACCTGACACCGGCACTAACAGACAGTCACCAAGTCTGACAGTACTACTGGATTCTACCCCCTGGACGTGGATGGAACTCCCAGGCGGCGCCCCCTCCTTGCCTGGCGCCCCTGGCGAGTGCCATCCTTGCCAATGGGTAGATACACCCCTGCCCACACCAAAGCCATATTCTCAGCGTAGCTGAATTTAATATTGCGGCCCGTCTTTGTAGTGGTGCGTGGCTGCGGAGCCACAGCACCATCACTATCACTATTACTGGAGGCCGCAGCAGCAACCTCCCCCTCCTCCTCACTAACCTCCTCCACCTCACTCACCTCCTCCACCTCACTCACCTCCTCCACCTCACTCACCTCCTCCACCTCACTCACCTCTGACTGGGACATAATCAGGACAAACAACAAATAACACTGAAAAAAAAATACAGTAACACACTCCTCCACTACCACTACACACCACACACCAAACACACACACACACACACACACACACACACACACACACACACACACTCACAAACAATGACAATAGATGTTAAAAAAAACAATGACAAAAAACTAGACAGACTTTTAAATAACTACACAACAAGTATGACAAGACTACTTACACACACAGTACAGCACTCAACAATCGAAAATAACCTCCTCAAATCCTCCACAAACTCCAAAAAACTCACCAACTCCTAACACACCTTCCTCTCACCTCTCCACTAGCTAAACCCACGAGGTTCGGACGGTTTGGGGCGTTTTTATAGTAATGTGCACAGACACTCCTCCATCACGAATCAAACCAATCACGGACGAGTGACAAAAACGAAACTTAGAAAAAAAACGCGTCCGGGAACGGATAAACACTGCCGTAACAGAAATGTGACGCAGTTGTAAAAAAAACCTCATAACACGGCCGCAAAACCACTAAATCGCCCGCATTCTACCTTACAAAACCACGAATGACATCGACATCGGAAAACACGAAAAATAAAAATACGACAGCTTAGCAAATGAGGCGTAAAATTTTCAAAAAGTTGCAAATTCACACATTCGATGTCATTCGTGATGAATCTCCCTCCAAATCGGTACTAATACGAATTTTAGTAAATTTACCCCTTGGACTTCATCGGATTTTGGGGGTCATTCCGAGTTGTTCGCTCGTTATTTTTTTTTCGCAACGGAGCGATTAGTCGCTAATGCGCATGCGCAATGTCCGCAGTGCGACTGCGCCAAGTAAATTTGCTATGCAGTTAGGTATTTTACTCACGGCATTACGTGGTTTTTTCTTCGTTCTGATGATCGTAATGTGATTGACGGGAAGTGGGTGTTTCTGGGCGGAAACTGGCCGTTTTATGGGTGTGTGTGGAAAAAACGCTACCGTTTCTGGGAAAAACGCGGGAGTGGCTGGAGAAACGGAGGAGTGTCTGGGCGAACGCTGGGTGTGTTTGTGACGTCAAACCAGGAACGAAACTGACTGAACTGATCGCAGATGCCGAGTAAGTCTGGAGCTACTCAGAAACTGCTAAGAAGTGTCTATTCGCAATTCTGCTAATCTTTAGTTCGCAATTTTGATATGCTAAGATTCACTCCCAGTAGGCGGCGGCTTAGCGTGTGCAAAGCTGCTAAAAGCAGCTTGCGAGCGAACAACTCGGAATGACCCCCTTTGTGTAAAGTTAGAGCCTTCATTATTTTAGTTCATATCGCCACCTAGTGGTTCATTAGTATACTATTTGAACATTCTCGAACCAGCCTGGCTAAATGATATTGTGTGTTGTCGATGTTCTGACCACACTTATGTTGTGATACATCTATGTTTATTATGTAAATTATATGTGTTATCTGAAAATGTGCCTTCTGAAGTAAATTTGATTTACTAAGCCAACACTTGAATTCAATGAAACGGTGAATATTCTTTTCTTTCCTGAGTTAATAAACTTGCTGTCACCGTCAATTTTTCATTTCCTTTATCCGTGGGGTCCTCCTTGGGGTGTCCATTCTCCTGCCACAGGCTCCTAGGGACGAAGCTACGAGAGATCCTGAATCCGCAAGCATCGTCTGGAAACACAGGTACGACACTACACCATCACAGGGGCTGACATTACACTGGCATACTTACCAACTCTATCAGAATGACCGGGGGACTCACAAGTACTGTATTGCATGCTTACCTACCTTAAATTTGTCCTCTCCGGGAGAAGCCCAGAGAGGAGTCGCTGCAGGAGACTGCGGGGGGCGGGCTGTGACATCACGAAGCCCTGCCCCCACATAGGAAAAAGACGCCATTTGCGGGTCTGTGGGAAGGGGAGGGGCTAAAATTATGCCATTTGCGTCATTTTAACCACTTTCCCACCCCATGGACCCGCGAATACGGACGGGAGATTATCTCTCCATCATGTCCGAATCACTAGGGCGTGAGAAGGATGCGAGAGACCTGCCTACTCTTCTGGGGGTGCGAAGGCTACTCCAAAAAATGTGAGCCTCCCGCAGCTTCCGAGAGAGTAGGCAAGTATGAAGTTTTGTCTCCTGCACACTGCAAATATTCTAAGTGAAGTAGGCGGTTTGGGAATTTCATGAAGTGAAATGCACTGAATCGCTTGATTAAGCCTCCAACCCTTGCTGTACAATTTATTATTATTTATTAACAGTTTCTTATATAGCACAGAATATCCATTGCGTGAATCGCATGTTTGTGGCACATGTCCTCTTGCACCGCCCACATTTTTTGCCCTCCAGGAGAATCCTGGAAATTTTTTGGAAAAGTTGGCCATTATGGGTCCAGTGGCTGCAGGGGTGCAGCCGCTACAGACTCTGGAGATGAGGAGGGAACATAATGCTGGATGAACACACAAGCACCTTTACCTTTTACCAAAAGCGCCATATTTTCTGTAAACATATAGTGGTAAATTTACCAAATGTCCATTTTAATTTTTTTTATATCAATCTAAATCGATAGAAATTGATGTTGTGTTTCATTGTGTTATTCATAATACTACTGAAATTAGGGAGAAGGAGGCCCAGCAAAGCTGTCCAAGGGCCCAACGTCACCTGAGAACAAAGGACAGAACCAATAAGGCTCTCTACCCGGTCCCAGAAGGGGCGGATTTTGGGACATGACCACCAAATGTGTTTAATATCCCCAATTTGACCACATTCACACCAACATAATAGGGAAGACCCGGGGAAAATTCTGTGAAGTGTAGCTGGTACTAAATACCACCTGGTGTACACTTTATAGGAATTTTCCTTTATCAGAGAGGAAATCGAAGACTGTGCAACATTTTGTCTTATAATTTCCCAAGAGTTTTCCCCAGGAGGAGGGCCCAATTCCTGTTCCCATTTGCTTTCATGAGGTAGGGTATCAGTTGATTTCAATGAGCGTAATAAACCGTAAAGTATAGAGATGATACCCTGTCGCATAGGAGAATAAACACATAGTCGTTCCAAAGGGGTAAATTGGCGAACAACCTTAGAGCTTGGAAGGGAATTTAAGAAAGAGCGGAGTTGTAAATACTCGTCAATTACAGGTTGTGTGATACCAAATTTGTCCCTTAAAGAGTCTAAAGAGCGCCAGGAGTTGCCATCAATAAAATCGAAGACCAGTCCTGGTTGCGGGTTCAGATAAAACCATAAGTGAGATCCTAAAGTAGAGCCAGGAGGGAAGTCCCGGGTTATCCCAAATAGAGGTGATGGGAGATGTAGAGAGAGACCATAGTGCCGAATGCAGAAAAACCACAAGGAACGGTGAATTTTGTGGTAGGAGCACACGTTCGCGCCTTCTGGTTAGGTTGAACAGGTGTAAGTAGGGATACCAAAGTGGAGGTATTAGCTAGCAGAAGTTCAATTTGTATCCAGGGTAAGTGGGGGGCTTGAGAAAACCAGGTAAGAGCCTGGCTCAAGTGAGTAGCGTGATAGTATTTTCGAATATCCGGTAAACCTCTGCCTCCAGCAACCGGGTCCCTTATTAGCGTTGAGGTCTTAATTCTAGGGGGTTTATTAGACCATATGAATTTTATAAAGAGTTTCTGCATTCGACACAAAGCCTCCGCGGGGATACGTACCGGGATTGTTTGAATCGGATATAAAATCCTGGGTAGGATGTTCATTTTTACTGTGACTATGCTTCCAAACCAAGCTATGATTTGCTTGTCCCAAGCTCGTAAATCAGATTCAATACAATTGAAAAGAGTTGGGAAATTTTCAGAGTATAAAGACCCATAGGAATTTGTAATAAACACACACAAGTATTTAATTTTCTTGGAGCGCCAGGAAAACTCCTACGGTATTGTTAACCTCAATAACAATCATTTCCACTCATTTCCAGTCTATTCTGAACACCTCACTCCTTACAATATAGGGGGTCATTCCGAGTTGTTCGCTCGCAAGCTGCTTTTAGCAGCTTTGCACACGCTAAGCCGCCGCCTACTGGGAGTGAATCTTAGCTTCTTAAAATTGCGAACGAAAGATTCGCAATATTGCGATAAGACATCTCTGTGCAGTTTCTGAGTAACTCGAGACTTACTCGGCATCTGCGATCAGTTCAGTGTTTGTCATTCCTGGTTTGACGTCACAAACACACCCAGCGTTCACCCAGACACTCCTCCGTTTCTCCAGCCACTCCCGCGTTTTTCCCAGAAACGGTAGCGTTTTTTCACACACTCCCATAAAACGGCCTGTTTCCGCCCAGAAACACCCACTTCCTGTCAATCACATTACGATCACCAGAACGAGGAAAAAACCGTGAGTAAAATTCCTAACTGCATAGCAAATTTACTTGGCGCAGTCGCAGTGCGGACATTGCGCATGCGCACTAAGCGGAAAATCGCTGTGATGCGAAGAAATTTACAGAGCGAACAACTCGGAATGACCCCCATTGTTTTTAGGCCAAAAGGTTGCACCAAGGTTGCTGGATGACAAAGCTAAGCGACATAAGTGGACAACACAAACACCTGGCCCATCTAGGAGTGGCACTGCAGTGTCAGACAGGAGGGCAGATATAAAAAAAAAAAAGGCTCCAAATAGCACATCATGCAAAGAAGAAAAAGAATTGCAATGAGGTAGTTGTATGACTAAGCCAAGCGACACAAACAATTGGCCCATCTAGGCGTGGCTCTGCAGTGGCAGACAGGAGGGCAGATATTAAAAAAAGGCCCCAAACAGCAAAAAAACTGAAAAAAAGGTGCACCGAGGTTGCTGTATGACTAAGCTAAGTGACAAAACCACCTGGCCCATCTAGTATTGTCACGCAGTAGCTGAATTTCGAGAGTGGGCTGCAATTGTTCAGTCCACTGACAGCATCTCCAGCACGCTCCAGTCACTTTAAAAAAAATCTGCAATTGGTGGACTTATACGGCAGTACCCCAGGACTAATACAGCAGTACCCCTGGAGTCATACGGCAGTGTCACACAGGATGGAACTTTTCAAAAACTAGGCCCCAAACAGCACCTCATGCAAAGATATCGAAGAGGTGCAATGAGGTAGCTGTATGACTAAGCCAAGCGACACAAACAATTTCAACTGGAATTATACATCCAAATCACTGGAATAATATGTCCAAATCACTGGAATTAATTGGCAAATCACTGGAATTTTACGTCCGAATCATTGGAATTAATTGGCAAAATCACAGTAATTAGTAATTATATGTCCAAATCACTGGAATTAATTGGCAAAATCACTGGAATTATACGTCCAAATCACTTGAATTAATTGGCAAGATCACTGTAATTAATAATTATACATTCAATTCACTGGGATTAATTGGCAAAATCACTGGAATTAATAATTATACGTCCAAATCACTGGAATTAATTGGCAAAATCACTGTAATTATACGTCCAAATCACTGGAATTAATTGGCACGATCACTGTAATTAATAATTATACGTCCAAATCACTGGAATTAAATGGCAAAATCTTGCTATCGCATGCCTAGTGAAGTGGAATCTAGATGGGATTTGGTACCACCGGGTACACAATACCTCCATCAATTGTCTAAATCCCACTGCACCAATGGCGGATACCGGACGCACGTCTAACACCAACATAAGTGTCAAGGCCTCAGTTATGAGGGCTTCCATCGTCATGTGAAGCTGAACCACTAGTCATGAACATAGGCCAGGGCCTCAGCCGTTCCTTGCCACTCCGTGTCGTAAATGGCATATTGGCAAGTTTTAGGTTTCTCCTCAGACCATTTAAATTTCTTTTTTGGGGTCTTTTTACTGAACTTTGGCTTTTTCGATTTTACATGCTCTCTACTATCACAATGGGCATCGGCCTTGGCAGGCGACATTGATGACCTTTCATCATCTATGTCATGGCTAGTGGCAGCAGCTTCAGCACTAGGAGGAAGTGGTTCTTAATCTTTTTCTATAATTTATTCTCCAAATTTTTGTTCTCCATTATTTTTCTGGAGTTATATTACACAATATTCGGCACAAGAGAGCGTACCCCTACACCTCACAGGGCAAACACTAAAAATTATTTGGATTAAATATTAATAACTTCTTTATTCGGAGTAAATAATATACAGCACAGGACAGCACCACTGAATTTATATGGTAGCACCACTGGACTGGATTTATATGGAATTATATGGATTTATATGGAATTATACGGCAGGATAACTGGAACTACTGTATATGGCAGTATCACGGGAATTATATGGCAGTATCACAGGAATTATACGTCAGTATTCCGAGAATTATATGGCAATATCACAGGAATTATACAGATGGAGCCACGCTTATCTTGGCTTCTCTGCTACGCTTAGGCACACCATGGTTTGCCCTTCATCTATTGTTCTCAGCTGCAATACAATACAGAGAGAACAATACATCAGGGTATTAAGTCATTACAGCAGGGGATTAAGTCTGACTGCCATGGCTCAATTAATCCTATTAAAGGCCAAGATAAAGATGGCTCCATCTGTACGCCAGTATCACGGGAATTATACGGCAGTAACACTGGATATATAGCAGCAGAGGGCACCAGCACTATGACTGGTCACTGGACTGATGCTGCACAAGACACTACCCCTGGTCTGATGCAAGACAACACAGCAAAAAGGCAAGGGACTTATACAGCAGCCAGCAGCACTGGGGACATATAGCAGCAGAGGACACCAACACTGTGACTGGCTGGACTGATACAGCATAAGACACTGACTACACTGGACTGGACTGAGCAGCACAACAAAGCACAAGGCTCGCCGCCCCACTTTCCCGCCCCCACACAGAAGGACGGACGGAGATGCAACCTCTCACTACACTCTCCGAGACTGGAGTGAAAATGGCCGCAACGTGCGGCTCCTTATATGGAATCCAAATCCCGTGAGAATCCGACAGCGGAATGATGACGTTTTGCCTCGTTCGGGTTTCCGAGTAAGACGGGAAAACCCGAGCCTAGCTCGGATCCGGACTCGAATGGTGAAGTTCGGTATGGTTCGGTTCTCTGAGAACCGAACCCGCTCATCTCTAGTCACAACAGTTCCATTTATTATGTAATAGTTAATAAAATGTATCGTTTGTTTATCTTGGGGTCTTATTCTGCATTGTGATCTCCTTAGGGGGTATTCAATTACTCACGGTTGAAGACCGCGGGTAATTGTATCGCCGAAGGCTTTCTCATTAGCCTCTATGTAGCACCCCCCCCCCCCCCCCAACGATGCCGTCATTTATTGCGGATTATGTTTCGGGGTCTCAGGCACCCAAAAGCATAATCAGCCATAAATGGCTGCTGGAGCCATGACAACATATGGGATCAGGAACTTATCCCCGATCCCATGTGTTTTTCCTAGAGATGTGCGGTGGACACTTTTCGTGTTTTGTGTTTTGGTTTTGGTTCTGGTTCCATGCTCGTGTTTTGGATCTGGATTGGTTTTGCCAAAACCACCCTTTCGTGTTTTGGTTTTGGACCTGGATGTTTTTTGAAAAAAACACAAAAACAGGTAAAATCACAGAATTTGGGGTAATTTTGATCCTACGGTATTATTATTATTATTATTGCAGTGAGAGTATGTCAGCACTCGCTCCTGACGCCCTGCATCACCGCCAGCGGGTGGGCTAGGAAATCTGATCCTTTTCCTTGCAGCACCAGTTGCGGGAGAAAATGAAGGAGTAGCTGTTGACGAGTCACGTTCCGCTTGAGTTGACAATTTTCTCACCAGCAGGTCTTTGAACCTCTGCAGACTTGTGTCTGCCGGAAAGAGAGATACAACGTAGGCTTTAAACCTAGGATTGAGCACGGTGGCCAAAATGTAGTGCTCTGATTTCAACAGATTGACCCCCCGTGAATCCTGGCAAAGCAAATGAAGGGCTCCATCCAGAAGTCCCATCAGAGGTGGTAGAGATACTGTAATACAGTAGAGCAATTTAAACATGCATAGGATAGACATAACAATATCCTTACAAAGAACTATGGATCAATAGGGTTTGAGACTACAATAACGTAAAAGAGGGGCAGATTCGATGGGCCAAGTGATTCTTAAATTCTCTTTTTCTATATTTCTATGTAAGTGATCTCTAGTAAAAGTGAAAGCTCATCCCAGTTGCCCAAGGCAAGTTGGAGTTTGGTGCCCCTCCCCTTAAAAAATGCAAAACAGATAAGATGTGTGTGTGTTTGAGGCACACGACTTACGGAATTATGTAGATAGCGCTCTGAGTCAGACTACAGGGACTGGAGCTCGCAGTGAATTGGCAGGGCTCCAGCTACACTGTGGGACAATGGCCAGTGGGTCAGGATGAAACTCAAGAGATTCAGCAGTCTGCAGCAAGCGGTAACTCACTGGCGGGTCCCGTCTCACCGTCCAGCAGCACCGTCGCTTGCTGCAGTGTAGGCTGAGCAGTACCAGGTGGGAGGCGTCCTGTCCCCTATTGCAGGTGTTAGCAGGGCTCCTGGGACAAGGCCAATTAACTTTGCAGCAGCAGCGGGTGCACCATAGAGCTTTATTGGAAGACTTGTGGTCACACTTGGATCCCACTGTGAACCACACAGGTGCTGTTGTACATGCAGCTGCCCCTTTAGGGCTTGGAGCCCGGAGGCAGGTGTCTCCATTGCCTCTGGGAGTTCCTTCCCTGAGTGAAAGAAAAACATACTGAAGTTTACAGAGGTATACAAGATGGTGAATAAAAATATATATGTTTGGGTGATAGCAGCTTTTATAATATCTGGACACTGAGAATATGGATACACTAGCAAGCCACGAGATTAGCGATGTTACTGTTATTTTAGGGGCTAGACATTGTTTTACCCAAATTTATAATTTCTTATAATTTTTTTTTTCACTTTTTATTATCTTTCTGTGGAACTTCTGAGATCACTCGCCAGTCAACAGTAAAATTGATCATTAAAGTTTAAAGGGTAAAAGCCATAAGTATAAAAGACACTACCATGCTAAATGGACACAGCGGCCGACCATCTCCAGTGCAAGTTATTACACTATAACAATTTGTCTTCATAGTTTAAACAACTACGACTTGTCGCTGCCGCTAGTGTGAGATTGTTAATGTGCAGCCAATGGGCTCTCTATTGAGATGCCCAAAGGCTGCAGCTCTAACCCTTTATGGTACACTCAAATGCGCATCAAGTGAACATTTGCTGCATCATCGGACATCTGATCAACCCAATGGTTGCCCAGAATGTCAGATGGTATTTGGCCGCTGTGGTCAGTGGAACTGCGTCTTCCGACACCAGCACACCCCTGACACGCCTGCCACCACCAGCCACCAACGCTGTCACCGTCCATGCAGTTCTGATCTGGGTTTGACCCTTCTAATCTGCGTGTGACCATCGAGAGGCATGTGTCCATGGTTTGGAGACCTGTTTCTGCACTTAAATTGCACGTAGATGTGTTAAGACCTTATAGGACCCAGAGGCAAAGACCTCATAGATGGACCTAGGGTTGCCACCTCATCCCTTTAATCCTGGAGACCTATGAATAATACAGGTTCTGTGGCTGATTAAATTCAAGCCTGCATTCCACCTGGTTTTAATCAGCCACAAAACCTGTGTAAAGGTCTCCAGAATTAAAGGGATGAGGTGGCAACCCTAGGTGAACCCCATATTTTCTATAACCAGAAATTAATTTTTTTATTTTTTTATTTGTACAAATGATATCATGTGAGTTTTTTTACAATATATTTTCAGAATTTAGGGAAACAAGCAGATTACTAATAGGACCTACAATAAAATTGTTTTATAGTTTGAAGGAACCTATACCTATTAGGTTTCACATGAGTTAGTCTATTTAATAAGTTGAGAAAATTACTTTCTTCTGTGTATTCCCTGAAGAAAGGGGTTTTCTCTACAGTACTTTTCTCAGCTTAATAACAGGGGTAACAACCTCTGCTTAGCTCCATCTCAAAGACCTCTATGGGGACAGAGGCTTAAGGCAATTTAATAAGCGAAGAACGTGTTACCCTATCGCCGTCTTTGGGGGATTTGAGAAGCTAGCGAGGCCAAAGCTCATATGCCACTCACCCGAGTAGAAGTGGGGGTGGGATCTACACTGTGTAATATAGACGGCTGTCTATTGCCTCCATTATGGTACTAGGCAGCAGAGGTAAGGCATCATGCACAGTAGTGATAGGCTCCTGTCTACTTCCGGCAGCTCCATGAGATCACTGGGGCTGCCCAACTGCAAGAAGTAACTCCCAATGAGGTAAATTACTGGACTCTTTTTAATGGAGGTGGAGTGGATGATTCAGAAATAGGTTCTAAGCACCCGGTAACCCTCCTTCTATCCAACATTACTTAACAATTCTGCACCCTGTGTCCGCCTGAACTGTTTACAGAATTTATCATGCTCATTACTTGCAAGTGATAAATCTACATTTTGGGCATGGCTACAATGCTTTTGTCATTTTTCCATTGTGTCTTATTTTATTAATAAAAGTTTTTATTTTTTTTAATTAACAACTTTAAGAATTTTTCTTCTATATAATATTTCCATTAAAGCCTTGGAACTTTGATCCTTTGTTGTGTTGTTGCTTTCTGTCCATAGAAACAATTGAGCTAAACAATGAAGAATAATACAGCAACTCTGTAAATGCATTGGGCCTGCTGCTCCTCGATTTGCAGTGCACTCAAGGGGTAATTCAGAGTTGATCGTAGATGTGCTAAATTTAGCACATCTACGATCACTTTCACTGACATGTGAGGGGACGCCCAGCACAGAGCTAGTCCGCCCCGCATGTCTAGCTCTGCCCCGCCGCACAGGTACAAAAGCATCGCACGGCAGCAATGCTTTTGCAGCCGCTGAGTAGCTACCTGCTAGTGCAGCTCCTGCACGCTGGCAGGCAGCATCTCGCCGCTTCCTGGGTCGCAGCGGCTGCGTGTAACTTCACGCCGCCTCCATGGCCCGCCTCCCCAACGGTCCGTACACGCCTCCGTTGTCCGGAACGCGCCCCGCCAACGGCGTTCTAACACCGTTGACATGCCCCCTCCCGCCCTGCGACGTCTTCTGCCTGTCAGTCAGGCAGAGGCAATTGCAGCCAGTGAGATGGTGATAGCATCTCACTGGGCTCCCGGGGTGGGCACGTGCAGTGCAGCCGCTGAGCGTGCGCACTCCACAAAAAGATTCAGACTGCGATCACTGCCGCTGCAGTGATCCAGTCTGAATTACCACCTAAAAATGTGCCTGGATTATTGCAAGGTAGAGGAGGCTTCTGCAACAAGATGGACGCCATTGAGAAAAATGCAAATGTGCACAGGCAGATGGGAAGGAGTTCAGGCAATACTAATGTAATACAGAGTAGGCTCATCCATGTACCTTTTTATGTGAAGCAACGATATTCAATTTCCACAACATGAATTGGCAAAGATCGTGTAGAGGTGGCCATCAACCATCGATGGTCTGATGGCGAATGGTTTCACCATCGATGGGAAGACACAGCTGGTAAAAGATTGTTGACTGATCCCTGATGTGCACGTGTGTTTGCCTTATGCGCATAGCCTAACCATAGATAACTCACCTTCAATGGTTTACTGCCAATGGGGAAATAAACATCACCCATCAATGGCAGAGAGAGATCATTGCTCATCCCACTGCACTGTCTCAGTTGAGAATGGAGGAAGATTGATCATCTGCCATTGACTTTATAATTTCTTGAAATACTTTCTTTACAAATAGGTTCTTTGTATACATACAGTAACATATTTGTAATTATGGAGAAAAGCACCATCAGTCAATAAACAGCGAAATGAGACTCAATATCGAAATGAGACTCAGCGAAACACAATAAGACTCTCTAGTTTAACATTTGTTGACTCATGGGGCGGGATGTAATGAAGTTCGAGTTCGGCGGCCGTGTGGGATGCCGTCCGAACTCGGATGTTTTTCAAAGGGGCAATCATGTAGAAGGCATGGTTTAGCCTTGTACACAGTTGCCGCTTTAAGAAAACATCCTAGGTCATCTGGCCTCCCTCACAGCTGCCGAACTCGGAACTTCATTGCACCCTGGCCAAGAGGTGACCACTGCATTCACCATAACTTCATTGTTCATCGTTGCCTCAGGCCCTTTGTGCACATTACTGAAACCAGCCACTCCAGACGGTGAACAGGTTTCTGCGTACCATTCATGTGTCAAAATGACATTGTTACCCATAAGTCTCTGCTCCTTTCATTGTATTTAAATAAATTATGAAGGGTAATGATCAATGTGTGTAAAGACTGGGTGCAGTATTCCCCTAAGAAGATATTACAGAACTTTGACTTTTTTTTTTTTGGAAAGGTTAAAGAAGAGGACAGATGCCTCTGTGAATGAAATTAGATGCAATGCCACGCCTCTGCACTATCTCCTGACGGATGTTGCTTTGGTTACCATTGCTGGGGCAGCGTGACCTCACGGCCTCATACTGTTTATAATGTTCTTCAATCTTGGCAGACTGTTGGAAACCACAAGAATGATTTCAGATAAAATTAGAAAACAACACATTTTAAACAGTTCTATGCATGACAACATCGTTCTGAAAACCGACGTAGAGAAGCAAAAAGTCTATTCAAGCCATGAGCCCAATACATTAGCTCTACGCACAATACTCAAGCCAGCCACTCCAAAAGGTGAACTGACTTGTGCATAATGCCAATCGCGTGTCAAAGTGACATTACCCATGATTCTATTCTAATTTTGGTGCATTTAAATACAGTGCAATGTACATAAAAAGGCTTAATGCCATCATAACAACAAAATGTAAAATAAAGGTAATGCTTAAAAAAATGTTTTAACAAAAACGTTGCATTGTCGTTTATTATATATTAGATTTTTTTTTTTATAAAAACTAAGCTAAATAAACAATGATGATATTTGGTTACCGCCGGGGCAAGGCTGGTACATTTATAAATCAGTATTTATAGACAGAACCCGAGGGTCTCTAAAACCAAAACCCCATTTTCTGCTCCCAGTGTCACTTTTTCTGTGTTTTACAATTACGGTTGTTTTATTTTTACAATCTGGAAATTATCTAGAATAAACAGAACAAAAACAAACAAAAAGTAAATGATTACTGCTGTTCATTGATAATGCCATATACACAAATATTGTTGCGTGTATGCGAGTTACATGATGGAGTCCAAGTTCGCCAAAAGTGTAGGATGCCGGCCTGAAGGCAGATGTTTTTTTAAAGGGGCAATCATTTAGAAGACATTGTTTTGCCTTGTAAATGACTGACCCTTTAAACAAAACGTCAGAGTTTGTCCGGCATCCTGCACATCGGGCGAACTCAGACCCTATTACATCCCACCCGATGTCTCTTCCTGCAGTCACCGCCAGGAGTGCTGCTAAACAATGTAATTGTAGAAAAATTATTTTATCCTGGAAGGTATCCGGTTGATAGATAGACAGTGTCTAGTTAGACAGACATTAGGTCGACAGGGTCAAAAGGTCAACATGAAAAAGGTAGACAGTACAAAAGGTCGACAGGGTCAAAATGCCGACAGGGTCAAACTGTCAGCATGAAAATGGTTGACATAAAAAAGATAGAAACTTTTTAACGTTTTCCATGTTTTTGGACTATTTCATACCTTCTCTATCCATGTCGGCACAGAGCTGGATATAAACCTTGTGGCGAGCGCAGCAAGCCACCGAGCCCGAAGCGTGGCGAGCAAAGCGAGCCCCGCGAGTGGATGCCTTTCTACAATTGGGCATCCCAGATGACAAAACTATCCACACAAACCACAAAAATGCAAAAAATGGTGTCTACCTTTTTCATGTTGGCATTTTGACCCTGTCGACCTTTTGTACGATCTACCTTTTTCATGTAGACCTTATGACCCTGTCGACCTAATATCTGCCTAACATATGGTGTCTATCTATTGACTGTCTAACTAGACACTATCTATCTATCAACCGCAACCATCCTGGAAAGACCTAATTTCCAAGCATTAAACCCCTCATTTCCAATAATAACCCCCCATCGCATGGAACGACATATTGCCCTCTCTGCTATGTGATAATTAAACGTTCAAATATTTTTGTTTCTTTGAATATTTGTTTGCATCATAAAATAATAAATGCTGCCCCATCATGCAAATATTTTGACACCAATTAACATTTATTTTATTCACTTTAATATAATTATTAAACTATATTGCTATCTTTATAAGAAAAACAAAACATTAAGTTTAAATCCTATTATATTCAGATATTATCAGAATGACGGTCCAAAGGGCTGATCATTAAATCCAGGTATGGGGGTCAAAAACTCGTGGGATGTTTGGGAGTTTCCAACCTCCAGCAGAAACACCGTTTAGTAAATTTCCCTCTTAGTGATTTTGATTTTTCCCCAACGCTGAATAACAGATGATTTGTGGAGTTAATTTAAGCATGGCTCCTTATTCACTAATCATTTTAATTAAACTTTAGTGCTCTGAAACGTCTTCACATCTATAGTGCTGCTGCAGCTACAGATCCTCCTTAGCAGTGTTAGACTGAGAGAAGGGTTCTGTGCCCAGTACTAATCACCTATCACTGACAACAAGAAGCAGCAGCCAGCAGCAGCCAGCAGCAGCACTGATGTTCAGGCTTCTAAGGGGCCCTTGCCACTCAGGGGCCCGCTTATAGAGATCGGGATCAAGGGTGGACTCAGCACGCTGCCTGTGCTGCTGCACTATTCTGCAGGGTCACACTAATATATGGCCAACTATTGGCTCCCTTTTCAGCCAAGAGGGGGAGGCGGGTACACTTTTCCTGGGCCCAGGACTGTTGGAGAGGCCCAGGACTCGCCGCCTCCTCCCCTTTCCTGTTATAGACAGCATGTGTCCACTTGGGTGTGGGGAGGAAAAGAACTGACTGCACAGCACACGGGGAGAGAGAACGCTGCTGTGTTCTGCACTGGGAGAGAGGGCAGAAGCAGTGTCCTACTCCTCCAGGGAACCAGGGAAAGGAAGCTAGAGAGACATAGGTGGTGGGCAGGCATAAGCCTATACAGACACAGGGACAGAAATGAGGCTGGAGAGGCAGGGTAGGCATAAGGCTGCAGTAACATTGGACATATGTCTATAGTGACTAGAGGGTGCATGAGGCTTTAGAAAGAGAGACAGGAGCAGGGAATATAGACTGTAGTAAGCTCCACTGAGGAAGGAAATAATGTGAATGGCCAAAGAGGGGCAGATATAGTAAGCCTTGGAGAGTGATGAGGTGCAAACAGATAAAGTACCAACCAACCTGCTCCTGTAATTTTTCAAAGGTAATCTGTAACATCGCTAGGCGCTGATCTATCTCCACTCTATCACTTTTCAAGGCATAGTCAGTGTTGGACTGGTCATGAAAGGCCTACCGGAGAAATTCGGTGGTAGGAGATTATGTTTCGGGGTGTGGCCAGTCTCCAGAGGGGGTCTGGCCAGTCACCACAGAAATCGGGTTAACCATTAGAGAGTGCATGGTCTGGGCCCCTTGATAAATAAATAGTTAGATGCACTGCAGAAAGTACATCCTAGTCCTATGCAGTATAATGTAACATATGTATAACTGAAGTGCACAGTTTGGAACATGATCCCTAGAGGAGGAGGTGGGCCCCCAATCAGAGTGGCTCACCGTGGGTTTTACCCTGTGGGCCAGCCCAGCCCTGGGCTTAGTTCATCTCCCCGAGACTCTTGGAAGCACTGCAGAATGTGTTTGCACTATATAATAACAAAACAATGCTGCACTGCAAGATGGAAGATTTATAAAGTGCAGAGAGATTAAAGCTGGGTAGACAATGGATGACCTTTTGAACGATATGGCTGATTCTGACATTTGTGAACGGCATTTTGGTCAAATCGTCAAGTTTGTGCACACTATGTCATCAACAATGCGCGCCCCAGTGGGTCGTTAATGAGGTCATCTGTCTTCTGTACATGCAGGTCAATTTCGTCAATGTCGCTAGGTGCATATCGTCCAATGTATAAACCAAGAACGATAGGTTAAAGTAGACTGAAACCCAACAATTTGGTAGTGTCTCCTGTTTATTGTTTGGTCATTCGTAAAATCGCTCAATGGGGGTCATTCCGACCCGATCGCTCGATTGCAGCGGGTCGGAACTGCACATGCGCCGGCCCCGCAGTGCGCCAGTGCATGCCAGACGGACCAAGGCCGTTGTTCCCTAGCGATAGCCTCTGCCTGATTGACAGACATAGGCGGTTGCTGGGTGGGAGGGGGCGGCATGGTGGCGTTTGGCCGCCATTTTGGGGGCGCAATCGGGCCAACGCAGGCGTAGCCGGGCCATCCGGGTAGTGGGCCGCAGCAGCTGCATGACATCACACGCAGCCACTGCAACCAGGGGAAGCAACGATCAACTCCTGGTGTGCTGTCAGGGAGTTACTAAACAAGAACAAAAGCATCACCGCTGTGCGATGCTTTTGTACTTGTGTGTGTGCGTGTGGGGGGGGGGGGGGGCGGACAGACATGCGGGGCTGGCTAGCTCTGTGCTGGGCATCCCTCCGCATGTCAGGGAAGATGATTGTAGCTGACGGAATGCCCCCCAATGTGTACGCACTATGGACCTCATTCAGTAAGGATTGCAAATTCTGCTAAAGTCCTTTCACTCGCATTCTGATAAAGCCGCCACGCCCCTGTTTGTAAACCGCCGCCCCTGCAATGCTCTGTCTTGGAAATGGAGTGTTGCCACCCCGCGAACGCCTCTACCTGTTAAACAGGCAGAGGCATTCTCAAATACTGTGGGGCACATGCGCAGGTTGGAACCTGCGCATGCGTCCGTGGGGTGAACATAATTATTGCGGTTGGATCACAAATTCCGCGATTTGTGCTCAAACCTGAATTAGGCCTTATATCATTTGTCCGAGACTCCGGGAAGTTCAAGGGAAATAGCCAATATTGTTCACGTGAATGTCATTCAGTGTGTACCCAGCTTTACATTTTAGAGGACTGTGTCTAAACATATCTAAATTGCAACGTAAAAATAGAGCTGTCCAGTATTTGTGGGCTACATGCAAAAGTAGCCAGTATTTATCCTGCATGCAAAAGATTAAAAAAAACATGTATTTGCACTAGAGATGAGCGGGTTCGGTTCTCAGAGAACCGAACCATACCGAACTTTACCATTCGAGTCCGGATCCGAGCCAGGCTCGAGTTTTCCTGTCTGACTCGAAAACCTGAACGAGGGAAAACATCATCATCCCGCAGTCGGATTCTCGCAGGATTTGGATTCCATATAAGGAGCCGCGCATCGCGGACATTTTCACTCCAGTCTCGGAGAGTGTAATGAGAGGACGTGTCTCCGTCCTCAGTGTCTGTGTGGGGGGCGGGAAAGTGGGGTGGCGAGTCTTGTGCTGTGTTGTGCTACTCAGTCCAGTCCAGTGTAGTCAGTGTCTTATGCTGCATCAGTCCAGCCAGTCACAGTGTCCTCTGCTGCTATATGTCCCCAGTGCAGCTGGCTGCTGTATCATTCCCTTGCAGTTTTGCTGTGTTGTCTTGCATCAGACCAGGGGTAGTGTCTTGTGCAGTATCAGTCCAGTGACCAGTCACAGTGGTGGTGTCCTCTGCTGCCATATATCCAGTGTAGCTGTATAAGTCCCTTTCAGTGGTGCTGCGTTGTCCTGCATTAGACCAGGGGAAGTGTCTTGTGCAGTATCAGTCCAGTGACCAGTCACAGTGGTGGTGGTGTCCTCTGCTGCCATATATCCAGTGTTACTGCCGTATAATTCCCGTGATACTGACGTATAATTCCCGTGATATTGCCGTATAATTCCCGTGACACTGGCATATAATTCCTGTGACATTGCCGTATAATTCTCGGAATACTGTCATATAATTCCTATGATATTGCCGTACATTTCCTGTGATATTTCCATATAATTCTCGGAATACTGGCGTATAATTCCTGTTACATTGCTGTATAATTCTCGGAATACTGGCGTATAATTCCTATGATATTGCCGTATAATTCCTGTGATATTGCCATATAATTCTCGGAATACTGGTGTATAATTCCTGTGATATTGCCATGCAATTCTCAAAATACTAGCGTATAATTCCTATGATATTGCCATATAATTCCTGTGATATTGATGTATAATTCTTGGAATACTGGCGTATAATTCCTGTGATATTGCCATATAATTCCCGTGATACTGTCATATAATTCCTGTGATACTGGCGTATAATTCCTGTGATATTGCCGTATAATTCTCGGAATACTGGCATATAATTTCTGTGATATTGCCATATAATTCCCGTGATAATGGCGTATAATTCCTGTGATACTGCCGTATAATTCCTGTGATATTGCCGTATAATTCTTGGAATACTGGCGTATAATTCCTATGATATTGCTGTATAATTCCTGTGATATTGCTGTATAATTTTCGGAATACTGCCATATAATTCCAGTTATCCTGCAGTATAATTCCATATAAATCCATATAATTCCGTATAAATACAGTCCAGTGGTCCTGACATACAAATTCAGTGGTGCTGTCCTGTGCTGTATATTATTTAGTAACTAAATTTGGAGGATAAAATAGGGATAGATCAAAAACCACTTCCTCCTAGTGCTGAAGCTGCTTCCACTAGTAATGACATAGATGATGAAATGCCATCAACGTAGTCTGCCAAGGCAAATGCCCAATTTGATAGTAGAGGGCATGTAAAATCCAAAAAGCCAAAGTTCAGTAAAAAGACCCCAAAAAAGAAATTTAAATGGTCTGAGGAGAAACGTAAACTTGCCAATATGCCATTTACGACACAGAGTGGCAAGGAACTGCTGAGGCCCTGGCCTATGTTCATGACTAGTGGTTCAGCTTCACATGACGATGGAAGCCCTCATTCCCCCACTAGAAAAATTAAAAGAATTAAGCTGGAAAGAGCACAGAAAATAACTGTGCGTTCTGAGATGGTATCACAAATCCCCATGGAGAGTCCAAGTGTGTTGGGGGTTGCAATGCCTGACCTTCCCAACACTGGATGGGAAGTGGTGGCTCCTTCCATCATTTGCACGCCCCCTGCAAGTGCTGAAAGGAGCACCCACAGTCCAGTTCCTGATAGTCAAATTGAAGATGTCACTGTTGAAGTACACCAGGATGAGGATATGGGTGTTGCTGGTGCTGAGGAGGAAGTTGACGATGAGGATTCAGATGGTGATGTGGTTTGTTTAAATCAGGCACCAGGGGAGACACCTGTTGTTCATGGGATGAAGAAGCCCATTGTGATGCCTGGGCAAACTACCAAAAAAGCCACCTCTTCGGTGTGGAATTATTTCTCCACAAATCCTGACAACACGTGTCAAGCCATCTGTTGCCTCTGTCATTCTGTAATAAGTAGGGGTAAGGTAAATTGCGGGCCACTTTCGGCATTCAGCCACCGCTTGCTGAAGACTGGAGAGCCAGCAAACACGCCTGAACCTGCCCTGCCATCAACTGAAGCAAGAGGTGGCAACGAGGTAGAATTCAACACTCTATATGCTTCAGAGGATGGAGGAGCAACAAAAGGCCATTCAAGCCTACACATCCACCTACGATATAGGCAAAGGAGGGGTAATGCACCTGACTCAAGCGCAGTGGAGAATTATTTCCGTCTTGTGCAAGGTTCTCCAACCCTTCGAACTTGCCACACGTGACGTCAGTTCAGACACTGCCAGCTTGAGTCAGGCCATTCCCCTCATCAGGATTTTGTAGAAGCAGCTGGAGAAATTGAAGGAGGAGCTAAGACGGAGCGATTCCGCAAAGTATGTGGGACTTGTGGATGGAGCACTTCATTCGCTTTGCCAGGATTCAAGGGTGGTCAATCTGTTGAAATCAGAGCACTACATTTTGGCCACCGTGCTCGATCCTAGGTTTAAAGTCTACGTTGTATCTCTCTTTCCGGCAGACACAAGTGTGCAGAGGTGCAAAGACCTGCTGGTGAGTAAATTGTCAACTCAAGTGGAACGTGACCCGTCAACAGCCCCTCCTTCAATTTCTCCCGCCACTGGGGCTGCAAGGAAAAGAATAAGATTTCCTAGCCCACCCGCTAGCAGTGATGCAGGATGGTCAGGAGTGACAGCTGACATCTTGTCCGGACTGAAAGACCTGCCAATTATTACTGACATGTCTACTGTCACTGCATATGATTCTGTCACCATTGAAAGAATGGTGGAGGATTATATGAGTGACAGCATCCAAGTAGGCATGTCAGACAGTCCGTATGTATACTGGCAGGAAAAAGAGGCAATTTGGATGCCCTTGCACAAACTGGCTTTATTTTACCTAAGTTGCCCCCCCCCCCCCCCCCCCCTCCAGTGTGTACTCCGAAAGAGTGTTTAGTGCAGCCGGTAACCTTGTCAGCGATTGGCAAAGAAGGTTACTTCCACAAAATGTGGAGAAGATGATGTTCAGCAAAATTAATTATAAATTCCTCCGGGAAGACCTTTACCAGCAATTGCCTCCAGAAAGTACACAGGGACCTGTGATGGTGGATTCCAGTGGGGACGAATTCATACTCTGTGAGAAGGAGGATGTACACAGTGAAAGGGGTGAGGAATCGGAGGATGAGGTCGACATCTTGCCTCTATAGAGCCAGTTTGTGCAAGGAGAGATTGATTGCTTCTTTTTTGGCGAGGGCCCAAACAAACCAGTCATTTCAGCCACAGTCGTGTGGCAGACCCTGTCGCTGAAATCAGTGGCGTAACTACTGCCCCCGCAGTCCTCGCGGTGGCTTGGAGGCGACGGGCTGCGGGGGCGCCACTGACTTTGCACAGATTGACATGCGGACGAGCGTCCGCATGTCAATCTGCGGTCTCCCTCCCTGCTGGAAGGACTTGGAGGGACACGGAGCGCATAGCGCGTCTCTCCTGTGTCCCTCCTGGCTCTCCCCCGGCCGGTCTAAGTGCCGTTCGTGAGCTCTGATTGGCTCACGAACCGGCACTTCCTTTATTAGACTTGCCGGGGGAGAGCCAGGAGAGACGCGCTATGCGCTCAGTGTCCCTCCAACACAAAGGTGCGGGGGGGGGGAGAGCAGGCACTGGGCGCATATACCTGGCACTGGGGGCATATACCTGGCACTGTGGGGGAAGATCTGGCACTGGGGGCATATACCTGGCACTGGGGGCATATACCTGGCACTGTGGGGGTAGATCTGGCACTGGGGGCATATACCTGGCACTGGGGGCATATACCTGGCACTGTGGGGGAAGATCTGGCACTGGGGGCATATACCTGGCACTGGGGGCATATACCTGGCACTGTGGGGGTAGATCTGGCACTGGGGGCATATACCTGGCACTGGGGGCATATACCTGGTACTGTGGGGGAAGATCTGGCACTGGGGGCATATACCTGGCACTGGGGGCATATACCTGGCACTGTGGGGGAAGATCTGGCACTGGGGGCATATACCTGGCACTGGGGGCATATACCTGGCACTGTGGGGGTAGATCTGGCACTGGGGGCATATACCTGGCACTGGGGGCATATACCTGGCACTGTGGGCATATACCTGGCACTGGGGGCATATACCTGGCACTGTGGGGGAAGATCTGGCACTGGGGGCATATACCTGGCACTGGGGGCATATACCTGGCACTGTGGGGGTAGATCTGGCACTGGGGGCATATACCTGGCACTGGGGGCATATACCTGGCACTGTGGGGGTAGATCTGGCACTGGGGGCATATACCTGGCACTGGGGGCATATACCTGGCACTGTGGGGGAAGATCTGGCACTGGGGGCATATACCTGGCACTGTGGGGGAGCAGGCACTGAGGGGGCATATGTGGCACTGTGGAGGAATATTTGGCACTGGGGGTAGCAGGCACTGAGGGGGCATATGTGGCACTGGGGGAGGGGTATATTTGGCACTGGGGGCATGTACCTGGCACTGGGGGCATATACCTGGCACTGTGGGGGAATATCTGGCACTGGGGGCATATGTGGCACTGGGAGCACGGCACTAGCAACAAGCACTACCCCCTAGCAACGAGCATGACACCCAGTGCATGAAACCCCTGGCAACGAGCATGACACCCAGTGCATGAAACCCCTGACAACGAGCATGACACCCTGAGCATGAAAACCCCTGGCACCATGCATGGAACCAAGAGCATGAAACCCCTGGCAACGAGCAGGTAATTTAAAAGTAATTAGAAGCCTTACTGTAGAACTTAATGTGTAATGGGCATTACGGTGTGTGGCATAATGTATCACGGACATTGCGGTGTGTGTCATAATGTGTCGGGCATTACGGTGTGTTGTATACTATATCACGGGCATTGTGGTATGTGGTATAATGTCTCAGGATCATTGTGGTGTGTGTCATACTGTGTGACAGACATTGTATGTGCTATAATGTATCAGGGGCATTGCAGTGTGTAGCATAATGTATAACGGGCATTGCGATTCCTGTCATAATGTGTCACAGGCATTACGGTGTGTGGCATAATGTGTCGGGGGCATTACAGTGTGTGCATATTGTGTCATGTGCATTGTTGTGTGTGGCATAATGTCTAAGGGCCATTGCAGTATGTGGAATAATGTATACTGGGCATTACTATAAGGAGGAAAAATGACAAATAATGTAAGGGGCATGAATCAGGATTATTTTTCTTTCCTGTGGTGGCTAACGTCTGGGCGTGCAGGTTGCAAAACTGGGGTATAAGGTAGTCTTTTCCTGCAATACCACGCCCCTTTACGCGAAGCCACGCCCATTTTAGTGAAGCCACCCCCCCTTTTTGGCGGCGCGCGCCTACGGCGCGCACATATTTGTCCCTTTACTAATGCCAATTATGGGGGGTATGGGGGGGGGCGCCGAAGGATTTTTTGGCTTGGGGGAGGAAAATTTCTAGTTACGCCACTGGCTGAAATGATTGGTTTGTTAAAGTGTGCATGTCCTGTTTATACAACATAAGGGTGGGTGGGAGGGCCCAAGGACAATTCCATCTTGCACCTGTTTGTCTTCTTTGCATCATGTGCTGTTTGGGGACTAGTTTTTTTAAGTGCCATCTTGTCTGTAACTGCAGTGCTACTCCTAGATGGGCCAGATGTTTGTGCCGCACACTTGTGTCACTTAGCTTAGTCATCCACCTACCTCATTGCACCTCTTTTTCTTCTTTGCATCATGTGCTGTTTGTGGCCTATTTATTAAATCTGCCATCCTGTCTGACACTGCAGTGCCACTCCTAGATGGGCCAGATGTTTGTGCCGCACACTTGTGTCGCTTAGCTTAGTCATCCAGCTACCTCATTGCACCTCTTTTTCTTCTTTGCATCATGTGATGTTTGGGGCCTAGTTTTTAAATCTGCCATCCTGTCTGCCACTGCAGTGCCACTTCTAGATGGGCCAGATGTTTGTGCCGCACACTTGTGTCGCTTAGCTTAGTCATACAGCCACCTCAGTGCAACCTTTTGGCCTAAAAACAATATTGTGAGGTGTTCAGAATAGACTGGAAATGAGTGGAAATGAATGTTATTGAGGGTAATAATACCGTAGGATCAAAATTACCCCCAAATTCTGTGATTTTAGCTGTTTTTTTTTTTTTTTTCAAAAATCATTCAGATTCAAAACCAAAACCAAAACACGAAAGGGTGGTTTTAGCAAAACCAAAACACTAAAGTGGAATTAGAACCAAAACACGAAAAGTGCCAGCCGCAGATCTCTAATTTGCAGCCCTTGTAAGGTTTGTCCAGGTGCACAGTTCATTTTTTTTGTTTGTTTTATTTTGCTTTGCTTCAAACTCAGAATCAACCTCACAGTGGTTGACAAATCAGATACTGAATTTCCATTAGGAAGAATGCCTAGGTAAATATCTTCTAAACAATCAATGTGTAGAGGTTTTGGAATCCAAGACATCTGCCTCTAAAGCCTCATGAGATGCTTTCTACTTCTAGTCATCATGGGAAAAAGTTGTTAACTATCGTAACTGCACAACATGTTTAGAATATGTCCGTAATTTTCCACAGCTTAGCGTTAAAGCACTACACAACATAGTTACACAAAGTGCCAGACATATTATTAAATAGGAATCTGAGTTCATCCAAGGGGTGTTGTAATTGGGAGCACCGAAGGCACAGATGTCCCATACTGCATACTGTTATCAATCTTCTCAAAATAGTATCTGGAAAAGGTCCTCTAATGGACCATGAAGAGGGATGTTTGGGTCTGTACATGGCAGTTTTTGGAATGCATGGACTTAATTTAAACAAAATGGTTATTGCACAAGGTCCTCTAACGGACCATGAAGAGGGATGTTTGGGTCTATACAGTACAGCTTTTTGGAAAGCATGGACTTAATTTCAAGGAGATGGTTATTGGACAAGGTCCACTAATGGACCGGGAAGTGGGATGTTCGGGTCTGTACACTACAGCCTTTTGGAATGCTTGGACATAATTCCAAGGAGATAGTTATTGGACAAGAAATTCATAGAATACATGCAGAAACTCATTGTTGTTAGGGAAATGATAGCTCTAGGGGTTTCACTGCAAACAAAGTTTTAACAGTTATGAGTCCTATGAACCAGAGTAGAAAAATAAAATGCCATAGATCTGAGCCATTGTTCTTCACCTCTAAGAGCATTATAACAAATCTGTAAAGTAATATGTGCTTCGCTAGCTGCTGTTCCCAGAACAATGACCCTGTGCGAGGGAGTAAGTGGATTTAGATGCTGTCAAGGTGTTCTGCCAGTGTACATAGGAGATAAGGTCACCATGACAAAGAGAAAATTGACCAGCTTCCAAATTACACCGTGCAATTTATGAAATAAAGTGATTGTGGTTAGGCACATACAGAACTAGTCTTTTCAAAAAGTCTGAAGTGTTTCTGTATTTCTAAGCAATTTGGGACATTTCCTGATCCAGTGTCATAATAATAAGGTCATTATTGTGCATTCTGAATACAGCAGAGTTCAACTGAATATTGAACTTCAATAAAAATTAAGCCGGCTTAACAACCTACAGGTGGTGCCCTACTTATCTCAAATACAAGCTTGGGAGATGATTTGTGGGGAAGGATATATTGTACTAACCTGATACCTGTGGAACAATATTGTATTTTATCCTGAAGCATAAATTAGATTAAAGGCTCAATATGTCCTGAACTTTAGAATGTTCTTGAGAAGATGTGGCAGAGCTTGGGGAGAGATAAAGTAGAGAGAGATAAAATTCCAACCAATCAGCTCCTAACTAATTCTGCAGGCTGTTTTGGAAAAATGGCAGTTAGGAGCTGATTGGTTGGTACTTTATCTTTCTCCATGTTTTGATATATATCCCCCTCTACATGATATATGAAAATTATTCATATGTTTGTTGCAGGGGCGATTCAAGAGAAGGAGGGGGGTGCAGCTCCCTGAAGACTACGCTCTTGCCGGCGCATGTCCTCATTAGAGTCTAACACTGTGTCAAGAGTCTACTGTGTATGCACGATCTCCAGAAAATATGACTTGGGTGCCATTTACCCAGTGACTTCTGTAGTGCACATACATAGATTCCCAGAAACATGGTGCCTGCATAATGTTCACGGAAATAGCTATGGAGTAACTTACCTTTCACCTAGAGAAACATCCAGTAAATTGGAACGTACAGTAGTCAGCAAATATAGTGAAGGCCCAAGTTTCCTCCCCAGTTATCTCCTGGCTTGGCAAAATTGATGTCTTGGGATGAATACTCACAACTGATTGGTCAATGGTGAAACCTTACATTAAAATAAGGTTTCTGAATTTGGAATCGTTGAATATTATATTTGTTGAATATTATGTTATTTTTACCATCTCCTATATAATAGCCCAGATCTGTGACTCTGTGCCTGTGTGTATAACGCTGGCCATGGCTAGGAGCTCTCATTGGGTTAGTGGCAAGTCTATCACACTCACTCCGAGTCCACAGCTGATTGGGCGAGAAACGCCCTCCCACACAGGTTACATCCAATGGGAGGCACTGCCCTTTGGCTGCTGTGTGTTCCCAGAGCAGGATTAACAATGTGGCTGATGGAGCTGCAGCTCCAGGCCCACACCCCAAATTAGGCCCACTGCATCTGCAGCATCATACCCTCCAACAATTTACACATAAAAATAGCTACAAATCCAAAAAGGGGGCGTGGCCACGGGTGCAGTGGTGTGGCCACGCCCCTTTTCCTATACGTTCAATGGAAGTTTGGAGAGCCAAAAATCGGTGCAGACCATAAAAAAGGTACTGTACCTGCCAAAAAGGTACAGCTGGAGGCTATGTCACTGCATCTGCAGCAAGTCTCTGCGCTGTAGATAGGGGGGGAAAAATCCTTTTACTGCAGCTTCCTATGTCCTGCTGCCAGTCCGCCTGCGCCCTCCGGCATCAACAATCCCCACTCCCTAGCCGTGGCGCAGGTGGAACAAAAGCTGCTGTGGTCACCGGCAGAGATGTGTATGAAAGCGGCGCAGCGGAAGCCTTTCATAGCCCTCCCTGCGCAGCATACTGTCTGAGTCCTCTGCGTGTGATGTCACAGAAGTACCTCCCCGCTACAGCCGCGCCCAGATCCCCAGAGGCCCTGACTCTGCAACACAGCACCTGGGCTGCCGCCTTGGAAGCCCCGAGATGGCTAATGTAATGGATAGAGTGGGTGATATCGCAGAGGGTAATGTCTGGACGCTGAATCAGTGGCGGAACAAGCAAGCGGTGGGCCCAGGTGCAACAAAATGCTTTGGGCCCCCCCCCCATCCCATCCAAGTCCACCCCATGGGCAGTGCGCGCCGTAGGCGCGCGCAAAAATACATAGTGGCGTGGCTTCGTGGGGAAGGGGTGTGTCCACAAAATAATACCAATTCATAAAACGGTGCACAGTAGTCTCCATTCTTCAAATTACGCCGCACAGTAGCACCACTACACCAGGTAGAGACCCTTTTACTCCTTACAGCGAACAGATTCCCCTTTTTACACATAACGGCAGACAGTGTGCACTTTTTACACATAACGGCAGACAGCGTGCCCTCGTTACACATAGCGGCAGACAGCATACACTTTTTACACAATGGCAGACAGCGTGCCTTCGTTACACATAGCGGCAGACAGCGTGCCCTCGTTACACATAGCGGCAGACAGCGTGCACTTTTTACACATTACGGCAGACAGCGTCCCCATTTTACACATTACGGCAGACAGCGTCCCCATTTTACACATTACGGCAGACACCATACACTTTTACACATAACGGCAGATAGCGTGCCCTTTTTACACATTACGGCAGGCAGATTCTACCTTTTTACACATAGCGGCAGGCAGATTCCCCATTTTTATACATAGCGGCAGGCAGATTCCCCATTTTTATACATAGCGGCAGGCAGATTCCCCATTTTTACACATTGCGGCAGGCAGATTCCCCATTTTTACACATTGTGGCAGGCAGATTCCCCATTTTTACATTGCGGCAGGCAGATTCCCCATTTTTACACATTGCGGCAGGCAGATTCCCCATTTTTACATTGCGGCAGGCAGATTCCCCATTTTTTACATTGCGGCAGGCAGATTCCCCATTTTTATACATAGCGGCAGGCAGATTCCCCATTTTTACACATTGCGGCAGGCAGATTCCCCATTTTTACATTGCGGCAGGCAGATTCCCCATTTTTACACATTGCGGCAGGCAGATTCCCCATTTTTACATTGCGGCAGGCAGATTCCCCATTTTTTACATTGCGGCAGGCAGATTCCCCATTTTTATACATAGCGGCAGGCAGTCCCCCCTTTTTACACATTGCGGCAGGCAGTCCCAACAAATAAAAAAAGAAAGAGACAGAAAGAAAGAAAGAAAGAAAGAAAGAAAGAAAGAAAGAAAGAAAGAAAGAAAGAAAGAAAGAAAGAAAGAAAAATTATACTTACCCTCTCTGTTGGCTCAGGCTCCTCGGTGCAGCTTCCCGGGCAGTAGAGAAGAAGGAGGAGGGAGGTGAAGGAGGGAGCCGCAGCAGCGCTGTGTTACTGGTGGAGGCGCTGCTGCTGCTGCCCCTCTGCTTCCCTATAGGCTGTTCTCAGAGACAGCCTATAGTGAAGCAGAGGAGCAGCAGCAGCAGCGCCTCCACCAGTAACAAAGCGCTGCTGCGGCTCTCTCCTTCACTGAGAGACTGTGACCTGTTTGTATATGAGGGAGGGAGGGACGGACCCTCCTCCCTCCTTCGTGTGCGGGTGGCCAGATTCCAGAATCGTTCCTTATGACGGGCGGGTCACGGGAGCGCTGGTGTGCGGCTGCGGCATGACATACAATGAGTCATTGTGACTCATTCATGTAATGCCGGCCGGCGGCTGTGGGCCCTTGAGTGCGGCGGGGCCCCAGTGCAATGCACTGCCTGCCCCGCCAGTAGTTCCGCCCCTGCGCTGAATCAATGTAAAAGGTGTCAGTGCTGTGCAGTGCAGTGGGTGTGCAGTGTCACTGACACTGCACAGCACTCTCACCTTTTTGCAGTGATTCAACGAGTCAGTCAGTTCTGCCAGCCAGTCACTATGGTTAGCGCCGGTGTCCCAATGCGCCACATTATGCGGGCAGGTAATGCTTCTTCTGCTTCTCCTCCTGGAAGCAGCTAGGCTGCTGTCTTGCCTTTGGCAGTGGCTCTCCCGGAGACTCGAACAGCAGCCAGTCACTATTGTTAGTGCCGGTGTCCCAGCGCGCCGCATTACAGGGAAGTAGACACACTAAATAAACTACAGCTCCCAGCAGCCCTTAGTGCCTTAAGCATCCCGGTGCTAAAGGGCTGCTGGGAGCTGCAGTTTATTGAGTGCATCTTCTTCCCTGTAATGCGGTGCATTGGAACACCGGCGCTAACAATAGTGACTGGCTGCTTGGCTGCTGTGCGAGTCTCTGGGAGAGCCACTGCCAAAGGGAGGACAGCAGCTTAGCTGCTTCCAGGAGGAGAAGCATTACCCGCCCCTTCTCCAATCGCAGTACCTCCGGGCCCCATCCACGGCACCCCCACACCCGCCCCTCCAGCACCCGCGGTGGCTCTGGACCCCCTCCTTCATCCGCAGCTCCCCCGCACCCACACCTCCCCCACCTGTGGCACCCTTGCAACCACTCCTCCCCCACCCGCTGTGGCTCCGGACCCCTACTCGCAGCACCCTCGCACCCGCCCCTCCCCCACCCACGGCACCACTGCACCCATCCCTACCCCACCCATGGCACCCCTGCAACCGCTCCTCCCCCACCTGCGGTGGCTCTGGACCCCCACCCACGGCCCGTGCAATATTTAACCACTCACACAATTATGATTGGAGATAATACTCCATATAATACAAATATTGCATGCCACAATGGCGTGCAAGGGTTTAGGGGGGCGTAGCCACTTAGGTTGGGGTGAAGAGCGCCCGTAGGGCACGATGAATCACCTAGCTATAACATAAGTAGTTATATATTACATATGTTTGTTTGTTTGTTTGTTTGTTTGGGGGGGGGGGGCAAAAGCAAGCAAGATCGCTTCTGAATTAATTTTAAACTAGCTGAATACCCCTGCTTCGTTATGGAATATAAATAATGCCAATCTTTGTCAGGCCGCACCTCTGGGCTTTCCCAGATTGATGCTGTCAAAATGCTGGTGCTGAGGAGAATAATCCGCCTCCTTCTCTGCCCCGTCCCGCCTCTGATGCTGCCCTGCTCAGTGCTGTAAATGCTGGGACGACAGGCCAAGCTCCACCCGCTGTATGTGAAATATGTAAGGTTTGCAGGCTGACTCTATGGGCCCTAGGTCTCCCTGCTTAGCTTCAAAACTAAAGTATGCCTCTGCCCCCACCCGTGTGTGCCTCTGCCCCCACCCGTGTGTGCCTCTGCCCCTACCCGTGTGTGCCTCTGCCCCTACCCGTGTGTGCATCTGCCCTTACCCGTAGGTACCTCTGCCCCTACCCATGTGTGCCTCTGTGTAAATTCTTCTGTCTTCTTTTCATACCTCGTCATCATTCCTTCTCATCATCATTCCTCCCTCTCCTCAACATTCCTACTCCTTCTCCTCATTATTATTCCTCCCCCTCCTCATCAACATTCCTCCTCCTCATTATCATTCCTCCATTTCCTCTTCCTTGTCATCATCATTCCTCTACCTTCTCCACATCAACATTCCTCCCCCTCCTCTTAATTTTTATTCCTCCCCCTTTCTACTCATCATTATTCCTCCCTCTCATCATCATCATTAACAACAATCCTCCTCCCATTATTATTCCTTCCCTTCTTCCTCCTTCTCATCATTCCCCCCTCCTCTTTTTCAAAAATCATCTTCCTCCTCCTCCTCCTCCTCCTCATCATCATCATCATCATCATCATCAACATTCCTCCCCTCCTCCTCTTCATCATCATCATCAATCCTCCTTCTCCTCATTATCATTCCTTCTCTTCTGTCATCCCACTTCTGCCCTGCTTGCCTTTTTTGATGATCCCAGCCAGGGCTCGGTGGCGAACTGTGCTCACCACAGGTTCTATTTCCACTCTATGGGTGTCGTGGACACCTGCGAATGGGAATAGTCCCTGCTAGTCAGCATGCCGACTGTCGGGATTTAAAGGGGTGCAGGATTTAGCCGTTGGTGATGTGACCAGCGCTCCACTACTAGGTAAAAGAAAGAGAAGTAAATCTAATTTGTGTATTTAGGATAAAGGAAGTCTGCTTGTAGTGAAAAGAAGTTCACGTTTAAAAGGAGAAGTTCACTTGTAGTTTGGGTGCAATGTGCTCACTTTATTTATTCCGCCCCTTGCCAGCTGTGCACTTCTCATGGTGTCAGATTTAGGGTCTAATTCAGACCTGATCGCAGTAGCAAAATGTTTCTCTAATGGGCAAAGCCATGTGCACTGCAGGTGGGGAAGATATAACATGTGCAGAGAGAGTTAGATTTGGGTGGGCTGTGTTCAAACTGAAATCTACATTGCAGTGTAAAAATAAAGCAGCCAGTATTTACCCTGCACAGAAACAATATAACCCACCCAAATCTAACTGTCTATGCACATGTTATATCTGCCCCCCCCCCCCTTGCAGTGCACATGGTTTTGCCCGTTAGAGAAAGATTTTGCTGCTGCGATGAGGACTGAATTGGGCCCTTAGTTTCTTGGCTGTAGGCTGAGGAAGGTGCAGCAGCAAGCCAGCAGCGGACACCCCAAATACAAAGCACCCCTATCCTGGATGTGTTTCACTGTCAGGGACAATTTTTTTTTACCCCTGCCTTTTGAAAAAGCTGTCTCTGGAGACAGCTAAATAAGCCAGGATACAGGTGCTTTGTATTTGGATAATGATCAGAGGCCATTTAAAGTATTATTTTACCGACCATCGCATCACTATGTAGAAGGTTAGGTTTTGTGGAAAAATATTCACTCCACACTGTGGGGTATATTTACTAAAATTCGTATTTTTCCGAATGAGGTTAAAGTTCAAACATGAATGACATCGAAACTGTAAAATTGCAACTTTTTGAATTTATTACGACTAATTTACTAAGCTGTCGTATTTTGCATTTTCGTATTTGCCGATGTCGATGTCATTCGTATTTTTTGGCAGTGTTTTACGGGAGTGAATTGTAAAACACTGCCGACATTAACACAATGAATCTCGGCCGGATCTGTGAGATCCGTGCTGGGCTTCATTTTGCACCTTTCGTAAAAAAAAAAACATTGTTAAAAATCCCCCCAAAAAAATGCGTGGGGTCCCCCCTCCTAAACAAAACCAGCCTCGGGCTCTTTGAGCCGGTCCTGGTTGAAAAAATATGGGGGGGAAAATGACAGGGGTTCCCCCATATTTAATCAACCAGCACCGGGCTCTGCGCCTGGTCCTGGTTCCAAAAATACGGGGGACAAAAAGCGTAGGGGTCCCCCGTATTTTTGAAACCAGCACCGGGCTCCACTAGCCAGGTACATAATGCCACAGCCGGGGGACACTTTTATATTGGTCCCTGCAGCCCTGGCATTACATACCCAACTAGTCACCCCTGGCCGGGGTACCCTGGAGGAGTGGGAACCCCTTAAATCAAGGGGTCCCCCCCCTCCAGCCACCCAAGGGCCAGGGGTGAAGCCCGAGGCTGTCCCCCCCCATCCAAGGGCGGCGGATGGGGGGTGATAGCCTTTTTGTAAAAATGTGAATATTGTTTTTAGTAGCAGTACTACAAGTCCCAGCAAGCCTCCCCCGCAAGCTGGTACTTGGAGAACCACAAGTACCAGCATGCGGTGGAAAACCGGGCCCGCTGGTACCTGTTGTACTACTACTAAAAAAATACCCACACCTTGAAAGTATAAGTTTATTACATACATGCACACCTCCAAACATACATACTTACCTATGTTTACACGAGGGTCGGTCCTCTTCTCCATGTAGAATCCATGGGGTACCTGTGGGAAAAATTATACTCACATAATCCAGTGTAGATCGGTCCTCTTCTGTTCTTTGTATAATCCACGTACTTTGCAAAATAAAAAAACGGACACCCGACCACGCACTGAAAGGGGCCCCATGTTTTCACATGGGACCCCTTTCCCCGACTGCCAGGACCCCCCCCTGACTCCTGTCTAAGAGGGTTCCTTCAGCCAATCAGGGAGCGCCACGTCGTGGCACCCTCCTGATTGGCTGTGTGCTCCTGTAGTGTCTGTCAGGCAGCACACGGCAGTGATACAATGTAGCACCTATGCGTGGGAACTTTGCGGACACCGGTGAGGTTACTTTCGGTCAACCGCTGTCCGCAAAGTTCCCACCATTGGTTACAATGGAGCGCATAGGCTTTGACTGTTCCCAGAATGCATAGCGCCGCCTCCTATATCACCCCGCCTCCCTGCACAAGATCTCAGTTTTGTAGTTGGTGCTGCAGTAGTAGGCACTTAACAGAGGGGCTGCTCCAGGCAGCCCTAAGAAGAGCTTTTTTTCTGAGGAAAAAAGTGAAGACTTCAAGGGCAGCAGCAGTGTTACATGTCAGTGGACATTCACGGCTGCAGCTCCGGCTCTCCCTAGTGGCGCTGTACACTCCCGAGCCCTGGTTGCCGGGTAACTACAGCTGGAGGCTCCGGTTTTCTTCTTGTCAGGCACACACGACAGGGGCTCTCCGGGATCGTGTGGCCGCGCTTCGGGAGGTGGTAAGTGGGTCCCGCTTGCGGGACCCGGTCTTTATCGCGATCCGGCGCGGTCAGTGGGAGGCGGGCCGCACGCGCTGGCGGTGGACACTGTGGCAGTACAGGCGATCCCACTAGATCACCAGGGCATGGGACAGGTCAGGTTTTCTCTATAAAACGTTTTATTAGAGCCCGCAGTACCCGGTGGTTTTGCCAGCAGGCGGATAGAGCTTGGACCTGAAGCCTCTCCCCCAGCCCCAGGGCGCCATTTTCTGCAAATGTTCCCGCCCTGGAGCTGCATATCTGTCTCTCCCTCACTCCCTGGCAGTGTATGCGGCGCCATTATCCCTCAGCTCACTGTTCCTGGAAATGCTTGGGCAAATCCTCCTATGTAAAGCCGCCTGGTTGTCAGTGCTGTGACTTTACAAGACACTTAAGTATTCTACCTGCCTTTTTTAGTCAGTGTTAGTTAAGAAAGAGTGCATTTAGTCAGGGTTTCCTAGTACAATTACCCTGTGATATACATCCAGTTCTTACTGTGTACTGTTATATCTATTGTTATATAGCTGTGTAAGCTACTCCAGTGCAGTATTATTGTTAGTAATAACCTCTGCATTGTACAAACTGTGACGTGTGCATTTGATAGCTGAGTGGTGTCCATTTCGTGTCTTTCACTCAACCTGCTATCCGTATATTCTATAACCTTAGGGGGCTTGGTGCGTCAGGTTTTATCTAATATAGGATTTTCACAAAGATATACTGTTTTACGTATTTTTCTCTGTGATTTAGTCACCATATCTCTCCTTTATCTCTTCTGGTGCTGACTACACTGCGCAGGGGTTTGGGTATGAGGTATCGTGCTGCTGACAAATTGTACTGTGTTACCTGATACTGCAAGTTATATCATGTCTGCTTCTGAGGGTAACGGTTCTGGGGCTGAACACACTGCCGGTGTTGCTGAAGTCACAGATACCTATGAGGAGAATATAGCAGCTTTGGGCTCTGGTTCTGGGGGCTCCTTGCCCCCCAGTGGGACGGTGGCAACGGGGGCAAATAATGACCTGCCGTGGGCCGCTTTTTCCACGCTTCTGCATACGCTAGTTAATAAACTAACACCCCCTATGGGACCCCCAATGCCGGTACAACCGTTTGTGGTCCCTGCAGCTAACCCGCCGTGGGCGGATGATTTATCTGCTCAAATAAAGAAGTTGAACCAGTCCCTGACTACTAAAAGTCGCTTGCCTACGCCCAAGGGGTCCTCTAAGCGAGCGCTTGTCTCCTCACAATCCACTGCTGTCACTGACACCTCGTCGGATGAAGACGGCACTTACACTGACCCCACAGGTTCTGACTCAGATACGGCTGATGGGGAGGGTGGTTCACATGTGGATGTTCCTGATCTCTTGGAGGCTATTAAGTTAAATTTACAGATTACGGATGATCCCGAGCCATCCGTTCCTCCTAAGAAACCAGATAGGTTCAAGCGTCAGAAGGTGATTAAACATGTTTTACCTCACTCTGACCACCTAATTGATATACGTCAGGAACCCTGGGAAAACCCGGGTACGAAGTTTGTGCCTCAAAAGAAGATGCTGGCTCGCTATCCCCTCGCGCCGGAGCTGTCTAAGAATTGGGAAACGCCTCCTCCAGTGGACTCGCATGTGGCTAGGATGGTGGTTTCCTCAGCTCTACCGGTCACCACCGCCACGTCTCTAAAAGAGCCTACGGATAAACGTGTGGAGGGTTGTCTGAAAGCGATTTACACCCTCACGGGGGCTGCACAAAGGCCCACTATTGCAGCTACTTGGGCTGCAGAGGCCATTGAAGCATGGGCCCTGGAGTTAGATGCTGAAATCTCCTCTGACCATGCTAGACAATGCTTGTCTTATATTGTCACAGCTTCTCGTTATATTAAAGAGGCGGCTTCTGATGCCGGTATCCTGGCAGCCAAGGCCTCTACTACGTCAGTCCTGGCTCGCCGGATATTGTGGCTGAGATCCTGGTCTGTGGATCTGGACTCTAGAAAAACCCTGGAGGTACTCCCTTTTAAGGGAGATATTCTGTTTGGGGAGGATTTAAATAAGATTGTGGCTGACTTGGCTACTGCCAAAACTGCCTGTCTGCCAAGTACTGCTCCTTCTGTGTCGAAGGCCAAAGGTACTTCCTTTCGCCCCTTTCGTCCTTCAGGTAAAGCAAAAGGTCAGGCGTACAACAAGCAGGCCCACACTTCCAAACCTGGTAAGCCTAAGCCCAAAAGAGCCTGGGCGGCCCGTCAGCCAGTTTCCAAGACAGATAAGCCTGCCGCATGACGGGGCGGGCCTCCCTCTGGGGTATCCCAGGGTGGGGGGCCGGCTTCTAGGGTATACCCAGGAATGGTTGAAGACCACTTCAGATGCCTGGGTACGGGAAGTCGTCACACGAGGTTACGCCATAGCCTTCAAAAACCGACCCCCTCATCGATTTTGCCAGACAGATGTCCCGTTGGACAAGACAAAGGCTAACACTCTACATTCGGTGGTACAGACCCTCCTGGATACAGGAGTTGTTGTACAGGTGCCTCTTGCGCAGAGGGGCCGGGGGTACTATTCTCCGCTGTTTCTAGTCCCGAAACCGAATGGGTCCTCCCGGCCCGTTCTCAACCTCAAGGCATTGAACAGGTTTGTGAAGGTTTCCAAGTTCCGGATGTAAACCCTTCGCTCTATAGTTCTGGCCTTGGAACCTGGGGACTTCATGGTCTCCCTGGATATACAGGATGCTTACCTGCATGTTCCTATAGCAGTGTCTCATCAGCAATACCTGAGATTTGCGATTGGCAACTGCCATTACCAGTTTCGGGCGTTACCTATTGGTTTAACAACGGCTCCGCGAGTCTTTACAAAAGTCATGGCGGTGATGACAGTGGTACTCCGCCGTCAAGTGGTCAGGATACTGCCGTATTTGGACGACTTGTTAATCCTGGCACATTCCCCAGAACTTCTCCTGCGTCATCTAGATGTGACGGTACGGTTTCTGCAAGCCCACGGGTGGCTCATCAACTGGAAGAAGTCATCCCTGATCCTTGCTCAGAGCATGGTGCATCTGGGAGCACTATTGGACACTCACAACCAGCAGTTGTTCATGTCTCAGGAGAAAGTCCTGAAACTTCAGGACAGAATTTGTTGCTTCCTATCTCGTCCGCAAGTGTCGATACATTCGTCGATGCAGGTGCTGGGCCTCATGGTGTCAGCATTCGACATGGTGGAGTACGCTCAATTTCATTCTCGCCCTCTCCAGAGGCTGATTCTAGCCAAATGGGACGGCCTGCCTCACCGGATCAGGTCTCAAATGATCTCATTGACTCCGGAGGTCCGTCTGTCGCTGCTCTGGTGGCTCCGGGACCAACAACTGTGCAGGGGCCGTCCGTTCTGGATATCCGACTGGGTCCTGTTGACGACAGATGCCAGTCTAAGAGATTGGGGCGCGGTGCTGGAGCAACACTCCCTTCAGGGACGGTGGACCAAGGAGGAGTCCCTCCTCTCGATCAATATTCTGGAGTTGCGGGCGGTCTTCAATGCCGTGAACCTAGCCCAGCATTTAATTCAGAACCGTCCTGTTCAAGTACAGTCGGACAACGCCACCACAGTGGCCTACATAAATCATCAAGGCGGCACTCGAAGCCGCCTAGCAATGAAGGAAGTCTCACGGATTCTACAGTGGGCAGAACGCCATCTACCGACCATATCGGCAATATTCATTCCGGGAGTCCTGAATTGGGAAGCGGACTTTCTCAGTCGTCAGGACGTGCATGCCGGCGAGTGGGGCCTCCATCCAGAAGTGTTTCAACTCCTAGTGGAAAGGTGGGGCCTTCCAGACGTAGATCTGATGGCGTCTCGACACAATCACAAGGTTCCGGTCTTTGGAGCAAGGACAAGGGATCCTCAAGCAGCATTCATGGATGCGCTGGCACTACCGTGGAGGTTTCGGCTGCTGTACTTGTTCCCTCCGGTGTCACTCCTGCCCAGAGTAATTCGGAAGTTCAAGCAAGAAAAAGGAATTCTGCTTCTTATAGCTCCAGCGTGGCCCAGACGGCACTGGTTCTCAGACCTGCAAGGCCTATCGTCAGAGCGTCCATTTCTACTTCCACAATGCCCAGACCTCCTCGTTGAGGGCCCCTGTGTCTACCAGGACCTAGCCCGGCTGTCTTTGATGGCGTGGCTCTTGAAGCTTCCGTCTTAAGGGCTAAAGGGTTTTCTGAGGCGGTCATTCAAACTATGTTGTGGGCCCGGAAACCGGCTTCGGCTTGGATTTACTATAGGGTCTGGCATTCTTACTTTGGTGCGCATCTAACGATTATGACGCTTCCAAGTTTAGTATAGCCAAGTTGTTGGCTTTTCTTCAGCAGGGCCTGGACTTAGGCCTGCGTCTGGCCTCCCTCAAGGTTCAAATATCTGCCTTGTCGGTGTGGTTTCAGAGAAAAATTGCGACCTTACCTGATGTGCATACCTTTACTCAGGGCGTGTTGCGTATCCAACCTCCCTATGTCTCGCCTGTGGCTCCTTTTGACTTGTCGGTGGTTTTGGAGGTGTTACAAGAGTCTTCGTTTGAACTTCTTGGTTCAGCTGACCTTAAGTGGCTTTCCGTTAAGGTGGTGTTTCTGCTGGCTATTGCTTCAGCTAGAAGAGTGTCGGATTTGGGTGCCTTGTCCTGTAGTTCCCCATATCTGATATTTCACCGTCACCGGGCGGTTCTTAGGACTCGTCCCAGCTATCTACCTAAGGTGGTTTCTTCGTTCCACCTTAATCAGGAGATTGTAGTTCCGGCACTTGTTTCTCCTGATCTGTCTCCCAAAGAGCGGTCTTTGGATGTGGTACGGGCTCTCCGTATCTATGTGAAGAGAACTGCTCCTATTAGGAAATCGGATTCTCTTTTTGTTGTGTTTGGGTTTCACAAACGTGGCTGGCCTGCTCACAAGCAAACTCTGGCCAGATGGATTAGAATGGTGATTGCACATGCTTATGTGAAGGCTGGTTTCTCTGCTCCTGATCACATTAAGGCCCATTCTACTCGGTCTGTTGGACCTTCTTGGGCGGCCCAACGTGGTGCGACCCTTGAACAATTGTGCAAGGCGGCTACGTGGTCCTCTGTGAACACGTTCATAAGGTTCTATGCCTTTCGATACTGCCGCTTCCCAGGATGCTTCCTTTGGACACCGGGTTCTTGTGCCCGCTACAGTGCATCCCCTCCCATAAAGAACTGCTTTAGGACATCCCCATTGTCCATTCCTTGTGGAGCCCAGTGTACCCCGCAGCAGAAAACGAGTTTAATGGTAAGAACTTACCTTTGTTAAAACTCTTTCTGCGAGGTACACTGGGCTCCACAAGGCGCCCACCCTGATGCACTTAGCTTCTTTGGGTTGGTATGGCATTAGCCGCTGACACGTCTCCTGTCGCGAGAATGCGGTGTTGTGGCTACTAACCGTTGTCGTCTCTTTTCCTGCTACTGCATTGGACTGGTTAAAAACTGAGATCCTGTGCAGGGAGGCGGGGTGATATAGGAGGCGGCGCTATGCATTCTGTGAACAGTCAAATCTTTGAGCCTGTTGGTGCCTCGGATCAAGATCCTACTCTACACCCCATTGTCCATTCCTTGTGGAGCCCAGTGTACCTCGCAAAAAGAGTTTTAACAAAGGTAAGTTCTTACCATAAAACTCTTTTTTGCTAACATCAGCAGGTGTTGCTTACCAGGTCAACCTGATTGTTAGTTCATTTGGGTGCCAAGTTTCTTTTGTATATTGGCTTCAGCACACCCAAAAAATGGTGCCAACATGCCCCCATTTTCTGTCACGCTGCCTGTTGCCACCCCATCTCCGCCCCCCAAATGCCAGCAGCAGCAGTAGTATTGGGGATTAAACCTATATAGGGTACTGTGCAGTATGTAGCAAGTTCCTCACATTTGCCAAGTTATGAAAACTTGAAGGGCTCTTGAAACATGGGCCCTCATTCCGAGTTGATCGGTCGCAAGGCGAATTTAGCAGAGTTACACACGCTAAGCCGCCGCCTACTGGGAGTGAATCTTAGCTTCTTAAAATTGCGACCGATGTATTCGCAATATTGCGATTACTAACTACTTAGCAGTTTCAGAGTAGCTCCAGACTTACTCTGCCTGTGCGATCATTTCAGTGCTTGTCGTTCCTGGTTGACGTCACAAACACACCCAGCGTTCGCCCAGGCACTCCCACCGTTTCCCCGGCCACTCCTGCGTTTTTTCCGGAAACGGTAGCGTTTTCAGCCACACGCCCCTGAAACGCCGTGTTTCCGCCCAGTAACACCCATTTCCTGTCAATCACATTACGATCGCCGGAGCGAAGAAAAAGCCGTGAGTAAAAATACTTTCTTCATAGTAAAGTTACTTGGCGCAGTCGCAGTGCGAACATTGCGCATGCGTACTAAGCGGATTTTCACTGCGATGCGATGAAAAATACCGAGCGAACAACTCGGAATGAGGGCCATGGATCAAAGGTTTACACATGTACCCAATGACTCTCCTCTATAGGCTGTAATATAGAAGTACCGTGGCAAAAACAGTGGCACAGGAACAAATTAACTGGAACAGAATGTTCTGCAAACAATTGGAACAATTTTTGGCATGCTCTGGATATCTGGACCTTTGAGTTGGACTAGGACTCACTCAGACCTCTGGCAGCTCTCCCTGAGTTTGACAGCTCTCTCTGTTAGACTGGCAGCTCTTTCTGCAAGAATGGCAGCTTTCCCTGTAAAGTTGGCAAATATTTCAGTCAAGCTTGCAGCTTTCTGAGAAATAGGAAGCAGCATACACTGCTAACCAATCAGAAACATCACAGCAGGTAGCATTTGATCACTTCAGGGATCTCCAGTAAGTAGTAAGAAGTGATAGTTATGTACAGTACAACGCCACTGCTGCAGCAAGAGACTTTAACAGAGGTAGCACCCCTGGAACAACAGTAGTTCTGCACCGTTCACTCTCTAATTTGCTGTAGCCAGATAAACAATGGGTTAATTGGTTGCTACGGACTTAGGGCAGATTTGCACTTTTGAGCCTGGTTAATAAAAAAAGTCTTATCGAGAAAGCTGTAAACATCTTAAAAAATAAACTCTTTCAAAGCAAAATATACTGAAAAATACTATTTAATAAAGCTAATAATATAAAATATTTGTTGACATTTTAAATAAACATGTCAAGCACCTGCATGGTAAATTGCATGATAAATGAAATAGCATTTAGTTTGGTCTGGTCAAAGGATGTCGAGTGCTGCAGGGTTGTGAATTGAGATTTCATTACCAGCCGAGAGGAAAAAGTTTGAATTGCTCAATACATCAATATTAAGACATCGTCTAAAGAACTCTGCTCACCCTGGGAGCACAGGCGGCATTGTGAGGTTATAAACAAAATGAGTATGTTTCCAGTAAGATCAATAACCTGACAGTGACAATAATGTAGGAAACAAGACGCCGCTCGGAACAATTTGTTAGGAAACCAGCAAAGTGGACCTGCCACCTACAGAGCGCTGCATATTAAAAAGACATCTGGGCAGACAATGGGGCGGAATCACAGAGGGTATTCCGCAAGAGTCCGCATGAATTAATGTACGTGAATTATCTCTGCAATTGCCTAGAAAGAGGATGCATGCACTTTTCCCAGTCCGCACATCATAAAGTGTGAGCAGGTATAAATCTGCTATAAAAATCTCCCCCCCACCAAAAAAAACAAAACAAAACCTGTTATTTTATTGCTATCACTATGCTTCAGTAATAACAGAGCGGAAAATATCTTTTTCCTGCATAACATTTTAGAAAACACATAACCAATAATTTGAGCGATTTCATTCCTCAATATTAGGGAGGCCAATCCCGGGCCATTTTTTCAATCCCAGGTATTGGAATTGAAAAATGGTCAATCCGGGGATTCCCGGGATACCCCGGGATTGGCGTTTCCCTGTGTGGCCGACCCCCTCGCCCCACCCCGCCCCGCACACATAACTCACCATACTGTACACCGGGGGCGAGCGGGTGGGAAACATCAGCTGCTATCTCCCAGCGGCATATGTATGTGTGTATACATACATACAGATAGATATATATATATATATATATATATATATATATATACTATAATTAAAAATACAATAAAAACAGTTTTTCTTCACTATGAAAGACAAGTTTCCCGAATGCCTCTATGCTGTATCTGGTCATGCTGGACCAAGAAGGGCACCGGAGCAAGTTAAATTGGCTAACATTTAAAATGGGTGCAGGTAGTTATTTTGCTATATATATAAGCCTCTGTAATGAATATGGTAATTATGGTTATATATTTTTAATTTATGTTCCGTGTGTATATGTTTTTAAAGGTTTAAAGTATATATACTATTAAAATGAATTGTTATTGGTATAGATAGTTTTTAAGTTTGTGAAGTGAGAAGTGTCAATCCCATTTTCTGCCTCTTGAATGAACAGCTGGGATCAATTGTTGTTACTAGCAGATAGCTAGATTGCGGGAGACTTGTCTGTGGCAATTAACGTATTTGGATACTTGTAGTATAATAAATTATAAACCAAAGGATATGCAATAAATGCCTTGCCTATGCACAATACCTTGCCTATGCACAATAAATGGGATAGACAATTCTCACGGAAAAGCCTGAATGGACACTCTGTTTTTGGGGAGAAAATTTTCATTCTTCTCTATTATAATTTCATGTGATCACTAAATGTGAATGTGTGACTAAATAGCATAAAGATTGAGTAACAGCTGTTTTGAATCGGAACGGGTATATAACACCTTGCCTATAGTTCTTTCTTAAACTACTCAAGCTGCCATCATCGCCCATGGATCATGAATATACCTAAGAGCCAATATTTGAGGCTCAAAAGAAATTGCTCGAACGAGGTTGACTTTCTAATACAGAGTAATGAACTAACACAGTCTTTTTTAGAGCAAGGTTACCCCCAAGATGTCCTGGATAGAGCCCTTATTGAAACACAACAAAGAAATAGGGATGATTTACTAAAAATAAAAACACCAGTTATCCCTCCCCCTCAGAATTTAAAGATAACAAACCCATCTTTATTTCAAAATTTAATAGTGCCTCGCACTCGGTAAGGAAAATTCTAAATAAAAATCTTCCCATACTTAAAATGGACAGAATTCTTGCAGATTCTTTAGAAAAGGAAATAAAGATTATTTTTAAGAAAACAAGAAATCTTCAAAACCTTCTGTCCCATAGTCACTTTGTTAAATCAAATGATCCTTTGGGATCCAGTTACAACTCTTCGAAACTAGAAGCTAGTGCACTGATATCCACTCCCATTTCTGGACATGGGAAATCCAGAATAGGATGTCAAAGATGTAATAGACCTAGATTTATGACGTGTAAGTTCATCACTGAGAGTGATCAATTCTCTTCATCTAAAACTGGGAAGATCTTTGATATTTCGGGTCAAATCACTTGTCAAACAACTTTTGTAATATACTTAATTACCTGCAACTGCGGGATACAATACGTAGGCAGGACCATTAGACAACTTAGCACCAGGTTTTCAGAACATAGAAGATTAGTCCTAAATAAATCTATGAAACACAGTGTACCCCGACATGTCAATTCCCTACATGATGGGGATTGCAGAGTTTTATCTCTGCAGGGAATAGAACATATCAATACGACCCCACGGGGTGGGGATAGATATAACTATCTCTGCAATAGAGAAGCCTTCTGGATTTGTAACCTGGAAACCTTGCATCCCATGGGCCTCAATGAGAATATTGAACTTAATGGCATCTAATTCCTCTCTCCCGATAGGCTTTAGTATGCATGTGGGGATAAATATGTATATACCTGTGTGCTGTAACGTGAAATAGATATATATCTATATATATGTGTGTTTGTTGATCTTGGCATCCACACATATATTAGATACAGATGGACTGGTTATACATCTCTGGTATTTATATAATTACAGGTTTAACTATGAACCATACCCTAGTTAAGTTCAACACTGAAGTTGAGATCCAGAATACGTTTATAAGTAATAATCTTCTGTCTGTCCTCATAATTTGCCTTCTCCTCTTTTTCCTCTCTAGAGGAAGTAGCTCTGGTCATAACCTTGGCTTTGCATAACTATATTAATGAAATTTATGTATTCAGTCTTTTTATAGAATATTATATTTCTTCTTCCTATCCATCTATAAAAATGATAGTGCTAATAATAATATAGAAAATTAAATTATATAAACTAAAAAATATAAAAGATAGATTGTGAAAATGTGCTCCATCGGTTTAGGTTTTGAACCGGGGACCTTTTGGTCGTAGTCCATGTCCCTATCCACTGGGCCATCATGGCCGGGAGAACTAGTGTTGGTTCCTTATGTATACTAAATCCTCTGGGATGCCATACCCATATCCATGCTAACTGCCGCTCTTGGTATAAGGATGGTGAAACAATGCTGATCACTATAGAATGAAAATAAAAATATTTAAATAATTTTAATTATGAAACACCTAGGGTGGTCAAGTATCAAGGATATACTATGTTTGATGCTGAATTCATTATAATTTATACTGCAGGTGATTTAAATTCATTTGCCCGAATCAGATTTCATTATGCATTATATATTTATATACCTCTGTAAATTACGAGACCACCTATATCTACTTATTCTGCATTCTCTTCACCGACAGCGGCAATATAATGTGTTTGTTTTTATTTTTTATATTTTGTATTTGTATTGTTATTCGGAATCTATATAGCCTGTACACCTGATTAAAGATTAAAAACAAGTGAAGGAAACATGTGCAAAGGACCCATCATAGTGTGAAACCCAATTACAACTCTCAGGTGTGAATAAAGAGACTTTAAAGCTGATTGGCTGCTGTCCATTTAAATACACCCACACCTGCCAAAATGGGTATTCACACTTCCTGAAGAAACCGACGGTGTTGTGGACGGAGAAACGCGTAGAGGGTCACCATACAAACTTGTCCACTGCTGGAGACTCTTATGAACCTTCCGCTACTGGTATTGAGCGATTGAGATGCTTTCTCACCACCTCCATTAACCGGACACACCGCAACTACACTCTTCCTGCTGTGCTTGAAAAGCCCCGTTCTGCTGAGGTGTTATGCAGCAACCACGACTCTTTCTGCCGGACAATCTGATATAGCCGCTGTCGGCTGCCGTGAGCCACCTCCGCTAATTGCTACAGACGGGAATCAGCATTCACTACTACGGGTGAGAACGGTCCTGAATGTGAGGGGTGAGATATAGCAAACACAAAAAAAACCCATTGCCTACAACTACTAGCAGGTAGCAGCAGTTTTTTAACCTGTTGAGACACATTTTTTTCATATGCCTCTTATCAGTACGGATGACACCAGCTTAACATATCACTGTGGACTGTAACATCAATTATAATTGGCGCTTAGGCCGATCACAGCTAATATATCGCCAACTGTGTATGTGATTATTGTATATGCAACTATACTTGCACTGTGTGTTTTCTCTAAATTTATTTTTACTATCTAGGTGGTCCTTCCACCATATCTATTAATAAATGACTTTTTATCTGTAAACAGCGCTCCTTTGATGTTTTGTATAGAACATTAATTAGTCTATGCACATTAACCACATCTCCTGACGAAGACTGTGATTGGTCGAAACGTGTTGGGCGTGGTTATCTGCTGAGGATGTTGTGACGTCACCCGCCGGGTTCAGAGCCGACGAGACAGTTCCAGCTCGATTGAGCATAAACCTGCTGGTCGTGTGAACTTCACGGAGCTTGGAAGTTTTAACTGCAATTTATGTGGATATTACTTATTTCTATATAAAGTGAACTATTTTACATTTACCAGTGCGCTCTCCTGATTTGTTTCTAGCACCGATACCGTTTGCTCCCTGGCTGGGAGCTGGATTGAGCAGCACTGGAATAACTAATTTCAAAGAGACTCTGGAAAACACAGACATGCAGCGCAGATATTGAATCTTGTTGTTTCATATATATATATATATATATATTATCGTAAACAGGCCTATAAAACACAGGTACACTTTAGTAATTACTTACTGACTGTCACACAACTCGTGTGTGACAGTCACAGATAGCTGGCTGCTGGCTCCTGTCTTTGATGCTGCTGAGGCTGCTTGTAAAAGAACTCAGAGGCTTTATAGGGCAGGAGGCGGAATCTGGGACAGAGACGTCAGTAGTGACTGCCAGCTCTGTTCTGCAAAGGCCTATGGGGCGGGCTGTTGCACATGCGCAGCAGCTCCACCAGCAGCCATTTTTGTTAATACTGTCTGTATTTCAATTAACGCTGCCGCGACCAGCGCTGAGCTCCGATTGCGGCAGCTGGCCAGCATGGGGATGAAGGGCGGCCGCTGAGGGGATGACCTGTCCAGCCAAACGGAATCTTGTCCAGCATCCCGGTGTGCCAACCCGCCCCTGCAGGCCAATTTGGACAATCTCGTCCATATTAGCATGCAGGGCTATGGAGCCGGATGACGGGGGGGAGGACGACTTCAATCCCCCCGCTGCTGGGTCACCCGTCGGCCGTATCGCCCATCGGGCACCTCGGCGGCATGTCGCCTAATGTGTAGGCCACTTATCAGCAGCCCCTGCTGCTGCCCCTGATCAGCAGCATCTCCTTTCTCAGAGACGGGGACAGCTCTGTCTCCGTCTCAACACTAACCGCGATCGCGGTTGCCGCAGCAGTGAGCTCTGATCTGCAGAGCTCAGTTTCTGGAAGCCGCAATGCATACCGAGGCGCTGCTCCCTCTACGTCCATTCTGCAGTGCCCTCCTCTCTGCCACTGGTATTGTTTACGTGTGTGTGTGTGTGTGTGTGTGTGTGTGTGTGTGTGTGTGTGTATGTATGTATGTCCAGTAGCGTGTGTGTGTGTGTGTGTGTGTGTGTGTGTGTGTGTGTGTGTGTGTGTCTATGTGTGTGGTGTAATGCATGTATTGTTCTTATGTCCAGTAGCCTGCGTGTGTATTGTGTAATTTATGTATTGTTCGTACTGCATGTCTGCCAGCCTGTGTGTGTGTTATGTAATGCATGAATTTTGTTTGTATGTACAGCAGCCTATGTGTGTGGTGTAGAGATGAGCGCCGGAAATTTTTCGGGTTTTGTGTTTTGGTTTTGGGTTCGGTTCCGCGGCCGTGTTTTGGGTTCGACCGCGTTTTGGCAAAACCTCACCGAATTTTTTTTGTCGGATTCGGGTGTGTTTTGGATTCGGGTGTTTTTTTCAAAAAACACTAAAAAACAGCTTAAATCATAGAATTTGGGGGTCATTTTGATCCCAAAGTATTATTAACCTCAAAAACCATAATTTACACTCATTTTCAGTCTATTCTGAATACCTCACACCTCACAATATTATTTTTAGTCCTAAAATTTGCACCTAGGTCGCTGGATGACTAAGCTAAGCGACCCTAGTGGCCGACACAAACACCGGGCCCATCTAGGAGTGTCACTGCAGTGTCACGCAGGATGGCCCTTCCAAAAAACACTCCCCAAACAGCACATGACGCAAAGAAAAAAAGAGGCGCAATGAGGTAGCTGTGTGAGTAAGATAAGCGACCCTAGTGGCCGACACAAACACCGGGCCCATCTAGGAGTGTCACTGCAGTGTCACGCAGGATGTCCCTTCCAAAAAACCCTCCCCAAACAGCACATGACGCAAAGAAAAAAAGAGGCGCAATGAGGTAGCTGTGTGAGTAAGATAAGCGACCCTAGTGGCCGACACAAACACCGGGCCCATCTAGGAGTGGCACTGCAGTGTCACGCAGGATGTCCCTTCCAAAAAACCCTCCCCAAACAGCACATGACGCAAAGAAAAATTAAAGAAAAAAGAGGTGCATGATGGAATTGTCCTTGGGCCCTCCCACCCACCCTTATGTTGTATAAACAGGACATGCACACTTTAACCAACCCATCATTTCAGTGACAGGGTCTGCCACACGACTGTGACTGAAATGACGGGTTGGTTTGGACCCCCACCAAAAAAGAAGCAATTAATCTCTCCTTGCACAAACTGGCTCTACAGAGGCAAGATGTCCACCTCATCATCATCCTCCGATATATCACCGTGTACATCCCCCTCCTCACAGATTATCAATTCGTCCCCACTGGAATCCACCATCTCAGCTCCCTGTGTACTTTGTGGAGGCAATTGCTGCTGGTCAATGTCTCCACGGAGGAATTGATTATAATTCATTTTAATGAACATCATCTTCTCCACAGTTTCTGGATGTAACCTCGTACGCCGATTGCTGACAAGGTGAGCGGCGGCACTAAACACTCTTTCGGAGTACACACTTGTGGGAGGGCAACTTAGGTAGAATAAAGCCAGTTTGTGCAAGGGCCTCCAAATTGCCTCTTTTTCCTGCCAGTATAAGTACGGACTGTGTGACGTGCCTACTTGGATGCGGTCACTCATATAATCCTCCACCATTCTTTCAATGTTGAGAGAATCATATGCAGTGACAGTAGACGACATGTCCGTAATCGTTGTCAGGTCCTTCAGTCCGGACCAGATGTCAGCATCAGCAGTCGCTCCAGACTGCCCTGCATCACCGCCAGCGGGTGGGCTCGGAATTCTGAGCCTTTTCCTCGCACCCCCAGTTGCGGGAGAATGTGAAGGAGGAGATGTTGACAGGTCGCGTTCCGCTTGACTTGACAATTTTCTCACCAGCAGGTCTTTCAACCCCAGCAGACTTGTGTCTGCCGGAAAGAGAGATCCAAGGTAGGCTTTAAATCTAGGATCGAGCACGGTGGCCAAAATTTAGTGCTCTGATTTCAACAGATTGACCACCCGTGAATCCTTGTTAAGCGAATTAAGGGCTCCATCCACAAGTCCCACATGCCTAGCGGAATCGCTCCGTGTTAGCTCCTCCTTCAATGTCTCCAGCTTCTTCTGCAAAAGCCTGATGAGGGGAATGACCTGACTCAGGCTGGCAGTGTCTGAACTGACTTCACGTGTGGCAAGTTCAAAGGGCATCAGAACCTTGCACAACGTTGAAATCATTCTCCACTGCACTTGAGACAGGTGCATTCCACCTCCTATATCGTGCTCAATTGTATAGGCTTGAATGGCCTTTTGCTGCTCCTCCAACCTCTGAAGCATATAGAGGGTTGAATTCCACCTCGTTACCACTTCTTGCTTCAGATGATGGCAGGGCAGGTTCAGTAGTTTTTGGTGGTGCTCCAGTCTTCTGTACGTGGTGCCTGTACGCCGAAAGTGTCCCGCAATTCTTCTGGCCACCGACAGCATCTCTTGCACGCCCCTGTCGTTTTTTTAAAAATTCTGCACCACCAAATTCAAGGTATGTGCAAAACATGGGACGTGCTGGAATTTGCCCATATTTAATGCACACACAATATTGCTGGCGTTGTCCGATGCCACAAATCCACAGGAGAGTCCAATTGGGGTAAGCCATTCCGCGATGATCTTCCTCAGTTGCCGTAAGAGGTTTTCAGCTGTGTGCGTATTCTGGAAAGCGGTGATACAAAGCGTAGCCTGCCTAGGAAAGAGTTGGCGTTTGCGAGATGCTGCTACTGGTGCCGCCGCTGCTGTTCTTGCGGCGGGAGTCCATACATCTACCCAGTGGGCTGTCACAGTCATATAGTCCTGACCCTGCCCTGCTCCACTTGTCCACATGTCCGTGGTTAAGTGGACATTGGGTACAACTGCATTTTTTAGGACACTGGTGAGTCTTTTTCTGACGTCCGTGTACATTCTCGGTATCGCCTGCCTAGAGAAGTGGAACCTAGATGGTATTTGGTAACGGGGGCACACTGCCTCAATAAATTGTCTAGTTCCCTGTGAACTAACGGCGGATACCGGACGCACGTCTAACACCAACATAGTTGTCAAGGCCTCAGTTATCCGCTTTGCAGCAGGATGACTGCTGTGATATTTCATCTTCCTCGCAAAGGACTGTTGGACAGTCAATTGCTTACTGGAAGTAGTACAAGTGGGCTTACGACTTCCCCTCTGGGATGACGATCGACTCCCAGCAGCAACAACAGCAGCGCCAGCAGCAGTAGGCATTACACGCAAGGATGCATCGGAGGAATCCCAGGCAGGAGAGGACTCGTCAGAATTGCCAGTGACATGGCCTGCAGGACTATTGGCATTCCTGGGGAAGGAGGAAATTGACACTGAGGGAGTTGGTGGTGGGGTGGTTTGCGTGAGCTTGGTTACAAGAGGAAGGGATTTACTGGTCAGTGGACTGCTTCCGCTGTCACCCAAAGTTTTTGAACTTGTCACTGACTTATTATGAATGCGCTGCAGGTGACGTATAAGGGAGGATGTTCCGAGGTGGTTAACGTCCTTACCCCTACTTATTACAGCTTAACAAAGGCAACACACGGCTTGACAAATGTTGTCCGCATTTCTGGTGAAATACTTCCACACCGAAGAGCTGATTTTTTTGGTATTTTCACCAGGCATGTCAACGGCCCTATTCCTCCCACGGACAACAGGTGTCTCCCCGGGTGCCTGACTTAAACAAACCACCTCACCATCAGAATCCTCCTTGTCAGTTTCCTCCCCAGCGCCAGCAACACCCATATCCTCCTCATCCTGGTGTACTTCAACACTGACATTTTCAATCTGACTATCAGGAACTGGACTGCGGGTGCTCCTTCCAGCACTTGCAGGGGGCGTGCAAATGGTGGAAGGCGCATGCTCTTCACGTCCAGTGTTGGGAAGGTCAGGCATCGCAACCGACACAATTGGACTCTCCTTGTGGTTTTGGGATTTCGAAGAACGCACAGTTCTTTGCGGTGCTTTTGCCAGCTTGAGTCTTTTCAGTTTTCTAGCGAGAGGCTGAGTGCTTCCATCCTCCTGTGAAGCTGAACCACTAGCCATGAACATAGGCCAGGGCCTCAGCCGTTCCTTGCCACTCCGTGTGGTAAATGGCATATTGGCAAGTTTACGCTTCTCCTCCGACAATTTTATTTTAGGTTTTGGAGTCCTTTTTTTACTGATATTTGGTGTTTTGGATTTGACATGCTCTGTACTATGCCATTGGGCATCGGCCTTGGCAGATGACGTTGCTGGCATTTCATCGTCTCGGCCATGACTAGTGGCAGCAGCTTCAGCACGAGGTGGAAGTGGATCTTGATCTTTCCCTAATTTTGGAACCTCAACATTTTTGTTCTCCATATTTTAATAGGCACAACTAAAAGGCACCTCAGGTAAACAATGGAGATGGATGGATACTAGTATACAATTATGGATGGACTGCCGAGTGCCGACACAGAGGTAGCTACAGCCATGGACTACCGTACTGTGTCTGCTGCTAATATAGACTGGATGATTGATAATGAGATGAAATCAATATATATATATGTATGTATATATAATATCACTAGTACTGCAGCCGGACAGGTAGATAATATATTTATTAGGTATTGGTAATGATGACTGATGACGGACCTGCTGGACACTGTCAGCTCAGCAGCACCGCAGACTGCTACAGTAAGCTACTATACTATAGTAGTATGTACAAAGAAGAAAGAAAAAAAAAAACCACGGGTAGGTGGTATACAATATTATATATATATATATTATATATACAATTATATATATATTAAACTGGTGGTGATTGATTATTAAACTGGTGGTCAGGTCACGTTGCAACTTGCAACTAGTACTCCGAGTCCTAAGCAGACAATCACAAAATATATTATTATACTGGTGGTCAGTGTGGTCACAACAATGGCAGTGTGGCACTGACTCTGGCAGCAAAAGTGTGCACTGTACGTTATATGTACTCCTGAGTCCTGCTCTCAGACTCTAACTGCTCCCCACTGTCAGTGTCTCCCCCACAAGTCAGATAATACACTTACAGTCACACTATCTAATCTATAAATATCACTTCAGCAAGTAGTATAGTAGTATACAGTATAGTAGTACTCCTCCTAATAATGCTCCCCAAAATACTGTGTCTCTCTCTTCTCTAAACGGAGAGGACGCCAGCCACGTCCTCTCCCTATGACTCTATAAATATCACTTCAGCAAGTAGTATAGTAGTATACAGTATAGTAGTACTCCTCCTAATAATGCTCCCCAAAATAGTATACTGTGTCTCTCTCTTCTCTAAACGGAGAGGACGCCAGCCACGTCCTCTCCCTATGACTCTATAAATATCACTTCAGCAAGTAGTAGAGTAGTATACAGTATAGTAGTACTCCTCCTAATAATGCTCCCCAAAATACTGTGTCTCTCTCTTCTCTAAACGGAGAGGACGCCAGCCACGTCCTCTCCCTATGACTCTATAAATATCACTTCAGCAAGTAGTAGAGTAGTATACAGTATAGTAGTACTCCTCCTAATAATGCTCCCCAAAATACTGTGTCTGAGTAGTATACAGTATAGTAGTACTCCTCCTAATAATGCTCCCCAAAATACTGTGTCTCTCTCTTCTCTAAACGGAGAGGACGCCAGCCACGTCCTCTCCCTATGACTCTATAAATATCACTTCAGCAAGTAGTAGAGTAGTATACAGTATAGTAGTACTCCTCCTAATAATGCTCCCCAAAATACTGTGTCTGAGTAGTATACAGTATAGTAGTACTCCTCCTAATAATGCTCCCCAAAATACTGTGTCTCTCTCTTCTCTAAACGGAGAGGACGCCAGCCACGTCCTCTCCCTATGACTCTATAAATATCATTTCAGCAAGTAGTATAGTAGTATACAGTATAGTAGTACTCCTCCTAATAATGCTCCCCAAAATACTGTGTCTCTCTCTTCTCTAAACGGAGAGGACGCCAGCCACGTCCTCTCCCTATGACTCTATAAATATCACTTCAGCAAGTAGTAGAGTAGTATACAGTATAGTAGTACTCCTCCTAATAATGCTCCCCAAAATAGTATACTGTGTCTCTCTCTTCTCTAAACGGAGAGGACGCCAGCCACGTCCTCTCCCTATGACTCTATAAATATCACTTCAGCAAGTAGTATAGTAGTATACAGTATAGTAGTACTCCTCCTAATAATGCTCCCCAAAATACTGTGTCTCTCTCTTCTCTAAACGGAGAGGACGCCAGCCACGTCCTCTCCCTATGACTCTATAAATATCACTTCAGCAAGTAGTAGAGTAGTATACAGTATAGTAGTACTCCTCCTAATAATGCTCCGCAAAATAGTATACTGTGTCTCTCTCTTCTCTAAACGGAGAGGACGCCAGCCACGTCCTCTCCCTATGACTCTATAAATATCACTTCAGCAAGTAGTATAGTAGTATACAGTATAGTAGTACTCCTCCTAATAATGCTCCCCAAAACACTGTGTCTGAGTAGTATACAGTATAGTAGTACTCCTCCTAATAATGCTCCCCAAAATACTGTGTCTCTCTCTTCTCTAAACGGAGAGGACGCCAGCCACGTCCTCTCCCTATGACTCTATAAATATCACTTCAGCAAGTAGTAGAGTAGTATACAGTATAGTAGTACTCCTCCTAATAATGCTCCCCAAAATACTGTGTCTCTCTCTTCTCTAAACGGAGAGGACGCCAGCCACGTCCTCTCCCTATGACTCTATAAATATCACTTCAGCAAGTAGTAGAGTAGTATACAGTATAGTAGTACTCCTCCTAATAATGCTCCCCAAAATACTGTGTCTCTCTCTTCTCTAAACGGAGAGGACGCCAGCCACGTCCTCTCCCTATGACTCTATAAATATCACTTCAGCAAGTAGTATAGTAGTATACAGTATAGTAGTACTCCTCCTAATAATGCTCCCCAAAATACTGTGTCTCTCTCTTCTCTAAACGGAGAGGACGCCAGCCACGTCCTCTCCCTATGACTCTATAAATATCACTTCAGCAAGTAGTAGAGTAGTATACAGTATAGTAGTACTCCTCCTAATAATGCTCCCCAAAATACTGTGTCTCTCTCTTCTCTAAACGGAGAGGACGCCAGCCACGTCCTCTCCCTATGACTCTATAAATATCACTTCAGCAAGTAGTAGAGTAGTATACAGTATAGTAGTACTCCTCCTAATAATGCTCCCCAAAATACTGTGTCTCTCTCTTCTCTAAACGGAGAGGACGCCAGCCACGTCCTCTCCCTATGACTCTATAAATATCACTTCAGCAAGTAGTAGAGTAGTATACAGTATAGTAGTACTCCTCCTAATAATGCTCCCCAAAATACTGTGTCTGAGTAGTATACAGTATAGTAGTACTCCTCCTAATAATGCTCCCCAAAATACTGTGTCTCTCTCGTCTCTAAACGGAGAGGACGCCAGCCACGTCCTCTCCCTATGACTCTATAAATATCACTTCAGCAAGTAGTATAGTAGTATACAGTATAGTAGTACTCCTCCTAATAATGCTCCCCAAAATAGTATACTGTGTCTCTCTCTTCTCTAAACGGAGAGGACGCCAGCCACGTCCTCTCCCTATGACTCTATAAATATCACTTCAGCAAGTAGTAGAGTAGTATACAGTATAGTAGTACTCCTCCTAATAATGCTCCCCAAAATACTGTGTCTCTCTCTTCTCTAAACGGAGAGGACGCCAGCCACGTCCTCTCCCTATGACTCTATAAATATCACTTCAGCAAGTAGTAGAGTAGTATACAGTATAGTAGTACTCCTCCTAATAATGCTCCCCAAAATACTGTGTCTGAGTAGTATACAGTATAGTAGTACTCCTCCTAATAATGCTCCCCAAAATACTGTGTCTCTCTCTTCTCTAAACGGAGAGGACGCCAGCCACGTCCTCTCCCTATGACTCTATAAATATCACTTCAGCAAGTAGTAGAGTAGTATACAGTATAGTAGTACTCCTCCTAATAATGCTCCCCAAAATACTGTGTCTGAGTAGTATACAGTATAGTAGTACTCCTCCTAATAATGCTCCCCAAAATACTGTGTCTCTCTCTTCTCTAAACGGAGAGGACGCCAGCCACGTCCTCTCCCTATGACTCTATAAATATCATTTCAGCAAGTAGTATAGTAGTATACAGTATAGTAGTACTCCTCCTAATAATGCTCCCCAAAATACTGTGTCTCTCTCTTCTCTAAACGGAGAGGACGCCAGCCACGTCCTCTCCCTATGACTCTATAAATATCACTTCAGCAAGTAGTAGAGTAGTATACAGTATAGTAGTACTCCTCCTAATAATGCTCCCCAAAATAGTATACTGTGTCTCTCTCTTCTCTAAACGGAGAGGACGCCAGCCACGTCCTCTCCCTATGACTCTATAAATATCACTTCAGCAAGTAGTATAGTAGTATACAGTATAGTAGTACTCCTCCTAATAATGCTCCCCAAAATACTGTGTCTCTCTCTTCTCTAAACGGAGAGGACGCCAGCCACGTCCTCTCCCTATGACTCTATAAATATCACTTCAGCAAGTAGTAGAGTAGTATACAGTATAGTAGTACTCCTCCTAATAATGCTCCGCAAAATAGTATACTGTGTCTCTCTCTTCTCTAAACGGAGAGGACGCCAGCCACGTCCTCTCCCTATGACTCTATAAATATCACTTCAGCAAGTAGTATAGTAGTATACAGTATAGTAGTACTCCTCCTAATAATGCTCCCCAAAACACTGTGTCTGAGTAGTATACAGTATAGTAGTACTCCTCCTAATAATGCTCCCCAAAATACTGTGTCTCTCTCTTCTCTAAACGGAGAGGACGCCAGCCACGTCCTCTCCCTATGACTCTATAAATATCACTTCAGCAAGTAGTAGAGTAGTATACAGTATAGTAGTACTCCTCCTAATAATGCTCCCCAAAATACTGTGTCTCTCTCTTCTCTAAACGGAGAGGACGCCAGCCACGTCCTCTCCCTATGACTCTATAAATATCACTTCAGCAAGTAGTAGAGTAGTATACAGTATAGTAGTACTCCTCCTAATAATGCTCCCCAAAATACTGTGTCTCTCTCTTCTCTAAACGGAGAGGACGCCAGCCACGTCCTCTCCCTATGACTCTATAAATATCACTTCAGCAAGTAGTATAGTAGTATACAGTATAGTAGTACTCCTCCTAATAATGCTCCCCAAAATACTGTGTCTCTCTCTTCTCTAAACGGAGAGGACGCCAGCCACGTCCTCTCCCTATGACTCTATAAATATCACTTCAGCAAGTAGTAGAGTAGTATACAGTATAGTAGTACTCCTCCTAATAATGCTCCCCAAAATACTGTGTCTCTCTCTTCTCTAAACGGAGAGGACGCCAGCCACGTCCTCTCCCTATGACTCTATAAATATCACTTCAGCAAGTAGTAGAGTAGTATACAGTATAGTAGTACTCCTCCTAATAATGCTCCCCAAAATACTGTGTCTCTCTCTTCTCTAAACGGAGAGGACGCCAGCCACGTCCTCTCCCTATGACTCTATAAATATCACTTCAGCAAGTAGTAGAGTAGTATACAGTATAGTAGTACTCCTCCTAATAATGCTCCCCAAAATACTGTGTCTCTCTCTTCTCTAAACGGAGAGGACGCCAGCCACGTCCTCTCCCTATGACTCTATAAATATCACTTCAGCAAGTAGTAGAGTAGTATACAGTATAGTAGTACTCCTCCTAATAATGCTCCCCAAAATACTGTGTCTGAGTAGTATACAGTATAGTAGTACTCCTCCTAATAATGCTCCCCAAAATACTGTGTCTCTCTCGTCTCTAAACGGAGAGGACGCCAGCCACGTCCTCTCCCTATGACTCTATAAATATCACTTCAGCAAGTAGTATAGTAGTATACAGTATAGTAGTACTCCTCCTAATAATGCTCCCCAAAATAGTATACTGTGTCTCTCTCTTCTCTAAACGGAGAGGACGCCAGCCACGTCCTCTCCCTATGACTCTATAAATATCACTTCAGCAAGTAGTAGAGTAGTATACAGTATAGTAGTACTCCTCCTAATAATGCTCCCCAAAATACTGTGTCTCTCTCTTCTCTAAACGGAGAGGACGCCAGCCACGTCCTCTCCCTATGACTCTATAAATATCACTTCAGCAAGTAGTATAGTAGTATACAGTATAGTAGTACTCCTCCTAATAATGCTCCCCAAAATACTGTGTCTCTCTCTTCTCTAAACGGAGAGGACGCCAGCCACGTCCTCTCCCTATGACTCTATAAATATCACTTCAGCAAGTAGTAGAGTAGTATACAGTATAGTAGTACTCCTCCTAATAATGCTCCCCAAAATACTGTGTCTCTCTCTTCTCTAAACGGAGAGGACGCCAGCCACGTCCTCTCCCTATGACTCTATAAATATCACTTCAGCAAGTAGTAGAGTAGTATACAGTATAGTAGTACTCCTCCTAATAATGCTCCCCAAAATACTGTGTCTCTCTCTTCTCTAAACGGAGAGGACGCCAGCCACGTCCTCTCCCTATGACTCTATAAATATCACTTCAGCAAGTAGTAGAGTAGTATACAGTATAGTAGTACTCCTCCTAATAATGCTCCCCAAAATACTGTGTCTCTCTCTTCTCTAAATGGAGAGGACGCCAGCCACGTCCTCTCCCTATGACTCTATAAATATCACTTCAGCAAGTAGTAGAGTAGTATACAGTATAGTAGTACTCCTCCTAATAATGCTCCCCAAAATACTGTGTCTGAGTAGTATACAGTATAGTAGTACTCCTCCTAATAATGCTCCCCAAAATACTGTGTCTCTCTCTTCTCTAAACGGAGAGGACGCCAGCCACGTCCTCTCCCTATGACTCTATAAATATCACTTCAGCAAGTAGTATAGTAGTATACAGTATAGTAGTACTCCTCCTAATAATGCTCCCCAAAATAGTATACTGTGTCTCTCTCTTCTCTAAACGGAGAGGACGCCAGCCACGTCCTCTCCCTATGACTCTATAAATATCACTTCAGCAAGTAGTAGAGTAGTATACAGTATAGTAGTACTCCTCCTAATAATGCTCCCCAAAATACTGTGTCTCTCTCTTCTCTAAACGGAGAGGACGCCAGCCACGTCCTCTCCCTATGACTCTCAATGCACGTGTGAAAATGGCGGCGACGCGCGGCTCCTTATATAGAATCCGAGTCTCGCGATAGAATCCGAGCCTCGCGAGAATCCGACAGCGTGATGATGACGTTCGGGCGCGCTCGGGTTAACCGAGCAAGGCGGGAAGATCCGAGTCGCTCGGACCCGTGTAAAAAAACATGAAGTTCGGGCGGGTTCGGATTCCGAGGAACCGAACCCGCTCATCTCTAGTGTGGTGTGGTGTGGTGTGTTATGTATGTATGTATGTATGTATGTATGTATGTATGTGTGTGCAATGTATATATGTGTGTGTGTGTGTGTGTGTGTGTGTGTGTGTGTGTTATATAGTGTGTGTGCTATATAGTGTGAGATATATATATATATATATATATATATATATATATAAACCCAAAGGCTAAATATAGTCTCAAGGGTACTATAATAGAAACTACTGAGGAGGAAAGGGATTTAGGAGTCACTATTTCAAGTGACTAGAAGGCAGGAAAGCAATGCAACAAAGCAAAGAGAAAGGCAAGTCACATGCTTGGTTGCATAGGGAGAGGAATCAGTAGCAGGAAAAAAGAAGTAATAATTCCACTGTATAGGTCATTGGTACGCCCTCATCTGGAATACTGTGTCCCGTTCTGGAGACCATATCTCCAGAAGGATTTAAATACATTAGAGAGTGTACAAAGAAGGGCAACTAAAATGGTGCATGGCCTACATCACAAAACTTACCCGGAAAGGCTAAAAGATCTTAACATGTATAGTTTGGAGGAGAGAAGGGAAAGAGGGGACATGATAGAAACTTTTAAATATATAAAGGGTCTTAACAAAGTTCAGGAGGGAAACATTCTTCAAAGGAAGAGAATTATAAGAACTCGAGGACATACACTGAGACTGGAGGGGGGGAGGTTCAGGGGAAATTTAAGAAAAAATTACTTCACAGAAAGGATAGTGAATAAGTGGAATAGCCTCCCATCAGAGGTGGTAGAGGCTAAGACTGTAGAGCAATTTAAACATGCTTGGGACAGGCATATGAATATCCTTACAAAGAATTAAGGTACAAACAGGGTTGAGATTGCCTAAAGGATAAAAAAAAATGGCAGACTAGATGGGCCAAGTGGTTCTTATCTGCCATCAAATTCTATGTTTCTATATATATATATATATATATATATATATATAATATATATGCACACACAAATAAAAAAAAATCTTAATATTTTGGAAATTAGAAATAGTAAAAATAAAAATTTCTAAAATGAGAAAAATTGTTTAATATATTTTAATGAAATGTACAATGCTTATTTCAAGAAGAAACAAAGTTGTAGGTATGCCAGCTGTCGGAATTCCGGTGCCGGTATACTGAGCGCCAGGATCCCAACAGCCGGCATATCAACAAATACCACCTATATATATATATATATATATATATATCTTATATATATATATATATATATATATATATATATACACAGGTTGAGTATCCCTTATCCAAAATGCTTGGGACCAGAAGTATTTTGGATATTGGATTTTTCCATATTTCGGAATAATTGCATACCATAATGAAATATTGTAGGGATGGGACCTAAGTCTAAGCACAGAATGCATTTATGTTTCATGTACACCTTATACACACAGCCTGAAGGTCATTTTACCCAATATTTATAATAACTTTGTGCATTAAACAAAGTGTGTCTACATTCACACAATTCATTTATGTTTCATATACACTTTATACACACAACCTGAAGGTTGTGTGTACAATATTGTAATACAATATTTTTAATACCTTTGTGTAGTAAACAAAGTTTGTGTACATTGAGCCATCAGAAAACAAAGGTTTTTCACTATCTCACTCTCACTCAAAAAATTCCGTATTTCGGAATATTCCGTATTTCAGAATATTTGGATATGGGATACTCAACCTGTATTTATATAGTAGTAAATCCTTCCCCACCTGTGGCTCAGGTGTTAGCAGCAAAGGAATAGAGGCGGCACTCCAAGGGCTTATGGAAAAGCTTGTATTGAAATCATGGTGGCATAATGAACAAACGTGCTCAAAACAAAGGATGCAGGTTTCTTACGACGTTTCAAGGCATAGCAGCCTTTTCATCAGGTAAGGATAACCCTGTGCAGTGGAAAACGAGTGACTGAAGAACCAAGAACCTTTTGCTCTGGCTAGTAGAAAGGTAACAATGCATTTTGTTACCTTTTGATTTTGCTACTGCAGGATGCACAATCTACACTGTCACAATTAGCCTCTGCCAGATAATTGTCGAATTAAAATCAATTGAACTGTCAAAGTCAAAAATATTACATAGAAAGAACATACAGACTACACACATATAAGTCGCTATACTTGCAAATACGCGCAGCGAGCACAGCAATATATGGTAACACACGCATTTACACGGACATGCCACAGAGATGGATTCGACACTTATTTCATACAGTACATAATTATAATAATATCAAGCGCCAGACATCATAATGATTTAAAATTATATAAAGGAGTAATGTCATGTATGTGTATTATGGGAACGAAGTCAGATACACCTGTCGTATTTGGTATTAAAGCAAGCAGATTAATGTGTAGATTCATTTGATACTTGTTATTAAGTTGTAGGACATTGCAACAAATAGTTATGATTAAATGTATGAAAGCTAAAATCACTTTTATTAGAACAATAGACATTTACAGAAACAGGTAGTGGACTGGAAGCTCAGGCCAGCCCCTTTTGATGTCTTCAAGGCTGAACCTGTTTAGCATACGAACAGACTAGTGACTCATCATGAATGAGAAAGTTCCCTCCCCCAAACTAGATAACACATTACACACAGTGGCCAGTTTGCTGTTTTGTCCCAGATGATGATGGAGGTGCTTCTAGACCAGTTCCTGCATGATTTTGCAGAGAGAGAGAGTGATATGGAGGGACAAATTTATATGAGAAAGATATGGTAATTGTATCGCTGTAACTGTATGTATTTTGTATTAACTGATTACTGTGCTATTGTATCCATGTAACTATATGTATACTGTACATTGTGATATATTGAATACATATCCTTTTAATAACAAATATATACATCAATGAGCTTTGGAACTCAGATAACGTGTGGGTGTATTGTTTTCTCTTATGGGATGCAGTGTTTTGCTATGTATAGCGCACATTCATGGCACATGGTAATAAGAGGTGAAGGCGTTTACAATATATATATTAGAGGGGGCATTTTAAATATTTGTTAGAAAGCAATTTGGTATTTACAGAACCTATTAGTAAATACAGTCAGAAGATGAATAGAGATGTCTGCTATTGGTAGATGTGCTAAATTTGACACATCTACGATCAGTTTCTCTGACATGCTGGGGGACGCCCAGCACAGGGCTAATCCGCCCCGTATGTCTGACCCTACCACCCCCCAAAAGGGTGCAAAAATATTGCACAGGGATGATGCTTTTGCACCTGCTGAGGAGCTCCCTGATAGTGCAGCTCCTGTATGCTGGCAGGCTGCTACTTGCTACATCCCGGGTCGCAGAAGCTGCGTGTTACATCACGCAGCCACCGCGGGCCACCCCGGCAACTGTCCGGACACGCTTGCAAGAGGTGCAAGATGAAATTGTTTGGGCCCTCCCATCCATATGTTGTTTAAACACGACATGCACAGTTTAATAAACCCATCATTTCAGCGACAGGTCGTCCCCCTGGAAAGAGCTCGCCAAGTTCTCTGAATCATAGCTAGCTACTAACATACCACCTCCTTTTTTGATGACTTTTCACATTATAAGAAGAGGCAAGAGGAAGAGGACAGTGCCAAGAAGGTGATTAAAAATTAGAGAGGCACACGCAATCAGGAACAACACACAGGCTTTCACCTCCACTCCTATATTGGTGTGGAACAGAAAGGACTTCAACCAAGCAAATGTATAATTATTAATTACCATATTACTGAACAAACTGAAAAACTAGGCGCCAAAACCTCCAAATTTGTACCCCCTTCTCCATGTTCAGGGATTAAGATAATCTCGGATTTAATGCTGGGATGCAAATAACCACAGGATCAAGATTGGATATTTTCCCCTCCACGGTGTCTGGAGACTTATTTTGTGAAAATCTCGTATGTTTCTTTTTTTCCATTTTTTTATTGCATTTTTATTTACATATTGGTGGTCATTCCGAGTTGTTCGCTCGGTAATTTTCTTCGCATCGCAGCGATTTTCCGCTAATTGCGCATGCGCAATGTTCGCACTGCGACTGCGCCAAGTAAATTTGCAATGAAGATTGGTATTTTACTCACGGCATTACGAGTTTTTTTTGTCGTTCTGGAGATCGTAGTGTGAATGACAGGAAGTGGGTGTTTCTCCCATAAAACTGGCCGTTTTATGGGAGTGTGTGTAAAAACGCTACTGTTTCTGGGGAAAACGCGGGAGTGGCTGGAGAAACAGAGGAGTGTCTGGGCGAACGCTGGGTGTGTTTGTGACGTCAAACCAGGAACGACAAGCACTGAACTGATCGCACTGGCAGAGTAAGTCTCGAGCTACTCAGAAACTGCACAGAGAAGTCTTTTCGCAATATTGCGAATCTTTCGTTCGCAATTTTGCTAAGCTAAGATTCACTCCCAGTAGGCGGCGGCTTAGCGTGTGCAATGCTGCTAAAAGCAGCTTGCGAGCGAACAACTCGGAATGAGGGCCATTATGTGGAAGATGACTTATTTTTGATTTTCACAGCTCCCAGTTATACGCATGTGAGCATACCTGTGTGTCCCAGTTACACACATGTGAGCATACCTGTGTGTCTTGTTTATTTTATTCATATTTTATTTTTAAATAAAGCAGCCCATTAGATGTTTTAGAAGCCTTCCCTGAGCTCCCACAGCAGCCCCGGATGGGGCAAATTGAGTTCGGGTGGGTTCAGTAAAGTACTATGCACCACTGTGCAGTGAAATTTTTTGTTATTGAGCCCCTGCCCTAGTGGAGCTTACCACTCTACAATCTAAACTCATTTCATACTATAAGTAGGACGGTGGGAGGAAGCAATGCTAAACTCTGTGCCCACAGCATGCCTCAGCCTGGCAAGTCAGACATCTTCCTAGCTGTAAGCCACCATGAGACTCCATACTGGGCCTTATTCAGTAACTGTTTGTGCCTCACAGGAGCTCCTGGCCCATCTAGTGCTGCAGTGCAATGGAAAGCTGATGCAATGCAAGATCACTGAAACTCTGTTCTTCTAACACTGCGAGGTCTTGCAATAACCCTACGCAGCCCTTAGGAAAGAAGATCCCTGGACAACAAATGCACATCTTGTAAATAAATAATCCCAAAATGTGGAACATCAATAATAAATAAAAATTAAGGTTGACTAATTGGAGCCACTCATTTGAGTGAGTCCCTAACATGAAATAATTGAGAAGAATCTCTCTCTAATGCTCCGACAGAAAATATCACTTTTACCTCTCCGGCAGTTGTGCTGGATTATGATTCAGTCTCTTCTGAGTCACACTGACTTTGGCCACAAATGTGGTCTCCCCCCACCTTATTTAATAACACTTCATCAAAATAGCAATTTCCATTTGCACCTTTGCGGCTATGTTTTCACAAATCTATTTGTGATGTTGAAGCTTGTTTCATATGTTCACTAGGCTTTAATGTAAATCTAAGATCAAGTACAGCAGCACCCCTGGAATTATACGGCAGCACCCCTGGATTTATACAGCATAGGCAGCACCTCTGGAGAATTACACAGCACAGCAGACAGGCAACAGCACCCCTGGACTTAAATGGCAGTGGGGCAGCACCCCTGAGCTGATAGGGCAGAGGGGTAGCACCCCACATAGGGCAGCACTCCTGGAATGATGCGGCAAAGAAAAGACATGGAAGATGGAATTGTCCTTGGGCCCTCCCACCTACCCTTATGTTGTATAAACAGGACATGCACACTTTAACAAACCATACATTTCAGCGACAGGGTCTGCCACACAACTGTGGCTGAAATTATAGGTTTATTTGGGCCCCCACCAAAAAAAAAAACAATTAATCTCTCCTTACATAAACTGGCTCTATAGTGGCAAGATGACGTCCTCATCCTCAGAGTCCTGCCCCCCCCCATTTAGTGTTTACATCCTCCTCCTCACTGAGAAATAATATTCAAACAAAACTGCTTCATTTAGGTGTCAGTGGACTGCTTACGCTATTACCCAAAGTTTCTGAACGTGACAATTACTTACTATGAATGCGCTGCAGATGACAGATTAGGGAGGATGTTCCTAGGTGGTTATCGTCCTTACCCCTACTTATTATGAATTGACAAAGGCAAGAGATGGCTTGATACCTGTTGTCCGAGTTTGTGGAGAAATAATTCCACACCGAAGAGGTGGGTTATTTTGTATTTTGCCCAGACATGACAATGAAATTTTTCATCCCTTGGCCAACCACTGTCTCCAATGGTGCCTTGTTCAAACAAACCACATGACCATCAGTATACTCATCGTCAACTTCCTCCGCAGTGCCAGCTACACTCATATCCTCCTCATCCTGGTGTAGTTCTACAGTGACATCCTCAATCTCAATATCAGCAACTGGACTGGCGGTGCACCTCCCAGCACTTGCAGAGGGCATGCAAATGGTGGTAGAAGTCCACAGTGTTGTGAAGGTCAGGCCTAGACATCGCAACCGTGAACAGTGCCTGCACCCCTATATTTTCACAACACCCCTGTAATTTTGCAGCATACAAGACAAGGCCAGTGTACATTTATTTTCACTGCATCCCTGTATTTTACAGCATACAGGACCAGTATACTTTTATTTTAACAACAGCACCCCTGAATTTTACAGCATACAGGGCCAGTGTACTTTTATTTTAACAACAGCACCCCTGTATTTTTTTTTTTAAATACAATTTTTATTATTCAAAAGTACAAATGAATGCACAGAGAAAATGTATCGTCAAATACATACAATGCAGTAATCCAGTAATACAGACACCAATGATATGAATAACTAATCCAAAAAGCAGCGTGTTAAAATGAACAGAAACCTCGGCTAATATATTGCAATTTGGAATTTAAATTGAGGATTCTGTAGAATTTATCTACTTGAAACTATGACGAAAATAGAATAGAGAAGTAGTAGAAAAGAGAATAAAAGAAAAGGATAAAAGGAAAAGAAAGAGTAAAGAAAAACATAGAGAAACGAAGGAGACAATAGAGGGGGGGGGGGTGGAGGGGGGAAGGGGAGGGGGGGGGACTGATCTTTGTTATTGAAAAAAGGTCTAATCTTTTTACAATCATCTAATCAGGATTAACTAGAAAGCCAGTGTTGAGTGGGATTAGGAGTTAGCGATGACACGGAGATGGTGCCAGTCCGTATTTTCAAATACTTTCATAATTCTATCTTGAGTAGACGAGTCTAGGGAAACAATGAATGAGGGCCATTTGGCATAGAACCGGTCAACGTGCTTATCCAAGTCAGGAAAAGTGTTATTCCTATCAAAGTAAAGGAGCTGTAAGAGCTTTAACTTTAATTCTTGCAAGGAAGGAGAGGAGGAGGAAATCCAATGGATAAGAATTACTTTCTTTGCAAGTGTCACAATGGTAACCAGCAATGGAATATGAGGAGAGAGTTCCCTGTTGGGGAGCCAATTTTTAAAGTTCGCACATAGGCAGGCAAGAGGATCAGGGAGAACAAGTGTGGAGAATAAAAAGTTTAGGTACACAATTACCTTATTCCAGAAACGTTTTATTTTCCCACAGTCCAAGAAACAGCGGAAAAAGTTAGCGTGTGAGCAGTGACATTTAAGACAGGATCCTGAAGTGTCTGGAGTCATATGTCTTCTCTGAGCTGGAGATATGTAGGCTCTATGTATAGTTCTCCAGTGTACTTCCTGAAGATAGGAGGATTTCAGAAACTTTAAAGTTTTAGAGCAATTTTCAGTGAGAGTCAAAGGGGAATTAATGTCGGGGATATCGTTTTGCCAAGTAGACGCTAGTGCATGCCATGATTTTGTGTTAGAGATCGGTAATAGAATAGTGTAGAGAAATTTTATACAGTAGGGGACAGCATTTAATAAGCGCAGAAGGGAATTAATGGGATCAGTTGAGTTTTGATGTCTAGTTTTAGGATCCAACGAAAAGACATTTGCCGTGTTTGTAAATACATGAAAAAGTTAGAGGTGTGTAAAGAGAATTGTGATTGAAGAGTAGAAAAAGACAGTATTTGTCCTCCAGGATCAAAGACCTGTGAGGTAAGTGAGAGACCTTTATCTTTCCATGTGTGGAAAATTGGATTAGTTAGCGAGGGAGAAAAGGAGGGATTACCCCAAAGAGTAATGTATGGATAAGAAGACGGATTTCTTGTCAGTTTTTTGTTTATAGTAATCCAAGCTAAATATGTGTCATGGAACAATATATGGTGAAAAATATTCGAGGGAATGTCTGATTTTTTGGAGTGAAGAAGGGCACTGGGAGAATAAGGATTGAAAAGAGCTGTGTCTAGAGAAATTGAGGTGTATGTAGATTTAGAAAGAAGCCAATCTGAAATATATCTGAAATGAGTGGCTAGAGAATATAATTTTAAATTTGGAAGGGAGAATCCTCCGTGAGATTTATGAGTCTGTAGTTTATGGAAAGCAATTCGGGGGCGTTTATTTTGCCATAAAAATCGTGAGGTGATTTGGTCAAAACGTTTCATGTCAGAAACAGAAAGACTAATTGGTAACATTTGAAGCAAGCAGAAAATTTTAGGAAATATAATAGATTTAACTACCGCTATTCTTCCAATGATGGATAATGGTAAATTTAGCCATGAATCGTATAGAGAAGATATTTTGGCAAGAGACGGGGTAAAGTTGAGTTTATATAGTGAGGACATATCTGAAGGAATACTTAATCCTAGGTATTTAATTTCTGTTTTAAGTGTGGCTAATGAAAGAGGGAATGAGGGGGTCTGTGGAAGAGACTTGGGACCTTCTAGCGTTAGGATTTCTGACGTGGACATGTTTATCCTAAATCCTGATTGAGCACCAAAATTGGATATCAAAGAAAACAAAGAGGGTAGGGAGGTAAAAGGGTTAGACAGAAAAAGTAGGAGGTCATCTGCATATAGAGCGAGTTTTATTGGGATAGTCCCAACTGAGATGCCGTAAATGGAAGGAGAGTTCCTGATAGAAATTGCCAGTGGCTCAATAGCGATGGCGAAGAGTAATGGAGAAAGGGGGCATCCCTGACGTGTACCTCGAGAAACTGCGAATGGAGTGGATAAGTAACCATTACAATATAGCTGAGAGGATGGGGAGGTGTATAGGGTCTGGATAAAATAAATGAAGGAAGAAGGAAAGCCAAAATGGTGCATGGATTCAAAAAGGTGTGGCCACTCTAAAAGGTCAAAAGCCTTCTCTGCATCTAAGGCTAATACAATATTATGTGATGAAGAGGGATGAAATTTCAGATGTTGGATTACAGAGAGAACCTTGCGTACATTAGTCACAGAATGTCTACCCCAAATGAACCCAGATTGGTCTGGATGGATTATGTGAGGGAGGGAGAATTTTAGTCGGTCGGCTATAATTTTTGCAAAAATTTTATAATCTGAATTCAATAGAGAAATTGGGCGGTAAGAACCAGGGAGGGAGGGATCTCGTCCCGGTTTCAATAGGACTTTAATTGTGGCACTATTAAAGTAAAGGGGAATAGATTTTGAATTAATTATAGAGTTAAACAGACCCAGAAGATGTTTATCAATTTTGTCAATTAAAAGTTTGTAAAACTCATTAGAAAAGCTGTCGGGACCCGGAGCTTTATTGAGTTTCAGGTGACTAATAGCTGAACGAACTTCTTCTAAAGTAATGGGGCTAACTAGTGATTCAGTAAATTCAGAAGGGATTTGGGGTAATAGGGGAAAGGACCAGGAATGGTGATTACCTTCGGAGGGGGGAGATTGACCAGAATATAATGTTTCAAAGAATGATTTCATAATAGATGTAATATGTTGGGGGTCATTAGTTAAAGAACCATCAGGGAGCTTCAGAGGATGTACTAACATAGGGGGTGAAGTGCCTTTTAGAATATTTGTTAGCAATTTACCTAACTTATTTCCGAACTTATGAAACCGAAAATCGACTTTAAATTTGTATTTGTCTCCCATCAAAGAAAGAAACTCATTAAACTGGAGTTTTAATGTTAAATAGGAAGATTTGTTAGACGGAGTGGGGTGAGTTTTGAAGGCCTGATAGGCAGAAGAAAGGGCACGTTGTATCTCTAAATATGATTGAGCGTATTGTTTCTTTAGGGCCGAGGAGTATGAAATAATGTTACCTCTAAGTACTGACTTGGCAGTTTGCCAAAATAAAGGGGGATCTAACTCTGAATGCGGTTCATTTGAAAAGTAAAAGGAGTCCCAGGTCGCCTGTAGAAAGTCGCAAAACTTCTTGGAGTTAGAAAGGTGGGAGGGAAATCTCCATTGAGGGGACTGGGTACGGGAAGGGTGAAGAGTGTATGAAAACCAGATCAAAGCGTGGTCAGAGATAACTATGGGTTCAATGGCTGAATCTGAAACCGATGGGAAGAGGTGTTGGGATATAAACACATAATCGATTCTGGAAAAAGTGTCGTGTGCGGAGGAGTGACAGGAAAATTCCCTTTCAATCGGGTTAAGTGCACGCCAAATATCTATCAGTTGTAAGGAATCAGAAAAAAGAGATATGCCAAGTGTAGGGAGATGTTGAGGGGCCCTAGAGGTATTAGAGCGGTCTAAATAGTTGGAAGAAATTAAATTAAAATCACTGCATACTATAAGATTATCATTGGAGAATGGGGTTAATTTAGCTAGTAGCATCTGAAAGAAAGATTTTTTATAAGTAGTGGGAGCGTAGATATTGCAGAGGACTAACACATGTGAATCAATGGAGAGTTTAGTGATTAAGAATCGGCCGTTAGGGTCTATGTCAGAGGATAATACTATAGTGTTAAGGTTACGTTTTGCCAAGAGGACCACCCCTCTAGATTTAGAGTTAAATGGAGCCGCTGCTATAAGGGACCAATGTGACATTTGCAATTTCAAGGACTCTTGTTGAGTTAAATGAGTTTCCTGCAAAAATGCAACATTAATGTTTGACTTGGATAGGTATAGAAGGATTTTGCGACGTTTAGCCGGAGAATTTATCCCACCAACATTCAGCGTACCAATTTTTAGGTCTATCATGTGAATGGCCAGTGAGGGTAAAAAAATAAAAGATTCAACCTTAAATCAAGTAAGTAGATCAGAGAGCGGGAGTAGGATGTGGGGATGGGGGGGGGGAGGGGCATGGGAGGAAAAGGAACACATACAAAAACAAATGGTGAATGTTTGACAAGCAAACAAACTTCCGGACCAAAAAAGCATTCTGAGGACTGAAATTAGTCTAAACATTATTTCTATTCCGGAACAATGCTTCCGATGTTTTCCCGACAACGGCAACTGGGAATATTCATGTTCTAAAATAAAATAGAGCTAAGCCACAAGATGTAACAATAAGCCTAATATACACTAAGCAATATACTGAATTTAAATGAGGGCGACATTAAGTTTAAACAGTTGTGGCAGTCACCAATAAGGCATAAGATAACCTAAAAACAAAAATCAAACTTTACGTAAACTCCCCGTACATATGTTGTACAGAGAAAGAAAACGAATATGTGACCAAGTGGGACTGAATCCACCACATTGGTAACTATCACATGCTTTAAAGCACATCTAAACTTAACTTAATTGACAGAAATGAACTAGAAGAAGGGGGAAACCTTCATTATTGAGGCATTATGAGTCGGACCTGAAAGTCAAGAGTTAGGGATAGGGGCGACATCAGCGATGTCATTATGGTCGTCAGTAGACCCTTCTTGGAGATAGGACGCTGCATCCTCCGGAGTAGAAAAATCCAGATGTTTGTCGCCATCATAAATTCGAAGCTTCGCTGGATAAAGTAGGGAGAATTTTCGTTTGGCGGACACCAACTTTGAACATATAGGGTTAAAGGCCTTCCTAGCTCTCGATAATTCTGCAGAAAAGTCTTGAAATATAAGCAGACGATTGTTTTCCCACTGTATAGAACGAATCTTTCTGGAGGCGGACCAGATTGCAACCTTGTGTAGATAATTGAGGCATCTGAACAGTGTAACCCGAGGGCGACCCTCTGAAGAGCGGGGAGGAGGACCAACACGGTGCACACGTTCAATTACTAAATCTTTGCAAGTGTCGGCGATACCTAAGAGGGTGGGAAGCGTCACTTGGACAAATTGAGAGAGACTGTCCCCCTTTACCGTTTCCGGAAGGCCTACCAGCCGTATATTATTTCTTATGGACCTATTTTCTGCGTCGTCTAGCTTCATCCATAATTGGTAATTCTCTTTTTCAAGACGTTTGACACAACCCTGAACATCAGCCATATCATGGCAGAGACCTCCAATTCTATTTTCATTAACAGAGACTCTGTGTGAGAGATGTTGCAATTGGAGCGAGATATCTGAAACTGCTTTCGACAGCAATGGAGATATAGCTTGTGTTATGGCCTCTGTCAGGTCCGCGTATGTAATAGGTGAATCAGGGGATCGAACCGTTGATGGGGAGCATGAGAGAGATTGTGAAGCAATCAATTTTTTAGGAGCTGGAGAAGAGGGAGGGGTGGTAATTCCAGGAGCCATGGTTGAATTAGCTCTCCTTTTTTCCTGTCGGACAGGGAGGGAGGAAGGTAGGGCTTTGGCTGCAGAATTGGGGGATAGAAACCGGTCCATCAGTAATAAAAGTTATTGAGAAAATGGGAAACTGGCGCACAGTTAATAAATCGCTGGTTCAGTAAAGTAAGGAAAAGCTAGTGTGGCGTCTGGGAGCCGCAGAAGTTAGGCCTTTGTCCTGTATTATCTTTGAGAAACCTTAGGAAGCCTTTGACATCAGCCTGAGGTGTAATGACTGATTAGCTATAATGTAGTGGGTTAATCAGAGGTGACCCACCTTAGAATCCTCAGCGGGAATCTGTTACTTGACTGAAGGTCTCTGCAGCAGCAAGGAATGACAGTGTGATTGCAAGCAGCAGAAGACTCACACAAAATGGCGCTGCTGCGGTTGTTATGGTTACCGCTCCTGACCCTGTGGAAGCCGGGTGCCGTGGCCGTGTTCGGCGGCTCTCGCTGGCGGCGGTTCTCTCTACTATGAGGGTCACTACAGGCTGCACCACTCAGCCTGTCACACTGTGAGCTCCGGGAGAGCAGCCGCGATGACGCGCCGGCTGACGGGAGCTTTCCTCGGCGGGCGAGCGGTACGAAGCAGAGGGGTCACAGCCGCAAGCGGCTCGCAGGACGGAGTCACAGAGGGGCTGGTGGTGTGTGTGGCTCTCTGAGGCTGTTAAAACAGCCGTTATAACGGTGCCGTGGTCGGGGAACACCGGAGCTCTGCTGTGATGTGTCTTCACAGCATGAAGCCGGAACCGGAAGTCTCTGCACCCCTGTATTTTAACAGCATACAGGACCAGTGTGCTTTTATTTTAATAACTGCACCCTTTATTTTAATAACTGCACCCTGAATTTTTTAATAACTGCACCCTGAATTTTTACAGCATACAGGACCAGTGTGCTTTTATTTTAACAACAGCAGCGCCCCTGAATTTTTACAGCAAACAAGACTGGGACAGCACCCCTGTATTTTCACAGCATACAGGACCAGTGTGGTTTTATTTTAAGAACTGCACCCTTGCATTTTTACAGCATACAGGGCAGGTGTACTTTTATTTTAACAACAGCACCCCTGAATTTTTGCAGCATACAGGGCCAGTGTACTTTTATTTGAACAACAGCATCCCTGAATTTTTACAGCATACAAGGCCAGTGTAATATTATTTTAACACCAGCACCCCTGTATTTTAACAGCATACAGGACCAGCGTGCTTTTATTTTAACAACAGCACCCCTGAATTTTTACAGCTACAAGCCAGTTTAATTTTTAACAGCGGCACCCCCGCATTTTTATAACATACAGGACTAGTGTGCTTTTATTTTAACTACAGCACCCCTGAATTTTTACAGCATATGGGGCCAGTGTAATATTTTAACAGCAGTACCCCTGTATTTTTACAGCATACAGGACCAGTGTGCTTTTATTTTAACAACTGCACCCCTGAATTTTACAGCGTACAGGGACAGTGTAATATTTTAACAGCAGCACCCCTGCATTTTTACAGCATACAGGACCAGTGTGCTTTAATTTAACAAATGCACCTCTGAATTTTTACAGCATACAAGGCCAGTGTAATATTTTAACAGCAGCACACCTGCATTTTTACAGCATACAAGACTGGGCCAGCACTCCTGTATTTTCACAGCATACAGGACCAGTGTGCCTTTATTTTAACAACAGCACCCCTGAATTTTTACAGCATACAGGAAGACAGTGCCCCTGCCCCCTGTACAACACAGTGACAGCCAGGATAGCAACAACACCCATGTACAGCTGCAGCACTCCTAACAGCACATGAAACACCAGTGACAGCCAGGACAGCACCCCTAACAGCACAGGTACACTACAGTGACAGGAGCAGCACCCCTACAGAGTACACACTAACCCCACACGACACAACCACCCACAGAGAGGTAGAGGTCTGTCTCCCTCAATCTCAAAGTCCAGAGTGAAAATGGCGGTGCACGCGGCTGTTTATATGGAATCCAAAACCCTTGAGAATCTGACAGCAGGATGATGATGTTTTGCCTTGTTCTGTTTTCCCAGTCTGGCGGGAAGACTCGGATCCGGGCTCGGAGCGTAATGTTCAGGGGGATTCAGTTCTTTTAGAACCAAACCCGCTCATCTCTAGCTATTATTGATACAATTTACAAGGGTATACGTACTGATGGCCAGCATCCCGGCTGTCAGTAATTCATACCGAACCCTTTACAAGCACTGTCTGAGAAAAAGCCTGGATGGTAGTCGTCACCCAATGAGAAGAATGTCTGAAAAATCTATACATTTAGGGTGCAAACTCAGGCAGGCAGAGCCCTCCTGCCATGTGCTTTTTCCTGTCCCATAAATACATTACCTCAGCCTACTGGCATACAGTAACTTATATGGCTACATCTGTAATCCAGGTACAAGCATGCATTAGTTCATAAGTGACATGCAGAGCATGAACGTGCCCTACTAGGGAGCCCGCCCAATGCAGCGCAGTGCATTCTGCAGAGCCAGCCCGGTGCAGGATTACTCTGAAAGCAGAGGCGCAGTACATAGGGACCAACCTGGCAGATAATGAGCATGCTGTTCCCAGAGAAGCTCACCCATGGCTGCAGGGGGGAAGTGGTCGAGGACTTTGTCCATATCCCAGTGCCTCAGGCCCTCACTGGGCGGTCCCAGTTCTACTCCAGTTGGGCACACCAATACTAATATATTGCAGTGTGCACTAGGCAGTACGAGGCAATTACCAATACAAGCATTTATGATCGTGTGGTGGTGACCAGTTCCTCCCACAGGGCATTTGCACTGTGTGTGAGGCACTAACCGCACCACCCTAGTTACAGTCCTGCATGCCATCAACAGAGGTGTGTTCAGGTGGTCTCAGGCACAGAGGAGTGGCCACTTCCCATTGTCCATTAGGGACAATGTGTCCATGCACAGCAAAGTTACAGCAAATGCACAAATGTTATTTGATTAAGGAAACCAGGGTGGGCTTACCTCTGGTAGTATTATGTGTTAGAACTGAATAAAGAATGGCCTGTGAGCCTTGGAATCATAAGCGTTTCTATAATGGGTGCAGTGTGTGCAGTACACATGGGCCTCTAGGTTCGGGGGAGCCCACACCACACACACTACACATAGGGGGAGATTCAAATGTTTGAAAAGTCAGTTGGGAGTTTGTTTTTCCTATCTAATAGGCAGGGAGAAACAGACACCCAACCGACTTTTCAAACAATTGAATTTCACCCATAGAGTATACTTACCCCTCCAGAGTCCCGCGGCGGTGGCTCTGCAATGTAGGCACAAAACACTTGGAAAATGGCCTTCACAGTAGACTCTGACTTTAAACCAGAGTCTACTAGCTGCTAGAGAGGAGGGGGCCTGTTACTGAGGCTGCATACGGGTCCCTCCTCTCTTAAAACACCCCTGCCTGGAATTGTGTATTCTCCAGAGAGGATTGTACTTCTGATATGCTATGTGAATCCTTGGTGCCTTTTTTAGACACTTGTGCAATAAACATCTTGCCTCAAGAGGCCTGCATCTCCTGTGACTACCAGAGTAGTGCCAAATGCTACTCTGTTCTTCAGCTGTTCTGGGTTGAGCCCACTGTCTCCAAGCTCAGAATCTCTGCCCGCTACCCAGTGCAGACTTGCCCATAATGAGGGCCAAGTGGGAATTAGCTGACACAAACCAGGAGGTGTTGCAGCAGCGTGTCCACATTTACCCAGCGATAAGCAGTTCCTGGTGCCAGTGGTAAGAGCCAGTTCAAGGTGTCACTGTAGGAGCCTGCTGGTGGCAGGGCTGTAACTAGTGTGGTGCAGCCGGTGCACCGGCACAAAGCGCATATGCCCCGGGAGTAGAACAGGTCACATACACCCATGATCGCCTTTATTTGTGGGAGCAGGTTGGGGAGCCTGTGATCACTGTCGCTCTGCACAGTAAAATAACGCATGTTCTCTGGATAGATGCCATGCGCATGCGCCCAGCAATCTAAACTGGGCTTAGTAGTGAGTATGTGGGCTGTCCAGCTACTCGGGGAGCACTGGACATGATGACAAAAATGGGGGAGGTGACACGAGGCCACATTCACCCACCTGAGGACCCACCCCTCAGATGAAGCCCCGTCCCCTTTGAGTTGAAAGGTATCTATCCCCCCGCTCTTCAGCCAAAGCCCCGTCCCCTTAAGACTAGAGTAGGGAGGTATGCATCTTTAACACTATGCACACACAGCCTGTCCCCTCTAGTCATCACACACACACACACACACACACACACACACACACACACACACACACACACACACACCCAGGCCAGTCCCTGCTTAGGTGATCCCATTGTCCCCTCAGTGCAAGGCAGTCTTAACAGCAGTGTAGGACCCTGGGCAAAGCAATGCACTGGGGCACCTACCCATCCTCCAGCGGTAGGGGTGGGGGGTGCTATCAGCGGCAGCTTTGATGTTTTGTGGGCGGTAGGGGCTGTTCTATCTTCCAGCATGTAGGATCTGGAGCAGTACAGTAATTTCTGCTAATTATTGCTTTACTGCACAGATGGTGGGAGGGAGAACACTAAACTGTATAAGGGGGCATTGGGCTGAATGAAGGAGCCCCGGTACATGACTTCCAGGATGGTAGGGGGTGTTTAATATGAAAATATAAATCGAGATACCAGGGGGTAAATTTACTAAGGTGGGAGATTTTTAGAACTGGTTATGTTGCCCATAGGAACCAATCAGATTATATCTTTTATCTGCTAGAAACAGCTAGATAAATGGTAAGTAGAATCTGATTGGTTGCCATGGGCAACATCACCAGTTCTAAAAATCTCCCACCTTAGCAAATTTACCCCCATGTGTGTTTAGCTGGAGCAGGGGCCATCTGCTGGAAGGCTGATATCCCTGGTTCTGGGCATAGTAGTGAAAAGCGGCCAGTGTTCAACAAAAGGGGAGAGTCCCAGCTTTTGGAGTATACCATCAGAAAGAATCTAAATCAGCCAGAACCAGAGATACATGGCTGGGAATAGCAATTAACAGGCTAGGATGGTGACCACTGCTTTGAAGTCGAATATCTCTGGTTCCCCCATGGCCGATTTAAAAAAATCTGGTACCCCTGGAAAAAGGGGACCCTCAGCTATCAGCCTAGGGCCCTTGAGCAAATGCCCATTGAGCCCATACAAAAAGATGTTCCTGACTCAGAGGCCGCTCGGCAGGGCAGTCTGAACAGCAGTGTAGGCCCCTGGGCAAAGTAATGCACTGGGGCCCCTACCCATCCTATAGGAGTGTGTGGTGCTATCAGTGGGAGATTTGATGTTCCACAGGTGGTAGGGGGGTGTTCTAACTTACAGTCAGCATGTAGGACTTGGGGCCTAATTCAAGGTTGATTGCAAAACAAAATTTTCCTCTAATGGGCAAAACCATGTGCACTGCAGGTGGGGTAGATATAACATGTGCAGAGAGAGGTAGATTTGGGTGGGTTATATTGTTTCTGTGCAGGGTAAATACTGACTGCTTTATTTTTACACTGCAATTTAGATTTAAGTTTAAACACACCCCACCCAAATCTAACTCTCTCTGCACATGTTATATCTGTGTGTCCCCCTGCAGTGTACATTGGGGGTAATTCAGAACTGATCATACATGTGCTAAATTTAGCACATCTACGATCAGTTACTCAGACATGTGGGGGGACACCCAACCCAGGGCTAGTACACCCCACATGTCAGGCCCTCCCTCCCCCCCTCCCTGCAAGGGTGAAAAAGCATCACACAGCGGCGATGCTTTTGCACCCGCTGAGTAACTCCCTGCCAGCGCAGCTCCTGCACACTGGCAGGTGGCTACCCGCTGCGGCCCGTCCCCACAACAGTCTGGACACGCCTGCATTGTCCAGACCGCGCACCGCCAATGGCATTCTAATGTTGTTGTCACACCCCCTTCCGCCCCGCGCCCGCCTCTGCCTGTCAGTCAGGCAGAGGTGATCATAGCCCAGAGATGCCGTTAGCATCTCACTCGGCTCCCGGAGTGCGTGAGCTCACTCCACAAAGGGATTTAGGCTGCGATTTCCGCTGCAGTGATCCAGTCTGAATTAGCTCTGTGGTTTTGCCCATTAGAGGAAAATTTTGTTTTACAATCAACCTTGAATTAGGCCCCTGGAGTAGTAATTTCTTCTAATTACTCCTTTACTGCACAGATGGTGGGAGATGGTGTGGCAGGGAGAACTGTAGAAGGGGACATTGGGCTGAATGAAAGGGTCCCCGGTGCATGACTTCCAGAATGGTAGAGGGTGTTTAATATGCAGAGGAGGGATGGATAGTGGAGTGGGATTAATATTTATCATTTTCCGGTGGCAGAGCAGCTTGCTTGACTGCAGATATCTCCTGTTCCTGGAAATAGAATTCTTTGCTTTCAAAGTAATAAAAAACTAGAGAGTCCCACCTTTCAGGTGGTACTTGGGGATAGGAGTTCAGGAGCCAGAGCAATCCACCTGATGAATATATAAAAACTGCATACCAGGGCCAGTATTTACTAAAAATCCGAGTTTGGCCGATTTGTGTTTTTTTTTTTCTAAGTCCCAACACGGGAATTCACTAAGCACAAATCTCGGCAGTGTTTGGGACATTTGTAATGGTTTGAACGGCAAAGTACACAAATACGAATGAATAGACCATCGGTCAAACGCGCCTGTTATTTTATACAATACGGGAATTCACTATTCATTCGTATTTGGGTGTTAGTCTCTGAGTGCTCAATTGCGGTCGTATTTGTTTGCGATTCGTTAAAAAACGCAGCAAAAAAATAGACCTGCTTTTTTCAGCCGTGTTTACATGTGCTGACACTTACAAAATCATTCTAACCTGAATTAGGATGCCTATAAAAGGGACACAAACTTCTCTCATGCAAAATAATTTATTTCCTTATGTTTGCTGGACAAAACTTGTAGATTTGTAAGGCAATACACATTTTTCAACATATATCCATTATTACACACATTTGTGTTCAACTTTCAAATATTTCAAATGTTGTTGTTTCTGCATCATGTTTTTAAATCTGATTACTTATTTTTAACACACACAAACATGGCACAACAATAATGTCAGTCATTTTCGGACTGAATTATCTAAATATTACCCCTAACATATTAGGACACTTTTAGCCAACTCAATTGTGTTTTTCTTGTCAATTCGTCTAGAGAAGAAATGTAAAACAGTTACAATTCACATTGTAAATTGTATTGGTCATGGATGAATCTGCTTGGCTGCCAATTAGTCTGTCTGCTGGCTCAAAGAATGATTAGAATCTAGAAAGAGTAATGATTAGAAAAAAATCAAGTGGTCTTCTTTCTGCCTGCTTGAGACAATCTGCCTGGCTGACAATTAGTCTGTCTGCTGGCTCAAAGAATGATTAGAATCTAGAAAGAGTAATGATTAGAAAAAAATCAAGTGGTCTTCTTTCTGCCTGCTTGAGACAATCTGCCTGGCTGACAATTAGTCTGTCTGCTGGCTCAAAGAATGATTAGAATCTAGAAAGAGTAATGATTAGAAAAAAATCAAGTGGTCTGCTTTCTGCATGCTAACATCTATGTGCAGCTCAAACAACAGTTTCCTGCTAACAAAAAATACAAAGATTATAAAGAAGAAATGTGCGTACAAAATTCCTGTTGTTGTTTGTACCAGTTATAATTAATGATGTTGTACAAATTGTCAAGGAGCTAAGTGTTATATATATTCTGTTAATCATACACTTGGTAAGTGTTTTGTTTCTCTTCTCTATAAAGAAATGGGTGTGTTTTTTTAATGTTTATTTGGGTGGTTGCTTGTCCTGGCCTTTGTCTTTACCACTGTCGTGTTGGCATGCTCTGGTGGAGCGCCTTGGTGGTGATGACACTGGCGTTACATTTGGAGTAGTCGTACCAGAAATGCTGCTTGTTTGCTGTTGCTGCAGGGATCTGAGTGTTTCATTGAGGTTAGTGAGGGTGGCATTGAGTTCACATGTTGCAGCATTTTGATTGTCTACAATTCTGGACATGGATTCATTGATCATTTGATTGCTTTCTGAAATGTTGATATAGCTTTGCTGTTGTCTGTGCTGTTCTTTCATTATGCGCTGTAAGTTGCCCATGACATGTGTAATGTCTGCACGCATGATTTCCATGGTATTTGCAATTCTTGTGTTTGTTTCATTTTGTCTACTCAGATTTCTGCTGATTCGTCTGAGGTGAGATGGTAGGCTTGCAAACATTTGGGTCTGCCTACGCAGGCAATCTTCATTAGTGGTCTGCTGTCTAGCCCAAATGGTCCAGAACACTTGACCAGGGCCTTGTGTTACTGGTGTTGTTGGGCTGTGTTGGGGTGGTGGTGTGCTTTGCTGTGGTAACACAGGTGCTGGGGGGCTGATTCCTTCAATTACTGGATGCATTTCTAACATGATTGTGTCATCCATGTCACTGTGTTGCTGTTGTTGCGGAGGGATGCTTTTACCAGGACTAGAAGCTGAAATTAAAAACATTTATCCGTTACTTATCCATATGTTTAATACATTGGTACAAAGCACTAAACATGGAACACATGTAATGGACTGGTGCTTTCAGATATCCGGCCTAGCAACATCATCACTCATTACTTAAATACATACATATGCCTGTTTGTGGCAAATGTGTCTGGTTACTTCATTCTGAAAGCAAACACATGAGTTGTATGGTACCTCAGACATACTCCTGCCTAAAAACACATTGTAATCCATAATGTGTTGCCTTATAGTGTCTCCAACCAAAACATAGTAATGTTTTTGTATGCAGTTGGCAATGTTAGGACAAACACACATGTGTAAATGATTCTAACAACCTTACTATTTGCAAAGCTTACACATGAGTTTCTGTTGCAGCATCTTCCACACAATGTGCTACTGTATGGCTGAAGTGGACATACATATCTTTACTGGATGTTGTGAAGGCCATTTTGTTAGGTTTCCATTTCATGTTTTACTGACTTGGGTAAGTATAGCAGATTTTGATGGGTATTTACTTAATGAGTTTAAGTAAATGTTTTTTTAAAGATCTGACATTTTTAATTGTTATCACAGTTTGTTACTCACAATCAAGATGAGGGGAGTGTGGTTGGCGTCTTGGAGGTGTGTCCAAAATTTGGAGTGGGGGAACCGAACAAACAGTAGATAATCTTCGTGGCGGGGTAGCCTGCTGTGGTTGGCCCTGGACATCAGACCTTGCTTTCTTTGCTGGCAGATGTTTTTTGTGGTGTGTTCCAGAAGTGCGCCTTCTGCTGCTTAAGACTTCTTTGGATGGACCTAGTATTGAAAGTGACATTTTGTTATGGCCATTCATTTACAAACCTAACCTATACTACAATGGACACTTTACCTGCTTCCGCAGCGTCATCATCATCAGATGTGATGGGAGTGACTGTAGGACGACCAGTACTGCTTTTTTTCAACACTGTAAATCCAAAAAAAAAAAAAAAAATATTCATGCTATTGTTAATACATCCACCCATTATGCTTATAAACATTACATCTTAAAAAAATGGACGTTTTATTATGAATCTAAAAATAAGGACATTAAACACAAAAAGCACAACATCAAACCCAAAACATTGTCCAATACAGTGACGTGCGATGAGGTAAATGGCTGGGGAGGCACTGGCTAATATCAAAGACAGATTTACATATATATGAACCCAATAGCAGAGCATGTCGGGGAGGGCTGCACTATGCTGTGTAGACTGTGCAGACTACTGGCATATGTCATAAGGGACACATCCCTTAGCGCAAGTGACTGCACTGCCATTGCTAGGCACAGTACACACTGGCCAGAGTCACTTACAGTACAGTACATTATATAGTGGGCAGCAACTCTGGCACGCTGTCAGGCAGCCAGTGACATTGGGCCTAATTCAGACCTGATCGCAGCAGCAAAATTTTTCTCTAATGGGCAAAACCATGTGCAGTGCAGGTGGGGCAGATGTAACATGTGCAGAGAGAGATAGATTTGGGTGTGGTGAGTTCAATCTGCAATCTAAATTGCAGTGTAAAAATAAAGCAGCCAGTATTTACCCTGCACAGAATCAATATAACCCACCCAAATCTAACTCTCTCTGAAAATGTTACATCTGCCCCCCCCTGCAGTAAACATGGGACCTCATTCCGACCTGGTCGCACGCAGGCGGATTTTTGCACTGCTGTGACCAGGTAATCACTGCCTACAGGGGAGGGGGACCGGGCTGTGTAGGGGAGCGATCGCTTGTGCAGAGAGCTGCACAAACAAAAAGTTTGTGCAGTCTCTGCACAGCTCAAGACTTACTCAGCCGCTGCGATGAATCTTCTTGGAGCTGACGTTAGGATCCCTCCCTGCAAACGGCCGGACACACCTGCATTTTCTTCGTCACTCCCCAAAAACGGTGAGTTGACACCCCCAGACGGCCTCTTCCTGTCAATCTTCTTGCATTAGCCGCTGCTAACGCTTTCTTCGTTCTTGTCGTAGCTGCCGTCGCCGGGCAGCAAAGCGCCTGCTCATTGCGGCTGGCACGCATGCGCTGTTGATACCCGATCACACGGCTGCAAAAAAATGCAGCGTGCGATCGGGTCGGACTGACCCACATGGTTTTGCCCATTAGAGAAAAATTTTGCTTTTGTGATCAGGTCTGAATTAGGCCCCTTGTCACTGTACCATACACTATAAGTAGGCTTTGTGTCCAGTTTCTTATGGAACAGTGGTATTTTTTTTTATGGGGGGGGGGGGGGGGGTTCTGTACATTTTGCTAATCAATGCCATATTAGTTATTAATACAACCCTGCAAAAAGGGAAAGAGAAGCTCTGCCTCTTTAATACTCCTTTCACGCCGCACAAATTACCCAGTATATTGCTGGGTTGACATGGGTTTAGGTGCGGTGTGAAAGGGGTATATTCCGATTTCCCGCGTCGCATGGCCTGATATTTCAACCCGGAAATAAAGCAGGGTTATTCCCGGGTCAGGTGCACAGTGTGAACGGGATGCCGGGTCGATGTGATCCGGGATTCGTTCACACTATAGGGATAGGCGGCACTTGGAAGATAATCTGATCTCCAAGCACCGCCTCTGCACACGTCACTGAGCACGTCACCAACCTGGGTTGGTGCCGTCAGTCTGAAAGGGGTCATGTGACCTGCTTTAGTGATGTGAAAGTGGTGTGAGTCTTGCAGCAGCACCATGTCAGTACAGGGGGAAGGTGGCTGAGCTCTCTTCCTGGCAGAGACCTGTGCCTTCTCCACCTCCCCCCCTGCCCCCCCCCAACACACACACATACACACACACCCGCACAAACACACACACACACACACACACACACACACACACACACACACACACACACACACACACTACAGATTTAAATCATTAAGGAAAAAATACAAATATAGACTGCTGTTAATGTATACATTCTTACAAAAGACAGTAAAGTGGACAGTACTGTGTCATATGCCACTAGAGAGTACCTCCATACATAACAAGACCAAATTGGAAACGTGTCACATAAAATCTTGCCATGTAAGAGTGTGCATGGGCAGTCAAATAACACTTGTACCTTTTTAATAGACTGTTTCTTTAAAGAAACCTCTTCCCCCTCAGCAGTAGTACAGTGGTCAGCTATATGTTTGCTGGGGCCAGTTAATGATAGCTTTCCCACACTATGGTGCCCTCAACATTAAACCTTGCTGGATGATATGGTGATAAAAGAGCTGGGGATCAGGCATTTCACTGATGTTTACCTGCCTGGTGATCTGTATGAGGAAGCTGTCTCCTTCTTATGGCTGTATCCCACGTTCAGTGCAGCACAGGGGAAGGAGGAAGAGTGAGGTAGCTAATGCATATGCATAACTGATGGGGCGTGCCTTCAGCCTGTGTCAAGCACGCATGTCAGAGCTGCCTCAAGCTGGAGCTGTTTTCAATGCAGGATTATGCCTGACTCGTGGCTCCGCCCCCAGATCCGCCCCCAGCTCCGTACAGCATTTGACAGCTAGAGAGAGGCAGATCTCTCAGTGCCTCTCTCTCCTCTGCTCTCTGCATTTGCAGAGTGCTGCAACTTCATATTCCAATGACAATAGCATCATTTTATACTGATCTGTGTTCAAACACAAATCAGTGTAAAAAACAGCTATTTTCACTGGAATATGACAGGTGAGGCTCTGCCTCCCCTGACTGCACGTCCCTGGTCCAATAGCCATATGCACTATGGAAGTGCAACACAGGGAATCATATACAGGACACAGACATAGGACACAATTCCAAAAACATACACTAACAAGCCAAAACACACACAGCTTCATTTTCTAATAAAAGGAAAAAAATTACAGATGCAATATAGAAATAGGTCTGTGATGTGGCACTCCAAACACACATTACCACAATATGAGGCCAAAAAAAAAAAAAAAAATACAGTAAGGTAACTAAGTCTGCAGTTGTTGTGTCAGTGTACAAATACAGACTCAAAATGAACCAGCAAATAGTGGCCTTGACTTAAACAATATTACATTGAGTACTAATGAAATTACACATGTAACTGCCTTCAAAGACACTTTGCACTACTCCAGCCTCTATCATATCAACCACTGATTTGGAAACATTGCACATGGATAACTAAAATAAAAAACATAGTCCAACTTTCAAAATGTACAATGTGCAAAAGTAAAACATTATTGCTGGACAATTCAATGACACACCAAGTCCAAACTACACATGGAAAATGTACTGTCCAAAAACCACATGACATACCAGCAAGTAAGACGTTACATTGACTTTTGTATGAAACATGACCCAAAACAATGTATTTGATGACGCACACTTGAAGATGGGAGTAATATGCAACGTCACATGACACACATTTAAAACATACAGTAAGCCAGAAGTAATGTCATAGAATGTTAAGGCAAATACACATGCTCACCATCCTTCCTGGGGCGATCGGAATCCTGGACATGGGTTGCAGACACTACTTCTGGAGGGATTATAGTCCGCATGGGCTCCTCATAGTCCAGATATGTGGCAATAAAGGGCGGACCACCACCGGTTTTGCAAGCCGACTTCGCCTCCTTGGCCATTTTGGACTTGACACGTCGCTTTATGTCATAGTACCGTTTGCGGCACGTGTCCTCCGTCCGCTTCACCACCCCCTCACTATTTACAGCAGCAACTACTTTCGCCCACAACACCGTCTTCTTCCGTGTTGGCACCTTGGCGGACTCAGGCCCAAATAGCTGCCGCTGATACTTCATCAGCCCCCGCACCAATGCCACATTTTCTGCATAACTAAACTTTACATTACGCCCAGTCTTAGTAGTGGTGCGTGGCTGCGGAGCTGTCTGACTGTCACTATCACTGTCACTTGAGGCTGCTGCAGCAACCTCACCAACCTCCTCCACCTCACTAACCTCACTAACATAGGTGTGCGCAGGGGGGGTGCCTGGTGCGCACAGGCACCCCCTAATGTTTGTCACCCCGATCTCACATGCCTGATGCAGCGATCGCCGAGCAGGCTGATTACTGTCCCCTCTGCGCTGCACCCTGTCAGGAATGCATTACTGACTGGACGCCTGGGTTAATCCACCTCCATGTACAAAAACAGTGTGATGTGACGTGATTACGTCATGCTGCTCGCATGCCCACCCGTCACACCCGCCACATACACACCTCTCTCCTTCTATGCTATGCCAACACCAGCCACTGATGAGGAGCAGCATGCAGCCAGCGTTCCTCTTAGTAAGACAAATTAAATACTGGCAGGCGGCACTCATTTTTCCAGCAGCAGCAGTACTAGTCTGCGACTGTCAGTGAGTGACTGACTTGTAAGTAAGCTGCTGCAGCTTGCAGGGGAAAGAGAGGGGGAGCCAGACCAGGCTGAGGAGGAGCAGTGTAATTGCAGTGAGTGCCATCAGGGGTGTTTGTTTGGTGCACACCACAACATCTGACAATGTATGTGCTTTATTAGGATTGGTACAAAGATGGATATTTTATATGTGTTGACCATCAATAGATGGTACTTAGGGGGTAATTCCAAGTTGATTGCAGCAGGATTTTTGTTAGCAGTTGGGCAAAACCATGTGCACTGCAGGGGAGGCAGCTATAACATTTGCAGAAAGAGTTAGATTTGGGTGGGTTATTTTGTTTCTGTGCAGGGTAAATACTGGCTGCTTTATTTTTACACTGCAAATTAGATTGCAGATTGAACACATCCCACCCAAATCTAACTCTCTCTGCACATGTTACATCTGCCTCCCCTGCAGTGCACATGGTTTTGCCCAACTGCTAAAAAATTTCCTGCTGCGATCAACTTGGAATTACCCCCTAAACGCGCCCAAAAGGCGGTGCTAGACACACCCCTCCGACGGTGCACCCCCTAATAAAATGTGCTGCGCACGCCAGTGCTCACTAACACTCACCTCCTCCACCTGACCGACCTCCTCCCCCTCACTAACACCCTCCACCTCACTCACCTCAGCCACCTCTGAGTCACACATAATTGTGTGACTAAACAATTAACACAGAAAAAAAAAAGACAAACAAAACACTCCTCCACTACCACTACACTAATCTCACACACACACACACACACACACACACACACACACACACACACACACACACACACACTGACAAGGGACTATAAATAAAAAAAACTTGGACAAAAATTGAGACAAAACCAAAAAATACAAGACAACAAGAATGACAAAACTACTTTCAAACACAATACAACACTCAGAACTCGCCAAAAATACTCCTCCAAACAAACACTACTCACCAAACAACACTGCACAACCTCTCTCCTCACCACTAACTAAACCCACGAGGTGCGGACGGTTTGGGGCGTATTTATATGGTTGCGCACAGACACTCCTACATCTGAAACACAACCAATCACGAACGGGGATGAAAACCGAAACTAAAAGTGAAAATGCGGCCGTGGTCTAAAAAAAACACTGCCGCGTTTAACATAGAAAAAAACCCAAGTACAAACAATAAAAACCCGTACGCAAACGTTAATGACGGCCGTAAATGACCCCAAAAAATACGAATGCCAACGACATCGGAAAACACGAAAACAAATACGACGACAGCTTCGTAAATTAGCGTATCTCAATTCAAAAAGTTGCATGAAAATGCACCCGATAACAAAGGAGTTTAAACACTCCACAAACCGACTCAAACACGAATATTGGTAAATACTGGCCCAGGTGTGTGGAGCTAGAGCATGGGCCAGATGCTGGAAGGTTGATATCTCTGATTCTTGGCATAGTAGAGACAAACTGCAAGTGTCCACTAAATAGGGAGAGTCCCAGCTTTTGGAGTATACCCTCAGAAAAACTATAAGTCAGACAGAACCTGAGATATCTGGCTGGGAAGAGCAATTTACATGCTCAGATGGGGACCACCACTTTAAAGTCAGATATCTCCCGTTCCCCAGGGCTGATTTTCAAAAATATCATACCCCTAGGAAAAGGGGAACCTTACCTATCAGACTAGGGCCTTATACTCCTGGGGCCCTTGGTCAAGTGCCCACTGAGCCCATACGAAAAGACTGCCCTGTCGCTCTGCACCCCAACGCTGGGCCATCTGCCGCGATCAGAACTGAGCTCCAATCGGGCAGCGTTAGCTCACAGCTTCTGTGCACATGCAGAAGCTCACTGAAGCCTACCGGCCCAGGCTGATTTACTGACAATCCATGCCTCACTGTACCCATTAATCCGGAAGTTTCGCACATAACGGAGTACTGAGAAACCATGCCAGCGTACTGTTAAGTATGCTGATTTCAGGAACCAAGCCAATGGGGTCATAAGCCTGCTCCACCACCACCACTCTTGAATTGTTCTGTCGGGTGCAATCTAGTGGCCGCCGGTGCGCAGAACACTTGAATTAAACCCATAGAGGTGAGGAGCTAATATATATATATATATATATATATATATATATATATACATATATATATCCATGCAGTTCCCCCATGCCAGAGCGAGGTTCATATTGGGTGGATGGAGTGGGGGGGGGGGGGGATGAGGCGGAACTGAGTTCCACCAACTGTAATGGTAGGGGGAACTAGTTCTACCACCTCCATTTCCCTGCACAGTAATTCCGACAGAAAAAACTGCCCCATCACCTACATCAATAGACGATGCAGGCACGCTAATGTTACTGATGAGCTGCAGCCACCTCCCCCTTCCTCAGGTCCTGGTGGCTCCATGGTCCTCCTCTATTTACAGTCCACCTCTCCTGATAATCACACACGCTGTGTCTGTTGTATAGCATTTATCCCTTCCTCAGGTCCCAGTGGAGTATTTTCCGGCATGGTGTATGTGATGTCACGCTGTCACCGCTGCTAAAGTGAAGCTGAGCCATGAAGGGGAGCAGGCTTGGTGCATATTGAAGATAAAATGAGAGGGGGCTGGAGGGACAAGAGAGGTGGGGAAGCTACTGGAGGGATACAGGGCATGGAGCTGCTAGAGGGATATAGGCAGTTAGCTGCTGGAGTGACAGAGGCAGAGATGTGAATAAGGGGCACAATGTGGGCATTATGTGTATAAGCAGCACTACTGTGGTCATTATGTGTAAGGGGCACTACTATTGTGGGCATTGTATGTAAGGGGCATTACTATTGTGGGTATTGTGTGTAAGGGGCATTACTACTGTGGGCATTCTGTATATAAGCAGCACTACTACTGTGGGCATTATGTGTATAAGTGGCACTACTGTGGTCATTATGTGTAAGGGGCACTACAAATGTAGGTATTATGTGCAAGGGGCACTACTACTGTGGGAATTGTGTACAAGGGGCACTACTGTGGGCATTGTACCTAAGGGGAACTACTGTGTGGTATAAACATGTATAGAGGGTGCCATTGTGTAGTGTAATGTGAATAAATGGCACTACTGAATGATGTAACCTGAATAAGGGGCATTACTATGTGGTATAATATGAATCGGGGGCATTACTATTTGGTGTAATATGAATCAGGGGGTACTATTACTCTATGTGACCAACCTGCTTCTTTGTGAGATCAATGTGCCGAAAACACTAGCACTGGCCCAGGCTCTGCTTAATGTGAGGGGGGGTAGGTGGCGGGGTAAATGAGTTCCACCATCTCCCCAGGACCACTTTAAGCCCCGGATGGAGTAATCCCACAAGATATATATTTATATACATATAGGGAAATAACCCCCCATACACACACACACACACACACACACACACACACACACACACACACACACACACACACACACTACTGTGTATAGATAGTTAAATATGGCGTATATATAGTCGTACACATATATATGTTTCGCATGTAGATGGGGCAAGACCAGGCACCATGTCATTAGGCCCTCCCCCTTGCAAATTGAGGGAGCTGGGCTAATACCATGGTGCCCACTCTCGTGATTATTACGAGAAAAAAACTGTCTCTCAGGTGGAGTTTATGGGTACATAGAAAGCCTTCCTGTTTGCATTAGTGGGACATTAGGTGTATGAGAACCCATCTGTATCTGCAAACAGAAGTGCATATAGATGAAGCACTAGTCATTTCAAATTGATTTATTCAGGATATCTTCGGTAATTACATCAGAAAATGCAAGCTGTGGTTGCTTGATGTTAATTAGATGAAAATCTGTACCAATAAACAGAACTCAGTTGGCATACCGTAATTGATGCTATAAGCCTGTGTGGACCTTTATGAAATGCATTAGATTTTCTTTTCATGCAATCCGTCTATATTGAAAGAAAATGACAAACATATGAAACAAAATACTTTATACAAGAGATTGATTTTTTTTTGTAAATGGATAATTGTTTTGCAGATGAAGATAAAAGTTTTCCTGCTGTTTACAGTTTTGGTATCTCATAATCTTCTCTTTAATTCACACCATGGGGGTAATTCTGAGTTGATCGCAGCAGGAATTTTGTTAGCAGTTGGGCAAAACCATGTGCACTGCAGGGGGGCAGATATAACATGTGCAGAGAGAGTTAGATTTGGGTGGGTTATTTTGTTTCTGTGCAGGGTAAATACTGTCTGCTTTATTTTTACACTGCAATTTAGATTGCAGATTGAACACACCCCACCCAAATCTAACTCTCTGCACATGTTATATCTGCCACCCCTGCAGTGCACATGGTTTTGCCCAACTGCTAACAAAGTTCCTGCTGCAAACAACTCAGAATTACCCCCTATGTTATAGTACATGTTAAAAAGAACACCAAACATATAATGAAGTTTCAATGGACTTCAAGAAGCAATAAATTGATTTAGCCATGATATTAAGCTTTGCCATAAGTTCTATTTTACTCTAAACAACTTCCCAGATATAATACTTCTAATCGGACATTGGCGACAGGCATCACTGTATCAGTCATAGGGGTCTATTTACTAAGCCTTGAATGGAGATAAAGTGGGTGGTGATACAGTACCAGCCAATCAGCTACTAACTCCTATTACAGGTTGGTTATGAAAAATGACAGTTGGGAGCTGATTGGCTGGTACTTTATTTTCCAAGGAGGGAACGGGTCCTAATGATGTGTTTCTATGGCAATCGAGATTAGGCCACTCCCTCCACTGCCCACCATTCTCCTCGCTGGGTATCTCTCGGAGAGGAAATTCTCAATGTATGGGTTAAGGATCCTCTTAGGGTCCATGTAGGCATTACTGGGATCTTGGTACCCCACATTGGTGATGCTAAACTACAGTACCTCACACCGCAAATAGCAGTCCACTGCCAATCACTGCATTTGGAATACATTGTGACACTCTGATTGGTCACAGCATGGCTCTTTCCAAGCACTTACCAATCAAAAATGGATTAGGCTAAAGGAAGGGTTCCAAAGAAATTTTATTCTTGTGTTATTATTGTCAACTAGTGGGGACCAAAACTCCTCCCAGGGAGTACATTTCATTTGCATGTAATGGTCCACTGTGGTTATAGCTAGCCTTTTACAGAATACCTTGTTCTGTGGTGTTACCCTACAGGTGAAATGTAACTTTGCAGCTAATGATTGCATGTATCTAAAGGTGGCTTTTCTGGAGTCCACTGCACCTACAAGTTAGCATTCCAAAGCTATCGAGTCAGTCATAGGGGTATATGCAATTGCGGTCGAATTCCGGCTGGATTTCGACCGTTTTTAAATTCAACACAATTCGACAGTCACATACCCTCCCGCCGGGACCAGAATTCTACATATTCAATAAAAAACGGATTCGACAGTCCCGCTGTCGAAAAACGGACCAATTGACGGATATGTGCGTCCTGGATTCGACTTTTTAGATGGCACAAAAATTATTAAAAAAAACAGAAAAAAATTGCGTGGGGTCCCCCCTCCTAAGCATAACCAGCCTCGGGCTCTTTGAGCCGGTCCTGGTTGTAAAGATACGGGGAAAAAATTGACAGGGGATCCCCCGTATTTTCACAACCAGCACCGAGCTCTGCGTCCGGTCCTGGTGCAAAAAATACGGGGGACAAAAAGCGTAGGGGTCCCCCGTATTTTTAACACCAGCACCGGGCTCCACTAGTCAGAGAGATAGTGCCACAGCCGGGGGACACTTTTATATCGGTCCCTGCGGCCGTGGCATTAAATCACTAACTAGTCACCCCTGGCCAGGGTACCCTGGAGGAGTGGGGACCCCTTAAATCAAGGGGTCCCCCTCCTCCAGCCACCCAAGGGCCAGGGGTGAAGCCCGAGGCCGTCCCCCCATCCAAGGGCTGCGAATGGGAGGCTGATAGCCAAGTGACAAAATAAAGAGTATTGTTTTTTGTAGCAGAACTACAAGTCCCAGCAAGCCTCCCCGCAAGCTGGTACTTGGAGAACCACAAGTACCAGCATGCGGGGGGGGGGGGGCGCTGGTACATGTAGTTCTACTACAAAAAAAATACCCAAATAAAAACAGTACACGCACACCGTGAAAGTATAACTTTATTACATACATGTCGACACACACATACTTACCTATGTTGACAGGAGGTTCGGTCCACTTCTCCAAGTAGAATCCATGGTGTACCTGAAAATAAAATTATGCTCACCAAAATCCAGTGTAGATCTGTCCTCTTCTGAGCTTGTAATCCACGTACTTGGCAAAAAAACAAACCGCATTTACCCGGACCATGCACTGAAAGGGGTCCCATGTTTACACATGAGACCCCTTTCCCCGAATGCCGGGACCCCCTGTGACTCCTGTCACAGAGGGTCCCTTCAGCCAATCAGGGAGCGCCACGTCGTGGCACTCTCCTGATTGCCTGTGCGCGTCTGAGCTGTTAGATGGCACATCGCACAGCCGCTCCATTATCTTCAATGGTGGGAACTTTGCGGTCAGCGGTGAGGTTACTCGCGGTCAGCGGCAGCGACAGGAATCACAGGGGGTCCCGGCATTCGGGGAAAGGGGTCCCATGTGTAAACATGGGACCCCTTTCAGTGCGTGGTCCAGGTAAATGCGTTTTTTTTTTTTTTTTGCCAAGTACGTGGATTACAAGATCAGAAGAGGACAGATCTACACTGGATTTTGGTGAGTATAATTTTATTTTCAGGTACACCGTGGATTCTACTTGGAGAAGTGGACCGAACCTCGTGTCAACATAGGTAAGTATGTGTGTGTCGGCATGTATGTAATAAAGTTTTACTTTCACGGTGTCTGTGTACTGTTTTTATTTGGGTATTTTTTTGTAGTAGAACTACAGATACCAGCGGGCCTGTTTCCCCCCCGCATGCTGGTACTTGTGGTTCTCCAAGTACCAGCTTGCGGGGGAGGATTGCTGGGACTTGTAGTTCTGCTACAAAAAACAATATTCTTTCTTTGTGTCACTTGGCTATTAGCCTCCCATCCGCAGCCCATGGATGAGGGGGACAGCCTCGGGCTTCACCTCTGGCCCTTGGGTGGCTGGAGGGGGGGACCCCTTGATTTAAGGGGTCCCCACTCCTCCAGGGTACCCCGGCCAGGGGTGACTAGTTAGTGATTTTTATACCAGGGCCGCAGGGACCGATATAAAAGTGTCCCCCGGCTGTGGCATTATTTCTCTGACTAGTGGAGCCCGGTTCTGGTGTTAAAAATACGGGGGACCCCTATGCTTTTTGTCCCCCGTATTTTTGGCACCAGGACCGGACGCAGAGCCCGGTGCTGGTTGTGAAAATACGGGGGATCCCCTGTCATTCCCCCCCCCCCCCCCGTATTTTTACAACCAGGACCGGTTCAAAGAGCCCGAGGCTGGTTATGCTTAGGAGGGGAGACCCCACGCATTTTCTTTTCTTGATTTTAACTTATTCCCACCCCTTCCCACTGAAAACTATGCTCTGATCTCTCCATATTATTTTAGTCAGTTTAAAAAAAAAATATTCTTTTAAAAAATATATAAATAATACTTGTGTCTCCTAATAGACCAACCAAGTACATAATCCCTTCTATTATAAATAAATATGCTATTAGCAATAAAAAAAAACACAAAAAACAAACATGTTTTTTACATTTTTTATTAGATTCCGCCAGCAAAGTGAGGCGGAATGAAATTGACGAAATTACTGTCGAAAAGCACTGTTGTCGAATCGACATTCTTCAATTGAATATACTTTTGTCGAAAAGCCGCATTTATACCATTGCAGACATGTCGAATTTGACAATTTTCGAATTTCAAAAAGTCGAATCTGAAACGTCCGTTTTTTTGTCGAAAAGTACTGTATTGCATTGTCGAATATTTTTTTTGTGTCGAAAATGCCCCGTTTTTCGACATTTGCGGCAATTCGACCGCAATTGCATATACCCCATAAGCTCTAAAGAGGCATGCCCTACCCCTGCTTCACCACACACTCAATAAATGTGCTGAAAAACTCAAGAAACATCCATGATACCTAAGTGACACACTGGGCGATATTAGCAATTTTATTGACCAACGGTATTATCGATGGTCGATTTTTTTTCACCAACGATTTGTGCCTACACACTGGACCATATCGATGGGCAATTTGACGATTTGAGAGTACGTACATCTATATCGTCCGAATTGACTTGCATGCATAAACGAGGATAGATCAACGAAGAACGATCGCGGGGCCGCGCATCGTTCATCATTGATGCATACACACTGACCGATATGAACGATTTATCGTTCATTTTTGAAAAATATAGTTCATATTGATCATCGTTATCGTCAAGTGTGTAGGGTCTATAAGTAAACTGTGTGAAGAAGAGGTCAAGAAAGGACTGTCCTTAGTCTAGATTCTCTAGAATGAAATTGAAATAGTGAGTCAGATTCTGCTCCACATACAAGTGTGATACCCGGCAGCTGCTGGGTTCTGGGACCTTGCGGAAGGGAAATACAAGGGAGACAGGACGATACAGCGGGAACCCTGGACAGTGGGTACTGCTGGACTATTCACAGGCTTCTAGTGAGTGTTGGGACGGAGCTTCTGTGTCCAGGAATTCAGCTCTGACGTCCTCACCAGATGCTAGTGAGGACAGCATGCAGGAGAGTGGCTGCTGTGAGAGGCAGCGGGACAGACACTACTCAGAGCGAGAGAGAGACAGATCACCACTGAGAGAGAACCAAGATTGCATAGAGAAGTGCCCAGAAGCCGCTGAGAGTCTGAAGTGTGTGTAAAACAAGACGCCGCAAGTGCAGAGAGACGCCAAGAAGCGGCTGCAGCAGATGGCATCAGGAAGGCAGAGTCACACTGAGCAGCTACCAGAGCATCATGGAAGAGGTCTGTATATCCAACCCTATGATTATCCAACTTTGAGCTGCTACTTCATATATGTGCACAATGAGCCATCACTCAAGGATGCAGCTTAACACCTCACCTACACTACTGTACATTCTGTATACAAGAGACTGTGTGTAATTTATGGTGCAGAGACATTAATCCAGCCCTCACTGCCTGCAGTTAAGCTGATCACAATAACCTCTGACCTTACAAGCTGTACAGCAAGCACAGACCCCTGCATTAAAACCACAGTGTGTATAAAGTGCACTTTAACCTATTTTAGCCTGTAAGAGCTAACAAAAGGACAGTATCATTGTATCTTATTTCTGCAAGACTCTGGGGGTAATTCAGACCTGATCGCTGCTGTGCATTTTCGCACAGCGGGGGATTAGATCCTAACTGCGCATGCATATGCACCGTAATGCACATGTATGTCAAACAGCATCGCCCACTGTTCGCATCGCACCGCCCCTGCAACACTCCGTCTCCTCCCTGGAAATTAAGAATTGCAGGCCCCCCCCCCACACACACACACACACCACCCCACGACATCCTCTGCATCCTCTGCCTTATTTACAAGCAGAGGCGTGATCGCTTTTTCTGTGGACCCCCGCAGAAAGTGCGTTCGCATGCACAGGACGGGCGCTGCGTATGCGCCCACGGGGCCATCGTAAAAATTCCGTTTGGATTGCGATTTGCGATCCAACCTGAATTTACCCCACAATCTACACGAACAACCACCACTAGGAGTGTCACACAGGTATACGTCTCCTTGACTAGCACTACTGTTTGTCTAGGCCACTGCACAGAGAGGTTTGTTAATGCTTTCATTGACTGGAATGGTGACCAGAAAAAGGCCGCACCACACTAACACCATACCCACCTAGCTCCTCCTTTACCACCGTTGGGTAACAACCAGTGTCGGACTGAGGCATGTAGGCCCACCGGGGGAATGCAGTGGTAGGGGCCCATGTTTAGGGGTGTGGCCAGTCCACAGAGGGGAGGTGGCCTGCCACCTCATTGGTTTTACTAACCATTAGAGAGTGCAACGTCTTGGCCCCTTCATAAATATATACAGTAAATTCATCTGCTGCATGCGTGATAATGTGCCAGATTAATAACAGCAATGCACTGTAGAAAATACACCATAGTCCAGTATAATATAACATATGTATAATGTATAATTCAAGTGCACAGCCTGGAACCTGATCCTTAGAGCAGGAGGTGGGCCCCCAGGCAGTGGGGCCCACTGGTGGTTTCCCCTGTACCCCTGTGGGCCAGTCCAAGCCTGGTAACTACTTGACAATGCCCATTCCCATTGCAACTTGTACCACTGACATAAATCAGAATTATAAACCCTTCTCAAATCTCTTGTTTTTCATAGTACCATCATGCTTCCTAATGTAACAGGAGAACACTGGGAACATCGTGCTAATGGTCATCAGCTGTCTCCTGTTTAGTAGAATTTCTCTACTAGCACACATATGTACAAATAATTTGCCCTCACCAGGGGTGTAAGTTCATTCCAGTCACCGGAGGCAAGTCTGGGTTTGGTACCCCCCACCCGCCTTATTAAAAAGTAAAACAAATATGGTGTGTGTGAATGTGTGTGTGTGTATACACTATATGGACATTCTGTATACAAGAGACACTATATTGACAAATACCACACCTGTTAATTATTGAATTCAGGTGTGTCAATCAGACCTGTTGCCACAGGTGTATAAAAAAAGTACCTAGCCATGCAGTCTCCATCTGTGATATACTGTAAAAATAGGATTTTAATACCTACTGGTAAATCCTTTTCTCTTAGTCCGTAGAGGATGCTGGGGATGCTTCAAGAACCATGGGGTATAGACGGGATCCGCAGGAGACATGGGCACTTTAAGACTTTAAATGGGTGTGCTCTGGCTCCTCCCTCTATGCCCCTCCTCCAGACTCCAGTTATAGGAACTGTGCCCAGGGAGACGGACATTTCGAGGAAAAGGATTTATTTAATTTTTAAAACTAAGGTGAGATACATACCAGCTCACACCTCAAACACGCCGTACAACATGGCATTCAACAACAACGCATGCAACGGCATGAATAACATCAGCCACAACTGACTGAACTCAACACAACATGTGCGTAACCATAACCAATAACTGCAGATACAGCCCGCACTGGGACGGGCGCCAAGCATCCTCTATGGACTAAGAGAAAAGGATTTACCGGTAGGTATTAAAATCCTATTTTCTCATACGTCCTAGAGGATGCTGGGGATGCTTCAAGAACCATGGGGTTTATACCAAAGCTCTAGAATGGGTGGGAGAGCGCGGATGACTCTGCAGCACCAATTGACCAAACAAGAGGTCCTCCTCAGCCAGGGTATCAATCTTGTAAAACTTAACAAAGGTGTTTGATCCCGACCAAGTAGCAGCTCGGCAAAGCTATAATGCCGAGACCCCTCGGGCAGCCGCCCAGGATGAGCCCACCTTTCTGGTAGAATGGGCCTTCACCGATTTCGGTAACGGCAATCCCGCCGTAGAATGAGCCTGCTGAATCGTATTACAGATCCAGCGTGCAATAGTCTGCTTGGAAGCAGGAGCCCCAATCTTGTTGGGAGCCCACAGGACAAACAGAGCCTCTGTTTCCCTAATCTGAGCCGTTCTGGCGACATAGATTTTCAAAGCTCTGACCACATCAAGAAACTTCGATTCCGCCAAGGCGTCAGTAGCCACTGGCACCACAATAGGCTGGTTTACGTGAAACGATGAAACCACTCTTGGCAGAAATTGCTGACGAGTTCTCAACTCCGCTCTAACTGCATGGAAGATTAAATAGGGGCTTCTGTGAGACAAAGCCACCAATTCAGACACCCACCTTGCGGATGCCAAGGCCAACAGCATGACTACTTTCCAAGTAAGGAATTTCAACTCAACCTTACGTAAAGGTTCAAACCAATGAGATTGCAGGAACTGCAACACCACATTAAGATCCCATGGTGCCACTGGGGGCACAAAGGGAGGTTGGATGTGCAGCACCTTTCACGAAGGTCTGAACTTCTGGAAGGGAGGCCAATTCTTTCTGAAAGAAAATTTATAAGGCCGAAATTTGTACTTTAATGGAGCCTAACTTTAGGCCTGCATCCACACCTGCTTGCAAAAAATGGAGCAAATGCCCCAGCTGAAATTCTTCCGTAGGAGCCTTCTTGGATTCACACCAAGACACATATTTTTTCCAAATACAGTGGTAATGCTTCGCCGTTACTGCTTTTCTAGCCTGAAGTAGCGTGGGAATGACTTCACTGGGAATACCCTTCCGGGCTAGGATTTGGCGTTCAACCGCCATGCCGTCAAACGCAGCCACGGTAAGTCTTGATACACGCACGGTCCTTGCTGTAACAGGTCCTCTCGTAGAGGAAGAGGCCAGGGATCTTCTATGAGCAATTCTTGAAGATCCGGATACCAGGCCCTCCTTGGTCAGTCCGGAATAATGAGTATCGCCTTAACCCTTGTTCTTCTTATGATCTTTATCACCTTTGGAATGAGTGGAAGTGGAGGGAACATATAGACCGACTGAAACACCCACGGTGTCACCAGGACGTCCACAGCTATTGCTTGAGGGTCCCTCGACCTGGAACAGTATCTCTGAAGTTTCTTGTTGAGGCGAGACGCCATCATGTCTATTTGAGAAGTTCCCCAACGACTTGTCACTTCTGCAAAGACCTCTTGATGAAGACCCCACTCTCCTGGATGGAGATCGTGTCTGCTGAGGAAGTCTGCTTCCCAGTTGTCCACTCCTGGAATGAAGACTGTTGACAGAGCGCTTGCATGTTTCTCCGCCCAGCGAAGAACTTTTGTGGCTTCCGCCATCGCCGCTCTGCTCTTTGTTCTGCCCTGGCGGTTTATGTACGCCACTGTTATGTTGTCTGACTGAATCAAGACGGGCAGACCGCGAAGAAGATGTTCCGCTTGCAGAAGGCCGTTGTAAATGGCCCTTAATTCCAGAATGTTTATGTGCAGACAAACTTCCTGGCTTGACCATTTTCCCTGGGAATTTTCCCCCTGTGTGACTGCTCCCCAGCCTCGGAGACTTGCATCTGTGGTCACAAGGATCCAATCCTGAATCCCGAGCCTGCATCCCTCTAGGAGGTGAGAACTGTGCAGCCACCACAGGAGAGAGATTCTGGTTCTGGAAGATAGGATTATTTTCCGGTGCATGTGCAGGTGAGACCCGGACCACTTGTCCAACAGGTCCCACTGAAATACCCTGGCATGGAACCTGCCAAACTGAATGGCCTCGTAGGCCGCCACCATCTTCCCTAGCAACCGAGTGCATTGAAGAATCGACACTCTTGCCGGTTCAGAATCTGTTTGACCATGTTCTGTATTTCCAGAGCCTTTTCCACCGGAAGAAATACTCTCTATAATTCTGTATCCAGAATCATACCCAAAAATGACAGCCGTAGTGTCAGAACCAACTGTGATTTTGGCAAGTTTAGGAGCCAACCATGTTGTTGCAGAATTGTCAGGGACAGCGTAACGTTTTTCAGTAATTGCTCCTTGGATCTCGCCTTTATCAGGAGATCGTCCAAGTACGGGATAATTGTGATTCCCTGCTTGCGCAGGAGAACCATAATTTCCGCCATAACCTTGGTGAAGATCCTCGGAGCCGTGGACAGACCAAACGGCAACGTCTGAAATTGGTAATGACAATCCTGAACAGCAAACCTCAGATAAGCCTGATGTGGAGGATATATGGGGACGTGTAAGTAGGCATCCTTTATGTCGACCGACACCATAAAGTCCCCCTCCTCCAGACTGGAGATCACTGCTCGGAGAGATTCCATCTTGAATTTGAATTTTTTTCGATAGAAATTGAGGGATTTTAGGTTCAGAATAGCTTTGACGGAGCCATACGGCTTCGGGACCACGAACAGGCCCAAATAAAAGCCTTCCCCCCTGTTGTGACGGGGGTACTGTGGCAATGACTTGATTTTGACACAGCTTTAGTATTGCAGCGCATACTACCTCCCTTTCTGGAAGAGAAGCTGGCAAGGAGGCACGTCTTGAAACTCCAATTTGTACCCTTGGGTACTAATTCCAATACCCAAGGATCCATGGCCGAGCGAACCCAGACCTGACTGAAGAGTCAGAGACGTACCCCCACCGGTGCGGACTCCCGCAGAGGAGCCCCAGCGTCATGCAGTGGATTTGGTAGAAGTCGGGGAGGACTTCTGCTCTTGGGAACTTGCCACAGCCTGTGACCTTTTTCCCCTTCCTCTTCCTCTCGCAGCAAGGAAGGAAGACCCTCGTCCTTTTTTGTATTTATTGGGCCGAAAGGACTGCATCTGATAGTGTGGCGTTTTCTTCTGTTGTGCAGGGACATAAGGTAGAAACGATGACTTACCCGCGGTAGCCGTAGATACCAGGTCAGCGAGGCCGTCACCAAACAAGACACCACCTTTATACGGCAGAGACTCCATAGCCTTCTTGGAGTCAGCATCAGCATTCCATTGATGAATCCACAATGCCCTCCTAGCCGAGACTGCCATGGCATTGGCCCTTGACCCCAAAAGGCCAATATCCCTCGCAGCTTCCTTTAGATAGGCTGCAGCGTCCCTGATATGACCCAGTGTCAAAAGAACGCTATCCCTGTCCAGGGAATCTATATCAGATGACAAGTTATCTGCCCACTTTTCAATAGCGCTACTCACCCATGCCGAAGCAACTGGATTTTAGTGTATTTTCCTGCTTACGATCCGCAGGATCCTTTAGGGCTGCCGTGTCAGGAGACGGAAGCGCCACCTTTTTGGACAGACGCGATAGAGCTTTGTCCACCATGGGAGTTGACTCCCACTTTTCCCTGTCCCCAGAGCGGAACGGATATGCCACCGGAATTATCTTGGGAACCTGTAACTTCTTGTCAGGATTTTCCCAAGCTTTTTCAAAAAGAGCGTTCGGTTCATGAGAAGGAGGAAATGTCACCTCAGGTTTCTTTCCTTTAAACATACAGACCCTAGTATCAGGAACAGCAGGGTCCTCTGTGATATGTAATACGTCTTTTATCACCACAATCATGTACTGAATGCTCTTAGCCAGTTTAGGATTCAATCTGGCATCACTATAGTCGACACTGGAATCAGAGTCCGTGTCAGTATCTGTATCCGCTATCTGGGTAAATGGGCGCTTCTGTGACTTGTGATAATGCATCCTCCATGGATTTTCTCCATGCCTGGTTCTTAGACTCAGATTTATCCAATTTTTTATTTAATCGAGCCACATTAGCATTCAAAACACTCAAAACATTTACCCAATCAGCCGTCGGCGGTGCCGACACGGTCACTCCCACAGCCATTTCTGTCCCCACTCCAGCCTCCTCCTGGGAAGAGCACTCAGCCTCAGACATGTCGACACACGCGTACCGACACCCACAACACACTGGGGCTATAGGGGACAGACCCACAGCAAAGCCTGTTAGAGAAACACAGAGGGAGTTCTGCCAGCTCACAACCCAGCGCCTATCCCGGTTCTGAAGCGTGTAATATACTGCCCAGACCTGTTAGCGCTTTTAATATCAATAAAATAGCACCAAATCAACTGTGCCCCCCCCCCCCCCCATTTTGCACCCTGTAACTTGTACAGCAGTGTGGGAGGCCAGGCTCAGCATCTCTGCAGCTGTGAAGAGAAAATGGCGCTGGTTAGAGCTGTGAGGGCTAAGCCACGCGCCCTTAATGGCGCGCTTCAGTCCCGCTTATTTTTATATTTTTATACTAGCGGGGGTCTGTATTTAGTGCCCAGGCACTGTATACTCTTATGCCAGTTGCTATTGAGGTTTTATGCTGCCCAGGGCGCCCCCCCCCTGCGCCCTGCACCCTGCAGTGCCGCTTTGTATGTGGGAGCATGGCGCGCAGCGCGGCCACTGCGCGGTACCTCAAAGCCGTCACTGAAATCTTCTGCCGTCACTGCAGTCTTCTGATCTTCTTCTACTCACCCGGCTTCTGACTTCTGGCTCTGCAAGGGGGGTGACGGCGCGGCACCGGGAACGAGCATCTAGGCGTACCTAGCGATCAGACCCTCTGGAGCTAATGGTGTCCAGTAGCCTAAGAAGCAGAGCCTTGAAACTCACAGAAGTAGGTCTGCTTCTCTCCCCTCAGTCCCACGATGCAGGGAGCCTGTTGCCAGCAGGTCTCCCTGAAAATAATAAACCTAACATAAAATTGTTGGGTTTTTTTCTGAGAAACTCTGTAGAGCTCCTCAGTGTGCATCCAGTCTCACTGGGCACAGAATCTAACTGGAGTCTGGAGGAGGGGCATAGAGGGAGAAGCCAGTTCATACCCATTAAAAATGTCTTAAAGTGCCCATGTCTCCTGCGGATCCCGTCTATACCCCATGAAGGTATTGAAGCAGCATCCTCTAGGACGTATGAGAAATGGGTCGTTCTGGAGAGCTTAGTGACTTCAAGCGTGGTACTGTGATAGGAGGATGCCACCTTTGCAATAAGATGGTTCATGAAATTTCATCCCTGCTGGATATTCCACAGCCCCTTATCTCCAGTGAAGAGCAATCTTAATGCTTCGGCATAACAATACATTTTGGGGGTCATTCCAACCTGATCGCTCGCTGCAGTTTGCCGCAGCGCAGCAATCGGGTCAGATCTGCGCATGGCAATCGTCGTTGCCTAGCGATCACCTCTGAGACAGAGGCGGTCGCAGGGCGGGAGGGGGCTGGACAGCAGCGTTAAGCCGCCGTTTAGGAGGCGTGGACCGGCCAATGCAGGTGTGGCCGGACCGTTGAGGAGGCGGGCCGCGGCAGCTGCGTGACGATTCACGCAGAAGCTATGGCCAGCGGCAACGACGAACAACTCCCGGCCAGCTGCAGGAGCTGTGCTGGCTGGGAGTTACTCCTGAAATACAAAAGCATCGCCGCTGTGCAATGCTTTTGTACTTGTGCGGAGGGGGGGCACTGACATGCGGGGTGGACTATCCCTGTGCTGGGCGTCCCCCCGCTTGTCAGGGAAGATGATCGTAGCTGTGCTAAATTTAGCACAGCTAAGAACAACTCGGAATGACCGCCTTTGAGCAATGATGCGCTTCCAACTTTGTGGCAGCACTTTGCGGAAGGCCCTTTACTATTCTAACATGACTATGCTCCAGTGCACAAAGCAAGGACTATAAAGACGGGGGGGGGTAATTCAGACCTGATCGCTGCTACAAATCGCATCGCAAGTGGCATTTTTTTGCTGAGTGCGCATGCGCAAAGTCACAAGGGCGCATGTGGCGGCCTTGCCTTGTGACAAATGTGCAGACATACACATGAAATTTGTGAACGCAGACAGGCAATGACAGAGAGGCGGTGAAGGCGGTGCGGGGGGCATGGCTTCGCAGGCTAGCGAAAAGGGGCATGAAGGTGGGTTTCTTGCGGAGGAGTGTGCTATGGGCTGCAGAAGTGGTTTATGCACGGCTGCAAAGCAAATCGCTGTCAGTGCACACTAAGCGGTCGCAGATGCCGAGTAAGTCTATGGCTGTGCACAGCATGCAAACGCTCAGCACAGGTGTCCGGTCAGCGGTCTCCCAGCAAATAATTGCAAATCACACACACCTGTCAGCAATGCAAATGCCTCAACATCTCATTACATCTCTAGCTCTCTGTGAAATGGTATGTAGCCTCTCACTCCCTGGATATGTGCAACATACAATCTACACACGTTTGTTTGCAACTACTGTATTAAATGTGTACTGCACATGTACTATTATGGGAGTAATTCCAAGTTGATCGCAGCAGGAAATTTTTTAGCAGTTGGGCAAAACCATGTGCACTGCAGGGGGGGGGGGCAGATATAACGTGCAGAGAGAGTTAGATTTGGGTGGGGTGTGTTTAAATTGAAATCTAAATTGCAGTGTAAAAATAAAGCAGCCAGTATTTACCCTGCACTGAAACAAAATAACCCACCCAAATCTAACTCTCTCTGCACATGTTATATCTGCCCCCCCTGCAGTGCACATGGTTTTGCCCAACTGCTAAAAAAAATTCCTGCTGCGATCAACTTGGAATTACCCCCTATATGTGTTGTTTGACAAACAATTGTACACATTACACATAACACATTAACTCATTTTAAAGGCCCTCTTTCTTGTGTTCACATTGCTTTAAGCTGTCTATCAAGCTGCATTGTGCTATCAAAATAGACATACTGCATGGACGTCACCCACATACATGCCATGTTTTCACTCCAACACTTTACTTGTGTGGCATATTATAAAGGCCCTCTTTCTGTGTTTACATTGCTTTTAGCTGTCTATCAAGCTGCATTGTGCTAACAAAATACACATACTGTATGGATGTCACCCACATACATGCCATGTTTTCTGGAGGAATACATTTGTTGTGTGACTCATATTACAACATTCACACTGCACGTTTACATATAATGGGGGTCATTCCGAGTTGATCGCACGCTGCAACTTTTTGCAGCCCGTGCGATCAACTAGACGCCGCCTATGGGGGAGTGTTTTTTTGCATAGCAGGGCTGCGATCGCTTGTGCAGCCCTGCCATGCAAAAAAAAACGTTTTGTGTAGAACAAACAAACACAATATTCCTGGCGCTGCAATTGTCGGTTTTGAAAGCAGCTCTCTCAGGGGTAATAGGTCATTTACCCCAAAAATAGACCCGCTTGTGCAGCCCTGCCATGCAAAAAAAATGTTTTGTGTAGAACAAACAAACACAATATTCCTGGCGCTGCAATTGTCGGTTTTGAAAGCAGCTCTCTCAGGGGTAATAGGTCATTTACCCCAAAAATAGACCAAAGGAAATACAATCTGAGAATGCGCTTTTCAAATCCAATATAGATTTTATTAATTAAAAAATACTATATACACACAATTATATATATAATATATACTCTGCCGGCCGGCTACATAAAAGGCCTATTTTAATTAAGTGTAAAGGTATTTATATAAAATTTGTTAAAACTTAATTTCAATAAACAATCCTAAATACTTATATTCTCATTGTACTGGGTTTTTATCCAAATCCTACAATCACTTTTCCTAACAATAAGCACTTTGCCCAAGTCCATGTATTTATGAGACCATTTAGCAACTTATTGCACAAATTGTAATTGATAGCAATCTGTTAAATGAGGCCATGCATTCATAGTCAGATTAGTAGCTGAAGCCAAACAAGTGGTTAGTAGCAATCTATTAAATGCAGCCTTTCTCACGGCTGAGCAGTTCCATTTAGGCAGTTCACAGATTGATTTTGTTACAACTGTAACTGATTAGGAATACTGTGTATCAGTTTAAGATTTATATACCGTACAGAATGCCTCTGTTGTCCACCTTGCATGCATACATACGGCGTCCCTCCTGGTTAGTGTTTTTCGTCACTGTCCGTTTTCTCTGGAGGGGGATCTAATTATGTCACTCGCCGCTCTTATCCTCCCGGCGCTTGGCCGCACGGCTGGTATTTCTCCTCGTCAGCCTTAACAGAGGTTCGTGGACTGGTGTCTGGCAAAGAAGACACACGCTTCCCCTCGCCTTCGGGGTGTTGTGTTCGCCGACCGGCTGATGTGCAAAGTGCTGCTGTCTGTGTGAGAGTACGTGACAGACGCGTTTCCCCGCCTACTCAAGAGCATCGGCGGCTTCCTCAGTGACACTGTTAAGGCTGACGAGGAGAAATACCAGCCGTGCGGCCAAGCGCCGGGAGGATAAGAGCGGCGAGTGACATAATTAGATCCCCCTCCAGAGAAAATCGACAGTGCTAGTAGCATTTGCTTTGATTGCTTACACTATTTAAGCATGTTCTAGCCATCTGTGATTTGTGGGTGTATGGAGGATAAGAAGTTGTGCGTAGCGGTAAGAGGTGTAGAGAGGTCTTTGGAGGTAAGTGTATTGTGTGTTTTTTTTTTTTTTTGTTTTTTTTAAATGATTTTTTTTGTGATTTTAATCAAATTTCTTGGAGTAATGTTAATGTACTGTGTTATGCAGAGTCATGTAGGTTTTGCTTTTTTTGTCGATCTTCTGGTATGTGGTATGGTGATGGTTGTGTGATTCCGCACAGCGTGTGTTTGAAACACAGCCTTCTGTAGTGTGTTTTGGTATGCCGTGTTTTTATCTGGTATATTGCGGTCGCACAGCGTGTAGGACAAACAATGCATGTTGTATTTGTTTTTGTTAAAATGCCCATGATTCCCATGTGATTTGGCACTCAGGGTTATGGCAAAAATGAGGCATGTTGGAAGGCCAAAACGCATGGATCTTGGGCGAGTTTGAGCCGTATCATGTAGGAACGTTTCAGTTGTGTTGTTGTCTAATTGCTAACCATATTTATGTGTTTTTTTTATTATGTGTTTTTGCAGGAGATCGGGGATATCCTTGCTCATGCCTCCTTACAGCACACCAACACCAGGACCACAATGTGCATTTAATTCTGCGCTTACATCCACCAGACAGGTGGTGGAGCGCACGATTGGGCTTCTAAAAGGCCGTTTTCGGGTGCTCCACCACACTGGTGGCGACTTCATGTATTTGCCAGAAATGGTTAGTAAAATAGTGGTCCTGTGTGCAATACTGCACAATATTGCTGTAAGGAGGCATGTGGAGCTGGTCCAAAACCTAATTTTGGGCCCAGAGGATGATGAGCCAGGGGTTGGCCGTACATGGAGGCGCAGCTCGGAAACCCAACGCAGCCATGCCCAAAGGGACAGAATAGTGGTACAATATTTCAGGTATGTTTGAGTTATGAGCACATCAGACAAGTGTTTATTGGTGTTGTAAAATCCATATTTGAAATTTTTGTGGTTTGAATATTTAGCTACTCTAAAAAAAAGCTTTTACCCATACAAAATTGATGGTAAAATTTAAATTGTTTTCAAACATTATAACTGCATTTGAGTGTAAAATATTCCTATTTACAGCAATGTTAGTGGCTGTACCTAAAACATATTGTAATGTTTTTTAATAACAAAATAAGTATGTCATGAGTTAATGAACACCATTACTGTACAAGTAGTGTTGTGTTGGCAACATATATATTGTTCTTAAAAACAATGAGGCTATGTGTTTATTTACACATTACAATGAGTATTATTTGAAAAAAAATATGATGCTGCATATCTGTTGATGTTTGTTTGTCATGCATTTATGTGTCTTAAGTGATTTTAACAAATTTTTATTTTATTTCCCTTTTTTTAAAAACACATATAATCAAACAAAGACAACAATCCTGAAATGTTTAGTTGAATGAGGAACAGAGATGTTTGGTAAGTATTTTTCAGTAGCATACACTCGCAATTACGTTCGCAACTGAGAACATGGACCATACTGTTAATGTGCATTAATAGCAATAAAGCTTATTTGTCTTTATGAGCATCATAGCTGTTGACCAATCAACAGCAGCCAGACAGTATAAATATTCACACTCATGATTAATACGCCATTGGCACCATGCGAGCTGCCGCTTTCACAATCAGGGAGTCACTGGAGGAAAAATTGCGCTGGGTTAAGGCTATCACAGACCTCCTTGGACATTATATCCAGCACCATCCGAACCAACCTCTTACAATTGGACGCCTATTTGGAACATTTACAAAACCGGTACCTTGGACTGTACCACTCATGGTAATAACTATTGCGAGGACTCTGGACCAACTAAACCCAGCGCAATTTTTCCTCCTGTGACTCAGGTACACAAGTCCTTGAAAGCATTTAACAAAACCGGGACTTTGCATTATGGCGGACAAGGAGGTAATATAAAAGGAACAGATTAGTGCACATGTGTTGCTGGAATATCCTATATACAGTAAGAGGTCTTTTTATGCATGTCCTATAAGTATGCCTACCAACTGTCCAGATTTTCGCGGGACAGTCCTTTTTTTTGGGTCTGTCCCGCTGTCCCTCCTGTGGGCCGCAGTTTCCCACGGTGTGGGGTGCAGTTGGGAGGCTACTGATCACTTGCTGCTCTGCTCAGTTTAGAGCAGAGCAGCAGTGAATAGATGCTGTGCACATGCGCACAGTGTCTATTCCAGTGAGCTAGAGGGAGAGGGGGCATGGCCAACAGCTCACAGAGCGATGGGCATGCCCCCTCAGTGCCGAAAATGGGGCGTGGCTCGCTATAACGGACCCTCCGCAAAGCCACGCCCCCTTCACCATAGGCCACGCCACCTTTTCAGGCGCGCTACGCGTGCCAAGATGTCCATCATTCCAGTTAAATGTTGGGAGGTATGCTATAAGATTTTATGTGAGCCCAATTTATTAAATTAAACTTGTTTTTAGATATTTAAAGACTGTTATTGTGCAATTGACTACTCATCACCAAGCACTGCTACAAAATTGTATTTTGGTTCCTCTCTCCTTAGGAAGAGCAGAAAGGAGAAGTGGCCACCACCCACAACCTCCCTCCCCCACTCAACCTCCATCTCTCCCTCAGCATCCCACCCTGATTCAACCTCAATCTCCCCCTTAGCATCCATCCCCCATTCAACCTCCCTTTCCCCCTCAGCGGGTTACGGACGTTAGGTCGACCCTCATTAGGTTGACCACTGAAGGTTGACAATGCCATTATGTTGACATGGCCGTTAGGTCGACAGGTCAAAAGGTCGACATGAGTTTTTCACTTCTTTCCCCCCCCCCCCCCCCATTTTTTGGATTTTTTCATACTTAACGATCCACGTGGACTACGATTGGAATGGTAATCTGCCCGGAAGCATGGCGAGCGAAGCGAGCCATGTGAGGGGACACGGTGCATTATTTTGGGTTCCCCATCACTTTACGGCAAAAAACAACACCAAAAACAGTAAAAAAAACCTCATGTCAACCTTTTCCCTGTCGACCTAGTACATGTCGACTTAATGACCATGTCGACCTAATGCATGTTGACCTTCCATAGTCGACCTAATGACTGTTGACCTAAGTTGTGTCTATCCAATGACCCATACCCCCCTCAGCATACATCCCCCATTCAACCTCCTCTCCCCCTCAGCATCCATCCCTCACTCAACCACCCTCTCACCCTCCAACTCCTACCCCCACTCAACATCCCTCTCCCCCTCAACCTCCTGCCCGCCCTTTACCTCCCTCTCCCCCTCAACCTCCCGCCCCCATTCAAGCCCCTTCCTCCATCCAACCTTCAACCCCCAGTCAAGCCCTTCCCTAATCCAAAGAACATCCCCTGGTGGTGAAGAAGAGGAGGTTGAGTATGGGTCTATGGAGGAGTGTAAGTTTTTTAGTGTTTTACTTAATGTTTTCTTTAATTTACTATAACATGTGGTCTTCAACCTGCGGCTATCCAGCTGCTGTGGAACTACACAGCCCAGCATGCCCTGCAACAGTTGTGCAACTTGGGAATGTTTAAACTTTTGCAGGGCATGCTGAGATGTGTAGTTCAGCAACAGATGGAGAGCCACAGTTTGCTGACCCTGGACCTAGACCATGGATGGGGAAACTTTGGCCCTCCAGCTGTTGAACTACACATCCCAGCATGATCTGCTACAGTTTTAACATGTACAAATTGCTCAACTGTTGCAGGGCATGCTGGGCTGTGTAGTTCCACAGCAGCTGGATAACCAAAGGTTCACCATGCCTGACCTAGACAGTGAGCTGTTGAAGTGTGCTTTGTACATTTCTACTATATTGCATAATGACTGAAATATTTTATGTAAAATTGCTAAACATCTCTTTAAGATGCTGAGTTTGGAGTTCACAATGCGGAAATACAGTCACCATCCCTCGGTGAGGAAGAGGAGGATGAGTATGGGGCTATGGAGGAGAGTGAGGTTTTTTTGTGTTTTACTTGATAGAATTTTTTTTCTATTGTAAATATACTACTACATGTGTCTTCAGCCTGTGGCTATCCAGCTGCTGTGGGACTACACATCCCAGCATGTCCTGCAGCAGTTTTTGCACTTGGCCATGCTAAAACTGTTGCAGGGCATGCTCATGCTGGTATGTGTCATTCAACAACAGCAAAAGGGCTGCAGTTTGCTGACCCAGGAACTAGATCAGGGATGGGGAACCTTTGGCCCTTCAGCTGCTGTGGGACTACACATCCCAGCATGTCCTGCAACAGCTTTTCCATTTGGCCATGCTAAAACTGTTGCAGGGCATGCTGGTATATGTCGTTCAACAACAGCTGAAGGGCTAAAGATTCACCATCCCTGACCTAGACAGTGAGCTGTTGAAGTGTGTTTGGTACATTGCTTCTATATTCCATAATGTGTGAAATTAATTATAATAGTTGTTAAAATATTCTTTACAGATGCTGAGGTTGGAAATCCGAATGCCGCAATACGTTTGGCCCTGCGCCGTATGGCACATCATGTGCGGTGCCTCCTTGATTAAATTATTTTTTTACAAAATATTTTTGGTTGATTTTTTGTTTTATAATATAAAAAATCTGTAAAGTTAGATTTTAAGTAAAAATTTATACCAAAAATTTGGTGTGTTGTGTTTTTTTAAAGGGCAAGATCATATATGTAGAGATGTAGCATCACTTTGCAAGTGTTAAAAAAGAGAGTGATAAAGGGTTATGGGTCGTTGGGCTGACACAACTTAGGTCAATAGTCATTAGGTCGACCACTGAAGGTTGACATGGGCATTAGGTCGACATGCACTAAGTGTGATCTCAGTGTCAGAGTCCATGATGCTAGTAGCATTTGCTTTGATTGCTTACACTATTTAAGCATGTTCTAGCCATCCGTGATTTGTGGGTGTATGGAGGATAAGAAGTTGTGCGTAGTGGTAAGAGGTGTAGAGAGGTCTTTGGAGGTAAGTGTATTGTGTGTTTTTTTGTTTGTTTGTTTTTAAATGATTTTTTTTGTGATTTTAATCAAATTTCTTGGAGTAATGTTAATGTAATGTGTTATGCAGAGTCATGTAGGTTTTGCTTTTTTTGTCGATCTTCTGGTATGTGGTATGGTGATGGTTGTGTGATTCCGCACAGCGTGTGTTTGAAACACAGCCTTCTGTGGTGTGTTTTGGTATGCCGTGTTTTTATCTGGTATATTGCGGTCGCACAGCGTGTAGGACAAACAATGCATGTTGTATTTGTTTGGCCATGTCACTGTCAAGTCTGACGAGTCCTCTCCTGCTTGGGATTCCTCCGATGCATCCTTGAGTGTAACGCCTACTGCTGCTGGCACTGCTGTTTTTGCTGCTGGGAGTCGATCGTCATCCCAGAGGGGAAGTCGGAAGACCACTTGTACTACTTCCAGTAAGCAATTGACTGTCCAACAGTCCTTTGCGAGGAAGATGAAATATCACAGCAGTCATCCTGCTGCAAAGCGGATAACTCAGGCCTTGGCAGCCTGGATGGTGAGAAATGTGTTTCCGGTATCCACCGTTAATTCACAGGGAACTAGAGACTTGATTGAGGTACTGTGTCCCCGGTACCAAATACCATCTAGGTTCCATTTCTCTAGGCAGGCGACACCGAAAATGTACACAGACGTCAGAAAAAGAGTCACCAGTGTCCTAAAAAATGCAGTTGTACCCAATGTCCACTTAACCACGGACATGTGGACAAGTGGAGCAGGGCAGACTCAGGACTATATGACTGTGACAGCCCACTGGGTAGATGTATTGCCTCCCGCAGCAAGAACAGCAGCGGCGGCACCAGTAGCAGCATCTTGCAAACGCCAACTCGTTCCTAGGCAGGCTACGCTTTGTAGCACCGCTTTCCATAAGAGGCACACAGCTGACAACCTCTTACGGAAACTGAGGAACATCATCGCAGAATGGCTTACCCCAATTGGACTCTCCTGGGGATTTGTGACATCAGACAACGCCACCAATATTGTGTGTGCATTACATCTGGGCAAATTCCAGCACGTCCCATGTTTTGCAGATACATTGAATTTGGTGGTGCAGAATTATTTAAAAAATGACAGGGGCGTGCAAGAGATGCTGTCGGTGGCCCGAAGAATTGCGGGCCACTTTCGGCATTCAGCCACTGCGTGCCGAAGACTGGAGCACCAGCAAACAGTCCTGAACCTGCCCTGCCATCATCTGAAGGAAGAGGTGGTAACGAGGTGGAATTCAACCCTCTATATGCTTCAGAGGATGGAGGAGCAGCAAAAGGCCATTCAAGCCTATACATCTGCCTACGATATAGGCAAAGGAGGGGGAATGCACCTGACTCAAGCGCAGTGGAGAATGATTTCAACGTTGTGCAAGGTTCTGCAACCCTTTGAACTTGCCACACATGAAGTCAGTTCAGACACTGCCAGCCTGAGTCAGGTCATTCCCCTCATCAGGCTTTTGCAGAAGAAGCTGGAGACATTGAAGGAGGAGCTAAAACAGAGCGATTCCGCTAGGCATGTGGGACTTGTGGATTAACCAGGATTCACGGGTGGTCAATCTGTTGAAATCAGAGCACTACATTTTGGCCACAGTGCTCGATCCTAGATTTAAAACCTACGTTGTAGCTCTCTTTCCGGCAGACTCAAGTCTGCAGAGGTTCAAAGACCTGCTGGTGAGAAAATTGTCAAGTCAAGCGGAACGTGACCCGTCAACATCTCCTCCTTCACATTCTCCCGCAACTGGGGGTGCGAGGAAAAAGCTAAGAATTCCGAGCCCGCCCGCTGGCGGTGATGCAGGGCAGTCTGGAGCGAGTGCTGACATCTGGTCCGGACTGATGGACCTGCCAACGATTACTGACATGTCGTCTACTGTCACTGCATATGATTCTGTCACCATTGAAAGAATGGTGGAGGATTATATGAGTGACCGCATCCAAGTAGGCATGTCAGATAGTCCGTACGTATACTGGCAGGAAAAAGAGGCAATTTGGAGGCCCTTGCACAAACTGGCTTTATTTTACCTAAGTTGCCCCCACCTCCAGTGTGTACTCCGAAAGAGTGTTTAGTGCAGCCGCTCACCTTGTCAGCAATCGGCGTACGAGGTTACTTCCAGAAAATGTGGAGAAGATGATGTTCATCAAAATGAATTATAATCAATTCCTCCGTGGAGGCATTCACCAGCAATTGCCTCCAGAAAGTACACAGGGACCTGAGATGGTGGATTCCAGTGGGGACGAATTAATAATCTGTGAGGAGGGGGATGTACACAGTGAAAGGGGTAAGGAATCGGACGATGAGGAGGAGGTGGACATCTTTGCCTCTGTAGAGCCAGTTTGTGCAAGGAGAGATTGATTGCTTCTTTTTTGGTGGGGGCCCAAACCAACCAGTCATTTCAGTCACAGTCGTGTGGCAGACCCTGTCGCTGAAATGATGGGTTTGTTAAAGTGTGCATGTCCTGTTTATACAACATAAGGGTGGGTGGGAGGGCCCAAGGACAATTCCATCTTGCACCTCTTTTTTCTTTCATTTTTCTTTGCATCATTTGCTGTTTGGGGACTATTTTTTTGAAGTGCCATCCTGCCTGACACTGCAGTGCCACTCCTAGATGGGCCAGGTGTTTGTGTCGGCCACTTGGGTCGTTTAGCTTAGTCACACAGCTACCTCATTGCGCCTCTTTTTTCTTTGCATCATGTGCTGTTTGGGGACTATTTTTTTGAAGTGCCATCCTGTCTGACACTGCAGTGCCACTCCTAGATGGGCCAGGTGTTTGTGTCGGCCACTTGGGTCGTTTAGCTTAGTCACACAGCTACCTCATTGCGCCTCTTTTTTCTTTGCATCATGTGCTGTTTGGGGACTATTTTTTTGAAGTGCCATCCTGTCTGACACTGCAGTGCCACTCCTAGATGGGCCAGGTGTTTGTGTCGGCCACTTGGGTCGCTTAGCTTAGCCATCCAGCGACCTTGGTGCACCTCTTTTTTTCTTTGCATCATGTGCTGTTTGGGGACTATTTTTTAAATCTGCTATCCTGTCTGACACTGCAGTGCCACTCCTAGATGGGCCAGGTGTTTGTGTCGGCCACTTGGGTCGCTTAGCTTAGTCACACAGCTACCTTGGTGCACTTCTTTTTTTCTTTGCATCATGTGCTGTTTGGGGACTATTTTTTAAATCTGCCATCCTGCCTGACACTGCAGTGCCACTCCTAGATGGGCCAGGTGTTTGTGTCGGCCACTTGGATCGCTTAGCTTAGTCACACAGCCACCTCATTGCGCCTCTTTTTTTCTTTGCATCATGTGCTGTTTGGGGTCTATTTTTTTGAAGTGCCATCCTGTCTGACACTGCAGTGCCACTCCTAGATGGGCCAGGTGTTTGTGTCGGCCACTCGGGTCGCTTAGCTTAGTCATCCAGCGACCTCGGTGCAAATTTTAGGACTAAAAATAATATTGTGAGGTGTGAGGTGTTCAGAATAGACTGAAAATGAGTGGAAATTATGGTTATTGAGGTTAATAATACTATGGGATCAAAATGACCCCCAAATTCTATGATTTAAGCTGTTTTTGAGGGTTTTTTGTAAAAAAACACCCGAATCCAAAACACACCCGAATCCGACAAAAAAATTTCAGGGAGGTTTTGCCAAAACGCATCCGAATCCAAAACACGGCCTCGGAACCGAATCCAGAACCAAAACACAAAACCCGAAAAATTTCCGGTGCAAATCACTAGTATTTGTGTGTGTGTGTGTGTGTGTGTGTGTGTGTGTGTGTGTGTGTGTGTGTGTGTATATCTGTGTATATGTATGTATTGTATACCTGTGTATATTAGTGTGTGTATATATCTGTGTATATGTGTGTGTTAATGTATATCTGTGTGTATATTTGTGTATGTGTGTGTGTGTGTGTGTGTGTGTGTGTGTGTGTGTGTGTGTATATGTATATATATCTGTGTATATGTGTGTGTTTATGTATGTCTGTGCCTAAATGTGTGTGCATGTATGTATGTATGTATGTATGTACGTACGTACGTACGTACGTATGTATGTATGTATGTATGTATGTATGCGTGGTGATGGGTGGGGGTGCCGTGACATGGCCCTGCTCCGGGTGTCATATCTCCATGCTATGCCTCTGACTAGAGCCCCAACCATTCTTTATAATTTTTGGCAAGAGACCTCCCAGACAGAGGCAAGCACACCCCAGGGCCCTGTGTTTTTAGGGACAATTTGCACTGCATATCCTGAATCTGTTGCCAGGATGATTATTGGAACTTTGTGCCTAATTCAGGCCTAATCGCAGCAGCAAATTTGTTCTCTAATGGGCAAACCATGGAGGTCATTCCGACCTGTTCACACGCAGCGGTTCATCGCTGTGGTGCGAACGGGTCGGAAATGCGCATGCGTGGCGGCCGCAATGCGCACGTGCATCGTTGCCCAGCAACAGTCGTCGCCGGGCAATGACCAGAAGAAAGAAGAAAGTGATCGCTAGTGCGAATGCAATAAGATTGACAGCGGGGAGGCGTTCCGGGGCGGATACTCGCCGTTTTCCGGGCATGGAGATCTGAACGCAGGCGTGTCCAGGCGTTTGGAGGGCGGTTGTTTGACATCAATTCCGGGACCTTCATTGCTGGATCCACTGCACAGGGTAAGTAACTGCAGGGCTGGTCTTGTTCTGCACAAAACTTTTTAAGCATAGCAGGGCTGCACAAGCAATCGCAGCCCTGCTATGCTTAAAATACACCCTCCCATAAGCGGCATGTAGTTGATCGCACAAGCAGCAAAAAGATGCTACGTGCGATCAACTCGGAAGACCCCCTATGTGCACTGCAGGTGGGGCAGATGTAATATGTGCAGAGGGAGTTAGATTTGGGTGAGGTGTGTTCAAACTGAAATCTAAATTGCAGTGTAAAAATAAAGCAGCCAGTATTTACCCTGCACAGAAACAATATAACCCACCCAAATCTAACTTTCTCTGCAAATGTTATATCTGCCCCACCTGCAGTGCTAGGGCCGGTTCTAGATCTTGTGGCGTCCAGGGCAAAAGTTTCCCATGGCGCCCCCCCCCCCCCCCCCACCATGGTAAAACAGAGCTGGTGCGCGCCTAAGTCGCGCAGTAAAAAATAGGGGCATGGCTTCTTCATAGGCAAGGGGCATGGCCACAGTTATCCCCCTGTACTTGTGCCCCCAGAGTTGTGCCCCCAGTAGATGTGCCTCCGGTAGCTGTACCCCCAGAAGCTGTGCCCCCAGTAGCTGTGCCCCCTGTAGTAGTGCCCCCAGTAGCTGTGCCCCCAGTTGATTTACCCCCAGTAGCTGTTCCCCCTGTAGCAGTGCCCCCTGTAGTGTAGTGCCCCAGTATGTGCCCTTTGTAGTTGTGCCCCCTGTAGCTGTGCCCCCTATAGTAGTGCCCCCAGTTGATTTGCCCCCAGTAGCTGTTCCCCCTGTAGCAGTGCCCCCTGTAGTTGCGCCCCTAGTAGTTGTGCCCCCTGTAGATTTGCCCCCAGTAGCTGTGCCCCCAGTAACAGTACCCCCTGTAGTAGTGCCCCCAGTAGCTGTGCCCCCAGTAGCTGTGCCCCCAGTTGATTTGCCCCCAGTAGCTGTTCCGCCTGTAGCAGTGCCCTCTGTAGTAGTGCCCTCAGTATGTGCCCCCTGTAGTTGTGCCCCTAGTAGTTGTGCCCCCTGTAGATTTGCCCCCAGTAGCTGTGCCCCCAGTAACAGTACCCCCTGTAGTAGTGCCCCCAGTAGCTGTGCCCCCAGTTGATTTGCCCCCAGTAGCTGTTCCGCCTGTAGCAGTGCCCTCTGTAGTAGTGCCCTCAGTATGTGCCCCCTGTAGTTGTGACCCTTGTAGTTGTGCCCCCTGTAGATTTGCCCCCAGTAGTAGTTTCCCCAGTAGCAGTGCCCCCAGTAGCTGTTTCCTCCGTAGCAGTGCCCTCTGTAGTAGTGCCCCCAGTATGTGCCCCCTGTAGTTGTGCCCCTAGTAGTTGTGCCCCCTGTAGTAGCGCCACTTGCAAACAAGAAAAACAAACAAAAAAACAATACTTAACAGCCCCGCTTCTGGTTCCGGACTGCTGCCGGCTCCTCTCTATGGGAGAGACGTCATGACGCCCGGGCAAAAAGCCTGCTTGCCCGTGGCAAGAACCGCTACTGTGCAGTGCACATGGTTTTGCCCATTAGAGAACAAATTTGCTGCTGCGATTAGGCCTGAATTAGGCCCTTTAACACCTTAGTCCAGGGGTAGGTCACCTGGTCCTCCTGAGCTGCTAACAGTTCATATTATTCAGACCACCTAGCTGGTGCACAGGAGTAGTCATTACTAACTGTCACAAAGCCAAAATCCCGGCGCCGGAACTCCAACATCACTTAGAATACTGACGCCAGAATACCGATCGCTGTCATCACGAATGTACTGTAAGTATGCTGAGGTCTCCTAGATTTTAGCCGCGGGAGGGGTATTAGGTTTAGGCTGCAGAAAAGGGAGGGTTAGGGTTAGGCTGCGGGAAAGGGAGGGTTAGGGTTAGGCTGCGGGAAAGGGAGGGTTAGGGTTAGGCTGCGGGAAGGGAGGGTCGGGGTTAGGCTGCGGGAAGGGAGGGTCGGGGTTAGGCTGCAGGAAAGGGAGGGTTAGGGTTAAGCACATCCGGGGAGGGTTTGGGGCTAGACTGCGGGGAAGGGAGGGTTGTTGTTAGTCTGTGAGGAGGGGTGGATGGTGGATAGGTTTAAGCACCACCGGGGAGGGTTAGGTTTAGGCTGCAGGGGGGGAGGATTAGGGATAGGCTGCGAGAAGGGTGGGTTAGGAGGTAAGAGGGGAGGATAAGTATACTTACCTAACTACTGTTGGGATTCTGAGCATCGGGATGCCAGTGTCGATCTCATGACCACCGGCATCCCATCCAACAGTATTTTGTATCACACCCTTTCTATCCATCACATTCTACAGATTCACAGGTGGCCTAGAAAACATGAACTGTTGGTAGCTCTCAAGGACCAGGGTTAGCTAACCCTGTCTTAGTCTTTTCCCCCTTTACATTGTGAATGTTGCTCCTCCCGTGGTCAGAACTCTGTTTTCCTTTTTGATTGTCCACAAGGCTTTTCAAGACAGTTGCCTTCCAAGGACATGCATGAAGAACTAGTGCAAATCCACAAAAGAGGGTTGTTCTACCTCCTCTCACTGCAAAGTGCTTTGCTTCTATTCTTCCAGTGCACCAATATCTCCCTCCATTAGTCAATACACACTTTAAGGGCTCACCAGGAAGATTCCTGGTAGGCCGACGTGTTTGTGGGGCCTGTTTTGTGTGCTGTCATGTGGCCACACCCCCCACAGGACAGGCAGCCCACTGCACTCAGTACACTGCATTGTCCCCATTCATTCTGTTATTCCATCTCTGCAGTACAGTAACTCTGCCATTCAGTGATGCTGCCATGTCTACACAATATGTTATACCTCTTGTGCTGCCCATGTTGAGCCACTTCTATTTTACAGGGTCGCTTTTTGTACGCCCCTGGTCTGCAACAAAAGATGCAAGGAAGGCTGCACTTGTGTACAGACCCTATACGGAGGGATCCCACCCTCTTAAGAGACCACACCCTCTCATCAGACTGCACCCCCACTAGGGCTGCTTCCATAAATTTCCCGGGCTTGTTTTCTATCCCAATCCGCCCCTGCCTAGGTACACCAGGTAAATCAATGCATATTGTCCACAAATGCATAAGAGGATTATAACGGGCTTCCCGGAACACTCATTAATTTTTCCTGTAAAATCTACAACCCTGAACTTTCCTAGAGTTATCTGATGCACCCAGTGGAAAGAGCATCTTATATGGCCTTCCTCTCCTTGCATTTCACCGAATAAGACTTATAGTGGTGTATTATGTCCTTTTATAAATGTTCCCAGGCAAGCATAAGTAAACACATTTTTTCAATTAGCAAGAAGTACCAAAAATGTAAAAGGCAATAAAAATGTCTGCCTGAAATGTGAGGTTTTTAAATAATAAAATTGATAGTTCTTGAAAATGATGGAAAATGTGCCAGTACGTCCAAACATGATTTAAAAGCTAAACTTGAAACCTCGCAGTAATGATCAAAGCCAAGAGACGCACAAAGGCTTGTTCATCTGTCAACTAAAGTTGACAGAGAGGTAAAACTAAAGGAGGCACATATGATTTTTATAAAGCTAAAAGGGTCACAGATTATTATTATTATAAAATTAACGGACTACAGATAATTTTGTAAGACTAAAGGGGGCACAGATGATCATTATAAGACTTAATGGGGGGTTCAAATGATTATTATAAGACTGAAAGGGTAGATAAATGATTGTTACAAGACTAAATGATTATTACAAGACTAAGGGGGTCATTCCGAGTTGATCGTAGCTGTGCTAAATTTAGCACAGCTACGATCTTCTTACCTGACATGCGGGGGGACGCCCAGCACAGGGCTAGCCCGCCCCGCATGTCAGTCCAGCCCCCCCCCTTGCAAAAGTGCAACGGCATCGCACAGTGGCGATGCCTTTGCACTTCAAGAGTAGCTCCCGGCCAGCGCAACTTTAGCGTGCTGGCTGGGAGCTACTCATCGCTCCCCGGCCCGCAGCGGCTGCGTGTGACGTCACGCAGCCGCTGCGGCCCGCCCCCCTTTCGGTCCGGCCACGCCTGCGTTGGCCGGACCAAACCCACAAAACGGCGGCCATACGCCGCCGTTCCGCCCCCTCCCGCCCAGCGATCGCCTCTGCCTGTCAATCAGGCAGAGGCGATCGCATCCCTGCTACGGCCTTCGGCCGTCTGGCATGCGCCGGCGCACTACGTGTGTTAAAACGCTGCGAGCGAACGGGTCAGAATGACCCCCTAAATGAGACACATAATTATTATTAGACTAATGGAAGCAGATATGATTATTATAAATCTAAACGGGTAACAGATTATTATTATTATAAATTTAAAAGGATCACATATATCCTATATAATAAAAGGCTAACGCTACTCCTCACCTTTATGGGGGAAATTCAAGTGTTGTGTGTGCCGGCAGCCACTAGATGGAGCCTGACGGAGCAATTCAAGTGTTGCTCCGTTCGGGCGCGGACAGCCGACGGAGTTGACATTACTGTTATGTTGTTCCGTTATTTTGACGGGCTGGTAACTAAGATTATTATAAGACTAAAGCGGACACAGATGATTATAGTTAGACTAAAGGAGCAACAGAATATTAGTATTAGACTGGATGGGGCATAGCTTTTCTTAACTGAAAGGGGCACATAGTTTTATTATATTTAGGCAGAAGAGGAACAGATTAGGTTTATGCTACTGAATTTATTATTATTTTTAGGCTAAAAGAGGAACAGATTAGATGTATTCTTCTAAAGAGATTATATTTGATTACTATTAAACTAAAGGAAGCATATTTTATTATTAGGGGCACAAATTATTTGTATTCCACTAAAGGGGGCACAGAGGATTATTATTAAGGGCCCCATACACTACTGCGACATGTCCATCTGACATGTCGCAGGCGATCGCTGGCGATCACCCCCGGCAGCTTCCCGGGGGGCAGGATCAGCCAAGATACATTGTATGCTGTCCTTTTGCATACGATGTATCTTGGGCGACCCTGGCCGATCCCAACCACGCCTGCGGGGTCGGACCAGATTGAATGTGCAGCACATTCGATCTGGAGGATCCGATCCGATGCTCACGGGGCCGCGCATCGGATCGGATACACAGCCAAAATGCCCGATTTCACCCAATATATCTGTCCGAATGCCCGAATTGGGCTGAAATCGGGTACAATCGTTCTAGTGTATGGGGCCCTTAAGTCTAAAGGGTGCACAGATTACTTTCCTTCTACAAAAGAGAATGTCTATATTAAAGAGATGGTGACTATTTTTAGACTAAATGGAGCACATCTTATAATTTGGAATGGCATGGCATATGTTCCAGATCTGACAAGTTGTATTCACAAGAGTGAATGACTAAGGGCCAATGTTGGACTGGGACATAAAGGGCCCTTCAGGGGAATGCTGTTGTAGGGGCCCATGGTTAAGGGTGTGGCCAGGCTCCACTGGGGTGTGGATAGCCACCACAGAGGTTTGGCTACCTATTACAGAGTACATGTTCTGTAACCCTTGGTAAATATATAATAAACCGTATTCTTGTGAAGTATAATGTAACATAAGTATAATGCATAATTCAAGTGCACTAGGATACAGTCTGGAACCTGATCCCTAGAGGAGGCGGAGGGCCCACAGGCCGTGATGCCTACCAGTGGTTTCCCCTATGGGCCAGTTCGACCGTGCTAAGGGCTAACCTGCCTGGCTAAGGTGTGAGGCCAAGTAGTACTATTTATATATGGAAATCCTCGGCCACTGTTTATTGTTGGTCGTCTACAATTTGGGGAGCTTCTTTAGTAAAACTTTCCCTAGTAACCAATAAATAAATGTTAAAAAGACCAATAATTGCACTCATGAATGACCATCATGTTTTCATGATAGCATTTAAAATCTGTGCCTACTTTCTAGTTCTCTCCTTTATTCTTGACAACCCAATTTGCCCACAACAGCAAAGGTGTTGGAATTGAAAATGTGTTAACAACTATACTGCACAGTACATCCATGCTAGACTTTCAAACTGTCATCAGAACTGTTTATTAGATACATACAAATGACAAATGCATTATGTCTTGTGAAACAAACCAAATTATTTTTGGATAAGAACTATGAAACTTGCATAAATACAAGTAGTTGACATGACAATCACTAATAAAATAAATATAATTCAAAGAAGGGAGCAGTCAACCTGAGTTCAGCAATTGCCTGGCACCAAAAAATTATAAATTTGAATACAATATACTGATGGGCATCCAACAGCTAGTAATATAATATTATGTTTCTTGACAAGGTGATATACTTTCTGTATATAGAATTCATATTTCTCTGTCTGATCTTTTTTCTGTGACCAAACACTGCTCTTTCCAAAGTATCTAAAATAGAAGCAGAATGAGAGAACAAAGGGGCAGATGTATGAAGTCTGGAGATGGCATAAGGAAGTGATAAACCAGTGATAAGTCCAAGGTGATAAACACACCAGCTCCTGACTGTTAATTTACATGTTGGAACTAATTGCCTGGTGCGTTTATCACCTTGCACTTATCACTGGTTTATCACTTCCTTATGCCATCTGTGGGTTAATACATCTGCCCCAAAGTGTGAACCTGATTGCAGTATCTGAGGGCAGGCTGGAATCGTGTCAATCTAAGAAAGTTGGGTCATGATATTTGCGCATTTCGGTCACTCACTGATAAATACACAATTTCTCTGCCTCCACAGAAGACGTTCCTCACAAATATTAATATTCCACACTTAATCACACATGGGTATGTAGCATTGGGCCTCACAGGTTCACAAGTTAAATAAGAAATACGGAGAATACACTATATTGAATGTATTTTAATCTGAAATGTTTCCAAACTTAATTATTAAAACACTTAATAAGAATGACATACAGGTTATAATTTGCAAAATAATTTCAGACAACCCTCCCCCCCCCCCCCCCCCCCCCCAAAAAAAAAAGCTCAGAAATCCAGACTTACGAAACAAGCTCTTGAAAGCTTCCATTGTGGGGGTTTCACAAAGATAAGAAGTATAGATTCAGTTAAACAGACATTTTTATCCTTGCAGTAGGCTGCTACTTGGCCCCCATCTTTGGGATTAACTCCTTCAGTACCCAATTTGATTGATTGAGGCATGTGAGTACAGCATACTCCGTTCGTATGACAGAGTCTACCTGTCACATTAGAAGTCAGGAAGTTGAATTGCCTGATTGAAGGTTTCTCAGATGTCTTTTTCTTAGGACATTTCTGTCACTAGTGCAGCCATACAGTCTGTACACAAAGCAAAAAGGTGAGATTTCCCTAGCTCACACACAGTCTCCTGCAGTGTATAGTACACACAGTTCTCTTTACAACCTGGGAGTGGTACAGACCACCAGAAGTCCCCTAGCTCAGATCAATTATTTGGCTTACAAAATTGCAATTGACATACAGTATTATTTAAAAATAACAATTTCCATACAGACTATACACCAGTGGTGCACACGGGGGAGGGGGGGGTTCCAAGTACCTGGAAACCCCCCTGAGGAGCTGAATCTTCTATTCTTGAGATGGAGACACAGCTGTCTCCATCTCAGTTAAAAGCCATGATCGCGACCGCGGAGCCGCTGCACTGCAGCAGCAACAGAGAGCTACCATAGCTCTCTACTATAGACTGTCCAGACGGGTGAAGGGGGAGCTGCTGGCTGCGCAAGCTCCCTCCCTCCTCACACTGCTGCCCGTCTGCTGCCAGCACCTGGTAGAACGGTATGCACATACTGTAACTGTGTGTATGTTACATTTGTAGTAATTTATGTATGTGTGTATGTGATTGTGTGTGTATGTGTTTGTTTGTGTATGTATGTGTGTGTGTTTATGTATATGTGTTTGTGTGTCACTCTGTGTGTATATGGTGCAATAGTTCCCTGGGTGGAGACTGGCATGCACCCCTCTGTGCAGTGGAAACCAGGTGGCACTTAGTAGTCTTTGTGAGTAAACTAATGTATTAAAGTACAAAAGGCATAGTGTACCGACATTTCAATGGGTGTTTTTTTCAAGGTGCTTTACTGTAGGCTTGAAAAAAAAAACCGCTTTGTGTGGCGTTGAAACGTCGGTACACTATGCCTTTTGTACTTTAATACATTAATTTACTCAGAGACCGCTGAGTGCCGCCTGGTTTCTACTGCACAAAGGGGGGCATGCCACCTATTACATATAAGGAGGGCACCTCGGTATTGAGCAACATCTACAGTGAGTGCCTACTTTTTGTAATTATATATATATATATATAATTACAAAAAGTATGAAGGGGTTAATCTATGGTTAGCTCTTCTTAACCGTGGCCACTAGCTTTCTCATGCACCCCTGTGTGGACTTTATTATCCTGAACCTGTCTCAGCTGTTCTTTAGCAATCATCTTTGAGCCAGTGCAATAGGTGACTAGTGTGCCTTTAAAAGCCATAAAGTCTGTGGCAGGTACACATTACATCTAGCAGGCAGATGATGCAGCAGTGAAGTAGTCAGGTTTTAAGACTCTGTGATAGTGTAGGACCTGCATGAAGGTGGGGTACCTTGAAAATCGGTATGCAGGCTTCCGTGTATTGGCCAATCCACCAACTAAACCCCCATCATTTATTTATTGAATTGTTGAGGATAAGTGAGTTTACTTTGGTGAGTGCTGGGTTCTCTGTTTGTATATATATATATATATATATATATATATACATACACACACATACACGTACGTATGAGATATATACACTGCTCAAAAAAATAAAGGGAACACTTAAACAACACAATGTAACTCTAAGTCAATCACACTTCTGTGAAATCAAACTGACCAGTTAGGAAGCAACACTGATTGACAATCAATTTCACATGCTGTTGTGCAAATGGAATAGACAACAGGTGGGAATTATAGGCAATTAGCAAGACACCCCCAATAAAGGAGTTGTTCTGCAGGTGGTGACCACAGACCACTTCTCAGCTCCTATGCTTTCTGGCTGATGTTTTGATCACTTTTGAAAGCTGGCAGTGCTTTCACTCTAGTGGTAGCATGAGACGGAGTCTACAACGCACACAAGTGGCTCAGGTAGTGCAGCTCATCCAGGATGGCCATCAATGCGAGCTGTGGCAAGAAGGTTTGCTGTGTCTGTCAGCGTAGTGTCCAGAGCATGGAGGCGCTACCAGGAGACAGGCCAGTGCATCAGGAGACGTGGAGGAGGCCGTAGGAGGGCAACAAACCCAGCAGCAGGACCGCTACCTCCACCTTTGTGCAAGGAGGAACAGGAGGAGCACTGCCAGAGCTCTGCAAAATGACCTCCAGCAAGCCACAAATGTGCATGTGTCTACTCAAACGATCAGAAACAGACTCCATGAGGGTGGTATGAGGGCCCGACGTCCACAGGTGGGGGTTGTGCTTACAGCCCAACACCGTGCAGGACGTTTGGCATTTGCCAGAGAACACCAAGATTGGCAAATTCACCACTGGCGCCCTGTGCTCTTCACAGATGAAAGCAGGTTCTCACTGAGCACATGTGACAGACGTGACAGAGTCTGGAGACACCAAGGAGAACGTTCTGCTGCCTGCAACATCCTCCAGCATGACCGGTTTGGCAGTGGGTCAGTAATGGTGTGGGGTGGCATTTCTTTGGGGGGCCGCACAGCCCTCCATGTGCTCGCCAGAGGTAGCCTGACTGCCATTAGGTACCGAGATGAGATCCTTAGACCCCTTGTGAGACCATATGCTGGTGCAGTTGGCCCTGGGTTCCTCCTAATGCAAGACAATGCTAGACCTCATGTGGTTGGAGTGTGTCAGCAGTTCCTGCAAGACGAAGGCATTGATGCTATGGACTGGCCCGCCCGTTCCCCAGACCTGAATCCAATTGAGCACATCTGGGACATCATGTCTCGCTCCATCCACCAATGCCACGTTGCACCAAAGACTGTCCAGGAGTTGGCGGATGCTTTAGTCCACGTCTGGGAGGAGATCCCTCAGGAGACCATCCGCCACCTCATCAGGAGCATGCCCAGGCATTGTAGGGAGGTCATACAGGCACGTGGAGGCCACACACACTACTGAGCCTCATTTTGACTTGTTTTAAGGACATTGCATCAAAGTTGGATCAGCCTGTAGTGTGTTTTTCCACTTTAATTTTGAGTGTGACTCCAAATCCAGACCTCCATGGATTAATAAATTTGATTTCCATTGATCATTTTTGTGTGATTTTTTTTGTCAGCACATTCAGTGTTCCCTTTATTTTTTTGAGCAGTGTATATATATATATATATATATAGATATATATATATATATATATATATATATATAGAGATATATATAGAGATATATATATATATATAGAGATATATATATAGAGATATATATACATACATACATACATACATACATACACAAGAGAGGCGGCACTCACGGCTTGTGAAGAAGAAAATACATGATACCACAGCAGGTTATCAACATTTCAATGCATTTGAATTTTCGTCAGGATATCCTGACGAAAATTCAAATAAAATTCAAATGAATTGAAACGTTGATAACCCACTGTGGTATCGTGTATTTTCTTCTTCACAAGCCGTGAGTGCCGCCTCTCTTGTATTAATGTCTGTGCCTTTTGCTGTTGAGGGTACCGGGCCTATTGCTGCTATTCAGTGTGAGTGCCAGTCCAGTATCTTTGAGATATATATACTGTATATACACACACACACACACACACACACACACACATTCATGCACACATACATACTGTACATACATACACACTAGTGATGTGCAACGGAAATTTTTCGGGTTTTGTGTTTTGGTTTTGGATTCGGTTTCGCGGCCGTGTTTTGGATTCGGACGCGTTTTGGCAAAACCTCCCTGAAAATTTTTGGTCGGATTCGGGTGTGTTTTGGATTCGGGTGTTTTTTTTACAAAAAACCCTAAAAAACAGCTTAAATCATAAAATGTGGGGGTCATTTTGATCCCATAGTATTATTAACCTCAATAACCATAATTTCCACTCATTTTCAGTCTATTCTGAACACCTCACACATCACAATATTATTTTTAGTCCTAAAATTTGCACCGAGGTCGCTGGATGGCTAAGCTAAGCGACCCAAGTGGCCGACACAAACACCTGGCCCATCTAGGAGTGGCACTGCAGTGTCAGACAGGATGGCACTTCAAAAAAATAGTCCCCAAACAGCACATGATGCAAAGAAAAAAAAGAGGCGCAATGAGGTAGCTGTGTGACTAAGCTAAGCGACCCAAGTAGCCGACACAAACACCTGGCCCATCTAGGAGTGGCACTGCAGTGTCAGACAGGATGGCAGATTTAAAAAATAGTCCCCAAAGAGCACATGATGCAAAGAAAAAAAGAGGCACAATGAGGTAGCTGTGTGACTAAGCTAAGCGACCCAAGTGGCCGACACAAACACCTGGCCCATCTAGGAGTGGCACTGCAGTGTCATACAGGATGGCAGATTTAAAAAATAGTCCCCAAACAGCACATGATGCAAAGAAAAAAAGAGGTGCACCAAGGTCGCTGGATGGCTAAGCTAAGCGACCCAAGTGGCCGACACAAACACCTGGCCCATCTAGGAGTGGCACTGCAGTGTCAGACAGGATGGCAGATTTAAAAAATAGTCTCCAAACAGCACATGATGCAAAGAAAAAAAAAGAGGTGCACCAAGGTCGCTGGATGGCTAAGCTAAGCGACCCAAGTGGCCGACACAAACACCTGGCCCATCTAGGAGTGGCACTGCAGTGTCAGACAGGATGGCAGATTTAAAAAATAGTCCCCAAACAGCACATGATGCAAAGAAATAAAGAGGTGCACCAAGGTCGCTGGATGGCTAAGCTAAGCGACCCAAGTGGCCGACACAAACATCTGGCCCATCTAGGAGTGGCACTGCAGTGTCAGACAGGATGGCAGATTTAAAAAATAGTCCCCAAACAGCACATGATGCAAAGAAAAAAAGAGGTGCAAGATGGAAGCTGTGTGACTAAGCTAAGCGACACAAGTGGCCGACACAAACACCTGGCCCATCTAGGAGTGGCACTGCAGTATCAGACAGGATGGCACTTCAAAAAAATAGTCCCCAAACAGCACATGATGCAAAGAAAAAAAGAGGCGCAATGAGGTAGCTGTGTGACTAAGCTAAGCGACCCAAGTGGCCGACACAAACACCTGGCCCATCTAGGAGTGGCACTGCAGTGTCAGACAGGATGGCACTTCAAAAAAATAGTCTCCAAACAGCACATGATGCAAAGAAAAAAAGGCGCAATGAGGTAGCTGTGTGACTAAGCTAAGCGACCCAAGTGGCCGACACAAACACCTTGCCCATCTAGGAGTGGCAATGCAGATGCAAAGAAAAATGAAAGAAAAAAGAGGTGCAGGCATCGCAAACCGACACAATTGGACTCTCCTTGGGGATTAGTGATTTAGAAGAATGCACAGTTCTTTGCTGTGCTTTTGCCATCTTAACTCTTTTAAGTTTTCTAGCAGGAGGATGAGTGCTTCCATCCTCATGTGAAGCTGAACCACTAGCCTTGAACATAGGCCAGGCCCTCACCCGTACCTTGCCACTCCGTGTCGTAAATGGCACATTGGTAAGTTTACGCTTCTCCTCAGACGATTTTGATTTAGATTTTTGGGTAATTTTACTGAGCTTTATTTTTTTGGATTTTACATGCTCTCTACTATGACATTGGGCATCGGCCTTGGCAGACGACGTTGATGGCATTTCATCATCTCGGCCATGACTAGTGGCAGCAGCTTCAGCACGAGGTGGAAGTGGATCTTGATCTTTCCCTATTTTACCCTCCACATTTTTGTTCTCCATTTTTTAATGTGTGGAATTATATGCCAGTAATATATCAATAGCAATGGCCTACTACTATATATACTGCGCACAACTGAAATGCACCACAGGTATGGATGGATAGTATACTTGACGACACAGAGGTAGGTAGAGCAGTGGCCTACTGTAACGTACTGCTATATATTATATACTGGTGGTCAGCAAACTGTGCAAAACTGAAATGCACCACAGGTATGGATGGATAGTATACTTGACACAGAGGTAGGTAGAGCAGTGGCCTACTGTACCGTACTGCTATATAGTATATACTGGTGGTCAGCAAACTGTGCAAAACTGAAATGCACCACAGGTATGGATGGATAGTATACTTGACGACACAGAGGTAGGTAGAGCAGTGGCCTACTGTACCCTACTGCTATATAGTATATACTGGTGGTCAGCAAACTGTGCAAAACTGAAATGCACCACAGGTATGGATGGATAGTATACTTGACGACACAGAGGTAGGTAGAGCAGTGGCCTACTGTACCGTACTGCTATATAGTATATACTGGTGGTCAGCAAACTGTGCAAAACTGAAATGCACCAAAGGTATGGATGGATAGTATACTTGACGACACAGAGGTAGGTAGAGCAGTGGCCTACTGTACCGTACTGCTATATAGTATATACTGGTGGTCAGCAAACTGTGCAAAACTGAAATGCACCACAGGTATGGATGGATAGTATACTTGACGACACAGAGGTAGGTAGAGCAGTGGCCTACTGTACCGTACTGCTATATATTATATACTGGTGGTAAGCAAACTGTGCAAAACTGAAATGCACCACAGGTATGGATGGATAGTATACTTGACGACACAGAGGTAGGTAGAGCAGTGGCCTACTGTACCGTACTGCTATATATTATATACTGGTGGTCATCAAACTGTGCAAAACTGAAACGCACCACAGGTATGGATGGATAGTATACTTGACGACACAGAGGTAGGTAGAGCAGTGGCCTACTGTACCGTACTGCTATATAGTATATACTGGTGGTCAGCAAACTGTGCAAAACTGAAATGCACCACAGGTATGGATGGATAGTATACTTGACGACACAGAGGTAGGTAGAGCAGTGGCCTACTGTACCGTACTGCTATATATTATATACTGGTGGTCAGCAAACTGTGCAAAACTGAAATGCACCACAGGTATGGATGGATAGTATACTTGACGACACAGAGGTAGGTAGAGCAGTGGACTACTGTACCGCACTGCTATATATATATATATATATATATATATAGTTATACTGGTGGTCATCAAAATTCTGCACTGTCCTCCTACTATATACTACAATGCAGCACAGATATGGAGCGTTTTTCAGGCAGAGAACGTATAATACTGGTGGTCACTGGTCAGCAAAACTCTGCACTGTCCTCCTACTATATAATACTGCTGGTCCCCAGTCCCCACAATAAAGCAATTAGCACACTGAGCACAGATATTTGCAGCACACTGAGCACAGTCAGATATGGAGCGTTTTTCAGGCAGAGAACGTAGATATTTGCACTTGCAGCACACTGAGCACAGATATTTGCAGCACAATTTGCAGCCCACTGAACATAGAAACTGAGAGGACGCCAGTCACGATCATCTCCAATGCACGAGTGAAAAATGGCGGTGACGCGCGGCTCCTTATATAGAATACAAATCTCGCGAGAATCCGACCGCGGAATGATGACATTCGGGTGCGCTCGGGTTAACCGAGCAAGGCGGGAGGATCCGAGTCTGCCTCGGACCCGTGTAAAATGGGTGAAGTTCGGGGGGGTTCGGATCCCGAGGATCCGAACCCGCTCATCACTAATACACACATACACACACATACACACACATGGAAACCCCCCTCACTAAATCCTGCGTTTGCCCCTGTACACTGATACAATATACAATTTGAATAATACCATATTTTGGGATCAGATAACGTGACTGATCACGACACTGATACTATATCAGCAGGTATCTGCGGGAAGCGTGATGCCTCCTGCTGCATTACCATATTAGTACTATCGATGCTGCTTCTACATAACCAGCAGTGATAGCAGCTCCAACCACATCTTAATCAGGTCCATGATGTGATCTGCAGAATTTTTCCAGGGATTCCTTCATAAATTTAGCACCGTTATATGTCTAAGGTAAGCACCAGAAAAATGGTGTCTAAATTTGCAGGGTAAGTAGATGCAATTGGTGCGTGGTATGTTGTGTGGGCTTCTCTTGACTCAGGAAATTGTATGCAGAACCTACCCTGCACCCATTATAGATATGCTCCTTTTCCCTCTCTCCTCTGGACAGTGAAATTATGTGCAGAGGAAGCAACATAGGCCCTCATTCCGAGTTGTTCGCTCGGTATTTTTCATCGCATCGCAGTGAAAATCCGCTTAGTACGCATGCGCAATGTTCGCACTGCGACTGCGCCAAGTAACTTTACTATGATGAAAGTATTTTTACTCACGGCTTTTTCTTCGCTCCGGCGATCGTAATGTGATTGACAGGAAATGGGTGTTACTGGGCGGAAACACGGCGTTTCAGGGGCGTGTGGCTGAAAACGCTACCGTTTCCGGAAAAAACGCAGGAGTGGCCGGGGAAACGGTGGGAGTGCCTGGGCGAACGCTGGGTGTGTTTGTGACGTCAACCAGGAACGACAAGCACTGAAATGATCGCACAGGCAGAGTAAGTCTGGAGCTACTCTGAAACTGCTAAGTAGTAAGTAATCGCAATATTGCGAATACATCGGTCGCAATTTTAAGAAGCTAAGATTCACTCCCAGTAGGCGGCGGCTTAGCGTGTGTAACTCTGCTAAAATCGCCTTGCGACCGATCAACTCGGAATGAGGGCCATAAATTTTAGACATATGAAAAAAATTACCCTGGGGGCGTGGCCTGGCACTGGATGAGAGCAGTCGCAGCTTTCACCAGCTCCTGCTCCAACACCGTCCCTTCTGCCCTCCTGACCTGCTTAGACCCGACCCTTTACTCTATCCCTCTCCCCCACGTCCTCTCCTAACCCCCCTGCACATAGCTGACCGGAGCCGCGGAATCGGGGAGTGCAGTGGATGCTCCCACGGATTGCAGCCTCCGCTCCATATTGAAGCCGGGACCTCGATTTTACCGTCAGCCCGCCAGACTTCCGGGCACGCCGTGGAAGTGGCGCACGGACCTGCCTTCTCTCTCCTTGAGCTCCCTGGCTCAGTCACCACCCGTAGGAGGCCCCGCACAGCCCACAGCCGCCAACCCTGTGTCAGACACCCGGCTGGAGGAGCCGAAAGCTGCCTCACTGCTTGCTGCATTGGCCGGCGGCCATCTTCCCTCTGCTGCTGCGGGCTGCTTCACAGGAGACTGGGACCTGGGGAGAAGACACTGCTGCTGCATGCCATACAGCTCACTAAGGCTTGGTAAGGTGTCCTCCCCATCTCCCTGTGCCCCGACCATTAACACAGAACCTGCAGGGACAATCTTCATGGCCGCTTGTAACACTACTCTATACCCTGCCCAGGTAGAGGTCTGACAACTCAACTGCTGGGGATCCCATATCTATCGAGCACTAATCTCCATTGCTGAAACGGACCCTCCTACTGCCCTTCTCTTCCGGCTGGCGAGCCCTGTTTTTTGAGAGATTACCCCATTTTAGTACGTGTATTGGGATTTATATTTTACTCTTTATTTACCCTCATTCATTTTTCGGCATATGCCTTACTGAGGATAAATGTAAATACTCTGTGACTGTTTTTTTCTTTTTTTTTATCCTCCCTTGAACATTGGACCGTTTTCCCTCTTCCTGCTCCCTGTCCTGTCTTGATCAAGATGTGACGACATTGGCAGTAGGCACTTTATATGTGAGACCCGATACACCTTCAGCGATTCAAGTTCTCTGCGCACTTCTTTTGCCCTTTGTTTTTGATACCTCTGCATGGAAAAATTCCTGATCCCTTTGCCAATGACATCCGCAGGCACTACACTGCCGTCTCGGGAAGACACTCCTTGTGGCAACTCCTCCGACTCGGACCACTCGACTTCACACTCTCTCAATGCTCCGGCAAATCCAGACCGCCTGTCAAACAGCCGAAGATGAAACATAAAGATTTGATAGCGGTTTTGGAGCCCCTTCTGGACGAAAAACTGCCATCGAAGCTACCTCGACCCAGCTTAGTCAGCACTCAAGCCGCCTCGATAAAGCGGAGCAGAGAATATCATCCCTGGAGGACAACCTAGAGACGGCTCAACGTAGTGTACAAGCCAAACAACTAGAGATCTCCGACCTTTTTAGAGAAGATCAATGACCTCGAAAATTGCAGCCAACGTAACACTTTGAGGGTTATAGGTATTCCAGAATCGATTAAAGGCCACGAGCTCATGGATCTCCTCTCATCGGGCATCCCAGAGCAACTGTCCATGGATCTAAAGGGGATTCCACTCGTCATTGAGAGGGCCCACAGGGTTGGGCATGAACGGAAAAATTCTACAGGGCACCCTCGTCCTATTATAATGAGAATCCTGAACTATGCGGACAAGATGAGACTTCTTGATCACTACCGTAAGACCGCTAGCTTATCTTTTAACGGCGACTGCCTCCTCATTTTCCAGGACTTCTCTACCCTCGTGGCCACTAAACGCAGAGAATTTGCCCCTATCTGCAAACATCTCTTTGATACAAAGGTCAAGTTTTCACTACTTTACCAGGCCCACCTCAGAGTTTTCAAAGATGGTAAATCACTGTTCTTTGATGACATTGAAGAGGCCAAGCTGCATTTCTCTCCTCCTAACACTTGACTGTTGACTGACCTTGCTCTTTTAAAGTTCATCACTAACCCGAGTCTACAATTGGGTCTCGCATGCGGAGTGTCTTGTGTATGTTAAATGCACACTCCTGGTTTATTTTCTACTCACTCACTGTTTATGATGTTTTTGACATTAGTTTTATGTTTATTTAGTTGTGTCTGCCTGGGCCGGGCCCCCCTTCCTTTCCTGGGGTGCTCGCTGGGACGGGGTGGGACCCTATTTTATCTTATTCATCTTCACTTTAATATTTTCACCTGTGGGGGTGGGCTGATATGACCTCTGCTCCTTCTTCACCTCAAACAGTCCTGGCTTAATTACACTTTAGATAACAGCAGCCAGAGTTCAGATATACCACTATTTTGGGGGGCTGCTAAGGTGGTTCTCAGGGGACATGTTATGTCTTATACTCACTCCAAAAGGAAAAAGTTCTCTTCACAACTACAGACTTTGAGTACAACACTTACTTCTTCTTACCGGAGATATAAAGAGCACAATACCCCCGCCCATAAAGAAGCTTATCTTTCAGCTAAACTCATTTACTACACCTTTCTCACGGAATGGGCTCAATTGTCTTATGATTACCAGCGGAACTGATTCCATAGATGGGGCAACAAATCGGGCAAACTATTGGCCAATTTGATTAAAGCTCCCAAGTCTCGTACTTGGGTTAACGCAGTCAACGTTTCAGCGAAAATGATCTCAGACCCAGGCATTATCTGCACCGAATTCAGGCGCTTTCATCAATGCTAACCGCTACTTCCTGGAGGTGGCTGATCTCCCCATCTTATCCCAGGAGGAGAGAAACTTCCTACAGAGCCCAATTACAACTGAAGAGGTTATTGACACTATTAAAACTCTCCTGCATAATAAAAGCCCTGGCCCGATGGCTTTGGAGCAGAATTCTATAAAATGCTTCGAGAGGACTTAGCCCCCACTCTTACATCTCTTTATAATCATATCCTGACCTCCAAACAAACCCCAATTTGATTCAATGAGGCCACGATAATTGGTATAGCCAAACCTGGCATGGATCCTTCTTTGCCTAGTTCATACAGGCCGATCTCCCTCCTTAATCAGGACTTTAAGGTTCTAACTAAATTAATGGCTAACCGCTTACAGTTCTGTCTCTCCCACATAAACATCCTAGTGATATTTGGTGGACCCCTTCATTCTAAGTACAACATTCGTTACCTCTAATACCAAGAAATAAAGACACGGAGACTTGAATTTGGCAGAAAAATTGCTAGCTATTTATTTGACCCTAACCATAGCAAATCTGTAAATGAAAACTTTGTTAAGATGCCGATTCAGCCGGCATATGGTGGCAGAAAAAAGAACGGCTCTATTAAACTGACGCTAACCTTAAAATGCTAAAATCAAAACCATCCTAATTTAACTACAAACTATCAAAACGGTAATAGGTGCTAGCTCAACCCCCACAGTGACTACCCACCCTGATGGGTGCCCTGCCGCTGCCTCCCGGACGGGTGGTCGAGCGGCCAATAAGTCGATGGAGGTGAGTGCACCTAAACCAAATCAAACTGTAAATCACTACAGCTTACCATACAACTACAAACTGCCGTTCTTTTCCGCCAATAAATACCCAACGATAAAACCAGCCAACAATTCAACGCCAAGGCACTCCGTGCCAGAATCTCTACCAACAGGGCGGGAGGGCGGGAAGGCAATTCACCAACAAGAGAGAACAAAATGGCCTATCCTTCCCTATATATACTAACCCTCCCCCTTTTCCAAGGGCTGTACTTTCCTTCCAGCTAGATCCACCCCTCACAAGATGTTTAACTCATTCCTTCCCTATGCAGTCAATTCTCTCTCCTAAACATCCTAGTGATATTTGGTGGACCCCTTCATTCTAAGTACAACATTTGTTATCTCTAATACCAAGAAATAAAGACACGGAGACTTGAATTTGGCAGAAAAATTGCTAGCTATTTATTTGACCCTAACCATAGCAAACCTGTAAATGAAAACTTTGTTAAGATGCCGATTCAGCCGGCATATGGTGGCAGAAAAAAGAACGGCTCTATTAAACTGACGCTAACCTTAAAATGCTAAAATCAAAACCATCCTAATTTAACTACAAACTATCAAAATGGTAATAGGTGCTAGCTCAACCCCCACAGTGACTACCCACCCTGATGGGTGCCCTGCCGCTGCCTCCCGGACGGGTGGTCGAGCTGCCAATAAGTCGATGGAGGTGAGTGCACCTAAACCACATCAAACTGTAAATCACTACAGCTTACCATACAACTACAAACTGCCGTTCTTTTCCGCCAATAAATAGCCAACGATAAAACCAGCCAACAATTCAACGCCAAGGCACTCCGTGCCAGAACCTCTACCAACAGGGCGGGAGGGCAGGAAGGCAATTCACCAACAAGAGAGAACAAAATGGCCTATCCTTCCCTATATATACTAACCCTCCCCCTTTTCCAAGGGCTGTACTTTCCTTCCAGCTAGATCCACCCCTCACAAGATGTTTAACTCATTCCTTTCCTATGCAGTCAATTCTCTCTCCTAAACATCCTAGTGATATTTGGTGGACCCCTTCATTCTAAGTACAACATTTGTTATCTCTAATACCAAGAAATAAAGACACGGAGACTTGAATTTGGCAGAAAAATTGCTAGCTATTTATTTGACCCTAACCATAGCAAACCTGTAAATGAAAACTTTGTTAAGATGCCGATTCAGCCGGCATATGGTGGCAGAAAAAAGAACGGCTCTATTAAACTGACGCTAACCTTAAAATGCTAAAATCAAAACCATCCTAATTTAACTACAAACTATCAAAAAAGTAATAGGTGCTAGCTCAACCCCCACAGTGACTACCCACCCTGATGGGTGCCCTGCCGCTGCCTCCCGGACGGGTGGTCGAGCGGCCAATAAGTCGATGGAGGTGAGTGCACCTAAACCACATCAAACTGTAAATCACTACAGCTTACCATACAACTACAAACTGCCGTTCTTTTCCGCCAACAGCGAAAGACTCCTCCCCAGAGACTTCGCACCGCCACCATAACCTCACCCTAACTCCTGCAACACTAGGAACAGATCCTCCAGGAAAAACATCATCCCCTCATTGGATAGATGCACACCATCAGGCCGAAAAAGGTGACTGTCTCGGAACCGAATCCTAGGGTGGCGAACTACCTCGCCTCCGTGGGACAGCACCCACTTCGCCACCGCCCCATTCACCTTCTTTCTGGCCTCATCAATCAGGCGACCGTCCGCCACACCTCGCCAACTCAACCTTGGCACCATCAAGGAGAACACCAATACACAATTGGTCCATGCTGCGGCCACACTTGCCAGATCCTGTATCATGGCCCACCGCATCTCCAAAGATGTCCTCTTCCCCAGGTCGTTGCCACCTAAATGGACAACCAACACCCTAGGGACTCCATGCTTGCTGGCCTGACTGACTAGTCTACTCCTCAAATCCGTCCACATCATCCCTCGCCAACCAAGCCAACGAACTCCTTGAGCCCTAGGAAACATTTGAGCCCCCTCCGAGGCTAAAACTTGGCGGCCCAATACACATAAGAGTGGCCAACCACCCAAATAGACAAGTCATCTTCAAACCAACCTGAAGAGGAGGAAAAGGGGGTAAAATTGGTTACTAATTGTCTATACCATCGTTTATTAAATGCATTAACCTGAAGCATCTGCCAAAAAAGAAAATTTTGAGTTTTAGTTATTGCAGAAGTCACGGCCTAGCCGATCTGCACAAGCTTCTAGCCAATTTGAAGCAGAACATAAACACACAATGGGAAAAATCAAATTAAAATAAGAAAATAAACGGGGGGGGGGGGGGGGTATATAATGGGAAAAACATGTAAGAACTCAGCTGGAGGTGAAAGCGTAAAAACCTGCTGAGGGACTTTGATTAGAACTGATCAGCCGAATTGTGGATTAGAATTCAGTCCGTCAAGTCAGGCAAAAATTGCAAAAGAACTCCAGACCCCCGCTGCCGGCTCATGCCAGCAACGGCGAGTAGCTAGTCCCTGAGTAGGATAAAACAGGAAGACAAACCAACGCACAACACCATAACGTACTGAACTGATACAACATGATTAACAACTGTAATTAAACAAAAACCATGCGCAAGCCAACATCTCATGCAACGGGGCGAATATATCGTCTGCAACTCGACGACTTCCATCGCCCCACCGCCTGGATTTCAGCCATGGAAAATCCCGCCGCCGCAGCCGACGTCGCAGCCCCTATGCGGAAGGAATGCGTCCCGAACGCAGCGGGTGGAAGGCCCAAGCTCGCCAGACAACGCCCCAGCATCCAACGAAATTGATACTTCGTCACCGGCAGCCCGTCATAATGCAGCAGCCATGACCCCCGACCGTCGGGCCGTACTGCCTCATATTGCACTGCCAACCTTACTGGGCAAATGCTCTCCTCAAGTGCCGGAACCAAGGTGACCCATCGACCTCTCCCCACTTGGTCCGTCTTAGAGCGACGCAATCTGCATAGCAAGCACCTCTCACCCACCACCACGTCCCAGACCAGCATGCGCGAATCTGCTCGCTTAGAAGGCGCTACCAATTCCGAAACCCTAAAGGCCCCGTGGTAAGCCATTGAGAACGCCAAACTGAACAACAGCAACTCAAACATGGACGACGCGACGCCTCCAACCGCCCTGATGACAGCCGGCAACAAAGCCGCATCAATGGGCCGCCTCCTGTCAGGTGGCGTCGGCGCGTCTCGCGCCCATCCTTTCATCGCCTTCAGCAGAATCCCGCTTTTTGTCACGTCAGGGCCGCCTTTTATTTTGCTGAAAAACGAAATACCAGCCAAGTAACGGGATACCACCGCTCTGGACCTACCCGACACATACAGCTGCCAAATAAAAGAAAGCATCATCCGATGCCCGCTCTTACCTTGTTGATTTCGTCCTCGAACAAACTCCTCCCACTCGCTCCAAGCTTGTCCGTAAGCCTTAAGCGTGGTTGGCGCGACTGACCGCAACGCTAGACCCTCCAGTCCAGCCCGATCACCTGCCAAACATAACCGGGACAATGAAAACCATGTTCGTCGGCCTCGGGTGCCAACAAACAAAACCTTTCCCACTGCCCTCGCGACAAAGCGTCGGCAATCCCGTTCTCCAGACCAGGTACATGCTGCGCGCGGAACCACATGTTCCTACGTAGGCATGTCAATAGCAACTGCCCCAGCACCCTCAGAACCACCAGCGACTTCGCCCTCTGGTTATTTATCGCATGCACCACGCCCAGATTGTCACATCTAAACAAGATGCTGCGATGAGCCAGCCGATCGCCCCAGACCTCCAGCGCCACCATAATGGGAAAAAGCTCCAGAAGCAAAAGGTCCTTAGTTAAACCTTCGCGATGCCACTCCGCCGGCCATGAAGCCGCGCCCCAAGATCCCTCCTGATAGCATCCGTATCCAGAGGCCCCAGCAGCGTCGGTGAACAACTGCAACCTAGCGCTGTCCACCGTTGGCGCCTGCCATATACACACCCCGTTGAAGTCCTCCAGGAACGAGGCCCATACGGCCAAATCCCTCTTAATCTCGGAGGACAATCGCACGAAATGGTGTGGTCTGGCTCACCCCGCAGTTGCCCTTTCAAGCTTCCGGCAGAAAACCCTGCCCATCGGGATTACCCGACAAGCAAAGTTCAACATGCCCAGCAAGGACTGCGCCTGCCGCAGCGTGACCTTGCGCGACCCCTCGAACCGGCAAATAGCGTCGCGGAGCTTCACCACCTTGTCCCGAGGCAGCCGACACGATTCCGCCACCGTGTCAATCTCAATCCCCAAAAAGGACAAACAGGAGGCCGGTCCCTCTGTTTATCCTCAGCCAAAGGAACGCCGAAGTGGAAAAACAGAGCTCGGATGCTGAAAAGCAAGTCGCCGCACCGTGAAGAATTTGCCGGACCCGCACACAGGATGTCATCGAGGTAATGGGCGACCCCATGACCCCCTGACGAAGACTCCACGCACCAATGTAGAAACGTGCTAAACCGTTCGAAAAACGAGCATGAAACGGAACATCCCATCGGCAAACATTTGTCGATGAAATACTCCGCTCCAATCCGAAAACCCATAAAACGGAATGAGTCCGGATGTAACGGCAGCAACCGAAAAGCGGACTCAACATCAATCTTAGCCATGAGGGCCCCAGTCCCGTAACTGCTGACCAGCTCCAACGCCTCGGATACACCACCGAGCAATGAGCCGGCGGTATCGCGTCATTGACCGACGCCCCCGACGGGTAAGAAAGATGCTGAATGAGCCGAAAAGCGCCTGGTCTCTTCTTGGGAACCACCCCCACCGGAGAGATGACCAAACCATCCACCGGGGGTGATGGAAACGGTCCCTCCATCCTGCCCAACCTGACCTCCTTATCCACTTTCTCCCGCAGCACCAATGGCAAGGCTCGGGCAGACTGGAGGTTCCGCTGGGCCCGCACCGACACCTCGCTCGCAACAGGCAAGCGAAAACCAAAACGAAAACCGGAAAACAAAAATTTCGCATCCGCCCTATTCGGATACCAATCCAACCATCGGCCCATCATATCCAACTTAATTGGCGTTGGAGCTCTGCGGAGCGCTCCCGCCCGTGGCCTGTCTCGGGTAAGTTTGCTTACCCCGGGCACCCTGATGACTGCCTTTGAAGCAAGAGGAGGCTGGGTGGGATTCGCCACATTGCAAGCACAAGTGTCGAAACCGACACTGCTTGCCGAAGGAACAGGCCGCGTTGTTAAACGCGAAACATTTCCCTTTTGTGGTGGCTTGCCCCCCTGCACGGACGGCCGACCTACCTGGCTTGGCCGATCCGCCGTCCGCGCCGGACCCCTGGGCGGACGATTCTGCGCGGTGCCCGTCCGCCCCCGCGTTCCGGGGCTCCTTAGCCTGTTGCGAAGCCCGAGTGACCTTGAGCCAGACTTCCACGTCCTTACACCCAAAGTCCATGACCTGCAACCCGTCCTGCTTCTCCCTGATCCTGGTCGTACCTACGCCACTCAGAGCCCGAAGATGTGCGCTGCATGTCGTGTATGAGATGTAGGTACCGAATGATGTTCATGTGCTCGTCCGGTCTATCTTCCAGGTAACAAGCCGCGAAGACCCAAAAACCGGCCAGCCAGTTATCGAAGGTACGGAAGGCCTCGGCCCCGATGCCCTTCTTTGCTGCCGCCGACTTATACTCCTTCTTCGCGTCCTTTGTCAAGACGAACACATCAACGAAGTCCCCCCTGCAAATCTTCCTACGGCAGCTATCCCTCAGCCCCCGCATTACTGCCGTGTAGTCGCAGCGAACAACCCCGGGCAAATCGCGGCGTTTCTTGGCCCTGCGAGCTTCCTCGCTCAGCCGCTTGCGCCTCTTCCGCCTCTTCTGCTGACCCGCCGCCCTCTTGGCGAATTACGTCGCACGCTTCTTCGCCCTAGTTGTACTACTAACGTCAGACGCCGGCGACGACAGAGAGGATGAAGAGGAGGAAGAGGAAGAGCTACGAGAACTAGAGCTCGTGGAGGAGCCCGATACCGACTGTACCACCTCACCTGATGCCGATGACTGCCCCGATACAGAATCCTCCGGCGTGGCCAAACCAACGTCTTCCTCCTCGGACTCTGCCATCTCCACTTCACCGCGACCCCCTACAGAAGAGAAAAGAGCGGAGGACCCAGCAAGCAATCGCGGCGCATGCCGAGCAGCTCGTGAGGGGGGCGTCTCCGCCGCGCGTCCCTGCCCGTCCTGTCCCGGACCATGATCCAGTTCTGCGGCGGCCGCCCCGAGCTCCCGGCAGGCGCGGGCAACTCGCTGCGCCGCCGAAAAACTCCGCGCCCCGGACCCGCCAGCCACCGCAGGCGTGCTGGAACTTGCAGCTACCCTCGGGGATGCAGCCGCGGCCAGCGGCCCTAATTCCGCCACCACCGTGGCCAGGGCCGACGCCAGCGTTCCGGAGGGGTCCTGACAGCCCCAAAACGCGGCATCGGACCCCGAGGGACCCCCAGGCAATTCACCAACAAGAGAGAACAAAATGGCCTATCCTTCCCTATATATACTAACCCTCCCCCTTTTCCCAAGGGCTGTACTTTCCTTCCAGCTAGATCCACCCCTCACAAGATGTTTAACTCATTCCTTTCCTATGCAGTCAATTCTCTCTCCTTATATCACCTGCGCAGCTGGGATTCATTAAACATAGGAAGTCGGTGCAAGGTATTAGGACTGCTCTGGCGGCTATTATCCACTCTCACACTTAAAATATTAAAGACAACATTTGAATCAACCTTGACGCTGAAAAGGCCTTTGACAAGATTGCCTGGCCTCACCTTGATAGAGTTTTGCACTATCAACATTTTGGTGAGAAATTCTGTGACCTTGTAAATTCCCTTTATAGTGACCCCACTGCGCAGGTGATAGTTGCTCAACTTCTTTTGCTCTTGAAAGGGGGACTAGACAAGGATGCCCTCTCTCCCACCTCCTCTTTAATCTGGCTCTGGAACCCTTTATACGGTATATTATTAATCTGTCTGATTTTCAGGTTATAAGAATCGGCAACAAGGAAGTGAAACTGATAGCATTTGCGGATGATATCCTTCTTCTTACTTCTAACCCTAAACAGTCTATCCTGGCATTACAGGGCGCTATAACACGATTCTCGTGCCTGGGGAAACGGGGGAGTGGCTGGCCGAACGCAGGGAGTGTTTGTGACATCAAAGCAGGAACTAAATGGACTGAAATGATCGTAAGGAAGAAGTAGGTTTGGAGCTGCTCAGAAACTGCATGAAAATTTTTCAGTGCAGTTCTGCTAACCTTTCGTTTGCACTTCTGCTAAGCTAAGATACACTCCCAGAGGGCGGCGGCTTAGCGTGTACACTGCTGCTAAAAGCAGCTAGCGAGCGATCTACTCGGAATGAGGGCCATAGAGCAATATAACAGAGCATGTCTCCTTCGCTTCGCCATGGATAGGCTCAGGGGTACGAAGGTTTTCACTGACTCGTCTATAGACTCCCAACTTAGTGCCCCCTGTCCCTTAGTTTCATCTTACATGCCAACAACACCGATCTGATATCTCCTCACCTTGACAATTTGCTTTTGACATCTACCATTAAGGAGTGGAAAATGTCTAGAAAATCATTGAAACTACACTATTCTCACTCTCTCTCTCTCCCTTTTATCGGCAATTTAAACTTTCAAAATGGGCGGGCCTCTTTACCCTTTAATATCTGGCGCTCAGCAGGAATCACGCAGGTTGGTGACCTTCTCAACACTATGAAAAAGCCACTCACTTTTGCTGAAGCAATAGCCAAATATCACATTAGCCCCCTCCATAAATTCTACTATTTTCAGGCCTCCCACTATGTACAATCTGTTCTGTCACATCTCCATATATCAGACTTTCTTAACGCTCTAGATACACTTTTACATTCTGGTACATACTCCATTTCAACTATTTATACCCGAATTCGTACTGAACTTATACCCACCACTGACTTAGCTCAATTACAGAAGTGGTCCTCCTAAATCCCCTCTATGTCCCCCGAAAAAGTGATGAATAGCTTTACTACATCGCTCAAGCTTATCAAGGCAAGCATATATCAAGAAATGTCCTACAAGATATTACATAGAGCCTACATATCTCCGAAGAGAAGTCATTTAATGGGTCTATCTGACTCGGCGAAATGTATCAAATGTTCTGCACCGACAGCAGATATTATGCATTGCTTCTGGCACTGTCCTCAGATACAAACATTCTGGGGTGAGTTACAGTCACATGGTGCTTCTGAGTTGGGTATATGCTTTCAATGTACTGCTTCTTGGGTCCTCTTTGGACATTTCCTTGATCAACCTGATCTTCCATCTGAGAATAAAAAATTGATAGTGCTTCTTTCGGCAGTGGGTGTTATGATTCCAGCACTCTGGTCAGAGGAGATCTTATGGCAAGGACCGGAGCACTGGAACGGAATGCTGGGGAAGGGAGCAGGACAGGAAAATAGCCCCTGGCGCCCTAACTCTGTTGTCTCACCCGTGTTGTCAGAAATCCCCTGCGAGACTATGGTTTCTTGAGCCCTTGGCAGCCGCGTTTGAAGGGCGGATTATGTCTGCCTAACTTCGATGCCCCCCGGTCTTAATGAGAGACAAAGGGAAACCCGAGACAGGGTGATAACAAGAGGCCCTCTAACTAAACAACCAGGCCAGGGGCTAAGCAAACTCAAAACTATAATATGTGCGGAGAAACCGCCAGGGAAAAGGACAACCAAAATATCCACTTGTCCAATTCTCCTACCCGGCACCGCCGAGTACCAGAGAGGACTTGTGGAAGCGGAACCCTCCGCAAATGCTCCAAACACAAAATATAAAAGGTAAAGCGGCTGAGCCGCAACACACGGCAGAGCCGCAACTCACGAACACCACTGGATATAAAACGGTGATCAGTCAGGACTCCAGGGAACCAAACGACCTCTTGGGATGAGATGACAACTCCCGAATACCGGACTTCTGAGGACTGGAATGACCGGATACAGCAGGACTGGAAACAGACTCTCAGCAAACAAAGGCAGCATGCAGGAAGCTATTACCGGCGTCTGTGAGAAGCCCTGGGAGTGTATTTAACAAGGAGTCCTCCAATCAGCTGCTAAAGGCTGATTAGAATAAATGCCGTGCAGCTGCCTTGCTGCACGGCCAGAGAGCAGGAGAATATCTTAATTTCCTAAAGCCTAGCAACGGGGAACGCGGTCCGCCAGTGGCGTCCCCGTTGCTAGGGTCCGTGCGGCTCAGCGCGCCCGGCGTCTAGCGTTGCTAGGGAGCCGGCGGCTGTACGTGCACGGCGTCTCTAGTTGCTAGGCGCCGGGCCGCGCAGACCATCAAGCGGAACCCGGCGCCTAACAGTACCCCCCCCTTGAGGAGGGGTCAAGGAACCCCTAAAGCCAGGTTTCTGAGGAAATTCCCGAAAAAATGCCCTCTTGAGCCTCGGGGCATGAAGATCCTTATCCAGGACCCAAGACCTTTCCTCCGGACCATAGCCTTTCCAGTGAACCAGAAAATACAGCCGATCCCGGGACAATTTGGAATCAAGAACCTTCTCTACCAAGAACTCCTGTTGTCCCTGTACATCCACTGGAGATCTACCCTGAGAGATCTTCCGAGGAAATCTACTGGAAGAAACGTATTGTTTCAACAGGGAACAATGAAACGTATTTCCAATCCTGAGAGATCTTGGTAAACGTAACCGAAAGGCAACTGGGTTGACTCTTTTAATAATAAGAAATGGCCCAATAAATTTGGGTCCCAGTCTAGCCGAGGATTGTCGAAGCCTGATGTTGCGAGTCGACAACCACACCCTATCTCCCACCTTAAAAGTGCAAGGACGTCGGAGCCTGTCAGAAAATTTCTTCTCTCGAAAGGCCGCTTTTCTGAGAGCAAGGTGCACCTTTTTCCAAATGGCTCTGAGATGGGAGGTTAAGGTAAGCGAGGAGACTGAGGAATGATGAAAAAAAGAATTAGCTCTGGGGTGAAAAAAAAAACTGAAAAGAATGGAGACTCTTTAGTGGAGGAATGACAAGAATTATTGTAAGCAAATTCAGCCAACGGAAGAAACTCGGACCAATCATTCTGGAGTTTGGCTGAATACAAGCGCAAATATTGTTTCAATGATTGGTTAACTCGTTCGGTTTGCCCGTTGGATTGTGGGTGGTAACCGGATGTTAACGACAATTTCATCTTCAATGAGGCACAAAAACATTTCCAGAATTGTGCGATGACTTGTGGACCCCGATCAGAAACAATATCAGTAGGCAACCCATGAAGCCTGAATACATGGCGGAGAAACAAAACTGCCAACCCTTGGGCAGAAGGCAATCGGGGAAGAGCAATAAAATGAGCCATTTTACTAAAACGGTCCACTACCACCCATATGACTCGGAATCCGGCTGAAAGGGGAAGGTCAACCACAAAATCCATGGAAATATGAGACCACGGCCTGAGAGGAACATTTAAGGGCATAAGTTGCCCGATGGGCAAGGAACGGGGAACCTTATGCTGTGCACAAACCTGACATGAATAAACAAATTCCTTGACGTCTTTAGAAAGACCAGGCCACCATACTGAGCGAGAGACTAACTCCAATGTCTTAGAGACTCCTGGATGCCCTGAAACTTTGTTATCATGGAATTCCGTTAAAACAGTAGCTCTCAAAAACTCAGGGACGTAAAGACGACCAGCAGGAGTAATTCTTGGAGCTTGGTGTTGAAGCTGTTTTAACTGGGTAAATAAATCTTGTGTGAGGACCGCCCAGATGACCGAAGATGGAAGTATGGGGGTAACAGGATTGTTATTGTGAACCGGAAGAAAGCTACGTGACAGGGCATCAGCCTTAGTATTCTTGGAACCAGGCCTGAAAGTGATTATAAATTTGAAACGCGTAAAAAATAATGCCCAACGTGCCTGCCGGGCATTAAGCCGCTTAGCCGATTCAATGTATTGCAGGTTCTTATGGTCAGTCAATACCAAAATAGTATGTTTTGCTCCCTCCAGCCAATGCCTCCACTCCTCGAAAGCCCACTTTACCGCCAGTAACTCCCGATTACCAACGTCATAGTTGGATTCAGCGGAGGAGAATTTCCTGGACATAAAGGCACAAGGATGTAACTCCAGAGACTCCGGATCCTTTTGAGAAAGGATAGCCCCCACTCCAACCTCCGAGGCATCAACCTCCACCACAAAGGGCAATTCCGGATTAGGATGTCTGAGGACTGGAGCCGAAACAAAGGCTTGTTTCAAGGCCCGGAAGGACAACTCAGCTTCACGCGACCAGTTGGTAGGATCCGCTACTTTCTTTGTCAGAGCTACAATGGGAGCAACCAGGTCAGAAAAAGAATGAATGAACCTCCTATAATAATTCGCAAACCCTAAAAAGCGCTGAATTGCTTTTAAATTGGTGGGTTGCGCCCAACTAAGGATGGCCTGGAGTTTCTTTGGTTCCATGGAAAATCCCTGAGGGGAAATTATGTACCCTAAAAAAGATACTTCCGTGACATGAAACTCACACTTCTCCAGCTTGGCATATAAATGATTCTCACATAACTTTTGAAGAACCAGACGCACCTGGGTAACATGTTGTTCCATTGATTCAGAAAAAATCAGGATGTCGTCTAAGTAAACGACCACGAATTTCCCTAGGAAGTCACGGAGCACATCGTTAATGAGGCCTTGAAAAACTGCCGGAGCATTGGACAGGCCGAACGGCATCACCAGGTATTCGTAGTGACCCGACTGAGTACTAAAGGCCGTTTTCCACTCATCTCCAGATTTAATTCGGAGGAGGTTGTACGCTCCTCTAAGGTCAATCTTAGAAAAAATCACAGCAGAACGTAACTGATCAAAGAGTATAGAAATCAACGGCAAAGGATAGGTGTTTTTAACTGAGATCTTATTCAGGGCTCTAAAATCAATGCAAGGTCTAAGCGAGCCATCCTTTTTCTCCACAAAGAAGAAGCCTGCACTTAAAGGAGATTTTGATGGTCTAATAAATCCTTTCTCAAGGCTCTCCTTTACATAATCATTCATAGCCGCAGTTTCTGGCCCGGATAATGCATATAATCTTCCCTTTGGCAATGCGGCACCAGGAATTAACTCAATAGCACAATCATAAGGCCGATGGGGAGGCAGAATGTCCGCATTGCCTTTGGAGAAAACATCAGCAAACTCCTGGTATTCCACCGGAATGAGTTCTGGAATGATAGCTGCTACTCTGACTGGAAACGTGATGTATTCCTTATCACAAAAAGTACCCCAATGTGAAATCTCCCCCGACCGCCAATCAATGGTGGGATTATGAAAGGCCAGCCAAGGGTGACCCAGAACAACTGGAACTGCTGGGCAATGTGTAAGAAAGAACTCGATTTTCTCGGAATGTAGAGCTCCTACTGTAAGTAGTACAGGGGGTGTACGGAGAGAAATAATCCCATTAGACAGCGGACTCCCATCTAAGCCATGCATGGTGACACACCTACCCAAAGGTAACTGAGGAATGCCTAAGGCCTTAGCCCAAGTTAAATCCATAAAGTTTCCTGCAGCTCCACTGTCAACAAAAGCCGACACCGAAGAACTGAGGCTGCCAAAGGAAACTTTAACTGGGACTAAAAGGGAGTTATTCGAGGAGATAAGCTGCAGACCAAGGTGAACCCCCTCACAATTCACCTGGTCAAAGCGTTTCCCGACTTGTTCGGACAATTACGAGCAAAATGTCCCTTACCCCCACAGTACAGACAAAGACCAGAATTTTGCCTTCTGGCTCTTTCTTCAGGAGACAGCCGGGAGAGACCCATCTGCATGGGCTCCTCTACGTCTTCAGGAATGGAATATACACACGGACTTGACCTTACAGGTGCTCCTTTTTCAGCCCTCCGCTCTCTGAGACGACGATCAATCTTAATAGAAAGCTCCATGAGTTTATCGAGAGTCTCAGGAGCGGGGTACTGAAGGAGACTGTCTTTTATAGACTCTGATAAGCCGAGGCGAAACTGACTGCGCAGGGCTGGGTCATTCCAGCCACAGTCGTTCGACCAACGGCGAAACTCCGTACAATAAACCTCCGCAGGATTTCTACCCTGTCTGAGAGCGCGCAACTGACTTTCAGCGGACGCCTCTCTATCAGGGTCATCATACAAGAGCCCTAAAGACTCAAAAAAAGCGTCAACTGACAACAATGCCGGATCCTCTGCTCTTAAACCAAATGCCCAGGTCTGAGGATCCCCCTGGAGCAAAGAAATAATAAACCCGACCCGCTGAGATTCAGTACCCGAGGAAGTCGGTCTTAAACGAAAATAAAGTTTACAGGATTCTTTAAAATTAAAAAACTCTTTTCTATCACCAGAAAAACGGTCAGGCAAATGCATCTTTGGTTCAGGGACTACCCTTGGGGAAGCTCGCAAAAGATCTTCCTGCGACTTCACCCGAAGAGAAAGATCCTGAACCATCTGAGTAAGTTCTTGAATCTGGCTGACTAAGAGCTGACCAGGATTTGGCCCTAAACCTGTTGGATTCATGAGGCCGATAAACTCTCACAAAACTGAATGAGAAAAAATTAAACCCCGTTTAATTTTAAGTTTTAGTATGGCCGGTAATAATGTTATGATTCCAGCACTCTGGTCAGAGGAGATCTTATGGCAAGGACCGGAGCACTGGAACGGAATGCTGGGGAAGGGAGCAGGACAGGAAAATAGCCCCTGGCGCCCTAACTCTGTTGTCTCACCCGTGTTGTCAGAAATCCCCTGCGAGACTATGGTTTCTTGAGCCCTTGGCAGCCGCGTTTGAAGGGCGGATTATGTCTGCCCAACTTCGATGCCCCCCGGTCTTAATGAGAGACAAAGGGAAACCCGAGACAGGGTGATAACAAGAGGCCCTCTAACTAAACAACCAGGCCAGAGGCTAAGCAAACTCAAAACTATAATATGTGCGGAGAAACCGCCAGGGAAAAGGACAATCAAAATATCCACTTGTCCAATTCTCCTACCCGGCACCGCCGAGTACCAGAGAGGACTTGTGGAAGCGGAACCCTCCGCAAATGCTCCAAACACAAAATATAAAAGGTAAAGCGGCTGAGCCGCAACACACGGCAGAGCCGCAACTCACGAACACCACTGGATATAAAACGGTGATCAGTCAAGACTCCAGGGAACCAAACGACCTCTTGGGATGAGATGACAACTCCCGAATACCGGACTTCTGAGGACTGGAATGACCGGATACAGCAGGACTGGAAACAGACTCTCAGCAAACAAAGGCAGCATGCAGGAAGCTATTACCGGCGTCTGTGAGAAGCCCTGGGAGTGTATTTAACAAGGAGTCCTCCAATCAGCTGCTAAAGCCTGATTAGAATAAATGCCGTGCAGCTGCCTTGCTGCACGACCAGAGAGCAGGAGAATATCTTAATTTCCTAAAGCCTAGCAACGGGGAACGCGGTCCGCCAGTGGCGTCCCCGTTGCTAGGGTCCGTGCGGCTCAGCGCGCCCGGCGTCTAGCGTTGCTAGGGAGCCGGCGGCTGTACGTGCACGGCGTCTCTAGTTGCTAGGCGCCGGGCCGCGCAGACCATCAAGCGGACCCCGGCGCCTAACAGTGGGCAGGAAAGCCATACTCCAGCAATGGATTTCTGACACCCCTCCAACCCTACCTATGGCGACCTCTAGGCTACTCTTCCTGTGTTATGCACACCAGTGCCTGCAGGAAAGTACTGGTGTCAGGACTGTTATGCACTCCAGTGCCTGCAGGAATGTACTGGTGTTTGAACTGTTATGCAAAACAAATGGACTTACAGACAGACTGGGGAATATGACATAACGTACACAGAAGGTGATAGGTTAACAAAATACACACAAAGTGAACAGAGAAGCCCAGAGGCTAAGGAACTGGGTATCTCCCTTGTATTAGAACTGCTCAGATGGGAAAAGCAAGATGTTGTGTTTTAATACGTAGAGAACCCGAAATGCTGTTGCTAAGGGCAACAGCAAAACCCTAAAGGGTTACCAACGGGTGTGGCAGTAAACTCCTTGGTCAGAGATGGAATGATAGACACAAGGAGAGTCTCCACAATCCTAATTCTCACTTGCAGTGCACAGGTTCAGCTTACTGCCACTAAACTGACCCCTGACACCTAGCACAGTGAGACAGGATTAGACAGGCAAGTCTTAGAATACAGCCGCAAACTTGCTAAGTTCACAGAGTAGTAACAGAACCCCAGCAAGCTAAACGACTGACTCCAGTCTTACTGCTAGGTCTGGATTGGCAGAGTGTAATACCAAATCCCCAGGCCTATTTGCAGTAAGCAACAAACAAATACAAAGCTACACAGTACTGGCTAACTTTCAGAAACTGACTAACCAACAAAGATTCAGCAGCATCTGCTTACCCTGAGAAGAGGCCTTATAAAGCAGGTGCTGTCCACGCCCCACTCAGACCTCACAGACTGTGAGCACAAAAACCAGCACCGGATCCCCTGCCATGCACAGAGCCTATAACCACTGCACAGCAAAAGACCCGAACCGGAGTATCAGCTGCGCTCAGGTCACTCCGCTAGCACTTGTCTCCCGGTTGCCATGACGACGTGGCAGCACAGGGCAGGAGACCCTAACAGTACCCCCCCTCTGACGAGGGGTCAAAGAACCCCTACCACCGGGTTTATCGGGGAACTGCGAGAAGAAAGAGCGTATCAGTCTGGGGGCATGAAGATCACAACTGCGCACCCACGACCGCTCCTCCGGGCCATACCCCTTCCAGTGCACCAAAAATGACAGCCGACCCCGAACCACCTTGGAGTCAAGAATCCTTTCAACAACAAACTCCCTCTGGCCACGTATCAGAAGAGGGGAAGGTCTTCCACTGGAAGAAGGATTACTAATCGCCCGTTTTAAAAGGGAACAATGAAAGGTTTTATTGATACCCAAAGAACGGGGCAGATCTAACTGAAATGCCACCGGATTGATAACCCTGGTGATCTTATAAGGGCCGATGAACCGGGGGCCTAACTTATGAGATGGCTGTCTCAACTTCAAATTCTTGGTAGACAACCAGACGAAGTCTCCTAATTTGAAGCTGCAGGGTCTTTTCCGCTTATCAAAAACCCTTTTGGTCACTAATGACACAGACACAAGGGCTTTCTTCACTTTCCGCCAAATACCTCTAAGGACCGAAACCACAGAGGAACCACCAGGCGTGGAGTCCAGGGGGTCAAAAGAATTGGCCTTAGGATGATGCCCATACACACAAAGGAATGGAGAGATCCCTGTAGCAGAGTGAGCCGCGTTGTTATAGGCAAACTCCGCCATGGACAGATGAGCAACCCAGTCAGTCTGACACTTGGAGACATAACACCTGAGGAACTGCTCCAAGGACTGGTTCACCCTTTCAGTCTGCCCATTAGACTGCGGATGGTAGCCCGACGACAAGCTGACAGAAATCTGGAGATCGGAACAAAATGCCCCCCAGAATTTGGCCACAAACTGGGATCCGCGGTCAGAGACCACATCAAGTGGCAACCCGTGGAGACGCACAACATGCAGCATAAATAATTCAGACAGGCGTCTGGCCGATGGCAGCCCAACCAGTGGAACGAAGTGCGCCATCTTCGAAAACCTGTCAACGACAACCCAGATGGCTGTCATCCCCGAGGATTTGGGCAAGTCCACCACAAAATCCATTGAAATGTGGGTCCATGGCTTAGATGGGATAGAGAGTGGATGTAATGGGCCAACCGGAGCCCCTCTAGGAGTCTTATTTCGGGCACAGATGTCACATGCCCGAACCCACTGATCCACATCCTTAGCCACCGAGGGCCACCACACCGCCCTAGATAGCAACTCCCGAGTTCTGGCAATACCCGGGTGACCTGCAGACTTCTTGGCATGGAATTCCAGGAACACTCGCTGTCTTAACCTAGGAGGCACAAACAAAAGACCTACCGGAAGGTCTGGAGGAGCCTGCTCCTGTGCTCTAAGGACTAATGATAAGAGGTCCTGGGTAATGCCCACTTTAATACATGATGGGGAAACAATGGGCAACGGCTCCTCGGTGGTCTCCTGGATTGGAGCAAAACTCCGCGAGAGCGCATCAGCCTTGATGTTTTTTGACCCAGGGCGATATGTTATCAAAAAATTAAAGCGAGCAAAAAACAAAGCCCATCGTGCCTGCCTGGCATTGAGACGCTTCGCTGACACTAAATATGCCAGATTCTTATGGTCAGTGAGAATTGAGACCACAAACTTAGCCCCCTCAAGCCAGTGTCTCCACTCCTCGAGTGCATCCTTAATAGCCAACAATTCCCGGTTACCCACGTCATAATTCATCTCGGCAGGCGAAAATTTACGGGAAAAGTAAGCACAGGGATGAAGGCGATTATCAGACACTCCCATCTGAGAAAGCACTGCCCCAATACCCATCTCAGAGGCATCCACCTCCACCACAAAAGGACGCTCTGGATCTGGGTGTCGCAGCACCTTGGCCGAAACAAATGCCCTTTTGAGACGGGCAAAAGCCGCTTTAGCCTCACAAGACCAGTGAGCAACATCCGCCCCTTTCTTAGTGAGTGCCACCAAGGGCGCCACTATAGACGAAAATCCAGCGATAAATCGTCTATAAAAATTCGCAAAGCCCAGGAAACGCTGAAGCGCCTTCAAACTAGTGGGCTGCACCCAATCCAGGACTGCCTGTACCTTGGAACCCTCCATTTGGAAACCTTCTGGGGAGATAATATATCCTAGAAATGCGATTTGCTGAACTTCAAATTCGCACTTCTCCAGCTTCGCCCCAAGCCGGTGGTCTCTGAGTTTCTGGAGGACTAAGCGTACATGCTTCCGATGTTCCTCCAGGGAATGGGAGAAGATTAGGATGTCATCTAAGTATACAACTAAGAATCTATCCAAATATTCCCTGAGCACATCATTCATGAAATCCTGGAAGACTGCCAGGGCATTACAGAGCCCAAAAGGCATCACCAAATATTCATAATGCCCTGAGTGGGTATTAAAGGCAGTCTTCCATTCATCCCCCTCTCTTATTCGGATTAGATTGTACGCACCGCGTAGGTCAATCTTAGAAAAAATGGTGGCAGTACGCTGCTGGTCAAACAAGACCGAAATGAGAGGCAGTGGGTATGAGTTTTTAATCGTGATACGGTTCAATTCCCTGAAGTCGATGCAGGGTCGCAACGAACCGTCCTTTTTACCCACGAAGAAGAACCCCAACCCAACTGGAGACTGTGAAGGTCTGATAAATCCCTTAGCCAAGTTCTCCTGAATGTACTCTGCCATAGCCTGAGTCTCAGGACGTGACAGGGAGTACAACCTGCTCTTGGGAAGTTTAGCATTTGGCAACAAATCAATGGCACAGTCATAGGGGCGATGGGGAGGTAGTACCTCTGCAACTTTTTTGGAGAACACGTCCGCAAAATCTGCATAACACCCTGGCAATCCTGGCAAACTTAGCTGCGAGAGCCTGACTGGAAGGCTCAAGCAACTCCTGAAACAATCAGTACCCCAACTAAGAATCTCCCCAGAGACCCAGTCAAATTGAGGATTGTGGGCCCTTAACCAGGGTAACCCCAACACCAATGGGGCAAAAGTACAGACAGTCACATAAAAGGACAATTTTTCAGAGCGTGTGGCTCCAATAAACAAAGAAATCTGGCTAGTGCAAGAGGTAATTTTACCTTGGGATAATGGTTCCCCGTTTAACCCACAAATCTCAATTTCCGATGCCAAGGGTACTAAGGGAACAGAGTGTTTCAGGGCGAATTGGCGGTCCATAAAAACCCCGTCGGCCCCACTGTCCACAAAGGCCTCAGTCTTGACAGTTTGACCGAGGATCTTCAAGGTCACCGGAATGATAAAAGTCTTCTTGGGAAATTCTGACTTCTGGCCTGACAGGATATTTCCCATCACCCTCAGGCCCTGAAGTTTTCCGGCTTTTCTGGGCATGATACTACCACATGACCTTTATTCCCACAGTACAAACACAACCCCTGCTGTCTCCTCCGCGTCTTCTCACGCGAGGAGAGGCGGGTAGCCCCAATCTGCATAGGCTCCTCTGAAAATTCCTCAGAGTCTGAGGTTCCCTTGGGAAGGAAGGAAATCTCAGTCTCCCTTTCAAGCCTACGCTCTCTCAGCCGTCTATCCACCCGGATGGATAACTGCATGAGCTGATCCAAGCTATCAGGCAAGGGATATTGTACCAGTTGGTCCTTTATCTGGTTAGAAAGACCTCTTCGGTACTGGTGTCTCAGGGCTGGGTCATTCCACTGGGTATCATGGGCCAACCTCCGAAACTCCGTACAGTAAACCTCAACTGGCCTTCGCCCTTGCTTAAGGATCGAAATCTGAGCCTCGGCTGAGGCCGTCTTGTCAGGGTCATCATACAACATGCCCAGTGCCGTAAAAAAAGCATCAACACTTTTAAGCGACGGACAGTCAGGCTGCAACCCATATGCCCAGACCTGTGGGTCTCCTTGTAGCAAGGAAATCACTATGCCCACCCGCTGAATCTCCGACCCAGAAGACTGAGGCCTAAGCCGGAAGTATAGCTTGCAGCTCTCCTTGAAACAAAAGAACTGCGAGCGATCTCCAGAAAAACGATCCGGGAGATTTACTTTCGGCTCCTTAACCCCTGCAGGTGCTGCTGCTGCGGGAGCTCCGCCAGCAGCCTGGGAGGTGTGCATTTTAATGGACAAATCATTAAATTGTCGAGTCAGGACCTGCACCTGATCGACCACCTGTTGCAACGTATTTTGAGGGGTATGCTCCATATTCCCACAAAATTTCAACAGGAGTATTAGGCTGCTGAATATGTTATGCACACCAGTGCCTGCAGGAAAGTACTGGTGTCAGGACTGTTATGCACTCCAGTGCCTGCAGGAATGTACTGGTGTTTGAACTGTTATGCAAAACAAATGGACTTACAGACAGACTGGGGAATATGACATAACGTACACAGAAGGTGATAGGTTAACAAAATACACACAAAGTGAACAGAGAAGCCCAGAGGCTAAGGAACTGGGTATCTCCCTTGTATTAGAACTGCTCAGATGGGAAAAGCAAGATGTTGTGTTTTAATACGTAGAGAACCCGAAATGCTGTTGCTAAGGGCAACAGCAAAACCCTAAAGGGTTACCAACGGGTGTGGCAGTAAACTCCTTGGTCAGAGATGGAATGATAGACACAAGGAGAGTCTCCACAATCCTAATTCTCACTTGCAGTGCACAGGTTCAGCTTACTGCCACTAAACTGACCCCTGACACCTAGCACAGTGAGACAGGATTAGACAGGCAAGTCTTAGAATACAGCCGCAAACTTGCTAAGTTCACAGAGTAGTAACAGAACCCCAGCAAGCTAAACGACTGACTCCAGTCTTACTGCTAGGTCTGGATTGGCAGAGTGTAATACCAAATCCCCAGGCCTATTTGCAGTAAGCAACAAACAAATACAAAGCTACACAGTACTGGCTAACTTTCAGAAACTGACTAACCAACAAAGATTCAGCAGCATCTGCTTACCCTGAGAAGAGGCCTTATAAAGCAGGTGCTGTCCACGCCCCACTCAGACCTCACAGACTGTGAGCACAAAAACCAGCACCGGATCCCCTGCCATGCACAGAGCCTATAACCACTGCACAGCAAAAGACCCGAACCGGAGTATCAGCTGCGCTCAGGTCACTCCGCTAGCACTTGTCTCCCGGTTGCCATGACGACGTGGCACACAGGGCAGGAGACCCTAACATCCTGTTCACGATGGACTGGCTAGAAACATCTCTTAATAAAGAGGTGCTGACTCCGCGTTGTTTCAGTGCTGGGGCCGGTTTATCCATACGCTACCCACTTCTACAAAATTAGCAATCCAGCAAAGTTTTCATTGCACCACGTGGTACTGCCATCAACTCTTAGACAATAGACCTCCCATCTCCATCCCGTCAGCCTCTAATGCCCTCCACCTCCCCCTTTCTTTCTCTTTGTCTTTTTCTTTTCCTTTTGTCTCCTACTGTATATGCCTTCCTTGGTCCTTCTTTTTTGATCTCCATCTTCTATACATTTCTTTTTGCTCTGATGGTCTCTCCATGGATGGGTCGGCGGTCCCCTGACCATGGCAGGTATTATTTTTTATTGTTTTTTATGTTGGTTTATTGTTTTTATTCTGCGTTCCCCAAGTGAGTGAACACCTTTATATGTTTAAATGTTTACTCTTCTGTTCTTGCATCAGATTTATCATTGATTCATTTTCAGATTATCACTATGTCTTGTAATGATCTGTCTTCTGAAATTTTAATATTTTATGTTAGAAAACAGAAAATTTGAGGTATTATTTGAGCAGTGGCGTAACTAGAAATTTTTCTCCCCCAAGCCAAAAAATTCTTTGGCGCCCCCCCCCCCCCCCCCCCACCCACCGCATAATTGGGAGCAAGAAAGGGATAAATATGCGCGCGGCGAAGGCGCGCGCTGCAAAAACAGGGGCGTGGTTTTGTTGGAATGGGCGTGGCTTCTCATAAAGGGGCGTGGTATTGCAGGAAAAGACTACCTTATACCCCAGTTTTGCAACCTGCACGCCCAGACGTTAGCCACCACAGGAAAGAAAAATAATCCTGATTCATGCCCCTTACATTATTTGTCATTTTTCCTCCTTATAGTAATGCCCAGTATACATTATGCCACATACTGCAATGGCCCTTAGACATTATTCCATACACAATAATGCACATGACACATTATGCCACACACCATAATGCCCCCGACACATTATGCCACACACCGTAATGCCTGTGACACATTATGCCACACACCGTAATGCCTGTGACACATTATGCCACACACCGTAATGCCCCCGACACATTATGACAGGAATCGCAATGCCCGTTATACATTATGCTATACACTGCAATGCCCCTGATACATTATAGCACATACAATGCCTGTGACACATTATGACACACACCGCAATGACCTTGAGACATTATACCACAATGCCCGTGATATAGTATACCATACACCGTAATGCCTGTGACACATACCGCAATGCCCTGCCCGTTATACCCTATGCCACACACCGCAATGCCCGTTATGTATTATGCCACACTGCAATGACCCTGAGACATTATACCACATACCACAATGCCCGTGATATAGTATACCACACACCGTAATGCCTGACACATTATGACACACCGCAATGTCCGTGATACATTATGCCACACACTGCAATGACCCTGAGACATTATACCACATATCACAATGCCCGCGATATAGTATACCATACACCGTAATGCCTGTGACACATTATGACACACACCGCAATGTCCGTGATACATTATGCCACACACCGTAATGCCCATTACACATTAAGTCCTACAGTAAGGCTTCTAATTACTTTTCAATTACCTTCTCGTTGTCAGGGGTTTCATGCACTGGGTGTCATGCTCGTTGCCAGGTGTTTCATGCACTGGGTGTCATGCTCGTTGTCAGGTGTTTCATGCACTGGGTGTCATGCTCGTTGCTAGGAGGTAGTCCTTGTTGCTAGGGCTGTGCTCCCAGTGCCACATATGACCCCAGTGCCAGATATTCCCCCACGGTGCCAGGTACTCACATGCCCCCGGTGCCAAATATAGCCCCCCCATGTGCCAGGTACACATATACCCCCCCCCAGTGCCACATATGCCCCCAGTGCCACATATGCCCCCAGTGCCAGATATTCCCCCGTGCCAGATATGCCGCCAGTGCCATATATTCCCCCCCCAGTGCCACATATGCCCCCAGTGCCAGATATTCCCCCAGTGCCAGATATCCCCCCTAGTGCCAGACATCCCCCCCCAGTGCCAGACATCCCCCCCCAGTGCATATGCCCCAGTGCCAGACATCCCCCCCCCCAGTGCCAGATATCCCCCCCAGTGCCAGACATCCCCCCCCCAGTGCCATATATGCCCCAGTGCCAGACATCCCCCCCCAGTGCCATATATGCCCCAGTGCCAGACATCCCCCCCAGTGCCAGATATCCCCCCCCCCAGTGCCAGACATCCCCCCCCCAGTGCCATATATGCCCCAGTGCCAGATATCCCCCCTAGTGCCAGACATCTCCCCCCCAGTGCCATATATGCCCCAGTGCCAGATATCCCCCCCAGTGCCAGACATCCCCCCCCCAGTGCCATATATGCCCCAGTGCCAGACATCCTCCCTAGTGCCAGACATCTCCCCCCCCAGTGCCATATATGCCCCAGTGCCAGACATCCCCCCCCCCAGTGCCAGATATCCCCCCCAGTGCCAGACATCCCCCCCCAGTGCCATATATGCCCCAGTGCCAGATATCCCCCCTAGTGCCAGACATCTCCCCCCCAGTGCCATATATGCCCCAGTGCCAGACATCCCCCCCCCAGTGCCATATATGCCCCAGTGCCAGATATCCCCCCTAGTGCCAGACATCTCCCCCCCAGTGCCATATATGCCCCAGTGCCAGACATCCCCCCCCCCCCCCCAGTGCCAGATATTCCCCCCAGTGCCGCCGTCGCCGCCGCCGCTGCCGCCGCTTATTGGAGGGACACGGAGGGCACAGATCGCCTCTCCTGTGTCCCTCCTGCTGCATCATCTCCGGCGGCCGCGGGTCTAATAGGGGGAAGTGCCGTCCGTGAGCCAATTAGAGCTCACGGACGGCACTTCCCCCTATTAGACCCGCGGCCGCCGGAGATGATGCAGGAGGGACACAGGAGAGGCACACGCTGTGCCGTCCGTGTCCCTCCAACAAGCGGCGGCGGGAAGGAGAAAGCAGACTGACATGCGGGCGCTCGTCCGCATGTCAGTCTGCTGTAATCAGTGGCGCCCCCGCAGCCCCTCGCCCCCAAGCCACCGCGAGGACTGCGGGGGCAGTAGTTACACCACTGTATTTGAGGCCCTGCCGCCTGTATGATAAGTATGTTGGATTGTATACCCATACTCTTTTGTATATAGCTAACTCTCACGGTTTCTACTGCGTACAATAGTTTGTTCTGAACCTCAATAAAATATATAATGAAAAAAATAATAATAATGACCCTCTTTACCCCCATGATGGTGGCCTGGCATGCAAGACTCACTCTGCAGCTGCAGACATGTGAGAGTCTTTGAAATAGTAAATGAACAGATAAACAAAAATCAAAAGCTCATTTATGTTTGCACTTATTTTAATTCTGTTTCCTGCAATGCAGGCTGCATTAATATTTTGAGATATGTAACAAGGGGTACGAGCGTTTCTAAGTAGAATAAGAAGATATTGCTCTTCATCTTTAGACTTACAGACCATCTATTTCTGAATGCACTTCAGAAAGACCTACTATTACAGCGGTGGCCAACCCGCAGCTCTCGAGCCTCATGCGGCTCTTTCTCCCTCCACATGCTGCTCAGCTCCCTGCTACCACAGCCCAGCACACTGTTCCCGAGTGAAGCAGCAGCGCTGGCACGTGAGCCAATCAGAGCTTGTGGACCAACAGCACCGAGCTCTGATTGGCTCACGGGCCGGCGCCATAATTAATATGTGCAAAAGACTTCCTGAGGTGCAGGGGAGGCATGCACTATCCTCCCCTCAGGCTCAGAGGCTGTAGCCACCCAGACCAGCCTGCAGCAGCCGCACAAACCAGTCCACAACAGCAGCCCAGGACTACCCTCAGCAGCTACCCAGATCAGCCCAGCGACAGCAGTGATGAACCTTACTGGGGGCATTATTTGTATGTGGCACTGTACTAGGGCATTATATGTATGTGGCACTGTACTGGTGCATTATATGCATGTGGCACTGTACTGGGGTATTATATGTATGTGGCACTGTACTGGTGCATTATATGCATGTGACACTGTACTGGGGCATTATATGTATGTGGCACTGTACTAAGGCATTATATGTATGTGGCACTGTACTGGGGCATTATATGTATGTGGCACTGTACTGGGGCATTATATGTATGTAGCACTGTACTGGAGCATTATATGTATGTGGCACTGTACTGGGGCATTATATGTATGTGGCACTGTACTGGGGCATTATATGTATGTGACACTGTACTGGGGCATTATATGTATGTGACACTGTACTGGGGCATTATATGTATATGGCACTGTACTGGGGCATTATATGTATGTGACACTGTACTAAGGCATTACATGTATGTGGCACTGTACTGGGGCATTATATGTATGTGGCACTGTACTGGGGCATTATATGTATGTGACACTGTACTGGGGCATTATATGTATGTAGCACTGTACTGGAGCATTATATGTATGTGGCACTGTACTGGGGCATTATATGTATGTGGCACTGTACTGGGGCATTATATGTATGTGGCACTGTACTGGGGCATTATATGTATGTGACACTGTACTGGGGCATTATATGTATGTGACACTGTACTGGGGCATTATATGTATATGGCACTGTACTGGGGCATTATATGTATGTAGCACTGTACTAAGGCATTATATGTATGTGGCACTGTACTGGGGCATTATATGTATGTGGCACTGTACTGGGGCATTATATGTATGTGGCACTGTACTGGGGCATTATATGTATGTGACACTGTACTGGGGCATTATATGAATGTAGCACTGTACTGGGGCATTATATGTATATGGCACTGTACTGGGGCATTATATGTATGTGGCACTGTACTGGGGCATTATATGTATGTGACACTGTACTGGGGCATTATATGAATGTAGCACTGTACTGGGGCATTATATGTATATGGCACAGTACAACGTGACTAAAAACGGGCTTGTGACACAAGGTCATACTCATACAAACGTACTACTGAAAGGTGTGCGCACAAAAATGGGGTGTTTGTTTGTGACAACTAGACCACACCCCCATTGTTGCACGCGCGCCTTTGGCGCGCATGATAATGACTCTTTCAATTGACAAAGAGCCTGATCTTTTCAGGCTCTTTGCCTCTGACTGGTTGGCCACCCCTGGACTATTAGATAGAATATCTTTGCCTGGCAAAAGGATATGTACAATAGATGTTCCACAGCAACCTCAATTCACTACAAACTAAAATAACAAATCCAAGCAATCACCTAATATATTAAGAAAACACTAGAATATCTTGACTTGCAATTCATGGGTAAAAGCCAAAAATATTGTGTTGAGGATTCCAGATGCCTTAAAGATTCTGGGACCCACTTATCAATGAGTTTTAGCTATGTAAAACTCATTGCATATGATAAATAGTGCTCTAGCCAATCAACTACTAACTGTCATGTGTTTGAAAAATGACCGTTAGGAGCTAATTGGCTGGATAACCATTTATCATACGCAGTGAGTTTTAAATAGCTAAAACTCATTCACAAATGGGCCCCTCTATTGGAAATAACCACATGCAGGGCTATTAACCATGGGTGTGCCTGTCTTGTGCAAAGCATGACATTAAAAAATATTCTATTTAGAGATGAGCGGGTTCGGTTCCTCGGGATCCGAACCCCCCCGAACTTCACCTATTTTACACGGTTCCGAGGCAGCCTCGGATCTTCCCGCCTTGCTCGGTTAACCAGAATGCGCCCAAACGTCATCATGCCGCTGTCGGATTCTCGCGAGATTCGTATTCTATATAAAGAGCCGCGCGTCGCCGCCATTTTCACTCGTGCATTGGAGATTGAATGGAGAGGACGTGGCAGTGTTCTCTCCCTGAAAAGCTCCGTAATCTGTGCTCAATGTGCTGCAAATATCTGTGCTCAGTGTGCTGCAAATAATCTGTGCTCAGTGTTCTGAAAATATCTACATTCTCTGCCTGAAAACCCTCCATATCTGTGCTCAGTGTGCTGCAAATATCTGATCAGTGTGCTGCATTGTGGGGACTGGGGGCCACCAGTATATAATAATTATAGTAGTACAGTACAGTAGGCCATTGCTGTATCTTGCAGCTCTGTGTCACTGCAAGTATCCATTCCATATCTGTGCGGCATTTTTGTGAGCAGTATATATAGTATTACAGTGCAGCATTTTGGTGACTAACAGTATATAGTTGTACAGTAGGCCATTGCTGTATCTTGCAGCTCTGTGTCACTGCAAGTATCCATTCCATATCTGTGCAGCATTTTTGTGAGCAGTATATATAGTATTACAGTGCAGCATTTTGGTGACTAACAGTATATAGTTGTACAGTAGGCCATTGCTGTATCTTGCAGCTCTGTGTCACTGCAAGTATCCATTCCATATCTGTGCAGCATTTTTGTGAGCAGTATATAGTATTACAGTGCAGCATTTTGGTGACCCAACAGTATATAGTTGTGTACAGTAGGCCATTGCTGTATCTTGCAGCTCTGTGTCACTGCAAGTATCCATTCCATTTTCTTCCAGTGATTTGGACCAATAATACCATTGATTAGAACGCATAATTACAGTGATTTTGTCATTTTCTTCCAGTGATTTGGACCAATAATACCATTGATTAGAATGAATAATTCCAGTGATTTTGTCATTTTCTTCCAGTGATTTGGACCAATAATACCATTGATTAGAACGAATAATTCCAGTGATTTTGTCATTTTCTTCCAGTGATTTGGACCAATAATACCATTGATTAGAACGAATAATTCCAGTGATTTTGTCATTTTCTTCCAGTGATTTGGACCAATAATACCATTGATAAGAACGATTAATTCCTGTGATTTTGTCATTTTCTTCCAGTGATTTGGACCAATAATACCATTGATTAGAACGAATAATTCCTGTGATTTTGTCATTTTCTTCCAGTGATTTGGACCAATAATACCATTGATTAGAATGAATAATTCCAGTGATTTTGTCATTTTCTTCCAGTGATTTGGACCAATAATACCATTGATTAGAACGATTAATTCCTGTGATTTTGTCATTTTCTTCCAGTGATTTGGACCAATAATACCATTGATTAGAACGCATAATTACAGTGATTTTGTCATTTTCTTCCAGTGATTTGGACCAATAATACCATTGATTAGAACGAATAATTCCAGTGATTTTGTCATTTTCTTCCAGTGATTTGGACCAATAATACCATTGATTAGAATGAATAATTCCAGTGATTTTGTCATTTTCTTCCAGTGATTTGGACCAATAATACCATTGATTAGAATGAATAATTCCAGTGATTTTGTCATTTTCTTCCAGTGATTTGGACCAATAATACCATTGATTAGAACGATTAATTCCTGTGATTTTGTCATTTTCTTCCAGTGATTTGGACCAATAATACCATTGATTAGAACGCATAATTACAGTGATTTTGTCATTTTCTTCCAGTGATTTGGACCAATAATACCATTGATTAGAACGAATAATTCCAGTGATTTTGTCATTTTCTTCCAGTGATTTGGACCAATAATACCATTGATTAGAATGAATAATTCCAGTGATTTTGTCATTTTCTACCAGTGATTTGGACCAATAATACCATTGATTAGAACGAATAATTCCTGTGATTTTGTCATTTTCTTCCAGTGATTTGGACCAATAATACCATTGATTAGAACAAATAATTCCTGTGATATTGTGGTGTTTGTGTCGCTTAGCTTAGCCATCCAGCGACCACAGTGCACCTCTTTTTCTCTTTTCTTTGCATCATGTGCTGTTTGGGGCCAATTTTTTAAAGTGCCATCCTGTCTGACACTGCAGTGCCACTCCTAGATGGGCCAGGTGTTTGTGCCGCCCTCTTGGGTCGCTTAGCTTAGTCATCCAGCGACCTCGGTGCAAATTTTAGGACTAAAAATAATATTCTGAGGTGTGAGGTGTTCAGAATAGACTGGAAATGAGTGGAAATTGTGGTTATTGAGGTTAATAATACTATAGGATCAAAATTACCCCCAAATTCTATGATTTAAGCTGTTTTTGAGGGTTTTTTTTTAAAAAAAACACCCGAATCCAAAACACACCCGAATCCGACAAAAAAATTTCAGGGAGGTTTTGCCAAAACGCGTCCGAATCCAAAACACGGCCGCGGAACCGAATCCAAAACCAAAACACAAAACCCGAAAAATTTCCGGTGCACATCTCTAATTCTATTCTATAGGTTCTCAAACTCGGTCCTCAGGACCCCACACAGTGCATGTTTTGCAGGTAACCCAGCAGGTGCACAGGTGAATTTATTACTCACTAACACATTTTTAAAGGCCCACAGGTGGAACTAATTAATTCACTTGTAATTCTGTGAGGAGACCTGCAAAACATGCACTGTGTGGGGTCCTGGGGACCGAGTTTGGGAACCTGTGTTCTATTCTATGTGAACATATTGATTTACATACTTGCGCATACATACATACATACATACATACATACATACATACATGCATGCATTTATTTGGATGTTGCTTTCTCCTTTTCAAATATTTTACTATGGATTATAAATTAGTAACATCACATGGAATTTAAATGAGAGGGAATCTCATGGATTACAAATTAAGATGATTCTAATGCACTACAATTTGAGTAACCCATTTCATTAAACTTTATTTGACAACATTTTGTGTGTTTATTCTTTACTATGCTGGAATAATAGGGGTTCTTTGGGAAACCTTTATACCATACCCTCCAACATTTTACACCTAGAAATCGCTACAAATTAGAAAAGGGCCGTGGCCATGGGTAAGGGCCTTTTCCTATACTTTCAATGGAAGTTTGGGGAGCCAAACATCGCTACAGACCATAAAAAAAGGTACTGTACCTGCTAAAAAGGTACAGTTGGAGGGTATGTTATACTGAAGTGGTAAATGTACCTCTCCAGTGGTCCCAACAGTCATCTTACCAGACCAGAGTCCCCACAGCCAAAGGAAGTATTAGGAGATGTTTACAAGTTTGAAGGTGCGTAGTAGATGTAAGCAAGGAGGTTACTCCACACTTTGATTCCAAACCAGAGTTCTGTAGGTTTTATTGAAGATATCAGGATACAATTTATAGAAGACAGTCAATTTGATAAGGTATTAATCTCTCCTGGACTAAGTACTGTACAGCCCTACAGCACTGTGACGCTCCAACGACCCAGCGATTGGGCATATATGCAGACCCTTTTATTGAGCCAAGTAAACTACATGCACCTGCAGTATAATCAGCCTGACCTTTAAGTCGGGTGACTCAAACATGCTGCTCTTTTATTTAAACCTATTTCTATACATAATTATGTATGTAGTTAGGTATTTAGGAGATCAACCATTAATTTCAATAGTTAATTTGCCTCAGTGGGATTTCTACATGTGTCACACAAACTGGAAAACAAAATGGAAATGATTGTGCTATTAAAATGATTGGGATACATAAGCACTATACCACTTGCACTGTGGACATATTAGTACATTTATAAGGTACTGGCATGGTACACAGTGCTGCACATAGAGGATACCATGCTACATAAATGTAATCTCTACCCTTGGTTTTCATGACAAAGGATTTTAGTTTTCTGTTCAATATGTATGTCCTGTTTTTCCTACTGTGCACAGTAAAAATGTATTTGTTTCACGGAGCAAAAAACGCTCTGTGTGACCCGCAAACCAAGAAATGCAGAGATAAATGTGTGCTACTCACCACTTGAATCTAAGGGGCCCATTTTTCATTGATTGCATGTTTAATGCGATCTGGGCACAACATTAGTGCCCAAGGCGATCACGGGCCTAATTTAGACCTGATCGCTCCTCTGCGATTTTGCAGGGGGCTGAGATGAGATAGCCGCCGCCCATAGAGAGTGAAAACACGCCCGTGCAAGTGTGCGAATGCATGTGTACGCCATGCAAAAATTTTGCCAGACAGCAGACATCTGTAAATCCATTCGCAACTCACTCACCATCGAATGATTTTTCCAGTCTGTGCAGTCTGTGCACAGTGTGATAGAATAAGGCTGATCGGGGCCGGACCTGACGTCACACACCCTCCCTAAAAACGCTTGGCCATGCCTGCGTTTTTCCTGACACTCCCAGAAATCGGGCAGTTACCACCCACAAACGTCTGCTTCTTGTCAATTAGCCTGTGTTCGCCTAGCGATCCAAAAAGACACTGAATTTTTGAGCAGTTTGGCCTCGCGCCTGCGCATTACAATCTGTACGCATGCGCAGTCAATCGATAATCGTCCGCTGTGCGATTTCGCTAAACAGGTCTGAATTAGGCCACATATCGGCTAGATGTATGATCCGGCACAGGCAGAGACAGGGGCTCTGAAAGGAGTCTGTCACTGTGATGTGCTGAGTGTAATGGCGGGGCTGATGCGCATGGTGACCACACAGACACAGTGGCCACTTCCAGGGAGGGTTTCAGGGGAACCCTCTGAGATGCAATGTGTAGCCCATAGGCTACAATGGGCTGCTGACAGTTTTCAGATGGCGGTAGCTGCGCATTCCGGATATTGATAATCTGGTAGCATTGCTTTCCCCATTTAAACCTATGGGGGATGCAGCTGCAGACGGGAATGGAAGGATCACGATTCACAAAAGGTATTGGAGATATCTGTTGCAGTCCCTCAGTAATACATTCCAGGGATACTTAATATTTGTGGCAATATTTTTTTGATAAATGGGCCCCTTAGTTGCATATCTCATAACTGTGCTTCTCCCAAGATGATTCTACATTTTGCACCACCACACACAGGGGATGATTGGCCATATGGCTCACCAGGAAGATTCCTGGTAGGCTGGGGTGTCTGCGGGGCCCGTTTTGTGTGTTGTCATTTGGCACAACCCCCCCCCCCCCATATGACAGCAGCCCACCACACTCAGTACACTGCATTGTCCCCATTCATTCTGTTATTCCATCTCTGCAGTACAGCAACTCTGCCATCCAATGATGCTGCCATGTGTATGTTATACCTCCTGTGCTGCCCATGTTGGGCCACTTCTACAAAATTTTACAGGACCGCTTTTAGTTCCCAATCTGCACCTAGTCTGTAGCAAAAGTTGCATGGAAGGCTGCATTTACATACAATCATGCCCTATGAGGAGGGATCCCGTCCCCATCAGACCCCACCCCCTCATCAGACCGCACCCCTATTATGGCTGCTTCCATAAATTTCCCTTGCTGGTTTTCCATCCCAATCCGCCACTGACCACAGATGCTGCCATCCTGACACACATGATAACATTCATTGCCAGGAAAAGGTGTAAAAAAACATCCACGGTGAAGGATTCATAATTGCACTTTAATTATAACAGGGAATATGATGAAGTCACCGTACACTTTGCTTACTGATACAGATTATTCACATAGTATTTCATTTAGCTACTGAGGTTCCCCATACATTCCAAATGTAGTCTGAGATTTAGGGGTTGATGTATCAAATAGTGAAAAGAGCGGAGAAGTGGTGTAACTACAGGGTGGCTAGACTGGCAAATGTCCAGAGGCCCACAAGGTGAAGGGGGCCTACCGAGCTCCAGCGTCCGCACTCTGGCGCCTGAATAGGCCCGTCACTGAGGCCTGAGTTTCCGGACTCCTGGATCTTCATCTGCCACGACCACTCCAACGCTGTTGCCTGCTGGGCCTGCTTGTTCACCGCTGTTTTCCTCTTACCTGAGGAGGCTTATCTGTCGTTGGAATCTGCCTGTGGAGGGTGGTGTCCCCGCGGTTATCCCTGGGGCTGCTCGTTGGTATGTCTGCCCCATGGGAGTGCCTCTGACTAGAATTCTGTACAGCTAGCTCCTCATCTGCCTGTTCCCTATTGGCTCCGTTGGTACCTACAGAGGCCCACCTTGGGAGTTTGCCAGGGACCTCCAAGCCTCTAGTTACGCCACTGGAGTGAAGAAGTGGACCAGTGAAGAAGTTGCCTATATCAACCAATGAGCTTTACCTATCATTTTATAGAATGTACCTGATAAATGCTACCACAAAGCTGATTGGCCTCTATTGGCAACTTCTCCACTGGCCCACGTCTCCACTCTTTTCATTGCTTGATATATCAACCTCTTAGATTTTTGGAGTCCTTTTTGCTGCATTAAGTAGATGTAGGACTGACAGGTTTGACACAGCGCTCCAAGGTGAGAGTGTAACCACAGGTGAGCACAATGCTTTTCATTAGGTTGTGCACCACAGAGAGACAAACATCTATGGATTAATGTCCCTCCATCTTCCATCCATCATTAACCATTAACACTCTGTTGTTAGCTCCCTGCCATCATAGTTTTCCATTAACCCATAACATCACTATCCTTCATTAAACCTCCTTCTCCATCATTAACTCTGTTTCAGCATCAGCGCTCTTTAATAACCCCGTATCATCATTCTCCACCAATCCTCTTACCATCATAATAATGTGCCACCAACCCCAGCAGTCACCCAGGCTGCTGTGCTGCTGCAGATGGGAACTACTCACACATGCCCTCTCTGTGCATGTATAGGAAGAAACAATTGCCCTCTGAGAAAGATAAATACTGGCACTGCAAAGTGCCAGGTCATGCACACAGAATTCTGTGGATTTAATGGAATGCAAGACACGTCAGTCAAAGCAGAGGGCTCATTAGAGTCAGTGTAGATACAGTACATTATTACAGCGCTTTCTGCTCTGCCGCACAGTTTAATAGAATCAAATAATACACAATAGAAATGATAAGGAGAAGACTGCACAGCCCCACATTAGGCTGTGTCTTCTATACGGGAATACCCAGTGCACGTGCCTGTGAATGTAAAGTAAGAATCTAGGGGGATGTAGTCAAGATCCCAGCAGTCAGGATCCCAATGGTCACAATCCCAATGGATTAGACGGTGAGTATAAGGGTTAGTTTTTAGGGTTAGGCACTAGGGGGAAGGTTAAGGTTAGGCTGCAGGAGGGGACGTTGGGTTGAGCTGCGGGATGGTTGGGTTAGGGTTATGGCTAGGGTTAGAATACTCACCTGGATCCTTTGGGTTTCTGGCCATTGGCATTTCATACACAACCCGAATCCAGGTTGCCTGGAAACCCCTTCAACCTTGGCAAGTGGCTCAAATTATTACAACAATAGCAATGGTCTATAATATTATTACAAGAGCTGCCGCCACATCATGCAGTGTAAGGGACAGAGCAGAGCTGCAGCACATGCCCAGTGGTAGCAGCTTCTTCTGCCAAGTTTGCTGTTTGTGTGGATCTGAGTCACCAATCAGTGCACTGGATACGAGAGTAGCTACCAGGAAGAAGAGACAGGAGCCTTACCATGAGGTGGGAGAATTTATTTATTATAATATGTTTAACCCATAGACCATCTATAGTGTTAATTATTAATACTGTATTCCATACACTATACAGTGTATAAAAAGACCAATTATTATTATTATTACATTATATTTATAAGGAGCCACAAGTGTTTTGCAGCGCCGTACAAAGGACAGTACAGGGAGAAAAAAACTTAACATTACAGTAAATAAATAACAGAAATAGAGTACAGGTAACAGAGCACTACAATTCTCAAGACATAATACAGCTAAGATGTAAGTAGTGACGGAGTGATCATCGTACTACTAGGGGCTGGTGGCCATAGATGGAGATGAGCCTTTACTGGCAGGAGAGAAAGCGGGTAAAGATGGTCCTTGAGTAGGGGAGAGCTGCGAGTGAAATGTGTCGAGACGAGGGTTTAGATAACAAGAGGAAAGAGGGCCATGCTCTGAAGAGCTAACAATCTAGTGGGGAGGGGAGACAGACAGATGACAAGAGGTGCAAGCAAGCGGAAGGTAACCTGATGGCAGTATGCAAGCAAAGCTGAGATGTTCACAGCATGAGGCAGGGGGTGGAGGCGCGGCCTCAGGACTGGGTTATGCATCGGGAGGGTATGCTTTGATGAATAAATGGGTTTTTAGTGCCCGTTTGAAGCTTTGCAAGGTCGGGGAGAGTCTAATGGAGCGGGGGAGTGCGTTCCACTGAAGGGGTGCAGCACGGGCATAGTCTTGAACACGAGAATGGGAAGCAGTGACCAGGGCGGTGGAGGGGCGACCAATGTTTACATGTATGTCCAGGGTTGTATTAGGTTCTTATACCACTCCCCCAGACAGGGGTGTATCTACCCATTGGCCAGGATGGCACTCGCCAGGGGCGCCAGGCAAGAAGGGGGCGCCGCCTGGCTGTGCCACCCGCGCAGCCAAAGGGTAGAAAAGCAGAACTGTCAGACTGTACCTGGTGAGAGTCTGTTACTGCTGGAGTGGCACCAGTGTCCGGCAGCACCGCACTTGTAATCAGACTCAAAATAAACTACAGCTCCCAGCAGCCCTTGTTGCTGGGAGCTCCCGGCGGCAAGGGCTGCTGGGAACTGTAGTTTATTGTGAGTCTGATTACAAGTGCGGTGCTTCCGGACTCTAGTCTTATCACTAGTGCAGCGTGGTATGCGGTGCTGACGGACACCGGCGCCGCGCCGGCAGTAAAAGACTATCACCAGCTACACAGCAATTGTTATATAGCACAGTGCTATAGATCTATTTGTTGTTGAAGATAATAAAAAAGTGTAGGTGTTTGGGTGAAGGGACTGTAGTACCTGGAAAACTACACGATTTTCATGCATGTTAGATGTAAGTAAGTAGTAAGTGAGCGAAAACTTTAACTTGTTGAGTGTAATAAAGAAAATACATATCTTACCTATTTCAAGGCCAGGTTCAAGGAAATGTATATCAGTTAATTGTATAATTGATCATTTTATCTTGGAAGTGATGGCACCCTGATGTTTTTTCTAACAGGAAGCACTTCTACCATCCAACTAATGGTGTTTGGTTAATGGCTGGGTCCATTTGAGGCTCATCTCACTGCAGCTCATTAGCATTTCATTCAGGATGCAGTCAAGATGCCGGTGTTTGGCATTCCAGCAGTAGGAAAGCTGACGCCAGCATCCCGAAACTGCTCGGAATGCTGATGCTGGCATCCCAACATAGATAGCGATGCAGAATGCCAAATTCTGGATCGAGTTGGTGCCAAAGTCTCCACTGGCAAGCCGCATGGGAGGGTTAGGGTTAGGCTGCGAGGGTGGGAGGGTTAGGGTTAGGCTGCAGTGAGGGAGATTAGTAAGGGTGGGTTAGGGTTAGGCACCACTGAAGAGACTTTTGGGGGGGTTAGGGTCAGGCTGTGGGAAAGGTGGGTTAGGGGGGAGGGATGGTGTAACATGAATACGAGACACTACTATGCGGTGTAATGCGAACAAGGGACAACACTGTGTCGCATAATTTGAATTGGAAGTACTATTGTGTCCACGCCCTTCCCCCACAAGACCATGCCCCATTTCCAATACTCACACCTTATTCCAAATGTGTGTGGGGGACGCCAGCCCCTTACTTTGCCAGGGGCGCTCGGACCAATGTTCCGCAGAGTTGGAGATTGTGGATTGCATTTGGAAACCCCCCTCTAGAAATCCTGCTTTTGCCACTGGAATCTGGACCCTGCTCGGTAACTTAGTTTAACCAAGTAAGTTTTTACCATAGCCCCACCACTCACTTTCCTCTTGTCTTATCAACAAAACCATTAGGCAAAGTGTCAAATACTGTAGCCAAGGGGTTATATTACTAAATATTGGAGAGAGACAAAGTGGACGGAGATACTGTAAAGTACCAACCAACCAGCTCCTAACTTTCATTTTTCAAGCACAGCCTGTAACATGGCAGCTAGGAGCTGATTGTCTGGTACTTTATCTCTCTTCAATCTATCACTCACCAAGGCTTAGTAAATAGACCCTTAAGGTTCTCTAAGGTTAGTGGCAGTTAAATGCACAATATACATGTTCACTTAAGTTACAGAAACAAAATGAAATATTATTATAATTTATTACAGCAAATTAATTTTGCAAGAGGAAACAGTCTTATTAGCAGAAACTCCCATGTTGTGCCAGAGCTGCCAAAACGTATGCACACATTGTTACCGATGAATGAATACGTGCCCGACGTGAGCATGCACAACATATTGAGCACCACTTACAGTAAATGAATGTGATGGATTCTAGAGTAGGAACGTTCTCTTTGCGATGACTGCGTTATTCCAATGGGCAGAAGAGAGAAAGCCAGAGGGGAGTACAGAAAGGAATGATACAACTCAATGCTAACTGAATAGAATGATTGCAAATTAAACTTTCGTGCATATTTTAAAAAAAAAATGAAAACTGTAACGGAATATGCTGGGAATATACAGTAACTACGTGTTAACAAAATAAATGAGTAAAATATCAAACATATGGATTTTATCTTCAACACTGATTGCTAAAATCTTTTGTCAACGTCTAAATGCAGAGTGACAGTTGTATTACATGCCATGTTCATGCAATAATAATATCCTATCTTATACTACGTACAGGACACCCAGAGAAAGGAGAGGGACATTATGATGGAAGTGCAATAAATTATGAAGCGTGAGGAACCTACCAAAGGGTCAAGTATTAAAACTAGAGAAAACAAGATAAGAAAATCCTCAAACACAAATATCAGTAATAAACGTGATGCATTGGTACATGAGGAGGCTGACCTAGGCAGTATGTGATTGCAAAACGTGCACAGTACAGAGACAGAAGAGACACTCAGGAAACACGCCTGTCTGCTCACACAGTGACCTCGTCGCTAATCCACAGCAACGACTGGCAGCCAAAGCAGAGTACACAAGAACAGAGGGGGGATTCGGTGAAAACCGAATCAGACTACATTCCGGAACGCCGGACGAGACCTGCTGCCTGCAGCGGCCCCTGCTGCTGAGGAGCTCTGTAAGCATGTGCCAGTCTGGGTAGTGTGTCTGACAGGCTGTCACTGGGGAGACGGGGAGCGAGAGCTTAGAGCCAACTCCCCTATGGTAGCTGAGCTGCTGCTCCCGGACTGACAGGAGACTGTCAGGAGACAGCACCCGGAATGTGTATCTAATGTGGTCTGCATACTATTCCTCAACCTGAATGGCTATCTAAGTTTGTTTGGGTGTTCTGCACCCCGTTCTACCACCGGAATGAGTATCTAAGTTGTTCTGTGTCCCATTCTGACCAACACAGCTAAAGATTTTTTTGGTGTTCTGCACCCCATAGAGGCACCTGGACAAGGTATCTAAGGTGGTCTGTGTCCCATTCTGCCACCCAACACAACTATTTAAGGATGTCTTGGTTGTCTGCCCCCCGTTCCAGCCCCAGGAACGGCTATCTAAGGTGTACTGCGCCCCATTCCAGCACCCGGACAAGGTATCTAAGGTGGTCTGAACCCCGTTCCTGCACCCGGGAATGGGTGTCTAAGGTGGTCTGCATCCTATTCCGGCACCCTGAACAGCTATCTAAGTTTGTCTAGGAATACTGCACCGCGTTCTACCAACCGGAACAGATATCTAAGGTGGTCTGTATTCTATTCCAGCACCTTGAACAGCTATCTAAGGTTGTCTGGGTATTCTGCACATCATTCCGACACCTGCACTAGCTATCTAAGGTGTTCTGCACCCCATTCCTGGACCCAGAAAGGGTATGTAAGGTGGTCTGCATCCTATTCCGGCACCCTGAATAGCTATCTAAGTTTGTCTGCGTGTTCTGCATCCCGTTCTAAGAACCAAACATGATATCTAAGGTATTCTGCATCCCATTCTGGTACTCAGCACAGCTATCTAAGGATGTTTTGGTGTTCTGCAGACCGTTCCGGCACCCGGAACCAGTAACTAAGGTGGTCTGTGTCCAATTCTGGCACCCAGCCCAGCTATCTAAGGTGTTCTGCATCCCATTCTGGCCCTCAGCACAGCTATCTAAGGATGTTCCAGCACCCGTAACAGGTATCTACAGTATTCTGCACCCTGTTCCAGCACCCAGAACAGGTGTCTAAGGTGATCTGCATGCCGACTGTAGGGATTGTGAGGGGGCAGGATGTAGGGCCGGTATTGTGATATCCCCTCTGAACAGCTATCTAAGGTTGTTTGGGTGTTCTGCACCCCATACTAACACCTGGAACGACTATCTAAGGTGGTCTGCTTTCTATTCACCCAGAATGGGTATCTAAGGTATTCTGTGTTTTATTCTGGCACCCTGAACGGCTATCTACGTTTGTCTGGGTGTTCTGCACCCCATTCTATCAACCAGAACGGATATATAATGTGTTCTGCACCCCGTTCCAGCATCCGGAACGGGTATCTAAGGCGATCTACGTCCTATTTTGGCACCATGAACAACTATCTAAAGTTTTATGGGTGTTCTGCACACCATTCCGGCACCTGAAGCAGCTAAGGTGGACTGCATCCTGTTCCAGCACCCTGAATGGCTATCTAAGTTTGTCTGGGTGTTCTGCACCCGGTTCTACCAACCGAAACGGATATCTAGGGTGTTCTGCACCCCATTCTGGCACCCAGATCAGGTATCTAAGGTGGTCTGCATCCTATTCCAACACCCTGAATAGCTATCTATGTCTGTCTGGGTTTTCTGCGCCCCGTTCTACCAACCGAAACGGATATCTAAGGTGTTCTGTGTCCAGTTCTGGCACCCAGCACAGCTAGTTAAGGATGTCTTGGTGTTCTGCACCCCTACCAGCACCCATAACGGGTATCTAAGGTGTTCTGTGCATCATTCCAGCACACAGAATGGGTATCTAAGGTGGTCTGTGTCCTATTCCGGCACTCTGAATGGGTTGGTATCGCTGTTGGCAATGAGATGCCGGCGTTGGGAGGGCGAGTGCAACAAATCCCCTTGCGGGCTCACTGCGCTCGCCACGCTGCGAGCTCGGTGGTGAACAGGTTCTATTCACACTCTATGGGTGTCATGCCGACTGTAGGGATTGCGAGGGGGAAGGATGTAGGTGCCAGTATTGTGATATCACCTCTGAACAGCTATCTAAGGTTGTTTGGGTGTTCTGCACCCCGTACTAGCATCTGGAACGACGATCTAAGGTGGTCTGCTTTCTATTCCATCACCCAGAATGGCTATCTAAGGTTGTCTGGGTCTTCTACACCTCGTTCCGTCACCTGAAACGGGTATATAAGGTAGTCTGCATCCTATTCTGGCACCCTGAACAGCTATCTAAGGTTATCTGGGTGTTCTGCACCCCGTTCTGGGACCTGGAGCGGGTACTTAAGGTGGTCTGCGTCCTATTCCGGCACCCTGAACAGCTATCCAAGGTGGTCTGCTGTCCTTTCCGGCACCCCAGCACGGCATCTAAGGTGGTCTGCTGCCTGTTACGGAACCCAGAATGACTAAGGTGGTCTGCTTCCCATTCTGACACCTGGAATGGCTGGCTATGGTGTTCTGGGTGGTCTACACCCCATTCCGGCACCTGGAACGGCTGTCTTAGGTGGTTTGTGCCCTGTTCCAGGACCCAGAACAGCTGTTTAACGTGGTCTGGGGGATCTGCTCCCCATTTCGGCACCCGGAATGGCTGGCTAAGGTAGACTACGGAATGGCTTTCTAAGGTGGTCTGTTTTCTGTACCGGCACCCTGAATTACTGCCTATGGTAGTTTGCCCTGTTCCTGCACCCAGGGCCAGTGGCACCGAGAGGAGGGTAGTGGTTACAAATGACCCGGGCCTGATGGAGGGGCCCAGTTACGCACAGGTCCGGATTAAGCCTTGGTGGTGCCCGGGGCACTTAAGACAGGAGGGCCCCGGTGGACGGTGGGGTGTGTATATTAGATTGTGCATACATCCCAACATGTCCCATTTCAGGAGGGACAAAATGCTCTCTACCTGGATTTCTCACTTAATATATGATTGGTGTCACCGGTGTTGAACTATTTAATTGATAAGAAATGTATTTCAACACAGGTGACTGCAATCATAAATTAAGAAGGAAGTCCAGGTAGAGAGCATGTTGTCCCTCCTGGAATGGGTCATGGTGGGAGGTATGTAAGTTAGTTTTAAACTAATACTTTAATAATGTCTGGGTACTGTTTATAGCTCCGCCTAATTGTAAGACAACTATTATATAACATTTTCAGATAACTTAACCTTAAAATACACATAGAAAAATAAAATAATTTATCTTGTCACATGCAAGAATAGCAACAGCCTCTGTACTACTTACACACTGGGTCAGGACTCAGGAGGACTCTCTGTGTGTGTCTCTATCTCTAGACCCAAATGGTTTAGTTGCAGAACAGTATACACAAGGATCAGACACCCCAGCAGAGAAGAGGATAAGCTAGGATCTCTGTGTCACTTACAGCTCCTCCCATCCTCCTATCTCTCCTCTGTTCGGAAAGCTCTGTTGGTAGCTCATTATACTCCTGGGTCTGTGCCTTCACTGCAGTGCCGTTTCTTGCGGCGGGCGAGCCGTGCAACCGCACGGGGCGCCCGCCGCGGCACTTCCTGAGCACTTTCAAATCCCCCTCCCCTCTCATCCCAAGTGCCCAGCTCGGGGGGCGGGATTTTGCGGAATGACGCGTTTGCGTCGTGATGTCACGACGCATTCGCGTCATTCCGCGAAACCCAGCCCCCCGAGCTGAGCACTCGGGAGGAGGGAGAAGGGGGAGCCAAGACGGCCAACGCTGCGCAGACGAGGGAGAGGCGGCTGAAGAGCGGGAAGAACCGCTTCAAATGTAAGTCAGCCCCTCTCCCTCTCTCTCTCTCCCTCCCCCCACCACCACCTGCCGTACTGTGTAAAATGGGGACACTTGTCTGCCGGAATGTGTAAAATGGGGATACTTTCCTGCCGGAATGTGTAAAATGGGGGCACGTGCCTGCCGCAATGTGTAAAATGGGGACACTTGCCTGCCATGCTGTGTAAAATGGGGGCACGTGCCTGCCGCAATGTGTAAAATGGGGACACTTTCCTGCCGCAATGTGTAAAATGTGAACACTTGCCTGCCGTACTGTGTAAAATGGGGGCACGTGCCTGCCGCAATGTGTAAAATGGGGACACTTTCCTGCCGCAATGTGTAAAATGGGGATACATTCCTGCCGCAATGTGTAAAATGGGGACACTTTCCTGCCGCAATGTGTAAAATGGGGGCACTTTCCTGCCGCAATGTGTAAAATGGGGACACTTTCCTGCCGCTATGTGTAAAATGGGGATACTTTCCTGCCGCAATGTGTAAAATGGGGACACTTTCCTGCCGCAATGTGTAAAATGTGAACACTTGCCTGCCGTTCTGTGTAAAATGGGGGCATGTGCCTGCAGCAATGTGTAAAATGGGGACACTTTCCTGCCGCAATGTGTAAAATGGGGACACTTTCCTGCCGCAATGTGTAAAATGTGAACACTTGCCTGCCGTACTGTGTAAAATGGAGGCACGTGCCTGCCGCAATGTGTAAAATGGGGACACTTTCCTGCCGCTATGTGTAAAATGGGGATACTTTCCTGCCGCAATGTGTAAAATGGGGACACTTTCCTGCCGCAATGTGTAAAATGTGAACACTTGCCTGCCGTACTGTGTAAAATGGAGGCACGTGCCTGCCGCAATGTGTAAAATGGGGACACTTTCCTGCCGCTATGTGTAAAATGGGGATACTTTCCTGCCGCAATGTGTAAAATGGGGACACTTTCCTGCCGCAATGTGTAAAATTTGAACACTTGCCTGCCGTAATGTGTAAAATGGGGGCATGTGCCTGCAGCAATGTGTAAAATGGGGACACTTTCCTGCCGCAATGTGTAAAATGGGGACACTTTCCTGCCGCAATGTGTAAAATGTGAACACTTGCCTGCCGTACTGTGTAAAATGGAGGCACGTGCCTGCCGCAATGTGTAAAATGGGGACACTTTCCTGCCGCTATGTGTAAAATGGGGATACTTTCCTGCCGCAATGTGTAAAATGGGGACACTTTCCTGCCGCAATGTGTAAAATGTGAACACTTGCCTGCCGTAATGTGTAAAATGGGGGCATGTGCCTGCAGCAATGTGTAAAATGGGGACACTTTCCTGCCGCAATGTGTAAAATGGGGACACTTTCCTGCCGCAATGTGTAAAATGTGAACACTTGCCTGCCGTACTGTGTAAAATGGAGGCACGTGCCTGCCGCAATGTGTAAAATGGGGACACTTTCCTGCCGCTATGTGTAAAATGGGGATACTTTCCTGCCGCAATGTGTAAAATGGGGACACTTTCCTGCCGCAATGTGTAAAATGTGAACACTTGCCTGCCGTACTGTGTAAAATGGAGGCACGTGCCTGCCGCAATGTGTAAAATGGGGACACTTTCCTGCCGCTATGTGTAAAATGGGGATACTTTCCTGCCGCAATGTGTAAAATGGGGACACTTTCCTGCCGCAATGTGTAAAATGTGAACACTTGCCTGCCGTTCTGTGTAAAATGGGGGCATGTGCCTGCAGCAATGTGTAAAATGGGGACACTTTCCTGCCGCAATGTGTAAAATGGGGACACTTTCCTGCCGCAATGTGTAAAATGTGAACACTTGCCTGCCGTACTGTGTAAAATGGAGGCACGTGCCTGCCGCAATGTGTAAAATGGGGACACTTTCCTGCCGCAATGTGTAAAATGGGGCCACGTGCCTGCCGCAATGTGTAAAATGGGGACACTTGCCTACCGTGCTGTGTAAAATGGGGACACTTGCCTACCGTGTTGTGTAAAATGGGGACACTTGCCTACCGTGCTGTGTAAAATGGGGACACTTGCCTACCGTGCTGTGTAAAATGGGGACACTTGCCTGCTGTGCTGTGTAAAAATAAGAATTTACTCACCAGTAATTCTATTTCTCGTAGTCCGTAGTGGATGCTGGGACTCCGTAATGACCATGGGGAATAGCGGCTTCGCAGGAGACTGGGCACAACTAAAAGAAAGCTTTAGACTAACTGGTGTGCACTGGCTCCTCCCACTATGACCCTCCTCCAGACTTCAGTTAGGATACTGTGCCCGGAAGAGCTGACACAATAAGGAAGGATTTTGAATCCCGGGTAAGACTCATACCAGCCACACCAATCACACCGTATAACTCGTGATACAATACCCAGTTAACAGTATGATAACAACTGAGCCTCTCAACAGATGGCTCAACAATAACCCTTTAGTTAAACAATAACTATATACAAGTATTGCAGACAATCCGCACTTGGGATGGGCGCCCAGCATCCACTACGGACTACGAGAAATAGAATTACCGGTGAGTAAATTCTTATTTTCTCTGACGTCCTAAGTGGATGCTGGGACTCCGTAAGGACCATGGGGATTATACCAAAGCTCCCAAACGGGCGGGAGAGTGCGGATGACTCTGCAGCACCGAATGTCTATGTTACCATTTGTCCCTGCTGCTGTATTAATGAAGCCCCAGGGTGGTATCGATTCCAATGTATCGGTCGAAAGTCAGATGACTCTGCAGCACCGAATGAGCAAACTCTAGGTCCTCCTCAGCCAGGGTGTCAAACTTGTAGAATTTAGCAAACGTGTTTGACCCCGACCAAGTAGCTGCTCGGCAAAGTTGAAGAGCCGAGACCCCTCGGGCAGCCGCCCAAGAAGAGCCCACCTTCCTCGTGGAATGGGCTTTTACCGATTTAGGATGCGGCAGTCCAGCCGCAGAATGTGCAAGCTGAATCGTACTACAGATCCAGAGAGCAATAGTCTGCTTTGAAGCAGGTGCACCCAACTTGTGGGGCGCATACAGGATAAATAGCGAGTCAGTCTTTCTGACTCCAGCTGTCCTGGAAACATAAATTTTCAGGGCCCTGACTACGTCCAACAACTTGGAAGCCTCAAAGTCTTTAGTAGCCGCAGGCACCACGATAGGCTGGTTCAGATGAAAGGCTGATACCACCTTAGGGAGAAATTGGGGACGAGTCCTCAATTCTGCCCTATCCATATGGAAAATCAGATAAGGGCTTTTACATGACAAAGCGCCAATTCTGATACACGCCTGGCCGAAGCCAAGGCCAACAGCATGACCACTTTCCACGTGAGATACTTCAATTCCACGGTTTTAAGTGGCTCAAACCAATGTGACTTTAGGAAATCCAACACCACGTTGAGATCCCAAGGTGCCACTGGAGGCACAAAAGGGGGGCTGAATATGCAGTACTCCCTTAACAAAAGTCTGAACTTCAGGTAGTGAAGCCAGTTCTCTCTGGAAGAAAATCGATAGAGCCGAAATCTGGATCTTAATGGAACCCAATTTTAGGCCCATAGTCACCCCTGACTGTAAGAAGTGCAGGAAACGGCCCAGCTGAAATTCCTCCGTTGGGGCCTTCCTGGCCTCACACCACGCTACATATTTTCGCCATATGCGGTGATAATGGTTTGCGGTTACTTCCTTCCTAGCTTTAATCAGCGTAGGAATGACTTCCTCCGGAATACCCTTTTCCTTCAGGATCCGGTGTTCAACCGCCATGCCGTCAAACGCAGCCGCGGTAAGTCTTGGAACAGACAGGGCCCCTGCTGCAGCAGGTCCTGTCTGAGCGGCAGAGGCCATGGGTCCTCTGAGATCATTTCTTGAAGTTCCGGGAACCAAGCTCTTCTTGGCCAATCCGGAACAATGAGTATAGTTCTTACTCCTCTTCTCCTTATTATCCTCAGTACCTTTGGTATGAGAGGAAGAGGAGGGAACACATAAACCGACCGGTACACCCACAGTGTCACTAGAGCGTCCACAGCTATCGCCTGCGGGTCTCTTGACCTGGCGCAATATCTTTCTAGCTTTTTGTTTAGGCGGGATGCCATCATGTCCACCTGTGGCCTTTCCCAACGGTTTACAATCAGTTGGAAGACTTCTGGATGAAGTCCCCACTCTCCCGGGTGGAGGTCGTGCCTGCTGAGGAAGTCTGCTTCCCAGTTGTCCACTCCCGGAATGAACACTGCTGACAGTGCTAACACGTGATTTTCCGCCCATCGGAGAATCCTTGTGGCTTCTGCCATCGCCGTCCTGCTTCTCGTGCCGCCCTGTCGGTTTACATGGGGCGACTGCCGTGATGTTGTCTGACTGAATCAGTACCGGCTGGTTTTGAAGCAGGGGTTTTGCCTGACTTAGGGCATTGTAAATGGCCCTCAGTTCCAGAATATTTATGTGTAGGGAAGTCTCCTGACTTGACCATTGTCCTTGGAAGTTTCTTCCCTGTGTGACTGCCCCCCAGCCTCGAAGGCTGGCATCCGTGGTCACCAGGACCCAGTCCTGTATGCCGAATCTGCGGCCCTCCTGAAGATGAGCACTTTGCAGCCACCACAGCAGAGACACCCTGGTCCTTGGAGACAGGGTTATCAGCCGATGCATCTGAAGATGCGATCCGGACCACTTGTCCAACAGGTCCCACTGAAAGGTTCTTGCATGGAACCTGCCGAATGGAATTGCTTCGTAGGAAGCTACCATCTTTCCCAGGATCCGCGTGCAGTGATGCACCAACACCTGTTTTGGTTTTAGGAGGCCTCTGACTAGAGATGACAGCTCCTTGGCCTTCTCCTCCGGGAGAAACACTTTTTTCTGTTCTGTGTCCAGAACCATCCCCAGGAACAGTAGACGTGTCGTAGGGACCAGCTGTGACTTTGGAATATTTAGAATCCAGCCGTGCTGTTGTAGCACCTCCCGAGATAGTGCTACCCCGACTAACAACTGCTCCCTGGACCTCGCCTTTATCAGGAGATCGTCCAAGTACGGGATAATTAAAACTCCCTTCTTTTGAAGGAGTATCATCATTTCGGCCATTACCTTGGTAAAGACCCTCGGAGCCGTGGAGAGACCGAACGGCAACGTCTGGAATTGGTAATGACAATCCTGTACCACAAATCTGAGGTACTCCTGGTGAGGATGGTAAATGGGGACATGCAGGTAAGCATCCTTGATGTCCAGTGATACCATGTAATCCCCCTCGTCCAGGCTTGCAATAACCACCCTGAGCGATTCCATCTTGAACTTGAATTTTTTTATATATGTGTTCAAGGATTTCAAACTTAAAATGGGTCTCACCGAACCGTCCGGTTTCGGTACCACAAACATTGTGGAATAGTAACCCCGTCCTTGTTGAAGTAGGGGCACCTTTACTATCACCTGCTGGGAATACAGCTTGTGAATTGCCTCTATCACTGCCTCCCTGCCTGAGGGAGTTGTTGGCAAGGCAGATTTGAGGAAACGGCGGGGGGGAGACGTCTCGAATTCCAGCTTGTACCCCTGAGATACTACTTGAAAGATCCAGGGATCCACCCGTGAGCGAGCCCACTGATCGCTGAAATTTTTGAGACGGGCCCCCACCGTACTTGGCTCCGCCTGTGGAGCCCCAGCGTCATGCGGTGGACTTAGAGGAAGCGGGGGAGGACTTTTGCTCCTGGGAACTGGCTGTATGCTGCAGCTTTTTCCCTCTACCTCTGCCTCTGGGCAGAAAGGACACGCCTCTAACCCGCTTGCCCTTATGGGGCCGAAAGGACTGTACCTGATAATACGGTGCTTTCTTTGGCTGTGAGGGAACATGGGGTAAAAATGCAGACTTCCCAGCTGTTGCTGTGGAAACTAGGTCCGAGAGACCATCCCCGAACAACTCCTCACCTTTATAAGGCAAAACTTCCATGTGCCTTTTAGAGTCTGCATCACCTGTCCACTGCCGAGTCCATAACCCTCTCCTGGCAGAAATGGACATTGCACTTATTTTAGATGCCAGCCGGCAAATATCCCTCTGTGCATCTCTCATGTATAAGACTGCATCTTTAATATGCTCTACGGTTAGCAATATAGTGTCCCTGTCTAGGGTATCAATATTTTCCGACAGGGAATCTGACCACGCAGCTGCAGCACTGCACATCCATGCTGAAGCAATAGCTGGTCTCAGTATAATACCTGTCTGTGTATATACAGACTTCAGGATAGCCTCCTGCTGAAAGTTTCTATCAGCAGGTTCCTTTAGGGCGCCCATATCCGGAGACGGTAGTGCCACCTTCTTTGACAAGCGTGTGAGCGCTTTATCCACCCTAGGGGATGTTTCCCAACGTGACCTATCCTCTGGCGGGAAAGGGTACGTCATTAGTAACCTTTTAGAAATTACTAGTTTCTTATCGGGGGAAGCCCACGCTTCTTCACACACTTCATTTAACTCCTCAGATGGAGGAAAAACTACTGGTAGTTTTTTCTCTCCAAACATAATACCCTTTTTTGTGATACCTGGGGTAACATTAGAAATGTGCAACACATTTTTCATAGCCTCAATCATGTAACGTGTGGCCCTATTGGAAGTTACATTAGTCTCATCGTCGTCGACACTGGAGTCAGTATCTGTGTCGACATCTGTGTCTGCCATCTGAGGTAGCGGGCGTTTTAGAGCCCCTGATGGCTTTTGAGACGCCTGGGCAGGCACAGGCTGAGAAGCCGGCTGTCCCATATTCGGTATGTCGTCAAACCTTTTATGTAAGGAGTCGACACTGTCACGTAATTCCTTCCACATAACCATCCACTCAGGTGTCGGCCCCGCAGGGGGTGACATCACATTTATAGGCATCTGCTCCGCCTCCACATAAGCCTCCTCATCAAACATGTCGACACAGCCGTACCGACACACCGCACACACACAGGGAATGCTCTGACAGAGGACAGGACCCCACAAAGCCCTTTGGGGAGACAGAGAGAGAGTATGCCAGCACACACCAGAGCGCTATAATAATACAGGGATTAACTGAATTATTTCCCCTTATAGCTGCTATATAAATTATACTGCGCCTAAATTTAGTGCCCCCCCTCTCTTTTTTACCCTTTGTAGCTTGATACTGCAGGGGAGAGCCAGGGAGTGATCCTTCCAGCGGAGCTGTGAGGGAAAAATGGCGCCAGTGTGCTGAGGGAGTTAGCCCCGCCCCTTTTTCGGCTGACTTTTCTCCCGCTTTTTTCAGGAATTCTGGCAGGGGTAATTTATCACATATATAGCCCTGGGACTATATATTGTGATGATTTGCCAAGCAAGGTGTTTATATTGTTGCTCAGGGTGCCCCCCCCCCCAGCGCCCTGCACCCATCAGTGACCGGAGTGTGAGGTGTGCATGAGGAGCAATGGCGCACAGCTGCAGTGCTGTGCGCTACCTTGTTAAAGACCGAGGTCTTCTGCCGCCGATTTTCCGGACCACTTCTTGCTTCTGGCTCTGTAAGGGGGACGGCGGCGCGGCTCCGGGACCGAACGATCGAGGTCGGGTCCTGTGTTCGATCCCTCTGGATCTAATGGTGTCCAGTAGCCTAAGAAGCCCAAACTATCTCCAGTCAGGTAGGTTCGCTTCTTCTCCCCTTAGTCCCTCGTAGCAGTGAGTCTGTTGCCAGCAGATCTCACTGTAAAATAAAAAAACCTAAAATATACTTTCTTTCTAGGAGCTCAGGAGAGCCCCTAGTGTGCATCCAGCTCAGCCGGGCACAAGATTCTAACTGAAGTCTGGAGGAGGGTCATAGTGGGAGGAGCCAGTGCACACCAGTTAGTCTAAAGCTTTCTTTTAGTTGTGCCCAGTCTCCTGCGGAGCCGCTATTCCCCATGGTCCTTACGGAGTCCCAGCATCCACTTAGGACGTCAGAGAAATGGGGTTGCATGCCTGCTGTAATGTGTAAAATAAGGACTTTTTTTTTTTATCCTGTGGTGGCCGTGATGATGAGATCTGATGAAGCCACACCCATCTTAACAAAGCCACGCCCATTTTAACGAGGTCACGCCCCCTTGCCGGGAGCGCGCACATACTTTTCCTCATTATATCTATGGGGGGGGGGGGGGCGCATTTTTTCTTATGTGAATGGGGGGGGGGGGGGGTGGCACATTTTAAAATCTCACACTGGGAGCCAAATTGGCTAGAAATGGCCCTGCTTCACTGTATATTGTCCTGCTCACATTCCTGCTGCTGGTTCTGCTGCTGCTTAAGGGGGAACTAATGATGTCCCTGACAAAGGGGGACCCCAGGTACAGTATGCCCTGCATCCCCCCTTTGCTCTGGGTATGGGCACGCCGCTCACCCAAACTTACCTGTCAGTTCCCACCCTGGGCTGCAGTGACTGCAACCAGGAGGAGCCTCCTCTGAGCAGCGGCAGGGGGGCAGCAATCGCGTTAATCCCGCCCCCCTCCTGACCTGCTTCTGGCTTGGGTGCGGACCATCACCCCCCCCCCCCCCCCCCCCATAGAGTACGCGGAGCCACTCGTAAATACTGGTTTTAATTATATTTTTCACAAAGGAGGCGTGGGCACACCCCCTCGTCCCAATATTAACAGTGGGCAAGTGGTCATTTATTATGTATTTAAACAGTATTGTATTAAAAACATTATGATTTGCCCCCTCGCTATGCAGCCTGCGTTACATAGATGAGCTGCAGCACCAGCAGCTACAGGATCTCCGCGAACCCCTCCCTCCCACCGCCCGGGGAAGCAGCCGGGGGTAGATAGGACTAGGAGGCTGTAAAGTCTGCCCGCACTGTCCCCCCCGTGTGACGGCAGCGAATAGACAGCGCCACTGTGAGGAGCTGCCAGTCCGGGAGTAGCAGCAGCTTCGTGCGGGGACCCGGGTGTGACCTCTCCCTCTCCAGTGACAGCCCATCACGGACACGCTCCCTGGAGGGGGACGCGCTTACACGGGTCTGCAGCAGCAGAGGTCGCTGCAGGGAGCTGAACCGGTCCGGCGTTCCGGAACACGTCCGGTCCGGCTTACACCAATTCCCGTAGTAAGGGCTGTGACAGTGTACAGGAAATACACGAGCAGGGCAGTGCTTGGCACATAACACTTTTATCCTGTTTAAATTCGTAGTATCGACGGGGTACTGAGCTGCTCCTTTACACTTGGTACATAGAAGCTTCAGAACGCTATGACTTCATGATACCAGGGAAAGGATCGTTCTTGACACATTGCTAGCAGTCCACATGGAGGATAAGACCAAGCAATGCCCAAGGACCACGCAATACCCAAGCAGTGCTGCCAGGGGCACAATGGATTTTTTGCAGGAGGTCTCAGACCCTGGAGAAATCTTATTGGACAGTCTGATCTATCAGAGACCAGAAGGTGAGGAGGAACCATACCAAACCCGGGGACAAGCAGTGTCTTCTGCTAACAGCGAGCTGGACAAGGTTCTGGACTGCATCCTGAGCTCCTCAGCATCAGGTGGCTCCACCCTATGGACAGGCAGTGTCACCCCTGTTATACATGGGATGTCAGTAACCTCTGCAACCACAGGTAAGACCCTGGAAGACCCCAGAACTGATACAGAAGTGTGGAATGAGACTACAGACTCCACAAAAGACAGAAGTACCCTGGAGGACTGTTCTGGGAATAGAACACCAAGGACAACTGGGGTCCCAGCTACCCTGACCAGCAGACATCTAAATTTCACTGATATGTCTGTGTTGCCTGTGTACCTGTCTACCCAGGAGAGGCACCTTGTGGGGACCGATGGCAGTGACTCAAGGGGGTCCAATGCTGGATCATCACAGCAGTTGTCTCTATTCCCAAAGCAGAGCTCCTGTTTGCACCCAGACACTGAGCCTGTTGGCAAGGTTAAACTAGAAGAGTCTGAGGTCTCCTTGTTTGCCACCCCAAAAGAGAACACACTTTGCCCGGATTATGGATTACCACACCCAACTACCACAACCTCAGATGCCAATCAGTTTTTGGATTTTATTTCCTGCAAAACAGAGTCTTCAGCTGTCTACGAACCCTTTACAACCAGTCCTGGCAACTCAGATGAAAACCCCACATCTTCCTCACCTCAGAGTCTCTACCAGCCCCTCAACCTTAATGGGCACCAGCTCCCTGCTTGCCGGTCACTTGGGGTAAAAGAACCATACCTGTCACAGATCCTTCTACCCTATGTACAGTACATCAGGTAAGTGCCAACATTTACTGCATTCACTGTCTTTGAATACATTAATACAAGTCAACCTGTATTTTGTAATAATTGTAAAATAGTAACAATAAATGTATTAAAGTAACATGGTTCCTTCACATGGCAAAAAGAGTTACAGTATGTCAAGCTTGACAAAGGGCCATGGTGCCCCAAAATGTCTCTTGTTCTTTCAATAAACAATTATGTTTATGCGACTTCAGTTAGGCGTTGCCATGCCATGGTTATATGTGTCCGGATAACTTACTTCTCTTCACCCTTTGACTATGGTCTCTCCTTAGTGAATGATAATAGATAATAGGCTTTTTAATGAGTGATCCTTTAATCATATACTTGCTCTACTTTGGGCACTGGGGACATTCAGAAAACAAGGATGAAGATGGGAATAGCACAGATGTGTCCACCGTTATCTTGAGTAGTTTTCTGTGCCTAGTCACAACATGATTTATTAGCATAAACCCTTAATCTATTGTTCTCAACTGCAATACAATACAGAGAACAATACAGCAGGGAATTAAGTCATTACAGCAGGGGATTAAGTCTGACTGGCCAGTCACAGTTAATCCTATTAACCGTCAAGATAAATGTGGATACATCTGTAGGTTGTGTTACCCTTTTCTAGTGTAGTTTAGAAAATGATGGCAAACAATTCATTGGTTGCTGCTGCGGCAACACTACATTTTCTTCCCAATTGTTTGTTTAATGATACCCTACAGCAGGGGTAGTTAAACCGATCCTTGAGATCTACCAACAGTTCATGTTTTCCAGACCACCTGTGGATCTGTAGAATGTGTCGGTTAGGAATGAATGCACCACATGTTTAAAAATATGACAGTTAGCAATGACTAGCTGTGCACCAGCTAGGTGGTCTGGAGAACGTGATGGTAGATCTCGGGGACCGGTTTGGCCAGCACTGCCCGACAGCATGGTTACTGCAACTTAAACATAACTAGAATAATGTGGATTATTAAATGAAATGGGATATTAATACTTGCAGGTATATATTTTTCAGAAGGATGGAGGATATTAAATAAAGTATTCAGGCTTCAGATACTCATAGATAGTTTGCATCAGCCTTTTATGGGTTGCCTGCTCTGCAGCCACCATGTAGTGAACTCTGCGTAATGTGTATTAAGGATCTTTGCTCCCTAGGATGAGCTGACAACTCTACAAATGAATTTTGCCATTTTTCCAATTACAGACACGAGGCTGAAGTTAGCTTCTTATTCGGCCAGCTTCTTATTCACTTCTTATTCAAGCTCCAGCTTCTTATTCACTTCTTATTCGAACTCCAGCTTCTTATTCAGATCATTCAGTTTCGCAAGGGTTAATAAGTCTTCTGTCACAAATTTGACACCTGAAATCAACAGAGTAGGGTCCCTTGCATGTGACCCACTTGTATTTTGCCTGGCCCAACACTGTTTTGGGCATGAAATACACTGGCAAAGTGGGCACACACACCATATTTTGCCATTTTGAATAAGTAGCTGTAGTTTTGCAAGGGTTAACTAGTCTTGGGCCACAAATTTGACACCTGAAATCAACAGAGAGTGGTCACTTGCATGTGACCCACTTGTATTTTGCCTGGCCCAACGCTGTTTTGGGCATGAAATACACTGGCAAAGTGGGCACACACACCATATTTTACCATTTTGAATAAGTAGCTGTAGTTTTGCAAGGGTTAACCAGTCTTGGGCCACAAATCTGACAGCTGAAATCAACAGAGGGTGGTCACTTACATGTGACGCAGTTGTATTTTGCTTGGCCCAACGCTGTTTTGGGCATGAAATACACTGGCAAAGTGGGCACACACACCATATTTTGCCATTTTGAATAAGTAGCTGTAGTTTAGCAAGGGTTAACTAGTCTTGGGCCACAAATTTGACCCCCATAAACAACAGAGGGTGGTCACTTACATATGACGCAGTTGTATTTTGCCTGGCCCAACGCTGTTTTGAGCATGAAATATACTGGCAAAGTGGGCACACACCATATTTTACCATTTTGAATAAGTAGCTGTAGTTTTGCAAGGGTTAACCAGTCTTGGGCCACAAATTTGACACCTGAAATCAACAGAGGGTGGTCAGTTACATATGACCCACTTGTATTTTGCTTGGCCCAATGCGGTTTTGGGCATGAAATACACTGGCAAAGTGGGCACAAACACCATTTTATAAATTGCCATTTTGAATAAGTAGCTGTAGTTTTGCAAGGGTTAATTAGTCTTGGGCCACAAATTTGACACCTGAAATCAACAAAGCGTAGTCACTTACATATGACCCACTTGTATTTTGCTTGGCCCAACGCTGTTTTGGGCATGAAATACACTGGCATAGTGGGCACACACACCATATTTTCCATTTTGAATAAGTAGCTGTAGTTTTGCAAGGGTTAACCAGTCTTGGGCCACAAATTTGACACCTGAAATCAACAGAGGGTGGTCAGTTACATATGACCCACTTGTATTTTGTTTGGCCCAACACTGTTTTGGGCATGAAATACACTGGCAAAGCGGGCACACACACCATATTTTCCATTTTGAATAAGTAGCTGTAGTTTTGCAAGGGTTAACCAGTCTTGGGCCACAAATTTGACACCTGAAATCAACAAAGGGTGGTCAGTTACATATGACCCACTTGTATTTTCCTTGGCCCAACGCTGTTTTGGGCATGAAATACACTGGCAAAGTGGGCACACACACCATATTTTGCCATTTTCAATAAGTAGCTGTAGTTTTGCAAGGGTTAACTAGTCTTGGGCCACAAATTTGACACCTGAAATCAACAAAGGGTGGTCAGTTACATATGACCCACTTGTATTTTGCTTGGCCCAACGCTGTTTTGGGCATGAAATACACTGGCAAAGTGGGCACACACACCATGATTTGCTATTTTGAATAAGTAGCTGTAGTTTTGCAAGGGTTAACCAGTCTTGGGCCACAAATTTGACACCTGAAATCAACAGAGGGTGGTCACTTACATATGACCCACTTGTATTTTGCTTGGCCCAACACTGTTTTTGGCATGAAATACACTGGCAAAGTGGGCACAGACACCATTTTATAAATTGCCATTTTGAATAAGTAGCTGTAGTTTTGCAAGGGTTAACTAGTCTTGGGCCACAAATTTGACCCCTGAAATCAACAGAGGGTGGTCACTTACATATGACCCACTTGTATTTTGCTTGGCCCAACGCTGTTTTTGGCATGAAATACACTGGCAAAGTGGGCACAAACACCATTTTATAAATTGCCATTTTGAATAAGTAGCTGTAGTTTTGCAAGGGTTAACTAGTCTTGGGCCACAAATTTGACCCCTGAAATCAACAGAGAGTGGTCACTTGCATGTGACCCACTTGTATTTTGCCTGGCCCAATGCTGTTTTGGGCATGAAATACACTGGCAAAGTGGGCACACACACCATGTTTTGCTATTTTGAATAAGTAGCTGTAGTTTTGCAAGGGTTAACTAGTCTTGGGCCACAAATTTGACCCCTGAAATCAACAGAGAGTGGTCACTTGCATGTGACCCACTTGTATTTTGCCTGGCCCAACGCTGTTTTGGGCATGAAATACACTGGCAAAGTGGGCACACACACCATATTTTCCATTTTGAATAAGTAGCTGTAGTTTTGCAAGGGTTAACTAGTCTTGGGCCACAAATTTGACTCCTGAAATCAACAGAGAGTGGTCACTTGCATGTGACCCACTTGTATTTTGCCTGGCCCAATGCTGTTTTGGGCATGAAATACACTGGCAAAGTGGGCACACACACCATGTTTTGCTATTTTGAATAAGTAGCTGTAGTTTTGCAAGGGTTAACTAGTCTTGGGCCACAAATTTGACTCCTGAAATCAACAGAGAGTGGTCACTTGCATGTGACCCACTTGTATTTTGCCTGGCCCAATGCTGTTTTGGGCATGAAATACACTGGCAAAGTGGGCACACACACCATGTTTTGCTATTTTGAATAAGTAGCTGTAGTTTTGCAAGGGTTAACTAGTCTTGGGCCACAAATTTGACCCCTGAAATCAACAGAGAGTGGTCACTTGCATGTGACCCACTTGTATTTTGCCTGGCCCAACGCTGTTTTGGGCATGAAATACACTGGCAAAGTGGGCACACACACCATATTTTCCATTTTGAATAAGTAGCTGTAGTTTTGCAAGGGTTAACCAGTCTTGGGCCACAAATTTGACACCTGAAATCAACAGAGGGTGGTCAGTTACATATGACCCACTTGTATTTTGCTTGGCCTAATGCTGTTTTGGGCATGAAATACACTGGCAAAGTGGGCACACACACCATGTTTTGCTATTTTGAATAAGTAGCTGTAGTTTTGCAAGGGTTAACTAATCTTGGGCCACAAATTTGACCCCTGAAATCAACAGAGAGTGGTCACTTGCATGTGACCCACTTGTATTTTGCCTGGCCCAACGCTGTTTTGGGCATGAAATACACTGGCAAAGTGGGCACACACACCATATTTTCCATTTTGAATAAGTAGCTGTAGTTTTGCAAGGGTTAACCAGTCTTGGGCCACAAATTTGACACCTGAAATCAACAGAGGGTGGTCAGTTACATATGACCCACTTGTATTTTGCTTGGCCTAATGCTGTTTTGGGCATGAAATACACTGGCAAAGTGGGCACACACACCATGTTTTGCTATTTTGAATAAGTAGCTGTAGTTTTGCAAGGGTTAACTAGTCTTGGGCCACAAATTTGACCCCTGAAATCAACAGAGAGTGGTCACTTGCATGTGACCCACTTGTATTTTGCCTGGCCCAACGCTGTTTTGGGCATGAAATACACTGGCATAGTGGGCACACACACCATATTTTCCATTTTGAATAAGTAGCTGTAGTTTTGCAAGGGTTAATCAGTCTTGGGCCACAAATTTGACACCTGAAATCAACAGAGGGTGGTCAGTTACATATGACCCACTTGTATTTTGCTTGGCCCAATGCGGTTTTGGGCATGAAATACACTGGCAAAGTGGGCACAAACACCATTTTATAAATTGCCATTTTGAATAAGTAGCTGTAGTTTTGCAAGGGTTAATTAGTCTTGGGCCACAAATTTGACCCCTGAAATCAACAGAGAGTGGTCACTTGCATGTGACCCACTTGTATTTTGCCTGGCCCAACGCTGTTTTGGGCATGAAATACACTGGCATAGTGGGCACACACACCATATTTTCCATTTTGAATAAGTAGCTGTAGTTTTGCAAGGGTTAACCAGTCTTGGGCCACAAATTTGACACCTGAAATCAACAGAGGGTGGTCAGTTACATATGACCCACTTGTATTTTGTTTGTCCCAACACTGTTTTGGGCATGAAATACACTGGCAAAGCGGGCACACACACCATATTTTCCATTTTGAATAAGTAGCTGTAGTTTTGCAAGGGTTAACCAGTCTTGGGCCACAAATTTGACACCTGAAATCAACAGAGGGTGGTCAGTTACATATGACCCACTTGTATTTTGTTTGGCCCAACACTGTTTTGGGCATGAAATACACTGGCAAAGCGGGCACACACACCCTATTTTCCATTTTGAATAAGTAGCTGTAGTTTTGCAAGGGTTAACCAGTCTTGGGCCACAAATTTGACCCCTGAAATCAACAGAGAGTGGTCACTTGCATGTGACTCACTTGTATTTTGCCTGGCCCAACGCTGTTTTGGGCATGAAATACACTGGCATAGTGGGCACACACACCATATTTTCCATTTTGAATAAGTAGCTGTAGTTTTACAAGGGTTAACCAGTCTTGGGCCACAAATTTGACACCTGAAATCAACAGAGGGTGGTCAGTTACATATGACCCACTTGTATTTTGCTTGGCCCAATGCGGTTTTGGGCATGAAGTACACTGGCAAAGTGGGCACAAACACCATTTTATAAATTGCCATTTTGAATAAGTAGCTGTAGTTTTGCAAGGGTTAATTAGTCTTGGGCCACAAATTTGACACCTGAAATCAACAAAGCGTAGTCACTTACATATGACCCACTTGTATTTTGCTTGGCCCAACGCTGTTTTGGGCATGAAATACACTGGCAAAGTGTGCCCACACACCATATTTTACCATTTTGAATAAGTAGCTATAGTTTTGCAAGAGTTAACTAGTCTTGGGACACAATTGTGAGACCTGCAATCAACAGAATGTGGTCACTTACATATCACCCACTTGTATTCTGCTTGGCCCAACATTGATTTGTGAATGAATTACGCTGGGAAAGTAGGCACAACCACCATATTATGATTTACCATTTTGAATATGTAGCTGTAGTTTTGCAAGGGTTAACTAGTCTTGGGCGACATATTTGATACCAGAAATCAAGGGTTAGATTAGCTCCTTATCGCACAGGGGAGTCATAGAGAGTCTATGTTGCGTTAAAGTTGTCTGAAGTCAGCTCTTATCCTTGCTTGAAGGAAGCTATACTCAGCAGGATTGGGGTGACGGGTCCCAGCAAAGCCCAAGAATATTATGAGTTGCAGCTGAACCCATCTGAGCCTCCAGTGGTCAAACTGGCATAATTGGCCAAACTGAGTAAAACCTGGTTACAGATAAAAACTCTTCTCAGTGGGTAGTGGAAGTGATGGCTCTAGACCAGGCTATACGGGTATCAGACCGTGGTGTAAAACACTGGGCCTTTGCAGGCTGACCCCAGACAATTGAGGAGCTAGCAGTGGTGATTGAGAGGTACCTGACCCTGGGAAATTTTAATAAAGCCAAGCAAGGGTTACAGCCAGTACATAAGCCCAATACCCAGATCCCCATTGTTAAACCAAACAGCCCGTCTCCAGTCATATGTTTTGAGTGCAGAGAGCCCAGTCATGCACAGCGGTACTTCCTAAAGCAGGGTGAGCTAGTGGATTGCAGCTCAGGGAAAACAGTACAACCTGTATTCAGTATGGCGCCTGGAATTATTTCCCCAGCTGAAACTACCATTTCATCTGATGGTACAGATTGAAGGCTGGGATATCTGGGCCTTGGTTGATACTGGCAATGAATTATCTATCATCTCTGCTAACCTGGTTCTTCCCGGGTCTGGCCAGGTTGTGCTTCTGGTAAAGATGCTATGTATACTTGGTGACATAGAAGAATGCCCATGAGTGCACCTGCCGGTGGTGATTAAAGTAAGACCAGTAAAAATGGTAGTCACAGTAGCTTCCAAACCTCTTTATCCACTAATCCTGGGCCAGGACTTCCCACTGTTGCAGGAGTTTGTTACCTGGCATGACATTGGCAGACAGACAAAGGTTAAGCTGTCGCAGGGGCCAAGATCTACTGGAAGCCAAGGTTGTATGACTGTAAACCCCTCTCTTGCCAGTGAGATTGAGACACATTAGTCCCCCATTTGCGAAAGAGTGTCTTTGCAGGACTTTAGGCGAGATCAACATAACGATGGCAACTTGTCTAATACTTTTTAAAATGTGGTAGTGGTAAATGGTAAGGTAAACTCTGCTTTACCACCTGGAGGTGTACCTTACTTTATGTGAAAAACATTTTTTTTTTACCTTGTAACTTATTTGCAAGGTAAAAGGGTAGACCAGTTGCTGATTCCCCGAAAACACGAGCAGCTGGTACTGAGGGCGGCTCACATGCATTTATGGGGTGGCCATTTAGGGGAGAGGAAAACTCTCCAGCTATGTTTCTCCTGGCCAGGCATTCATGCTGCAGTAAAAGAATATTGTCAGGAATGCCCAGTGTACTAAAAGAATGCACCCCAGACAGAATTTAGGGCGACCTTGGTTTTTCTGACTATAATTTCCATGCCTATTCAGCCAATTTTTATAGATCTGATAGGGCCAGTAGAAAAATCGGATCATGGGCATCAGTATATATTGGTGACGGTGGACTACTCCACCGGGTACCCGGAGGCCATACCACTATGTAACATGAAATCTAGCACTATTGTCCAGGAGTTCTTGATGCTGTATACCCGTCTAGGAATACCAATAGAGGTCCTGACCGACTAAGGTACCCCTTTTGTGTCTAAATTAATGAAATACCTGTGTCGCCTGTTAAAGGTGGATAGAATTACCATTTCGGTTTACCACCCGCAGACAGACGGCTTGGTTGAATGCTTTAACAGAACCCTTATGCAGATGATGAAAAGGGCAGTGTCACAGGAGAAGCGAGATTAGGACCTACTCTTACCTTAGCTAATGTTGGCAGTTTGAGAGGTACCCCAAGCCTCTTTTTTTATTATTATTATTATTATTATTATTATTATCCTTTATTTATATAGAGACTTTATATAGAGACTGTATGGGGTTTAGACCCTTCAAACTCCTCTATGGTAGACAACGCAGAGGGATACTAGATCTATTAAAAGATGGGTGGGAGCAGCAATTGTCCCAAGGGGATGCGGTTAAGATCCCGCCGGACGGAATCCCGGCGGTTGAAATACTGACGCCGGAACCCCGACCGGCACAATCCCGACATATTCTGCCTCCGTGGGTGTCCACGACACCCATAGAGGGAGAATATAAAAGTGTGCTGAGCATAGCAAAGCACCGTGCCTGCAGCGTGGCGAGCAAAGCGAGCCCACAATGGGCTGCGTACTGCTCGCCACCCCTGTCGGGATTGTGTGGTCGAAATTCCGGCGTCAGTATTTCGACCGCCGGGATCCCATCCTGCGGGATTTAGTACTGATCCCGTCCCAAGAGCCTAACATCGTTCAGTTTGTGTCCCAATTATATGGCTGTCTAAGGCAAATTGCGCCACTTCTGACCAAGCATATGGCAAGAGCTCAACAGGATCAAAAACGCAGTCATGGCGTTACTGCTGTCAACCGGACTCTCAATAGGGGCAACAAGGTACTGATACTTGTGTCTAGGTACGGCAGGAAGGTAGAAGGAAAGAGGTAAAAGTCTACCATGTGAATTTGTTGAAGCCTTGGAAAGTGCCAGTCATCCCTCTTTAGTGGCCATGAAAACCCCAGAATGTCAGGTGCCTACTGAAGTAACTGAGTCCTAGCCAGAAACAAGAAGTGGTAAACTTAGTAGCACAGTACCAGGTTGTGTTCTCTGCCCTCCTGGGGAAAACTCAAATCATACAGCATGACAATGTTACTCCACCCAGGGGGGTGATAAAACAAAGGCAATATTGTATATCTGAGGCCCAACAGGCAGCAGTAAAACGGGAACTGGAAGTGATGCGGCGCTTGGGGGTCACAGAGTAGTCAAACAGTGAATGGAATAATCCCATTTTTTTTTAGAGCCCAAGCTTTTTGGAGCTTTGAGATTCTGTAATGACTTCAGAAAGTTAAATAAAGTTCCTCGGTTTGATTCCTATCCTATGCCCCGGGTTTATGAACTTAGCAATAAGCCTGTATCTAACTACGCTAGATTTACTGAAGGGGTACTGGCAAATTCCTCTGATGGAAGCTGCCAAAGCAACAACAGCCTTCTCTACCACAGTGGGTTTGTTCCAGTCGCACCTTCCAAAGGTGGATGCAGTGTTACAGTCTCTACAGGCACAAGGGTTCACAGCTAACCTGGAGAAGTGTGCCATCATATCTGTGGAGGCAAAGTATCTGGGGTATATTGTATGCCAAGGGTAAGTTAAACCTCAACCTGGCAAGGTGGAAGCAGTCTTCACATGGCCTAAGCTAAAATGTATGTCGCAACTCAGGATATTCTTTGGTCTGGTGGGCTATTATCGTAGGTTCAGGGGTGGAACTTGCAGCGGTGCAACCGGCAGGGCCCCTCCACGATGAAGGGGCCCACAGCCGGAGGCACTACAATGAGTGAGACTGACTCATTACATGCCACCTGCCGGCGCGCTGCAAGCCGCCGCTTCCCCTTAACAGAATGAGGCTGAGCTGCAGTCTGGCCAGAGGGGGAGGAGGATGCAGTGGAGGAGTCTGGAGAAGGAGAAGGGGCCATCTTCCCCTCTCATTCACGGGCAGCCCAGCTGTTTCTTTTTGCTACCGGAGCCGGAGCATCACGTGACCATGCGGCTAAACTGTAGAGTTAGTGCAGCAGCATTCCTTGTAAAGGCGGTAAGGCAGCTGTGTGTTTATTTATTTTTATTTTATTATACATTTTTCTAATTGTACATTTCATCCTGCAAACTCAGAATCGCGGACCTCGAAGAGGCGGAGCCTACATTGAGGGGGCGGAGATTGGGAGGTGGTGGTCTCTCTGCAAATAGTAATGGTGACTGTGCAGTGACATATAACATACAGCACAGCATAGAGTGACCCCACTAAGGCAGCCAGGCACAGGGTCATGTGTTGTCACCCAGGGTGCATGTGCTGCTGCTGGCTGCATGATGCATAGTGTGGACATCTGTCTCCATGGGCCTTGTGTATCCTTGTACAAAGGAATTGTCCCATTTTTATACAGTGAGAAGTCTTCTGAGTTTTTGTGGGAGTTGGATACAATTGGCCGACAGTTATCATATTGATATTCATTATGTCGACATAAAGAACTGTCAACAAACAGTCCCTTGTGATATAGCAGTTTCGTACTTTATACCGGTGACAGCAGTGCCTTTTTCTGGATCACATTGCATTGGCGATGTCTCAGCAGTGTTCTGGTGAGTATTTTCCCCATTATCCCTAATCCCTAAACCTTTCCCTAGTAGCTAACCTTAACCTTTACCCCTCCCCACAGCCTAACCCTAGCCACCACCCCAGTGCCTCCCCCCTCCCCCCCCAGCAGCCTAACCCTAAAACTTTACCGTAGTGCCTACTATATTGGCGTTATGTGTAAAAGAAGCTCTACTGTGTGGCGTAATGTGTATAAGGAGCTCTACTGTGTGGCTTAACCTGTATAAGGGGTATTACTGTGTGGTGTAACGTCTATAAGAAGCACCACTGTGTGGCGTAACGTGTATAAGGAGCACTATTGTGTGGCGTAAAGTGTATAAGGACCATTACAGTGTGTTGTAACGTGTATAAGGAGCTCTACTGTGTTGCGTAACATGTATAAGGAACAGTACTGGGTGGAGTAACGTGTATCAGGAGCACTACTGTGTGGTATAACGTATATTAAGATACTACTGTGTGGTATAACGTATATTAAGATACTACTGTGTGGCGTAACATGTATAAGAGGCACTACTGTGTGTTGTAATGTGTATAAGAACTACTGTGTGGCGTAACGTGTAGAAGGAGCTCTACTATGTGGCGTAATGCGTATAAGAAGCAGTACTGTGTGGCATAACGTGTTTCAGGAGCACTACTGTGTGGCGTAACGTGTAGAAGGAGCTCTACTATGTGGCGTAATGCGTATAAGAAGCAATACTGTGTGGCATAACGTGTTTCAGGAGCAGTACTGTGTAGCGTAATGTATATAAGGAGTACTACTGTTCAGTGTAATGTAATGTAAATCAGTGTAATGTAATGAGGTTGCACTACTGTGTGGCATAATTTGAATTGGTGGTACTATTGTGTGCCCACACCCCTTTTCAATGAGACCATGCCCTATTTTTTGACACACGTTTTGGATCTTGGGCGGGCTGGGGCAACGCATTTTGTTGCACCTCGGCCCACTATGGTCTTGTTCCGCCACTGCGTAGGTGCATGCGCGAATTTGCCACAGGGCAGCATCATTCACTGAATGTCTGAGGAAACAGTCCCCAGACAAGATCTAATCACAGATGTGCTAAATGTAGCACATCTACAATCATGTACTCTGACATGCGGGTGGATGCCCAGCACAGGGCTGGTCCGCCCTGCATGACTGGCCCTAGCCCCCCCCCATCCCCCTCGCACAGGTACAAAACCATTGCACGGTGTCGATGATTTTGTACCTGATGAGTAACTCCCTGCAAACGAAGCTCCTGCACGCTGGCAGTCCGCTACTCGCCACATCCCGGGTCGCAGAGTCTGTGTGTAACACCACGCAGCTGCCTCGGGCCACCCCCCAACGGTCCAGACAGGCCTCCGTTGTCCGGACCGTGGTTCTAAAGCCGGTGGCATGCCCCTTCCCACCACATGACCGCCTCTGCCTGTCAATCAGGCAGAGGCGATCGAAGCCCTGAGATGCTGATAGAATCTCACTGGGCTCCCGGAGTGCGCACGCGCAGGGCGCACACCACAAAGTAATTCAGACGGCGATCGCTGCTGCTGCAGTGTTGCAGTCTGAATTACCCCCTAGGCCCGCAGAGACTACATTGCAGAATTTAAGAAAAGCTTTATGCGCAGAGCCTGTATTGATAGGCTCCTGATTCCAGGTGTCAAATTTGTGGCCCAAGACTAGTTAACCCTTGCAAAACCACAGCTACTTATTCAAAATAGCAATTTATAAAATGGTGTTTATGCCCACTTTGCCAGTGTATTTCATGCCCAAAACAGCATTGGGTCAAGCAAAATACAAGTGGGTGATATGTAAGTGACCACCCTCTGTTGATTTCAGGGGTAAAATTTGTGGCCCAAAACTATTTAACCCTTGCAAAACTACAGCTACTTATTCAAAATAGCAAAATATGGTGTGTGTGCCCACTATGCCAGTGTATTTCATGCCCAAAACAGCGTTGGGCCAAACAAAATACAAGTGGGTGATATGTAAGTGACCACCCTCTGCTGATTTCAGGGGTCAAATTTGTGGCCCAAGACTAGTTAACCCTTGCAAAACTACAGCTACTTATTCAAAATGGCAAAACATGGTGTGTGTGCCCACTTTGCCAGTGTATTTCATGCCCAAAACAGCATTGGGCCAGGCAAAATACAAGTGGGTCACATGCAAGTGACCACTCTCTGTTGATTTCAGGGGTAAAATTTGTGGCCCAAGACTAGTTAACCCTTGCAAAACTACAGCTACTTATTCAAAATGGCAAAATATGGTGTGTGTGCCCACTTTGCCAGTGTATTGTATGCCCAAAACAGCGTTGGGCCAAGCAAAATACAAGTGGGTCATATGTAAGTGACCACCCTCTGTTGATTTCAGGGGTAAAATTTGTGGCCCAAGACTAGTTAACCCTTGCAAAACTACAGCTACTTATTCAAAATGGCAATTTATAAAATGGTGTCTGTGCCCACTTTGCCAGTGTATTTCATGCCCAAAACAGCGTTGGGCCAAGCAAAATACAAGTGGGTCATATGTAAGTGACCACCCTCTGTTGATTTCAGTTGTCAAATTTGTGGCCCAAGACTGGTTAACCCTTGCAAAACTACAGCTACTTATTCAAAATAGCAAATCATGGTGTGTGTGCCCACTTTGCCAGTGTATTTCATGCCCAAAACAGCGTTGAGCCAGGAAAAATACAAGTGGATCACATGCAAGTGACCACCCTCTGTTGTTTTTGCGGGGCAAATGTGTGGCCCAAGACTGGTTAACCCTTGCAAAACTACAGCTACTTATTCAAAATGGTAAAATATGGTGTGTGTGCCCACTTTGCCAGTGTACTGTATTTCATGCCCAAAACAGCGTTGGGCCAAGCAAAATACAACTGCGTCATATGTAAGTGACCACCCTCTGTTGATTTCAGGTGTCAGATTTGTGGCCCAAGACTGGTTAACCCTTGCAAAACTACAGCTACTTATTCAAACTGGTAAAATATGGTGTGTGTGCCCACTTTGCCAGTGTATTTCATGCCCAAAACAGCGTTGGGCCAGGCAAAATACAACTGCGTCATATGTAAGTGACCACCCTCTGTTGTTTTTGGGGGTCAAATTTGTGGCCCAAGACTAGTTAACCCTTGCTAAACTACAGCTACTTATTCAAAATGGCAAAATATGGTGTGTGTGCCCACTTTGCCAGTGTATTTCATGCCCAAAACAGCGTTGGGCCAAGCAAAATACAACTGCGTCATATGTAAGTGACCACCCTCTGTTGATTTCAGGTGTCAGATTTGTGGCCCAAGACTGGTTAACCCTTGAAAAACTACAGCTACTTATTCAAAATGGTAAAATATGGTGTGTGTGCCCACTTTGCCAGTGTATTTCATGCCCAAAACAGCGTTGGGCCAAGCAAAATACAACTGCGTCATATGTAAGTGACCACCCTCTGTTGTTTTTGGGGGTCAAATTTGTGGCCCAAGACTAGTTAACCCTTGCTAAACTACAGCTACTTATTCAAAATGGCAAAATATGGTGTGTGCCCACTTTGCCAGTATATTTCATGCTCAAAACAGCGTTGGGCCAGGCAAAATACAACTGCGTCATATATAAGTGACCACCCTCTGTTGTTTTTGGGGGTCAAATTTGTGGCCCAAGACTAGTTAACCCTTGCTAAACTACAGCTACTTATTCAAAATGGCAAAATATGGTGTGTGTGCCCACTTTGCCAGTATATTTCATGCCCAAAACAGCGTTGGGCCAAGCAAAATACAACTGCGTCACATGTAAGTGACCACCCTCTGTTGATTTCAGGTGTCAGATTTGTGGCCCAAGACTGGTTAATCCTTGCAAAACTACAGCTACTTATTCAAAATGGTAAAATATGGTGTGTGTGCCCACTTTGCCAGTGTATTTCATGCCCAAAACAGCGTTGGGCCAGGCAAAATACAAGTGGGTCACATGCAAGGGACCCTACTCTGTTGATTTCAGGTGTCAAATTTGTGACAGAAGACTTATTAACCCTTGCGAAACTGAATGATCTGAATAAGAAGCTGGAGTTCGAATAAGAAGTGAATAAGAAGCTGGAGCTTGAATAAGAAGTGAATAAGAAGCTGGCCGAATAAGAAGCTAACTTCAGCCTCGTATTACAGACAGTATATGCAGATTGTGTGTTCCTGTCACACAGCAATGAATAGTTTCATAAGATTTACAGATAATACATGGGCTATAGAGGAAAGGAAGGACCGGGGCCAGATTAAGGGTGATCGGAGCCTGGGGCTGAAAATGATTAGTGGCCTATTGTAAAAAGGGGTGACCTGTGCTGCATGGGTGTGGCCAATGTCATGTGGGTGTGGCCAGTGCCTTGTGTGCGTGTACACCTACTACACAATCAGCACCAGTGTCTCCCTAAATACATAAAAAGATTGCATAATTTTGGGAGGTAAGTAGAAATACCGGCCTGGATGTAATGAAGTCAGAGTTGGCCATTGGTGCTGGTTCCCGGCCAAACTCAGACATTTTTTTTAAACTAGCAATCATGTATAAGGCAAAACCATTCCTTGAAAATTATTGCCGCTTTAAAAAAATGTCCGAGTTCACCGGTAATCCTCACGTCAGCTAACTCGGACTGTATTATATCCGGGCCACAATATTCATACTAATGTATGGACAGTCGTTCTGTCATGATGATGGTCCTGTCTTTATGTGGAGGCCTGGGGCTGTAGCCCTATCTGGCCCATTGTTAATCTGGCCCTGGGAAGGGCAGAGATTCTAAATAGCTTCCAAATGTTACTGTTCTGTCATCTTGTACAGCAGTGTCCAGAGAGGGCCAGGTCAATGTAGCATGTACAATAGGTTCTATCTATAAATAATGCTCTATTGTCAAACGTCACCCTGGGGTCACACTACATAGCAGCTGTATCAGTCGTTGCTAATGATTGACCCAGAAGAGATCCGGAAATGACTCTCCAGATTTGCTGGTTCCCATTGCCAGATATACTGAAGCTAACACAACTGGGAGATATAACTGTAGGGCAGTGGTCAGGGAACAGGGATAAATTACCCCAAATGGGGTAAAAATGAAATTCCTGGGGGTAATGGACAGTCGCGCTGCCGCGACACAACCCCGTCCAGCACCGTCCGGCTCTCGATGTGACGTGCCACACCGCGCTCCCTCCTGCCCACCCTGCGCTGTGCTCCTGCCCGCCCTGTGCTGTGTTCCTGCCCGCGGTGTAACGTGCTGACGTCACACCACGCTCCCTCCTGCCCGCCCTGCGCTGTGCTCCTGCCCGCCCTGTGCTGTGTTCCTGGCCGCAGTGTAACGTGCTGATGTCACACCGCGCTCCCTCCTGCCCGCCCTGCGCTGTGCTCCTGGCCGCGATGTAACGTGCTGACGTCACACCGCGCTCCCTCACGCCCGTCCTCCTGCGCTGTCCTCCGCCTGCGGCCCGCCAACCCACACACAGAACTAGGGGCGTTTCTACAGAGGAGGTGGCCTGTGTGCACCTCCGGGTGGGCCCCCTCCTCTGCACGGCGCTGTAGACGGCGTTGTAGAATCCGGCACTGCGCCGGAGTCTACTGCGCATGCGCAGATCTCCGGAAACATGGTGCCCGCCATGATCCAGAGACCAATTTGGCTACCGCGCATGCGCGGCGGCCATTTTGGCGGCCATTTTCACCGCGATTGCAGCTCCCGGCGCTGGACTCCGGAAAGGTAAGTATTAAAATGGGTGCAATGGGTGCGGGCCCAGGGGCCCGTGTGCACCGCACCCATTGCACCCATTATAGAAACGCCAGCGCACAGAACTTTAAGTGTTCTGTGGCTGACCGCTGACGGAGTTCCGCAGGATCAGACAGTGGCCCACATAACAGTGGGAAATTCTCACTGACATTACTGAGGTGAGGATGTGACCATCTGTCTCCTAAAAGTCGTGTCCCCCCCTTCCCCCCTCATCCATCTTTCTTACATTCATTCTGGTGTTTTGGGGAGAAAGTGTTAATTAACCCAAAAAATAATTGGAGAAAATAATAATAAAAATTATATATATATATATATATATATAATTTCATAAATGCCGGCTCTCACTCCAATACTGATAAATGCCTAGGTGCCTCCACACAGGTCTGGCCGGACTAACAGATAACATGCAGGACAGAGTGGCACTCGCAGGACTTCATCGAAATTAACAATCAGGACACAGCGGTCTCAGGCAAGATCTACGTTGCAGTAATCCTGACGACGGTATTAAATTTACCGAAAAGCAGATCTTGCCTGAGACCACTGTGTCCTGATTGTTTATTTCGATGAAGTCCTGCGAGTGCCACTCTTTCCTGCAAGATATATATATATATCTATACACAGTATCTCAGAAATGCCATATAAAGAGTGATAACCAGTATATATGCACAATAATATATGATTTCCTTCCTTCTTTTCAAATTAAGGGGGTAACGTCGGCGTATCTAAATATATTTTGGGGTAAAAGTTAAAAAAGTTCCCTGGCCCCATGCTGTAGGGGATGTAGTTACTATCCCGGTGGTCGGGATCCTGGCATCCAGAATACTGACGCCGGGATCCCGACCGCCGAGAATGCCGACAGCTGCGCCAGGGCTATTCCCACTCGTGGGTGTCCACGACATCCATAGAGTGGGAATAGAACCTGGGGTGAACGCAGCAAGCCCGCAAGGGGCTTTCTAGCACTTGCCCCACTGCTGGCATTATGACGGCCGGGATCCCGGTGTCGGTATACTGACCTCCATTGTCCCGGCTGCCATGCAAAACCCAGCTATTGCTTGTTAAATAAAATAATGAGACATACAGGAGGCTACTGCAGCAGAAAACAGCGCTTTATCCGCTGGCTATGTACATTGTGAGAAGCTGAGATTAGACCTTTCTCTGGTGATAATGCCAGGGAAGGGGCTTATCTCAGCTTTATAAATAGACCCGCTGGTGCTGAAGAGTAGTACAGGCTGTTTTTCATAGGGATGAGCGATTAGGCTGTGCACACCATACGGCAGGCTACTGTGAGCCCAGGGCAGGAGACCAGAGATGGCTGAGAACTCCCTACATCTGTATTTCCCAGTGTTTGTGCCTGCAGCGGTCATACATTCTGTCTGAGCTGGCAATGCCCTGGAATCGTGACTGACCTGCATAGATTGGGACGGTTGGGAGGAATGATCAATGGAAGGCATTTCGAGTTGGTTGCTATCTGCTTTCAGTCGCTGCGCAGCGCTGCGAAAAAAAAAAGGCACTTCTGCGCATGCGTCACACAAGGTCTAGCAAAGCTTTTCAGTTGCACTGCTGGCCGCAGAGAGATTGACAGGAAGTGGGCGCTTCTGGGTGTCAACTGACCGTTTTCAGGGAGTGTTCGAAAAAACGCAGGCGTGTCAGGAAAAACGCAGGTGTGGCTGGGCGAACGCAGGGTGTGTTTGTGACGTCAAAACAGGAACTGAACAGTCTGCAGTCATCGCAAGCGCTGAATAGGTCTGGAGCTACTCTGAACCTGCTAAAAAAAAATTTGTAGCCGCTCTGCCATCCTTCCGTTCGTACTTCTGCTAAGCTAAAATACACTCCCAGTGGGCGGCGGCATAGCGTTTGCACGGCTGCTAAAAACTGCTAGCGAGCGAACAACTCAGAATGACCCCCAATGCTGTAATAAATTCTTCGTAAATGTGCCAAAATGCATTGCATTGATGTGCTGTATAAAGGTGAATTGTTATACAAGAGTTAAAGCAGATTTGACTTTATTTTGTGCCAGAGCTTGCGTTATAGTAAAATATGACTGCACTGAGTGCTGGGAGTGGCTGGCATTGTAGTTTTCATCTTCTGCCTGAAGGCTATCTTCTGCTGTAAATTTATGTACACAGTTAGAGCCAAGTCACTCTCATCACTGAATTCCAAGAATATTGCTGAACTTCCAGCCTGAGATAAGAATCACTGTGTAGAACATTCTGATAATGCCGTTCAATTAAATGCTCTGACTAAAGGGGGGTACACACGGAGAGATCCGTGCTTAAAATCTAAGCAATCTTGCTAGATTGCTTAGATTTTAAGCACGGATCTGCCGTGTGTACGCCCTCCAGCGATAGCGATGCGCGGCCCCGCGGGGGGGGGGGGGGGGGTGATTCAGAGCTGATCGTAGATGTGCTAATATCTAAGCAATCTGACTAGATTGCTTAGATTTTAAGCACGGATCTGTCGTGTGTATGCCCCCCAGCGATAGCGCGCAACGCTGTCGCCGGTGCTAGATTGAGCCTGCATGCAGGCTCAATCGAACAGGCCGCTCACTTCACCGCTGTGTGAAGTGAGCGGCCTTCCGTCCGTCCTCTCGCTCAGCAAATTGCGCTGTGTTGAGCGGGAGGAGAGATGTGTGCTGAGCGGTCTGTGTTAGGATCGCTCAGCACACATCTCTCCCGTCAGTTTAGATTTTAAACACGGACAGAGGCGTAACTAGGGTAGGGCGAGTGGGGCACGTGCCCTGGGCGCCTTGGCAGGCCCAGGAGAGGGGGGCGCCGCCGGCGGCCAGGGCATCATGCCCCACTCGCCCCCGTCACGCCGAAATGTGAGGGGAGGAGAGCGCAGCGTCTTTCCCGCCCCTCACCGCCGCTGCCAGCATTAGCAGCGCTGCGTGTGTCCGGTCTCCGGTGTTAGCCAATCAGAGCTTGTGGACTGGCTCCTGATTGGCTGCTGGTCCGCGAGCTCTGATTGGCTAGCGAACCGGCGCCACACAGCCGCCAGAGACCTGGAGCGGTGAGGGGAAGAAGAAGCGCTGCGCTGCGCTGCGCTCTCCTCCCCTTACATAGACACAACAGGCGGTGAGTGACGGGGGGGGGGACTCGGGGGAGCACAGTGGGGCATGTATCTGGCACAGTGGGGCATGTATCTGGTACAGTGGGGCATGTAACTGGCACAGTGGGGCATGTATCTGGCACAGTGGGGCATGTATCTGGCACAGTGGGGCATGTATCTGGCACAGTGGGGCAATGTAACTGACGCTGTGGGGCAATGTATCTGGCACTGTGGGGCAATGTAACTGGCACTGTGGGTCAATGTATCTGGCACTGTGGGGCAATGTATCTGGCACTGTGGGGTAATGTAACTGGCACTGTGGGGCAATGTATCTGGCACTGTGGGGCAATGTATCCGGCACTGTGGGGAATGTATCCGGCACTGTGGGGAATGTATCCGGCACTGTGGGGCATGTATCTGGCACTGTGGGGCATGTATCTGGCACTGTGGGGCATATATCTGGCACTGTGGGGCATGTATCTGGCACTGTGGGGCAATGTAACTGGCACTGTGGGGCATGTATCCGGCACTGTGGGGCATGTATCTGGCACTGTGGGGCATATATCTGGCACTGTGGGGCATGTATCTGGCACTGTGGGGCAATGTAACTGGCACTGTGGGGCAATGTATCTGGCACTGTGGGGCAATGTAACTGGCACTGTGGGGCAATATATATGTCACTGTGGGGCATGTATCTGGCACTATGGGGCATGTATCCGGCACTGTGGGCATGTATCCGGCACTGTGGGGCATGTATCTGGCACTGTGGGGCATGTATCTGGCACTGTGAAGCATGTATCTGGCACAGTGGGGCAATGTAACTGGCACTGTGGGGCAATGTATCTGGCACTGTGGGGCAATGTATCTGGCACTGTGGGGCATGTATGTGGCACTGTGGGGCATGTATCCGGCACTGTGGGGCATTGTATCTGGCACTGTGGTGCAATGTAACTGGCACTGTGGGCCATTTTCAGTGGCCACACCCCTTCTGGTGCGTGGCCACACCCCTTCGGCGCGTGCACATGCTTCTTTTGGTGTGTTGTTTTTTTTTTTTTTTGGGGGGGGGGGGGGCGCCATTTTCCATCTTGCCCTGGGCTCCAAAAACCCTAGCTATGCCTCTGAACACGGATCTCTTCGTGTGTACCCCCCTTTAGCCCAATTGGTATCTTGCATGCAATCTGTAACAAGATAGCCTCACTTTCCACAGTGCCCTTTCCAGAGCACAGGTTCAGCAGGCATGAGAGGAAAGAAGGCAATAGTGTAGTAGTTCTTTTAAAAGACACCCCATTTAATTGACATAATGTACTTACAACATCAAAACAAACGCAAGCATGATCACAATCCCCAGTGGTACACTGCCATGCTTACCATCCTCCCTGGTAGTCCAAGATACAAAACGGACAAAAGTGGGACCACAGTTCCGGATATCAGGGTCCCTCCAGGTACGACCTCAGCGTTGCCAGTCACGCAGGAATTCACGCTTAACGGGGAACACTTAACGCGTTTCAGATGTATTCGTCCTTCATCATAAGTGCCATGTAATAGCCGGCAAGATGCAAGTATCTGCATGATGTTGGATAGTCTGCTCATGTCTTCACATGTTTATAGATTTATTTGACAATTGAATTTGATGCATTCAGTACCCGGGACGCACAAATCTGCACTTTTCCAATGCATATTATCTGTGATTCTGTTTGGTAATAACCTACTGTCGTCATGTTTATAATCTACAGGTCGGATGAACCAGGTCAGACGTCTCCGTACACCTTTGACTCTTTGCAGCAGAAGACCTGTTTAATTTGTGGCGATGAGGCATCAGGCTGTCACTATGGAGTCCTCACCTGCGGGAGCTGTAAGGTCTTCTTTAAGAGAGCCATAGAAGGTAAGAGCGTTATCACATTACTAAAGTGCTCGTGTCTGATTTAAGTGTTAATGTCTTATGTGGGAACCTACTGTATGTATCAAAGGGATAGGATCCCTAAATCTAGTGAAAACATCTGTTTTCTGTACATTTACCTATCAGGTGTATTAAGCTTGGAGAAGTGATAAAGCAGTGATAAGTGCAAGGTGATAACGGACCAGCCAATCAGCTGTATTGATTGGCTGGTGCGTTATCACCTTCCCCTTATCACTGCTTTATCACTTCTCCAGGATGTATTAGATCTGCCCCAATGATCGCAGGATGTGATGGACATCGCCTGGTATTGCTGGTTGTAGACATCGCAGCGGGTCTCCTGTGATAGCCTTCCCGTACAAAGCATGGAGAGCTAGCAACGTTATGGGCTCTCCTCCCTTTTAGGATGGCAGTGGCAGATGTGAGAAAGAATAAAATATAGTATATTTTATTTTTTAACCTATATAGTTTAGATTTTTTATTTCATTATCGAATCTGCATCTGGAAACCCGAGACTTTTGTTTTGACAAATTGCCCTGAAAATTACTTTTATTATTTCTTAATAAGACCAATTAACAGACACTAGGTGATTCATCGCGCCCTACGGGCGCTCTTCACACCGTCGTTAGGGGCTACGCCCCGTTAACCCCTGCACGTCTTTGAACATACGCAGGCCGGTAGATAACAGATCCAGAAACGCAGGGCAGTATAGAGGGCATACAGAAATGGGGTTCGGTTGAGAAAAGATAGAGAGGCGTAGGGGGGGAGAAAGGGAATGTACAGAAATGCTGTGCGATCGGTAAAGGATAGGGAGAGGCAGGATGGTAGAGAGAGGATAAAGAGAGGGAAGGTGTTAGACAGAAAATACCGTTGCAAGAGGCTATGACCCGTTAACCCCTGCACGGGCTTCAGCTGTGCTATAATTGTTATTATATGGAGTATTACCTGCAAAAAAGTTTATGCTAGTGGGTAAATATTGCAAGGGGGAAGGGCGTGCGATTGTCAAGGGGGCGTAGCCCTTTGTGAGGGCGTGAAGAGTGGCCGCAGGGCACAATGAATAACAGTGTAGTATATACTGCTAGTGTATGCAGCGCAGCTTATACACACAGTGGCCACAGGTATCAGAACCGCGTATACACACAATGGACACAGGTAGCAGCGCAGCTTATACACACAGTGGCCACAGGTAACGGAGCCACGTATCCACACAGTGGCCAGAGGTAGCAGGGCAGCTTATACACACACAATACCCACAGGTAGTAGAGACGCTTATACACACAATACCCACAGGTAGTAGAGACGCTTATACACACAATACCCACAGGTAGCAGAGCCGCTTATACACACAATACCCACAGGTAGCAGAGCCGCTTATACACACAGTGCCCACAGGTACTGTAGCAGAGCCGCTTATACACACAGTGCCCACAGGTAGCAGAGACGCTTATACACACAGTGCCCACAGGTAGCAAAGCAGTTTATACACACAAGGACCACAGGTAGCAGTGGTGCTTATACACACAGTGCCCACAGGTAGCAGAGCCGCTTATACACACAAAGCCCACAGGTAGCAGAGACGCTTATACACAACGTGGCAACAGGTGGCAAAGCAGTTTATACACACAATGACCATAGGTAGCAGTGGTGCTTATACACACAATGGCCCCCGGTAGCAGTGCCACTTCTACACACAATTCCCATAGGTAACAGAGGCGCTTATACACACAGTGGCCACAGGTAGCAGTGTCGCTTATACACACAATGGCCACAGGTAGCAGTGTCGCTTATACACACAATGGCCACAGGTAGCAGTGTCGCTTATACACACAATGCCCACTGGTAGCAAAGCCGCTTATATACACAGTGGCCACAGGTAACAGAGTTGGTTGTAGACACAATGGCCACAGGTAGCAGAGTTGGTTGTAGACACAATGACACAATGGCCACAGGTAGTAGCTGCGTTTATACGTACATTGCCCACAGGTATCAGTGTCGCTTAGACACATAATGGCCACAGTATTACTTTTTTTTATTAATCCGGAGGTGCTGTGGGAGGTGGTCCAGAGGTGCTGCAGGTGGGGGAGGTGTGGTAGGTCCACGAATGGGGGAAGGTGTCTATAGATTATGTGGGTGGGGGAGGGGGCCGGAGGTGCTGTGGTTGGGTGAGTGGCGGCTGTGGGGGTGTGGTGAGGGGCTGGATGCGCTGCGGGCAGGGGAAGGGAGTGCTGCGGGTGTGGGTGCTACGGGTGGGGGAGGGGGTGGGAGGGGGATGTGGTGGATGCTGAAGGTGGGAGGGGGGGCGTGTGCCGCGGGTGGGGGGGCGGATGCTGTTGGTGCCACGGGTGGGGGAGGGGTGGAGGGTGCGGGGGTGTAGCAAGGGTGGAGAGGTGGGTATGGGGGTGCGGAGGTGCTGCGGGTGGGGTAGGGGTGTGTGCAGCGGGTGTGGGCGGATGTGGTGGATGCTGTGGGTGCCGCGGGTGGGGGAGGTGCGGGGGTGCCACGGGTTGGGTGGAGGGTGCGGGGGTGTAGCGGGGGGGAGAGGTGGGTATGGGGGTGGGGGAGGGGACAAAAGTGCCGCAGGTGGGGGAGGGGCATGTGCCGTGGGTGGGGGACAGATGTGGTGGGTGCTGTGAGTGCCGCGGGTGGGGGAGGGGCGGGGGGTGCTGCAGGTGTGGGTGCTATGGGTGGGAGGGAATGCCATGGGTGGGGGAGGGGCGTGTGCTGCTGGTGGGGGAGGGGCGGGAGTGTCGCGGGTGAGGGAGGGGCGGGGGGTGCTGCAGGTGTGGGTGCATCAGGTTGGGGAGGGGGCGGGAGTGCCGCGAGTGGGGGAAGGGTGTGTGCTGCGGGTGGGGGAGGGGAGAGAGTGTCGCAGGTAGGGGAGGTGCGGGGGGTGCTGGTGTGGGTGCAACGGGTGGGGGAGTGCCGCGGTTGGGGGAGGGGAGTGTGCCGCGGGTGGGGGGAGGGGCGGGAGTGCCGCGGGTGGGCTGCAGATGTGGGTGCTATGGGTGGGGGAGGGGGCGGGAGTGGCCCAGGTGGGGGAGGGGCGGGAGTGGCGCTTGTGGGAGGGGTGGGGGTGGTGCAGATGTGGGTGCTATGGGTGGGGGAGGGGGCGGGAGTGCCGTGGGTGGGGGAGGGGTGGGGGGTGCTGCAGATGTGGGTGTTATGGGTGGGGGAGGGGGCGGGAGTGCCGTGGGTGGGGTAGGGGCGGGAGTGCCGCGAGTGGGGGAGGGGTGGGGGATGCTGCAGATGTGGGTGCTATGGGTGGGGGAGGGGGCGGGAGTGCCGCGGGTGGGGGAGGGGCGGGAGTGCCGTGGGTGGGGGAGGTGCGGGTGGGGGAGGGGGCAGGAGTGCCGCGGTTGGGGGAGGGGAGTGTGCCACGGGTGGGGGGAGTGGCGGGAGTGCCGCTGGTGGGCTGCAGATGTGGGTGCTATGGGTGAGGGAGAGGGCGGGAGTGCCACGGGTGGGGGAGGGGCGGGAGTGCCGCAGGTGGGGGAGGGGTGGGGGGTGCTGCAGATGTGGGTGCTATGGGTGGAGGAGGGAGCGGGAGTGCCGCGGGTGGGGGAGGTGCGGTGGGTGGGGGAGGGGCAGGGGGTGCTGCAGATGTGGGTGCCGCAGGTGGGAGGGTGCGGGGAGGAGCGGGGCGTGTGCCGTGGGTGGGGGGCGGATGTTGTGAAGGCTGTGGGTGCTGCGGGTGGGAGGGTGCGGGGCGTGTGCCGCGGGTGGGGGGCGGATGTTGTGAAGGCTGTGGGTGCCGCGGGTGCAGCATTCAGAGGTCGTCCACGGCATTCTCCTCCGGACTGTGCGGCAGCCGCAAGACTCACCGGCTGCAGCGTCACTAGGGTGCAGGGAGTGTACGGGGAGGAGGGAGAGAGGGGATTGGCCGGAGATGGGGAGGGGACTGGGTGGGGATGGGCGGACCGAGGGAGGGAACTGTTCTTGGCCTGCATCCAGCCACCCAGATCTGTGACTGTGACTCCACCCAGCGTTAGAGAGCCAAGCACAGAGTCACAAGGCCATTATATAGGAGATAAGGGGCCAAATGTAATAGAGTGAGAGTTTCAGAAAGTGAGAGATTTGGTAAGGTTTTTCAGTTTTTTTTAAAGTGGCAATCATTTACACAGCAAGATCAACCTGGTTTTGCAGTGTAAATGATTGCCACTTAAAAAAACCTGAAAAACCTTACCAAATCTCTCACTTTCTGAAACTCTCACTCTATTACATTTGGCCCAAAGTATTAGACTATTATTCAATTATAGTAGTTTTTTCCCGTTTCATTTAAAATTTCCCTATAACCTCTAGTTCTCAAAACTTGGCTATAACTTATTGCCTGGTGCGTGTGGTATAGAAGATCTACACCGTCTATATAGAAAGTCATTGGAGTGACCCCATATGGTCGACATGCATTAGGTTGACAGTCAAAAGGTCAACAAGTAAAAGATAGACAGTGGGTAAGGTCGACACTGTTTTTTTTTTGTTTTTTTTGGGGTGCCATTTTGTATGTTTAGCCATATCTAAGCACAATCAGTGGAAACGTGTACACTGGCCACACTTCGTGTAGGGTGGATCACTTTTCGCCAGAGGTTACTATTCCCAATTGTATTCCACGTGGACAGTAAATCATGCAAAAGTTGGAAAAACATGAAACCCCCCAAAAAAGTGTGTTGATCATTTGTGTGTCGGACATTGTGTGTTGACCTTTTGACCATGTTGACCTTTTGTACAGTACCTGTCGACATTAAGCACTGTCTACCTTTTACTTGTTGACCTTTTGACCATGTCGACCTTGTTTAGCTGTTGACAAAATGCATGTCGACCATATGTGGTCGACCTACTGACTTTCGACCAATACATTGGAATCGATACCACCCTGGGGCTTCATTAATACAGCAGCAGGGACAAATGGTAACATAGACATGAATGATATATGAGTCACAATAAAAGCTTTCAGTCAGTATGGGGTTGATTTATTAAGCAGTGATGAGAGTGGAGCAGTGGAACAGTGGAGAAGTTGCCCATAGCAACCAATCAGCTGCGAGGAAGCATTTATCAAGTACATTCTAGAAAATGGGAGGTAGAAACTGTGATTGGTTGCTATGTGCAATTTCTCCACTGGTCCACTCTTCTACTCTTTACACTACTTGATACATCAAACCCGTTTTTTCCGCCAGTAAAAGCTAGATTTTGGCAACATTAATTATTAATAATAGCATTAATTATTACACTGCGGATAGCTCATTTGTACTGGATGTGAGTTTAGTATCCACTCTGAGCAGTTATTAAGTGTCAATAAATATTATACGAGATTTATTGTGACATGTTATTGGTAATGTATTATTTTTTGAGGTAAACTAAAAAAATTATTTAAACAAATTAAATTGCACATTACCCAAAAATGTAAGATTTTATTTTGAGTGAATTTCACTGATAAAATGCAGAGTTCTGTTTACCTGCGGCGGGGCCTCCTCCAATCAGATGCACAGCCCTGTGTTCTCTGCGCTACTACCTCATAACAGTCAAACAGTTTAAGGGGTATATTCAATTAGGGTCGGATCCATTCCGACATGCATTTGTCGGAATGGATCCGACAACCCCTATTCAATCTCATCTCAATTCAAATTTTAAAAAGTCGAATTGAGATGAGGGACCCAGAGGAGGGGGGGGGGGGGGGAGCCGCGGGGAGACCAGTGGGGACAGCCGGCGGGCAGACGGAGGAGACCAGTGGGGACAGCCGGCGGGCAGACAGAGGAGAGCAGGAGGATGTCACACAGCCGCACGACCTCACAGCAGTGTCCACCCAGCTCCAGCAAGCGTGACCTCACTTGTTGGAGCCGGGTGGACGCTGCCGTGAGCGGCGCGGCAGTGAGACATCCTGCTGCAGCGCAGTGCTGTAGCGCTGCTCTCCCCTGTATGCCCTGCGGCTGTCCCCCGTCTCCGTGTGGCTCCCTCACCCCTCTCCTCCTCTGGGTCCCACATCTCAGTCCGACATTTTTTTATGTCGGACTGAGATGGTCGGAAACGGGGCCAAATCCTGTAGAATTTGGCCCCGTTTCACTCAAAAGTACGTGAATCGGCAGCTATACCGCCGAATTCCACGACTTGTCAAATAAAAAGTGATGGGACTGAATAGGTCGAATCACTATTCGACCATAAAAAGTCGAAAACTGACGTCTTTTCGACAGACGGCAGTTTTACCCCTAAATGTCGGTTAGATTTTATCCTTCAACAATGGTGACAAAGTACTGTATAATGAGAATTCTATTTGTAATCTTAGCAATCTACTAAGCCAACAGTCTGTAGCCCAAATCAGTCCAACTTGGTAACAAAACCATCAAAGCATGTGGAAGGCTATTTAAGAAGGATTGCAGAGGTACATGTTCTGCAGACATCCTGTTATGACAATCACTCCTCTGAGCTCTGCCTGCACAGTGCACTGTAAAATCCTTCCCTCATCCTTCTCCTCCCACTGCCTTTGCATGTGATGCTGAGAGTCTGTGAGTCTGACTGGCAGCCATACTTGTTTGCCCTCCAGAGATATTTTGAAAAGGAGAAAATGATTTGGCGGATGACTGCTAAAAAAAGTACATGCTTATGCTCTTTTGGTGAATGGACCCGGGGTTGGAGGGGGGGACTGCCAACCATGCCTAGGTGGGGGGACTGCATACTGTATACTGACCTATAGCATCTGCATATTATTTATTATTGTTTTCAAATAGTTCCTGTGGTTCCTTTTTTGAATTATTGCTTCCCACAAAGTTTTCATGTACTTATTGCACTTGATATTTGTACTACCATGTGATATGTCATTATATGCTCTGATGAATAAAGAAATGATAAAAAAAAAAGTACATGCTGAAAAGTTACCTAACTTGTTAATTAAGGAAAATATGTGGGATTATTGCTTTAGATAACGTCTAGCAGTACTCTGAGTTATGTGAATATTGTTGGTTGGTCATTTCATGAAATCCTCTGTTAACTCGGCTTATGATGCGGTCAAGATGCCTGCTGTCGGGATCCCGGCAGTCGGAAGCCAATGCCGGAATCCCCTGACATGTCAGAATGCCGACGCCGAAATCTCAACAGAGTCAGGAGACAGACGCCCGAATCCCGACAGCCAGCACCCCGACTGTAAGTATAACAACCCCAACTGTAAGTATAACAGGCGGACTAGGGTTAGGCCGGGGGGGTTTAGGTTTAGGCGCCACCCAGGGGGGGTTAGGGTTAGGCTGCAGGGAGAAGGGGGGGTAGTGTTAGGCACCACCAGAAGAGGGGGGTGTTAGGTTTAGGCACTGAGGGTAGAGGGTTAGGGTTAGACTGCAGGGAAGGTAAGGTTAGGTTTAGGCACTACCGGGAGGAGGTAAGGGTCAGGCACTAAGGGGGGTAGGAGAGAGGGTGGAACAGTCTTACCTCCCCCCTGTCGGGATTGACACTATCGAGATGCCAATGTCGGTCTTTCTGACCGCCGGCATCCTGTCAACCAGGGCATCATACTGAATCCCTCTGCTCAATACAATTAATTGCCAAACATGTATGTCCTTGAATGTTTGTTTTTGCTTCATTTAGCATGTCTGTGAGTTACATGTGAAATATGTAATCTGCACTGTGAGTACTTCTGAAAGGGGACTTGCTGTTATTTTCAAGGGTGAAAGCAATGACAAACACATTCCTATGGCAAGAGATAGTATTGCTTGGTCAGAGATCAGATAGGAGTTCACTGCGGGCACTTTGGATATGGCATTGTCAAGGCACCCACCATTGCTACACGAGCCAGGAATCAGTTTGCTTTCTCATTTGTAAATATGTGTCTATAGTAGGGGTGTAGTCAGAACTTTATGGGCCCCACAACAATGTTTTGAAGGCGCCCCTGCTACAATACTTGTAGAGAAAACCTCTCTTCCCAGTGTTTGTTAATATTATGCCCCATAGTAGTACCCTATTTCATGTTATGCCCCATAGTAGTACCCTGTTTCATGTTATGCCCCATAGTAGTACCCTATTTCATGTTATGCCCCAGAGTAGTACCCTATTTCATGTTATGCCTAATAGTAGTACCCTATTTCATGTTATGCCCCATAGTAGTACCCTATTTCATGTTATGCCCCATAGTAGTACCCTATTTCATGTTATTCCCAATAGTAGTACCCTATTTAATGTTATGCCCCATAGTAGTACCCTATTTCATGTTATGCCCTATAGTAGTACCCTATTTCATGTTATGCCCCATAGTAGTACTCTATTTCATGTTATGTCCCATAGTAGTACCCTATTTCATGTTATGCTCCATAGTAGTACCCTATTTCATGTTATGCCTAATAGTAGTACTCTATTTCATGTTATGCCCCATAGTAGTACCCTATTTCATGTTATGCCCTATAGTAGTACCCTATTTCATGTTATGCCCCATAGTAGTACTCTATTTCATGTTATGCCCCATAGTAGTACCCTATTTCATGTTATGCTCCATAGTAGTACCCTATTTCATGTTATGCCTAATAGTAGTACTCTATTTCATGTTATGCCCCATAGTAGTACCCTATTTTATGTTATGCCCCAGAGTAGTACCTATTTCATGTTACATCCCATAGTAGTACTCTATTTCATGTTATGCCCCATAGTAGTACCCTATTTCATGTTATGCCCCATAGTAGTGCTCTATTTCATGTTATGCCCCATAGTAGTACCCTATTTCATGTTATGCTCCATAGTAGTACCCTATTTCATGTTATGCCTAATAGTAGTACTCTATTTCATGTTATGCCCCATAGTAGTACCCTATTTCATGTTATGCCCCATAGTAGTACCCTATTTCATGTTATGCCTAATAGTAGTACTCTATTTCATGTTATGCCCCATAGTAGTACCCTATTTCATGTTATGCCCTATAGTAGTACCCTATTTCATGTTATGCCCCATAGTAGTACTCTATTTCATGTTATGCCCCATAGTAGTACCCTATTTCATGTTATGCTCCATAGTAGTACCCTATTTCATGTTATGCCTAATAGTAGCACTCTATTTCATGTTATGCCCCATAGTAGTACCCTATTTCATGTTATGCCCCATAGTAGTACCCTGTTTCATGTTATGCCCCATAGTAGTACCCTGTTTCATGTTATGCCCAATAGTAGTACCCTATTTCATGTTATGCCTAATAGTAGTACCCTATTTCATGTTATGCCCTATAGTAGTACCCTATTTCATGTTATGCCCCATAGTAGTACCCTATTTCATTTTATGCCCCAGAGTAGTACCTATTTCATGTTACATCCCATAGTACTACCCTATTTCATGTTATGCCCAATAGTAGTACCCTCACTCACACCGTGCCGTGGATGTTATAATGGTAAGGGTATGTGTGCAGTGGATGTTATAATGGTAAGGGTGTGTATGTAGTGGATGTCATAATGGTAAGGGTGTGTGTGTAGTGGATGTTATAATGGTAAGGGTTTGTGTGCAGTGGATGTTATAATGGTAAGGGTGTGTGTGTAATGGATGTTATAATAGTAAGGGGTGTGTGTAGTGGATGTTATAATGGTAAGGGTGTGTATGTAGTGGATGTTATAATGGTAAGGGTGTGTGTGTAGTGGATGTTATAATGGTAAGGGTGTGTGTGTAGAGGATGTTATAATGGTAAGGGTGTGTGTGTAGTGAATGTTATAATGTAACGAGGGCACTGTAATGTGCATAATATGAACTGGAGGGCTCTGTAAATGACATAAGAACATGGAGCTAATGCATGAGTGCTGCCATGTTGGATATTGTCAGCTGACTGCATCTCCTCCTGTCAGAATGCTTTCTAACCTCAGCTGACTTTGGCAGCCAGTCTGTGACCTGCAGCTACTGTGTAAACCCTTCCTGTTAACCAGCTCACTGCCAGATCAAATAGTCACATTGCTAAATTCCTGCTTCCTTGAAAACAGACAAAAATGGTCGTTCTGACAAATTGGTGAAATCAGAGCTTTTGTCTGCTTTCCATTGTTTGGGAGCAAATGGTCAATTGTCATTTTCTCCCATACATTACCAGATTTTTATTCCAACCAGCCAGATTGCATGGATGGTCTTCCAGATAATTGTATAGTGTATGCTCAGCTTTTGTGTTGCTGGGATTCCACTCTGCAATCAGCAGCTAATCTATGCTCCCAAATTCTCTATCATCGCTGACCTTCCGTTCTCCAAACTACAATGATTCCCTGTGACTCCTCTGTCTCTGCATTGCTTGGATCTTAGGGGGTCATTCCGAGTTGATCGCATGCTAGCTGTTTTTAGCAGCCGTGCAAACGCATAGTCGCCGGCCACGGGGGAGTGTATTTTCGATTTGCAAGTGTGCGAACGCATGTGTAGCCCAGCTCTGCAAAAACATTTTGTGCAGTTTCAGAGTAGGTCTGAACTTACTCAGCCCTTGCGATCACTTCAGTCTTTTTGGTGCCGGAATTGACGTCACACATCCGCCCTCCAAACGCCCGGACACGCCTGCGTTTTCCCTACCACTCCCAGAAAATGGTCAGTTGACACCCATAAACGCAGTCTTTCTGTCAATCTCCTTGCGATCAGCTGTGCGAATGGATTCTTCGCTAGAACCATTGCACAGCAACGATCCGCATTGTACCCATACGAAGCGCATTGCAGTGCATACGCATGCGCAGTAGAGACCCGATCACAGTGCAGCGAAAATCAGCAGCGTGCGATCAACTCGGAATGAGCCTACTCACACAGCTTAACCTGTGTCTCAAAATCGAAGCTGCTGCCAGTTGCACCTCACTGTTTACAAGTATCCTGTGTACTAAAGTATTCAGATGTTTTGTAAGCTATTCCCCAATTCTACAGACTTGTTCATATGCCTGCATCTTAGTGCTTCTGTCTCTCTCCTTTTTGTACTTTCTCTTACGTCCTAGAGGATGCTGGGGACTCCGTAAGGACCGTGGGGTATAGACGGGCTCCGCAGGAGACATGGGCACTCTAAGACCTTTTAATGGGCGTGAGCTGGCTCCTCTCTCTATGCCCCTCCTCCAGACCTCAGTTAGATCCTGTGCCCAGAGGAGACTGGTTGCACACTAGGGGAGCTCTACTGAGTTTCTCTAGAAAAGACTTTTGTTAGGTTTTTTATTTTCAGGGAGCACTGCTGGCAACAGGCTCCCTGCATCGTGGGACTGAGGGGAGAGAAGCAGACCCACTTTCCTGGACTGATGGGCTCTGCTTCTTAGGCTACTGGACACCATTAGCTCCAGAGGGTCAGAACACAAGTGTCGTCCTTGCTGTTCGTCCCGGAGCCGCGCCGCCGTCCTCCTCACAGCGTCGGAAGATAGAAGCCGGGTAAGTATAGGAAACAAGAAGGCTTCAAAGGCGGCAGAAGACTTCAGATCTTCGTGAGGTACCGCGCAGCGGTCGCGCTGCGCGCCATTGCTCCCACACACACACAAGGCACAGCAAGGGTGCAGGGCGCAGGGGGGGTGCCCCGGGCAGCAATTATTAGACTGGCACAGATATCTAGACACTGCGGAGGCAGTATATATAAAATCCCTGCCAGTATAAACAAATAGCAGGACTGAAGCCCGCCATCGAGGGGGCGGAGCTTGATCCCTCAGCACTAACCAGTGCCATTTTCTCCACAGCTTGCTGCAGAGAAGCTGCTCCCGGACTCTTCCCCTGCTGTACAAGTAACAGGGGGCAAAAACGAGGGGGGGGGGGGGGCACATTGATTTGGTGCTAATTTTGTTATAAAAAGCGCTTACTGGTCTGGGACTTTGTTTCAGAACGAAGTGGCGCTGGGTGTGTGCTGGCATACTCTCTGTCTGTCTCTCCAAATGGCCTTTTTGTGGGTCTGGGGGTCTCAGTACGCGTGTGTCGACATGTCTGAAGCGGAAGGCTCGTCTAGGGAGGAAGCAGAGCAGATGGTGGTAGTGTCTCTGTCAGCACAGCAGACAGCGGATTGGGTGGACATGTGGAGTGTTTTGAATGCTAGTGTGGCTTTATTACATAAGAGATTGGACAAGGCAGAGTCCAAAGACCAAGCAGGGAGTCAATCCATGGCTCTTACTGTGTCACAAGACCCTTCAGGGTCCCATAAACGTCCCTTTACCAGATAGCAGACACTGATACCGACACAGATTCCGACTCCAGTGTCGACTATGATGATGCACGGTTACACCCAAGGGTGGCCAAGAGTATTCAATACATGATTATGTATTACATATCACAGAGGACCCCTCTGTCCCTGACACAAGGGTCTGCATGTTTAAGGAAAAGAAATCTGAGGTAACGTTTCCCCCATCTCATGAGCTGAACGCTTTATTTGAAAAAGCTTGGGAAACTCCAGACAAGAGACTGCAGGTTCCCAAGAGAATTATTATGGCGTATCCTTTCCCCTCAAAGGACAGGTTACGGTGGGAATCCTCACCCACGGTGGACAAGGCCTTGACGTGCTTGTCCAAGAAGGTGGCCCTACCGTCCCCGGACACAGCGACCCTAAAGGATCCTGCGGATCGCAGGCAAGATTTGGGTGGGGTGTGTTCAATCTGCAATCTAATTTGCAGTGTAAAAATAAAGCAGCCAGTATTTACCCTGCACAGAAACAAAATAACCCACTCAAATCTAACTCTTTCTGCACATGTTATATCTGCCTCCCCTGCAGTGCACATGGTTTTGCCCAATTGCTAAAAAAAATCCTGCTGCGATCAACTTGGAATTACCCCCATGGTCCAGGACCTGCTGAAACCAAAAAGAGTGTCAGTTCATCAATGCACTCGAGTATTGGGAAAGATGGTGGCGGCCTATGAGGCCATTCCGTTCGGCAGGTTCCATGCAAGAACTTTTCAGTGGGACCTTCTGGACAAGTGGTCAGGGTCCCATCTCCAGATGCATCGGAGGATACGCCTGTCCCCCAGGGCCAGGGTCTCTCTCCTGTGGTGGCTCCAGAGTGCTCACCTTCTAGAGGGTCGCAGGTTCGGAATTCAAGATTGGGTTCTCGTGACCACGGACGCGAGCCTCCGAGGATGGGGAGAGGTCACCCAGGGAAAATTTTTTTTAGGGAATATGGTCAAGCCAGGAGGCTTGTCTACACATCAATGTGCTGGAATTAAGGGCCATATACAACGGCCTGAAGCAGGCGGAGAATCTTCTTCGCAACCTACCCGTTCTGATACAGTCAGACAACATCACAGCCGTGGCGCATGTAAACCGCCAGGGCAGGACAAGGAGCAGAGCAGCAATGGCGGAAGCCACCAGGATTCTTCGCTGGGCGGAAAATCATGTAAGCGCTCTATCAGCAGTTTTCATTCCGGGAGTAGACAACTGGGAAGCAGACTTCCTCAGCAGGCACGATCTCCATCCAGGGAAGTGGGGACTTCCTCAAGAAGTCTTTGCAGAGGTAACAAGTTGTTGGGGACTCCCTCAAATAGACATGATGGCGTCACGCCTCAACAGGAAGCTTCGGACGTATTGTTCCAGGTCGAGGGACCCTCAGGCAGTGGCAGTGGACGCCCTAGTGACACCGTGGCTGTTTCAGTCGGTCTATGTGTTCCCTCCGCTTCCACTTATCTCAAAAATATTGAGAATCATAAGACGAACAAGAGTGCAGACAATACTCATTGTTCCAGATTGGCCTCGAAGGGCCTGGTATTCAGATCTTCAGGAAATGCTCACAGAAGATCTGTGGCCTCTTCCTCCCAGGGAGGACCTGTTACAACAGGGGCCATATGTGTTCCAAGACTTACCGCGGTTACGTTTGACGGCATGGCGGTTGAACGCCAGATCCTAGCTAGGAAAGGTATTCCGGGGGAAGTCATCCCTACTCTAATTAAAGCTAGGAAGGAGGTAACGGCGAAGCACTATCACCGTATCTGGAGGAAATATGTGTCTTGGTGTGAAACCAAGAATGCTCCTACGGAAGATTTTCAGCTGGGTTGTTTTCTCCATTTTCTACAGACAGGAGTGGATATGGGCCTAAAGTTAGGCTCCATTAAGGTGCAGATTTCGGCCTTATCTATATTCTTTCAGAAGGAATTGGCTTCTCTCCCAGAAGTCCAGACTTTTGTAAAGGGAGTGCTGCACATCCAACCTCCTTTTGTGCCTCCAGTGGCACCGTGGGACCTTAACGTGGTGTTACAGTTCCTTAAATCGCACTGGTTTGAACCTCTTCAAACAGTTGAATTGAAATTTCTCACTTGGAAAGTGGTCATGTTGTTGGCCTTGGCGTCTGCAAGGCGGGTGTCCGAATTGGCGGCTTTGTCTCACAAGAGCCCCTATCTGATTTTCCATGTGGATCAAGCAGCGTTGAGGACTCGTCCTCAATTTCTGCCTAAGGTGGTTTCGTCTTTTCACATGAACCAACCTATTGTGGTGCCTGTGGCTACGGATGCCTTGGAGGATTCCAAGTCCCTTGATGTAGTCAGGGCCTTAAAAATTTAAATAGCCAGAACGGCTCGGGTTAGGAAAACAGAGGCACTGTTTGTCCTGTATGCTGCCAACAAGGTTGGCGCTCCTGCTTCTAAGCAGACTATTGCACGCTGGATCTGTAGCACGATTCAGCAGGCTCATTCTACGGCTGGATTGCCGTTACCAAAATCAGTAAAGGCCCATTCCACTAGGAAGGTGTGCTCTTCTTGGGCGGCTGCCCGAGGCGTCTCGGCATTGCAGCTTTGCCGAGCAACTACGTGGTCGGGTTCAAACACTTTTGCAAAATTCTACAAGTTTGATACCCTGGCTGATGAGGACCTCATGTTTGCTCAATCGGTGCTGCAGAGTCATCCGCACTCTCCCGCCCGGTCTGGAGCTTTGGTATAAACCCCATGGTCCTTACGGAGTCCCCAGCATCCTCTAGGACGTAAGAGAAAATAAGATTTTAAACCTACCGGTAAATCTTTTTCTCCTAGTCCGTAGAGGATGCTGGGCGCCCGTCCCAGTGCGGAAACTCTGCAAGACTTGTATATAGTTGTTGCTTACATAAGGGTTATGTTACAGCTGAGATCAGTCTCTGGCTGATACTGTTTGTTCATGCTGTTAACTGGTTTAGTATATACCATGTTGTACGGTGTGGATGGTGTGGGCTGGTATGTATCTCGCCCTTAGATTAACAAAATTCCTTTCCTCGTACTGTCCGTCTCCTCTGGGCACAGTTCTATAACTGAGGTCTGGAGGAGGGGCATAGAGGGAGGAGCCAGTTTACGCCAATTAAAAGGTCTTAGAGTGCCCATGTCTCCTGCGGAGCCCATCTATACCCCATGGTCCTTACGGAGTCCCCAGCATCCTCTACGGACTAGGAGAAAAAGATTTACCGGTAGGTTTAAAATCTTATTTTCCAACTGTGGAGCTTCAGCTAATTCAGCACCAGTGTGTTCCTGCCTCCTGTTCTCAAGTCCTGCAAGCAACTTCTCTTAGTGGGGGTAATTCGGAGTTGATCGCAGCAGGAACTTTGTTAGCAATTGGGCAAAACCATGGCCCTCATTCCGAGTTGTTCGCTCGCAAGCGGATTTTAGCAGATTTGCTCACGCTAAGCCGCCGCCTACTGGGAGTGAATCTTAGCATCTTAAAATTGCGAACGATGTATTCGCAATATTGCGATTACACACCTCGTAGCAGTTTCTGAGTAGCTTCAGACTTACTCGGCATCTGCGATCATTTCACTGCTTGTCGTTCCTGGTTTGACGTCACAAACACACCCAGCGTTCGCCCAGACACTCCCCCGTTTCTACAGCCACTCCTGCGTTTTTTCCGGAAACGGTAGCGTTTTTTCCCACACGCCCATAAAACGGCCTGTTTCCGCCCAGTAACACCCATTTCCTGTCAATCACATTACGATCGCCAGAACGATGAAAATGCCGTGAGTAAAATTCCTAAGTGCATAGCAAATTTACTTGGCGCAGTCGCAGTGCGGACATTGCGCATGCGCATTAAGCGGAAAATCGCTGCGATGCGAAGATTTTTACCGAGCGAACAACTCGGAATGAGGGCCCATGTGCACTGCAGGGGAGGCAGATATAACATTTGCAGAGAGAGTTAGATTTGGGTGTGGTGAGTTCAATCTGCAATCTAAATTGCAGTGTAAGAATAAAGCAACCAGTATTTACCCTGCACAGAAACAAAATAACCCACCCAAATCTAACTCTCTCTGCACATGTTATATCTGCCCCCCCCTGCAGTGCACATGGTTTTGCCCAATTGCTAAAAAGTGTCCTGCTGCGATCAACTTGGAATTACCTCCACAGACACAGTCTTCAGGTTGTCTGAGACTTCACTACTGTGTCCAGCAATACCAATTCCAGTCTGGTTAATAAAGCCTCCAACTCTGACCTGCTCTGCAGCACTATTGATACAAGCAATACCAGTTCCAGTCTGGTTAATACAGCTTTTGGGTTTTACACTTCAACTGTCTCCCAAACTGGTTCAAGCCCAGTTATCAGCGACACCAGCTCTAGCTTGGCTCCCAGCATCCACCGGTCTGAGTCCGGCCCCCAGCGTCCACCAGTCCCAGCCCGGCCCCCAGTGTCCACTGGTCCCAGCCAGCCCCCAGCGCCCACCGGTTACAGTCCTGCCCCCAGCACACATCGATTCCAGTCCTTCCCCATGCGCCTACCGGTTCCAGCCCATCCCCCAGCATCCACCGGTTCCAGCCCAACCTCCAGTGTTCACCAGTTCCAGCCCGGCCACAACACAAATGTATTTATTTATTTATTAACAGTTTCTTATATAGCGCAGCAAATTCCGTTGCGCTTTATTGGAAATACCAATGATATAACAAACTGGGTGATAACAAACAGTCATAGAGGTAGGAAGGCCCTGCTCGCAAGCTTACAAACTATAGGGAAATAGACAAATGCCATTAAATATATTTTATTCTTAGAATTAAGTTATTGTTAACCCATAATTATTATATAATAACTATATAAACGCTTGTTCACCTAAACCTTAGGTAGCCTTACAAGCCTTTGCACTAAAAGATTTATAGCTGACACATTTATACTTCTGCTTTTCCCTAATGGGCTCTACACACTCTGCGATTTGCTGCCGAGCTGCCCGATGGCGGATACGACCAACAGGTGACCCGGTGGCAGGGATGGGGGGTGATGGGGGGGGAGTGAAATTTCTTCGCTCCCCCCGTCACCCGGCTCCATAGCAGTGCCTGCTAATATGAACGAGATTGTCCATATTGGCCTGCATGCATAAGCGACCCGGCACCAACGATGAACAAGCGCGTGGCTGCGAATCGTTCATCGTTGGAGCCTACACACTGAACGATATGAACGAGTTCTCGATCATTAATGAATGAGAACGTTCATATTGTTGAGTGAAATCGCCTTATGTGTAGGGCCTATTAGTATCAGGAGACACGGTCTGGTAAATAAGCTAGCAGCAACCATCTTAAGAAATAAAACTTTCATTTCTAAATACTGTAGTACCCAATAAGTGTGCTTCTAAAACTCTTTATTCTATCTTACATATAATTCAGGGGTGGTCTTCAGTTTGCCAGCGCACAGTATATCGGCGCAGGAATCTTGACACCCGGTATACCGACACCCAGGGGTTAAAGTGAGCCGGAACGGGGCGGGACTGCGTTCCGTCAGTTCCACTTGGAGACGGAACGCAGTTCCGCCTCCACTGGCTCACCTAACCCGGCAATGTGTCACCGTTGTTGCAAGGAGATGACGGGCGCCCGCTGAGAGTGTGTTACCAGCGGGCGCCCGTCTTCCTGCACAGCGACAGCCGGAGGCAGGAGCTCAGTACTGAGCTCCGCCTTCCGGCCCAGTCAGTGCGCGCTATGGGAGAGACGTCATGACGTCTCTCTCATAGTGCAGAGGAGCGGGCGACGAGAGGACTGCAGCGGCCGGACACGGAGCGGGGCTTGGTAAGTATGGTGTGTGCCGTGTTTTTTTATTTATTTCTCTGACGTCCTAGTGGATGCTGGGAACTCCGTAAGGACCATGGGGAATAGCGGCTCCGCAGGAGACTGGGCACATCTAAAGAAAGCTTTAGGACTAGCTGGTGTGCACTGGCTCCTCCCCCTATGACCCTCCTCCAAGCCTCAGTTAGATTTCTGTGCCCGACGAGAAGGGTGCACACTAGGGGCTCTCCTGAGCTCTTTGTGAAAGTTTTAGTTTAGGTTTATTATTTTCAGTGAGACCTGCTGGCAACAGGCTCACTGCATCGTGGGACTAAGGGGAGAAGAAACGGACTCACCTGCGTGCAGAGTGGATCGGGTTTCTTAGGCTACTGGACATTAGCTCCAGAGGGACGATCACAGGTTCAGCCTGGATGGGTCCCGGAGCCGCGCCGCCGGCCCCCTTACAGAGCCAGAAGAGCGAAGAGGTCCGGTGAAATCGGCGGCAGAAGACGATCCTGTCTTCAGATAAGGTAGCGCACAGCACCGCAGCTGTGCGCCATTGCTCTCAGCACACTTCACACTCCGGTCACTGAGGGTGCAGGGCGCTGGGGGGGCAGCGCCCTGAGACGCAATAAATCGATAAAACCTTATATGGCTAAAATAAATGCATCACATATAACTCCTGGGCTATATGGATGCATTTAACCCCTGCCAAAACATATAGAAAAACGGATGATAAGGACGCCGAGAAAGGGGCGGAGCCTATCTCCTCAGCACACTGGCGCCATTTTCCCTCACAGCTCAGTTGGAGGGAAGCTCCCTGGCTCTCCCCTGCAGTCACTACACTACAGAAAGGGGTTAAAAAAGAGAGGGGGGCACAAATTAGGCGCAGTATAAACAATACAGCAGCTATAAAGGGAAAAACACTTATATAAGGTTATCCCTGTATATATATAGCGCTCTGGTGTGTGCTGACAAACTCTCCCTCTGTCTCCCCAAAGGGCTAGTGGGTCCTGTCCTCTATCAGAGCATTCCCTGTGTGTGTGCTGTGTGTCGGTACTTTTGTGTCGACATGTATGAGGAGAAAAATGATGTGGAGACGGAGTAGAGTGTCTGTAATAGTGTTGTCACCCCCTAGGGGGTCGACACCTGAGTGGATGTACTGTTGAAATTGCGTGACAGTGTCAGCTTTGTATAAAAGACAGTGGTTGACATGAGACAGCCGGCTACTCAGCTTGTGCATGTCCAGATGTCTCATACAGGGGCTCTAAAGCGCCCGTTACCTCAGATACAGACGCCGACACGGATACTGGCTCCTGTGTCGACGTGAAGAGACAACCGTGATTTCCAATAGGGCCACACATTGCATGATTGAGGCAATGGAAAATGTTTACACTTTTCTGATAATATGAATACCACCAAAAAAAGGGGTATTATGTTTGGTGAGGAAAAACTTCCTATAGTTTTCCTGAATCTGAAAAATAAAATGAGGTGTGTGATGATGCGTGGGTTTTCCTCCGATAACAATTGATAATTCTAAAAAGTTATTGGCAGTATACCTTTTCCCGCCAGTGGTTAGGGTGCGTTGGGAAACACCCCCTACAGGGGATAAGGCGCTCACACGATTGTTAGAACAAGGGCTCTACCCTCTCTTGAGATGGCCGCCCTTAAGGATCCTGCTGATAAAAAGCAGGAGGGTATCCTAAAATGTATTTACACACATACTGGTGTTATACTGCGACCAGCAATCGCCTCAGCCTGGATGTGCAGTGCTGGGTGGCGTGGTCGGATTCCCTGACTGGAAATATTGATATCCTAGATAAGGACAGTATATTATTGCCTATAGAGCAATTAAAAGATGCTTTTCTATATATGCATGATGCACAGCGGAATATTTGCCGACTGGCATCAAGTATAAGTGCTTTGTATCTACCAGTAAAGTGGTCAGGGATTCCAAACGGCATTTGGAATTGCCTTAAAAAAGGGGATGTACCCTAGGTCGCCTCTCAAAATAAGACGCCGTATTATCAGGCGCAGTCCTGGTTGGCAAGCGGACAAAAGGGTTCCTCTTTTCTGCTCGTGACAGAGGGAGAGGAAAATAGCTGCAGAGATCAGCCAGTTCCCAGGAACAGAAACCCTTTTCCGCCGCTGCCAAGCCCTCAGTATGACGCTAGGGCTTTACAAGTTCAGGCACGGTGGGGGCCCGTTCTCAGTGAATTTCAGTGCGCAGTGGGCTCACTCGCAAGTAGACCCCTGGATCCTTCAGGTAATATTTCAGGGGTACAAATTGGAATTCGAGACGTATTCCCCTCGCCGTTTCCAAAAAGTCTGTTTTACCGACGTCTCCCGCTGTCAGGGAGGCAGTTTTGGAAGCCATTCACAAGCTGTATTCCCAGCAGGTGATAATTAAGGTACCCCTCCTGCAACAGGGAACGGGGTATTATTCCACACTATTGTGGTACCGAAGCCAGACGGCTCGGTGAGACCGATTTTAAAATCTAAAATCTTTGAACACTTACATACAGAGGTTCAAATTCAAAATTGAGTCACTCAGAGCAGTGATTGCAAACCTGGAAGAAGGGGACTACATGATGTCTCGGGACATCAAGGATGCTTACCTTCATGTCAAAATTTACCCTTCTCACCAAAGGTATCTCAGGTTATGGTACAGAACTGTCACTATCAGTTCAGACGCTGCCGTAGGGATGGTCCACGGCACCCCGGGTCTTTACTGAAGTAATGACCGAAATGATGATATTCCTTCGAAGGAAGGGAATTTTAGTTATCCTTTACTTGGACGATTCCCTGATAAGGGTAAGATCCAGAGAACAGTTGGAGGTCGGTGTAGCACTATCTCAGGTAGTGTTGCGGCAGCACGAGTGGATTCTCAATATTCCAAAATCGCAGCTGGTTCCGACGACTTGTCTTCTGTTCCTAGGGATGATCCTGGACACAGTCCAGAAAGAAGGTGTTTCTCCCGGAGGAGAAAGCCAGGGAGTTATCCGAGCTAGTCAGGAACCTCCTAAAACCGAACCAAGTTTCAGTGCATCAATGCACAAGGGTTCTGGGTAAAAATGGTGGCTTCCTACGAAGCAATCCCATTCGGCAGATTCCACACAAGAACTTTCCAGTGGAACCTACTGGACAAATGGTCCGGGTCGCATCTTCAGATGCATCAGCGGATAACCCTGTCACCAAGGACAAGGGTGTCCCTCCTGTGGTGGTTGCAGAGTGCTCATCTTCTAGAGGGCCGCAGATTCGGCATTCAGGACTGGGTCCTGGTGACCACGGATGCCAGCCTGCGAGGCTGGGGAGCAGTCACACAGGGAAGAAATATCCAGGGCTTATGGTCAAGCCTGGAGACAAAAATATCCTGGAACTAAGGGCCATTTACAATGCCCTAAGTCAAGCAAAACCTCTGCTTCAGGGTCAACCGGTATTGATCCAGTCGGACAACATCACGGCTGTCGCCCACGTAAACAGACAGGGCGGCACAAGAAGCAGGAGGGCAATGGCAGAAGCTGCAAGGATTCTCTGCTGGGCGGAAAATCATGTGATAGCACTGTCAGCAGTGTTCATTCCGGGAGTGGACAACTGGGAAGCAGACTTCCTCAGCAGACACGACCTCCACCCGGGGGAGTGGGGACTTCACCCAGAAGTCTTCCAACTGATTGTAAACCGTTGGGAAAAACCAAAGGTGGACATGATGGCGTCCCGTCTTAACAAGAAACTGGACAGATATTGCGCAAGGTCAAGGGACCCTCAGGCAATAGCGGTGGACGCTCTGGTGACACCGTGGGTGTACCAGTCAGTGTATGTGTTCCCTCCTCTGCCTCTCATACCAAAAGTACTGAGAATCATAAGAAGGAGAGGAGTAAGAACGATACTCGTGGTTCCGGATTGGCCAAGAAGGACTTGGTACCCGGAACTTCAAGAGATGCTCACGGAAGACCCGTGGCCTCTACCTCTAAGAAAGGACCTGCTCCAGCAGGGGCCTTGTCTGTTTCAAGACTTACCGCGGCTGCGTTTGACGGCATAGCGGTTGAACGCCGGATCCTGAAGGAAAAAGGCATTCCAGATGAAGTCATCCCTACCCTGGTCAAAGCCAGGAAGGATGTAAGCGCAAAACATTATCACCGCATTTGGCGAAAATATGTTGCGTGATGTGAGGCCAAGAAGGCCCCTACAGAGGAATTTCAACTAGGTCGTTTCCTCCATTTCCTGCAGACAGGACTGTCTATGGGCCTAAAATTAGGGTCCATTAAGGTTCAAATTTCGGCCCTGTCGATTTTCTTCCAGAAAGAACTGGCTTCAGTACCTGAAGTTCAGACATTTGTAAAAAGGGTACTGCATATACAACCTCCTTTTGTGCCTCCAGTGGCACCTTGGGATCTCAATGTTGTTTTGAGGTTCCTTAAGTCACATTGGTTGAACCACTCACCACTGTGGACTTAAAATATCATCTCACATGGAAGGTGACGATGCTGTTAGCCCTGGCTTCAACCAGGCGTGTGTCAGAATTGGCGGCTTTTATCATATAAAAGCCCTTACTTAATTTTTCATTCTGACAGGGCAGAATTGAGGACTCGTCCTCAATTTCTCCCTAAGGTGGTTTCTGCTTTTCACATGAACCAACCTGTTGTGGTGCCTGCGGCTACTAGGGACTTGGAGGACTCCCAAGTTACTTGACGTTGTCAGGGCCCTGAAAATATATGTTTCCAGGACGGCTGGAGTCAGAAAATCTGACTCGCTGTTTATCCTGTATGCACCCAACAAGCTGGGTGCTCCTGCTTCTAAGCAGACTATTGCTCGTTGGATTTGTAGTACAATTCAGCTTGCACATTCTGTGGCAGGCCTGCCACAGCCAAAATCTGTAAAAGCCCATTCCACAAGGAAAGTGGGCTCATCTTGGGCGGCTGCCCGAGGGGTCTCGGCTTTACAACTTTGCCGAGCAGCTATTTGGTCAGGGGCAAACACGTTTGCTAAATTCTACAAATTTGATACCCTGGCTGAGGAGGACCTGGAGTTCTCTCATTCGGTGCTGCAGAGTCATCCGCACTCTCCCGCCCGTTTGGGAGCTTTGGTATAATCCCCATGGTCCTTACGGAGTTCCCAGCATCCACTAGGACGTCAGAGAAAATAAGATTTTACTTACCGATAAATCTATTTCTCGTAGTCCGTAGTGGATGCTGGGCGCCCATCCCAAGTGCGGATTGTCTGCAATACTTGTACATAGTTATTGTTAACTAAATCGGGTTATTGTTGTTGTGAGCCATCTTTTCAGAGGCTCCTTCATTGTTATCATACTGTTAACTGGGTTCAGATCACAAGTTGTACGGTGTGATTGGTGTGGCTGGTATGAGTCTTACCCGGGATTCAATATCCTTCCTTATTATGTACGCTCGTCCGGGCACAGTATCCTAACTGAGGCTTGGAGGAGGGTCATAGGGGGAGGAGCCAGTGCACACCAGCTAGTCCTAAAGCTTTCTTTAGATGTGCCCAGTCTCCTGTGGAGCCGCTATTCCCCATGGTCCTTACGGAGTTCCCAGCATCCACTACGGACTACGAGAAATAGATTTATCGGTAAGTAAAATCTTATTTTTTTATTTGTGTAGCAGCTGGGGGGCAAACTACTGAGAGGTCATTACTACGGGGGGCAAACTACTGAGGGGCATCTACTGGGGTCATTACTACTGGGGGACATTACTACTGGGGGCAAACTACAAGGGGGCAAACTACAGAAGGGCATTACTACTGGGGGACATTACTACAAGGGGGCAAACTACAGGAGGGCATTACTACTGGGGGGCAAGCTACTGGGGGGCATCTACTGGGGGGCATTTACTGGGGGACATTACTACTGGGGGGCAAACTACTGAGGGGCATTACTACTGGGGGACATTACTACAGGAAGGCATTACTACTGGGGGGGCATTACTACTGGGGGGCAAACTACAGAGGGGCATCTACTGGGGGCATTACTACTGGGGGCAAACTACTGGGAGACATTGCTACTGGGTGAAAACTACAGGGGGCAAACTACAGGAGGGCATTACTACTGGGGGCATAACTACAGGGGCATTACTACTGGGGGCGTAACTACAGGGGTTAAACTACTGGGGGCATAACTACTTTGAGGCATTACTACTGGTGGCTAAACTACAAGGGGGCATAACTACAGGGGCTAAACGACTGGGGGCATTACCATTAAGGGCACTACTAATGAGGGCATTGTAAAGGGGGCACTTCATAAGGGAGATCACTCCTGGGGTCATAAGGGGCACTGCTATTGCAGGCATTGCATAAGGGCCACCACTACTATAGGCTCTATATAAGGGGCATTACCACTGTGGGCATTGTATGAGAGGCGCTACTGCTGTGGGCATTATGTGTATTATGGGGTGCTACTACTGTGGGCGTTATTACTATTGTGTAACACGCCCCTTTTTGAGACCACACCCCTATTTACGGCGCGCATAATACCTTAGTTGAATTGCCACCGTGGGAAGGGGGGTGAGTTCCACCACCTCTCTAAGACCACTTTAAGCACTGCCGACACCTTTTCTCCCTCTTGGGGGTCTACTCTTGTGGAGAATAGATAGCGTGGCGCACGTAGCGCGCCACCGTGCCTGCAGCGAGCCTGCAAGGGGCTCATTTGCGATCACCCAGCTGTCGGTATGCCGGCGATCGGGATCTGGCGCCGGTATGCTAGCTGCCGGGAGCCTGCCGCTGGCATACCATACTACACCCATAATTCAGTATTACCTTGTAATACCTTTAGATGTGATTCCATAGAGATAAACAAATGTGTATTTTTATTCTATTTCACTTCTCAGTCAGATATAGTTATTGCTTAATATCTAACTGGTCCTTAGAACTATAGATTATTAACATGTGACTAAATATAAGTTTTCTTAATGTCTAAATAGATCTAGCAAAACAGCATTTTAATACGGGAATAGCATTTCTGCTTTATCAGTAGTTACCAACAATGCACACTAAGGGGGTCATTCTGACCCGTTCGCTTGCTGCTTTTTATCGCAGCTGAGCGAACGGGTCCCCACTGCACATGCGCCGGCGCCGTAGTGCGCCGCGCCGGCGCATGCCAGACGGCCGAAGGCCGTAGCAGGGCTGTGATCGCCTCTGCCTAATTGACAGGCAGAGGCGGTCGCTGGGCGGGAGGGGGCGGAACGGTGGCGTTTGGCCGCCATTTTGTGGGTGCGGTCTGGCCAACGCAGGCGTGGCCAGACCGTGCGGGGGGCGAGCTGCAGCGGCTGCGATGAGTAGCTCCCGGCCAGCACACTAAAGCTGCGCTGGTCCGGAGCCACTCTTGAAGTGAAAAGGCATCTGCTGAGCGATGCCTTTGCACTTCTGCGTGGGGGCGGCACTGACATGCGGGGTGAACTACGTCCCCCCGCATGTCAGTGTTAATGATCGTAGCTGTGCTACATTTAGCACAGCTACGATCATCTCGGAATGACCCCCTAAGTTCCTGGGACACTTTGCTGCTGACCTGGGACCTCCACGTAGAACATGGGCGCACTACAGTCCCCATTTTGCTATGTGTATTGAATTTAATAGTAGTGTAGATTTTGCATATGAAACAAATACTGAGTTTTATTGTCTATAAAGTAAAGCTTTTTTTAGTCATTGCAATTTGCTCCTGCGATTTGGGAAGTGGATATCTCTGCATCAGTTCCAGTGTATATGAGTATAGAACCCCAGAAGAAGTGTCAGATTAGTGAGTATGTTGCAGTGTTGAATACTGGTTTGCAGAGTACAATTTTCACTAGGTGTGAGGTGTAATTTTGGTAATGGAGCAATGCTGTGAATAGCTTGCTGGTACCAATGAGCCCTTTAAAATTTTCCTGGTAGGAAGTCTGAAAATGTCCACTTTCAAACTAAATGATTTTATGCTACTTTCAATGTTTCTTTCTGTAGCTCAGGGACCAGGTGATCCATAAAATAAGTGACAAAGAAAAGCCACTAGGATACAGTAAATGTACCCAACTTCCAAACAGCAGATGAGTACAATTTCCTGTAATGCTGATTAGAACAGACCACTAAGAAGGCAGCTACAGACATCCATGCCGCCAGAGCCGGATTGTCTATAGTCACTACTGATAAGGGTCGCTCTTTTCTGCATTGAAAAGAGCCCTCCAGATGTATGCTGCCTGGTATAGGGGCCTATTGATCAAATAATAATTGTGGGATATTCCCCAAAAATAGCTGTTTTAGGGGATACCTGCAAATATTCAATACCCCTCGAATGTAAAATGTTAGGGTTAGGCACTTAGAAGGGGAGGTTAGGCACCAAGCGGGGAAGGGGAGGTTAGGGTTAGGCACCAAGCGAGGAAGAGAGGGTTAGGGTAAGGCACCAAGCGAGGAAGAGAGGGTTAGGGTTAGGCACCAAGTAGGGAGGGTTAGGGTAGGGAAACGGTGAGGGTTAGGGGGATTAATGGGGGTCTGTCGGGATTCTGATGGATGGGATGCCGCTGTCGGTATACTGACAGCCATCCATTGGCAAATCATACTGAACCCGGATTGGTTATATGGGTGCATCCGGAGATATGATGAGGAATGGAAAGGAATTGGTTATATGGGTGCATCCGGAGATATGATGAGGAATGGAAAGGAACTGGTTATATGGGGTCATCTGAATATATGATGAGGAATGAAAAGGGTTACCCTTGTATACTACAGACAGCACTAGAGACCACCATATACTACAGACAGCATTAGTAACTTCCAAATGATAATAAAATCTTAAAATAGTAATGTGAACAACTTGTTCAGGTGCCAGAGTCAGAAAATAAATACAAGTCCATAGATGAACGACACTCTGAGACAACAAAATGCTCTGACGACGGGGCTTTGTGCTCCGAAACATTGACCTGAAAATTATATGCTTTTTGAACATTTTGTTGTCTCAGAGGGCCGTTCATCTATGGACTTGTGTATATAAATTTTAAAGAGCAATGCCTTTAATAACAAAACATGGGGTGTATTCCTTATTAAAAGCTTTGGCCTTTTACATTTTGAACTTAAACACCCCAGGAAACAGCAGCTTTTACAGAGGCCGCTTAATAAATTAACCTCACACACCATCTTTTCAATTACTCAGCGGTGTACAGTACCTAAGCCCTGTGTTATGAACCAAAAATATTACATTTTGATTGGTACCTTCTTCCAGTAGTTCAGTAGCGTTTCATTCCCCCTGCTAGACTCTTTGTACAGCTAGAAGTTCTTAACCCAGTGGTTCCCAAACTCAATTCATACCTCCCAACTGTTTCCGAAAAACAGGATTGTCCCGCCGTCTAGCTATCTTGTATCTAGCAAAATAAACTGTAGCTAAAAATTGATTGGTTGCTGATTGATTGTCCGCTTTACACGTGCAACACATTTGTCCCTGAGTGTCCATCATAAAAGAGTGATCTATTAGATCTTCTGCTGGTGATAGATACAACAATTATAAATCTTCTAGACTTCATTGCCCCACGTACAGAAAATTGGGAGGTCTGTCCCATTCAGTGCTTCTCTGCAAGCGGTGAGCAAATTCTGGCACCTGTGCGAATGTGTGCTGGGATTAGAGGGGTGCAAGGGGCTGAGCGATGCTTCAGAAGAGCTAGGCACAACCTGTGTGGTCATGCCCCAATTGTGACCTGTCCGCAACCTCTCTATCTGCAAATTTGGGAGTTATGAAAGGTGTAGACAAGAGAAAAACAGCAAATAAGACTGAGGGGGGCATGTACTAAGCAGTGATAAGAGCAGAGAAGTGAGCCAGTGGAGAAGTTGCCCATGGCAACCAATCAGCACTGAAGTAACATCTATAATTTGCATACTATAAAATGATAACAGAGCTGCTGATTGGTTGATGGGGCAACTTCTCCCCTGGCTGACTTCTCCGCTATTATCACTGCTTAGTAAATGTCCCCCTAAGGGGTCTATTTACTAAGCAGTGATAAAAGTGGAGAAGTGAGCCAGGGGAGAAGTTGGCCATGGCAACCAATCAGCATTGACGTAACATTTGTCATTTGCATACTATAAAAGTACACAGAGCAGCTGATTGGTTGCCATGGGCAACTTCTCCACTGGCTCACTTCTCCACTTTTATCACTGCTTAGTACATGTCCCTCTTAAATGTATCCTGTTCCCCAAGATCTCATGCACTAGTGAGACAGAAATATAAGTAGGAAGGTAGTAATAATGATGGGTAAAGATAAAGATACAATGGTTTAAAGAAATACAACTGACCCTCCTGTGAATTGTAGGTCTCTTATTGGAAATAATATATATAAATAATGACACACTGTAATTGTAGACACTTCAGCTTCCCACTCATGCTGTGAGTTGCTGTGGAAAGACATTGGGCCTAATTCAGATCTGATCGCAGCAGCAAATTTGTTAGCTAATGGGCAAAACCATGGGGGTAATTCAGACCTGATAGCTCGCTAGTTGTTTTTTGCAGTTCTGCGTTCGCATAGTCGCCGCCCACCAGGGAGTGTATTTTAGCTGTGCAAGTGTGCGATCGCATGTGCAGCCAAGTGGCACAAAAAAACCTTGTGCAGTCTCTGAGTAGCCCAGGACTAACTCAGTCGCTGCGATCACTTCAGCCTGCCCGTGGCCGGAATTGACGTCAGACACCCGCCCTGCAAACGCTTTGATACGCCTGCGTTTTTCCAACCACTCCCAGAAAACGGTCAGTTGCTACCCACAAACGCCTTCTTCCTGTCAATGTCTTTGCAATCGGCAGTGCGAATGTATTCTTTGTAAAACCCATCACACAGCAACGATCCGCTTTGTACCCGTGCAACGCGCCTGCGCATTGCTGTGCATACGCAAACTTGTGTTTGGTCCCCAATGGATCGAGGGCCTAATTCAGACCTGATCATAGCAGCAAATTTGTTAGCAGATGGGCAAAACCATGTGCACTGCAGGGGGGGGCAGATATAACATGTGCAGAGAGAGTTAGATTTGGGTGGGTTATATTGTTTCTGTGCAGGGTAAATACTGGCTGCTTTATTTTTACACTGCAATTTAGATTTCAGATTGAACACACCCCAACCCAAATCGAACTCTCTCTGCACATGTTATATCTGCCTCCACTGCAGTGCACATGGGGGGTAATTCAGAGTTGATCACAGCAGCAAATTTTTTAGCAGTTAGGCAAAACCATGGTGGTCATTCCGAGTTGTTCGCTCTGTATTTTTTTTCGCATCGCAGCGATTTTCCGCTAACTGCGCATGCGCAATGTTCGCACTGCAACTGCGCCAAGTAAATTTGCTATGCAGTTAGGTATTTTACTCACGGCATTACAAGGTTTTTTCTTCGTTCTGGTGATGTAATGTGATTGACAGGAAGTGGGTGTTTCTGGGCGGAAACAGGCCGTTTTATGGGAGTGTTTGAAAAAACGCTACCGTTTCTGGGAAAAACGCGGGAGTGGCTGGAGAAACGGAGGAGTGTCTGAGCGAACGCTGGGTGTGTTTGTGACGTCAAACCAGGAACGACAACCACTGAACTGATCGCACTGGAAGAGTAAGTCTCGAGCTACTCAGAAACTGCACAGAGAAGTCTTTTCACAATATTGCAAATCTTTCGTTCGCAATTTTGATAAGCTAAGATTCACTCCCAGTAGGCGGCGGCTTAGCGTGTGCAAAGCTGCTAAAAGCAGCTTGCGAGCGAAGAACTCGGAATGAGGGCCCATGTGCATTGCAGGAGGGGCATAAATGACATGTGCAGAGAGAGTTAGATTTGGGTGGGGTTTGTTCAATTTGAAATCTAAATTGCATAGAAATAATATAACCCGCCCAAATCTAACTCTCTCTGCAAATGTTATATCTGCCACGGGATCCGGTCTCTAGGTCGGCAGTAACTAGGTCGACACTATCTAAGGTCAACCACTATTGGTCGACAGTAACTAGGTCGACAGGGTTTCTAGGTCGACAGGTCAAAAGGTCGACATGAGTTGTTCACGATTTTTTTCTTTTTTTGAACCTTTTCATACTCGTGGACTGCGAGAGGACACGGTCCTCTAATTTGGGTTCCCAGTCCCTCTACGAAGAAAACGACACCAAAAAACATTAAAAAAACATAACATAAAAAAACATAAAAAACTCATGTCGACCTAAAGACCCTGGCGACCCAGAGATCCTGTCGACCTAGTTACTGTCGACCAATAGTGGTCTACCTTGACACTGTCGACCTAGTTACTATCTACCTTCCATACCACACCCATCTGCCTCCCCTGCAGTTCACATGGTTTTGCCCAATTGCTATTAAAAATCCTGCTGCGATCAACTTGGAATTACCCCCATGGTTTTGTCCATCTGCTAACAAATTTGCTGCTACGATCAGGTCTGAATTAGGCCAGAAGTCTATTGTTTTTGTCTCTCAATGAATCCTATAGTGATACATAGATAAAAACCGCTATTGTAAGTCTGTGTTTTATATTCATTAATGTGAACTAAATATTGTTATTATTATGTTTTATTCTCAATCTAGGGCAACACAATTATTTATGTGCTGGACGGAACGACTGCATTGTTGATAAAATCAGAAGAAAGAATTGCCCATCGTGTCGGCTTAGGAAATGTTGCCAGGCAGGCATGGTTCTAGGAGGTAAGAATCATTTCTTTACTAATTACAACATAAACACATGGGATGTTAGAACTTTGATATAGAGGTGGGGATCCGGTCTGAAGATCCAACCCTGTCGACCTAGTGACTGTCGACCTATAGTGGTCGACCTAAACATTGTCGACCTAGACACTTTCGATTTAATGATCCACACCCATAGAGGTGTGTTTGGCATTACAACGTTCCTGCATCAGGAGCCTTGGCTTATTTTACTGGCTTTGAGATCCTGCTCCTTCCATTATGTAACTCTCAGTCAGTGGCTTCCTGCTGCCTCCATTCTCCTCCAATCAGGGTTGGACTGGCCCACAGGGGCACAGGGGAAACCCCCAGTGGGCCCCAGACCCTTCATCCTCCTCCAGGGATCAGGTTCCAGATTGTGTGCTTGAATTATACATATTTTTCCTTATACTACAAAGAACTATGGTGTCTTTTCTATCCATTAGAGATCCCATGCACTCTCTAATGGTTAGGAAAACCAATGGGGCAACACTCCCCTTTGTAGACTGGCCACGTCCCTAAACATGGGCCCCCACCACTGCATTCCCCCGGTGGGCCCTTCATGCCCCAGTCCGACCCTGCCTCCAATCATCTTGTCACATGTAGAACTGTCCTCAATAACACAATACTAATTTCCTGATATACTCTGTGCTGCTGGGAACCTAGCTCTTTCCACTATATAACTTGCAGTCTGTGACTTCCTGCTGCCTCCTTTCCCCTCTAATCATCATGTCACATGTAGCCCTGTCCTCAATAACACAATACTAATTTCCTGATATATTTTGTGCTGCTGGGAACCTAGCTCTTTCCACTATAAAAATCCCAGTCTGTGGTTTCCTGCTGCCTCCAATACCCTCCTCATATCATATAATTGCCCCTGTCACATGCAGCCCTGTTCTCGCTAACACAACACTTATTTCCTGATATACTCTGGGCTGCTGGAGGACCTTCCTCCTTCCACTATACAACACTCAGTCTGTGACTTCCCACTGCCTCCGTTCCCACACTATGGGGGAGATTCAAATGTTTGAAAAGTCAGTTGTGAGTCTGTTTTTCCTATCTAATAGACAGGAAAAAACAGTCACCCAACGACTTTTCAAACATTTGAATTCCACCCATTATGTCACTTCCTCTGTCACATGCAGCCCTGTCCTCACTAACAAAATTGCACGATTGGACAGGTCACTGCCTTCTACAGGATCAGCACTGTCACCTTTTTCTGTGAGGATTCTGATAATCCAGTTGGCTACATGTTGCTCTTTTGCCACCCACATCGTAATCAAGAACATCCAACTGTATATGAGTAAGAGATGAAGACTGGATACAAATAAAACCCAGTATCAGCATTATACTATAAATATAGTTACAAGTTTGAACACCTGCAGTAGGTGGAGCAGGCCTAAGGAGGAGAGCTATAACTTGTGTGGGGGTGCATTCAGTGGTGCAGCCAGCAGGGTCCAGGCGGAGCAGGGGGATTTAAAAATGGATTTTCAAGCGTCTGTTTTCCGGGTTCCCCACATATAACCAAACCTGGATTGAGGGCCCATGGTGGGTTATGCCACTGGAGGCTGTGTTTACGGTATGGTGGCCAGGCCAGTATAGAGGACGGGATGTAGTTATGTGACTAACAGGGACTATCCACACACCCATAAAGTGAGCATAGAACCTTTGTCGAGCACAGCGAGTCTGCAAGGGGCTTGTTGCACTCACACCCCCTTGCTGGCATTCCACCACCGGGATCCTTTGGTCGGTATGCTGACCGCTGGGATCCCCAGCAGCGGTAACGCATACCCAACCCGTAAGGACTGGGGAGACTGTACTAAATTCTTATTTCTCTGACGTCCTAAGTGGATGCTGGGACTCCGTAAGGACCATGGGGAATAGCGGCTCCGCAGGAGACTGGGCACAACTAAAGAAAGCTTTAGGACTACCTGGTGTGCACTGGCTCCTCCCACTATGACCCTCCTCCAGACCTCAGTTAGAATCTTGTGCCCGGCTGAGCTGGATGCACACTAGGGGCTCTCCTGAGCTCCTAGAAAGAAAGTATATTTTAGGTTTTTTATTTTACAGTGAGATCTGCTGGCAACAGACTCACTGCAGCGAGGGACTAAGGGGAGAAGAAGCGAACCTACCTAACTGGTGGTAGCTTGGGCTTATTAGGCTACTGGACACCATTAGCTCCAGAGGGATCGACCACAGGACCCGACCTCGATGTTCGGTCCCGGAGCCGCGCCGCCGGCCCCCTTACAGAGCCAGAAGCAAGAAGTGTTCCGGAAAATCGGCGGCAGAAGACTTCTGTCTTCAACAAGGTAGCGCACAGCACTGCAGCTGTGCGCCATTGCTCCTCATGCACACCTCACACTCCGGTCACTGATGGGTGCAGGGCGCTGGGGGGGGGGGCGCCCTGAGGGCAATATAATATACCTTGGCTGGCAAATCATCACAATATATAGTCCCAGGGCTATATATGTGATAAATTACCCCTGCCAGAATCCATGAAAAAAGCGGGAGAAAAGTCAGCTGAAAAAGGGGCGGGGCTATCTTCCTCAGCACACTGGCGCCATTTTTTCTTCACAGTGCAGCTGGAAGACAGCTCCCCAGGCTCTCCCCTGTAGTTTTCAGGCTCAAAGGGTTAAAAAGAGTGGGGGGCACTAAATGTAGGCACAATATGTGTATACAAGCAGCTATTGGGGAAAAATCACTCAGTTATAGTGTTAATCCCTGCATTATATAGCGCTCTGGTGTGTGCTGGCATACTCTCTCTTTGTCTCCCCAAAGGACTTTGTGGGGTCCTGTCCTCAGTCAGAGCATTCCCTGTGTGTGTGCGGTGTGTTGGTACGGCTGTGTCGACATGTTGGATAAGGAAGGTTACGTGGAGGCGGAGCAGAGGCCGATAAATGGGATGTCGCCCCCTGTGGGGCCGACACCAGAGTGGATGGATAGGTGGAAGGTATTAACCGACAATGTCAACTCCTTACATAAAAGGCTGGATGACGTAACAGCTGTGGGACAGCCGGCTTCTCAGCCCGCGCCTGCCCAGGCCATCAGGGTTACCTCAGATGGCAGACACAGATGTCGGCACGGAGTCTGACTCCAGTGTCGACGAGGTTGAGACATATACAAAATCCACTAGGAACATCCGTTGCATGATCTCGGCAATGAAAAATGTGTTACACATTTCTGACATGAACCCAAGTACCACATAAAAGGGGTTTTATGTTTGGGGAGAAAAAGCAGCCAGTGTTTTGTTCCCCCATCAGATGAGTGAATGAAGTGTGTAAAGAGCGTGGGTTCCCCCGATAAGAAAATGGTAATTTCTAAAAAGTTACTGCTGGCGTACCCTTTCCCGCCAGAGGATAGGTCACGTTGGGAGATATCCCCTAGGGTGGATAAGGCGCTCACACGTTTCTCAAAAAAGGTGGCACTGCCGTCTTGGGATACGGCCACTTTGAAGGAGCCTGCTGATAAAAAGCAGGAGACTATCCTGAAGTCTGTATATACACACTCATGTACTATACTGAGACCTGCATTTGCCTCAGCATAAATAGTGCTGCTGCAGCGTGGTCTGATACCCTGTCAGATGATATTAATACCCTAGACAGGGATAATATTTTGCTAACATAGAGCATATTAAAGACGTCGTCTTATATATGAAGGATGCACAGAGGGATATTTGCCGGCTGGCATCCAGAATTAATGCAATGTCCATTCTGCCAGGAGGGTAGTAGAGACCCGGCAGTGGACAGGTGATGCTGCCTTTAAAAGGCACATGGAGATTCTGCCTTATAAGGGTGAGGAATTGTTTGGGGATGGTCTCTGGGACCTCGTATCCACAGCAACAGCTGGGAAGAAAAATTTTTACCTCAGGTTTCCTCACAGCCTAAGAAAGCACCGTATTTTCAGGTACAGTCCTTTCGGCTTCAGAAAAGCAAGCGGGTCAAAGGCGCTTCCTTTCTGCACAGAGACAAGGGAAGAAGGAAAAAGCTGCACCAGACAGCCAGTTCCCAGGATCAAAAATCTTTCCCCGCTTCCTCTGAGTCTACCGCATGACGCTGGGGCTCCACAGGTGGAGACAGGTGTGGTGGGGGCGCGTCTCGGGAACTTCAGGGACCAGTGGGCTTGCCCACAGGTGGATCCCTAGGTTCTGCAAGTAGTATCACAGGGATACAGGCTGGAGTTCGAGGCGACTCCCCCTCGCCGTTACCTCACATCAGCCTTGCCTGCTGCCCTCGGGGAAAGGGAGGTAGTACTGGCGGCAATTCACAAGCTGTACTTCCAGCAGGTGAAATCAAGGTACTCCTCCTTCAACAAGGCCGGGGTTACTATTCCAAAATGTTGTGGTACCGAAACCAGACGGTTCGGTGAGACCCATTCTAAAATTGAAATCCTTGAACACTTATATACGAAGGTTCAAGTTCAAAATGGAATCGCTCAGGGCGATTATTGCAAGCCTGGAGAATTTCATGGTATCACTGGACATCAAGGATGCTTACCTGCATGTCCCTATTTACCCTCTTCACCATGAGTACCTCAAAATTGTGGTACAGGATGGTCATTACCAATTCCAGACGTTGCCGTTGGTCTGTCCCCGGCACCGAGAGTATTTACCAAGGTAATGGCCGAAATAATTATTCCGTGCTTGGACGATCTCCTTATAAAGGTGAGGTCCAGGGAGCAGTTGTTCGTCGGAGTAGCACTATCTCGGGAAGTGCTACAACAGCACGGCTGGATTCTGAATATTCCAAAGTCGCAGCTGGTTCCTACGACGCGTCTACTGTTCCTGGGTATGGTTCTGGACACAGAACAGGATAAAAAGGGTTTCTCCCGGAGGAGAAGTCCTAGGAGTTGTCGTCTCTAGACAGAGACCTCCTAATACAAATACAGGTGTCCGTGCATCAATGCACGCGAGCCCTGGGAAAAATGGTAGCTTCTTACGAAGAAATTCCATTCGCCAGGTCCCATGCAAGGATCTTCCAGTGGGATCTGTTGGACAAGTGGTCCGGGTCGCATCTTCAGATGCATCGGCGGATAACCCTGTCTCCAAGGGCCAGGGTGTCGCTGTTGTGGTGGCTGCAGAGTGCTCATCTTCTAGGGGGCCGCAGATTCGGCATACAGGACTGGGTCCTGGTGACCACGGATGCCAGCCTTCGAGGCTGGGGGGCAGTCACACAGGGAAGAAACTTCCAAGGACTATGGAAAAGCCAGGAGACTTCCCTACATATAAATATTCTGGAACTAAGGGCCATTTACAGTGCCCTAAGTCAGGCTAGACCCCTGCTTCAACACCGGCCGGTGCTGATCTAGTCAGACAACATCACGGCGGTTGCTCATGTAAACCGACAGGGCGGCACAAGAAGCAGGATGGCGATGGCAGAAGCCACAAGGATTCTCCGATGGGCGGAAAATCATGTGTTAGCACTGTCAGCAGTGTTCATTCCCGGAGTGGACAACTGGGAAGCAGACTTTCTCAGCAGACACGACCTCCACCCGGGAGAGTGGGGACTTCATCCAGAAGTCTTCCAAATGATTGTACACCGTTGGGAAAGGCCACAGGTGGACATGATGGCGTCCCGCCTCAACAAAAAGCTACAAAGATATTGCGCCAGGTCAAGGGACCCTCAGGCGATAGCTGTGGACGCTCTGGTAACACCGTGGGTGTACCAGTCGGTGTATGTGTTCCCTTCTCTGCCTCTCTTACCCAGGGTAATGAGAATAATAAGAAGGAGAGGAGTAAGAACTATACTCATTGTTCCGGATTGGCCAAGAAGAGCTTGGTACCCAGAACTCCAAGAAATGATCTCAGAGGACCCATGGCCTCTGCCGCTCAGACAGGACCTGCTGCAGCAGGGGGCCTGTCTGTTCCAAGACGTACCGCGGCTGCGTTTGACGGCATGGCGGTTGAACGCTGGATCCTGAAGGAAAAGGGCATTCCGGAGGAAGTTATCCCTACGCTAATTAAAGCTAGGAAAGAAGTGAACGCAAACCATTATCACCGCATATGGCAGAAATATGTTGCGTGCTGTGAGGCCAGGAAGGCCCCAAAGGAGGAATTTCAACTAGGTCGATTTCTGCACTTCCTACAGTCAGGGTGACTATGGGCCTAAAATTGGGTTCCATTAAGGTCCAGATTTCGGCTCTATCGATTTTCTTCCAAAATAGAACTGGCTTCACTGCCTGAAGTTCAGACTTTTGTTAAGGGAGTGCTGCATAGTCAGCCCCCGTTTGTGCCTCCAGTGGCACCGTGGGATCTCAACGTGGTGTTGGATTTCCTGAAGTCGCATTGGGTTGAGCCACTTAAATCCGTGGAGCTACAATACCTCACGTGGAAAGTGGTCATGCTGTTGGCCTTGGCGTCGGCCAGGCGTGTGTCAGAATTGGCGGCTTTGTCATGCAAAAGCCCTTATCTGATTTTTTATATGGATAAGGCGGAATTGAGGACTCGTTCCCAATTCCTTCCTAAGGTGGTATCAGTTTTTCATGTGAACCAACCTATTGTGGTGCCTGCGGCTACTTGGGACTTGGAGGATTCCAAGTTACTGGACGTAGTCAGGGCCCTGAAAAGTATATGTTTCCAGGACGGCTGGAGTCAGGAAAACTGACTCGCTATTTATCCTGTATGCACCCAACAAGCTGGGTGCTCCTGCTTCTAAGCAGACTATTGCTCGCTGGATCTGTAGCACGATTCAACTTGCACATTCTGCGGCTGGACTGCCGCACCCTAAATCTGTACAAGCCCATTCCACGAGGAAAGGGGCTCTTCTTGGGCGGCTGCCCGAGGGGTCTCGGCTTTACAAATTTGCCGAGCTGTTACTTGGTCGGGTTCAAACATTTTTGCAAGAGTCTACAAGTTTGATACCCTGGCTGAGGAGGACCTAGAGTTTGCTCATTCGGTGCTGCAGAGTCATCCGCACTCTCCCGCCCGTTTGGGAGCTTTGGTATAATCCCCATGGTCCTTACGGAGTCCCAGCATCCACTTAGGACGTCAGAGAAAATAAGATTTTACTCACCGGTAAATCTATTTCTCGTAGTCCGTAGTGGATGCTGGGCGCCCATCCCAAGTGCGGATTGTCTGCAATACTTGTTTATAGTTATTGCCTAACTAAAAGGTTATTGTAGAGCCATCTGTTGAGAGGCTCAGTTATATTTCATACTGTTAACTGGGTATAGTATCACAAGTTATACGGTGTGATTGGTGTGGCTGGTATGAGTCTTACCCGGGATTCAAAATCCTTCCTTATTGTGTCAGCTCTTCCGGGCACAGTATCCTAACTGAGGTCTGGAGGAGGGTCATAGTGGGAGGAGCCAGTGCACACCAGGTAGTCCTAAAGCTTTCTTTAGTTGTGCCCAGTCTCCTGCGGAGCCGCTATTCCCCATGGTCCTTACGGAGTCCCAGCATCCACTACGGACTACGAGAAATAGATTTACCGGTGAGTAAAATCTTATTTTATTTATTTATGTATTACCAATTATTTATATAGCGCACACATACAGTATTCTGCAGCACTACAGTATACAGAGATTATTTAGCCATTCACATCAGTCCCTGCCCCAGTGGAGTTTACAATCTATATACCCTACCACAGACACATTCACGCTAGGGTTAATTTTGTTCAGACCCAATTAACCTACCAGTATATTTTTTGGATTGGGGGAGGAAACCGGATTACCCGGAGGAAACCCACGCAAGCACGGAGAGAATATACAAACTCCACACTGTTAGGGCCATGGTGGGAATTGAACCCATGACGTGAGTGCTGTGAGGCAGTAATGCTAACCATTACACCATCCGTACTGCCCTATTCTTCCCAAGTTGTTTTGTTTCAACCAGCTACAGTTGTGTGCACAATGCATATGTCACCTAACTGTGTAAGTTAGATACTGCCTCAGCATTTGAACCTCCTGCCCGGCAGTGTCAGCTGCCATGTCCAGTGTAGCAGACTGGTAAACTGCAAGTGATGGCGATGGTACAAAGGGCCTAATTCAGACCTGATCGCTGGGCTGCTAAAATTGCTGTCCTGCATTCAGATATTCGCCGTCCAAGGGGAATGTATATTAGCCTGCGGGCAGCCCAGCATCTCTGGGAGTCAGTAGCAGCTCTTGCCACGGGCTTTTTGCCCGGGGCGCTGCTATTCTGAGGGCACTGCCACCACTGCCGTGGCGAGAGCCGCAACTGGTGCCATGCGGTGCGCCTGACGTCATTGCTCACCTCATAATTGACCTCTAGTGTCTGTGCAGTGTGCGGCGCTATGGAAGAGACGTCATGACCAGGGGTTAAAGAGAGCCGGAACGGGGCGGAACTGCGTTCCGTCAGTTCCATTTGGAGACAGAACGCAGTTCCGCCTTCTCCGGCTCACCTTACCCGATGTGTGCCGGCGCCGCAGGGAGATGCCGGGCGCCCGCTGTTACCAGCGACGCCCAGCTCTCCCCGCACAGTGGAAGCCCGGCGGTAGGAGCTCACTACTGAGCTCCTGCTTCCGGCTCCCAGCTCTAGTGTGCGCTATGAGAGAGACGTCATGGCGTCTCTCTCATAGTACAGTGAGCCATGCGCCAGGAGTATCACATCGGTCGGACGCGGGAGCGAGGCTTGGTAAGTGTGGTGTTTTTTCTTTCTTTCAAGGCACGTCTACTGGGGGCAAGCTACAAGGGGAAAACTACTGGGGGCAAACTACAGGGGCGTATTACTACTTGGGGCACACTACTGGGGGCATAACTACAGGGGCTAAGCTACCGGGGGCATTACTATTTGGGGACTAAACTACAGGGGGGCTAAACTACAAGGGGCTAAACTACAGGGGGGCTAAACTACAAGGGGCATTACTACAGGGGAGCTAAATTACAAGGGGGCAAACTACAGAGGGCATTACTACTGGGGGCATTACTACTTGGGGCAAGCTACATGGGGCTAACTACTGGGGGCAAGCTACTGGGGGCAAACTACAGGGGTGCATTACTACTGGGGGCATTACTACAGGGGGCTAACTACTGGGAGCAAGCTACATGGGGCTAACTACTGGGGCAAAACTAGAGGGGCACATTACTACTGGGGGCATAACTACAGGGGAGCATTGCTACTGGGGGCATAACTACAGGGGGCTAAACTACAAGGGGGCAAACTACAGGGGCTAAACTACTAGGGGCATTCCTACTTGGGGCAAACTACATGGGGCTAAACTGCTGGGGGCATAACTGCAGGGGCTAAATTACAGGGGGCATTACCATTGGAGGCTAAACTAAAGTGGGGGTAAACTACTCGGGTCATAACTGCAGGGGCATTACTACTGGGGGCATAACTACTGGGGCTAAACTACAGGGGGCTAAACGACTGGGGTCATTACTACAGGCAACATTACTACTGGGGGCAATACTACACAGGGGCATTACCATTAAGGGCATTATTAATGGAGGCACTACTAATGAGGGCATTGTAAAGGGGGCACTTCATAAGGGGCACAACTACTGGGGGCATTGCATAAGGGGCACCACTACTATGGGCTCTATATAAGGGGCGCTACCAGTACAGTGGACATTGCATAAGGAGCACTACTACTGTGGTCATTGTAAAAGGGGTACTACTGCTATGGGCATTGTGTATTACGGAGTGCTACTACTGTAGGCATTATATGTATTAGGGGTGCTACTACTGTGGGCAATATTACTATTGTGTGACCACGCCCCTTTCATTTTGAGACCATGCCCCTTTTGCAATACTTTTATTGCATGGGCGCCGGGGGGAGGGGCGGGGGTGAGTTCCACCACCTCTCTAAGACCACTTTAAGCACTGGTCATGATGTCTCTCCCATAGATCTGAGGAGCAACGGCTGGAGACGGAGGACAGCAGCAGCGGTCGGGAAGCAGGAGCGGGGCTGGTATTTTTTATTTCTCTGACGTCCTAGTGGATGCTGGGAACTCCGTAAGGACCATGGGGAATAGACGGGCTCCGCAGGAGACTGGGCACTCTAAAAGAAAGATTAGGTACTATCTGGTGTGCACTGGCTCCTCCCTCTATGCCCCTCCTCCAGACCTCAGTTAGATTTCTGTGCCCGGCCCGAGCTGGATGCACACTAGGGGCTCTCCTGAGCTTCTAGAAAGAAAGTTTAAAATTAGGTTTTTTATTTTACAGTGAGACCTGCTGGCAACAGGCTCACTGCAACGAGGGACTAAGGGGAGAAGAAGCGAACCTACCTGCTTGCAGCTAGCTTGGGCTTCTTAGGCTACTGGACACCATTAGCTCCAGAGAGATCGACCGCAGGACCCGTCCTTGGTGTTCAATCCCGGAGCCGCGCCGCCGGAAGCATGAAGATGGTCCGGAAAATCGGCGGCAGAAGACTTCAGTCTTCTCCAAGGTAGCGCACAGCACTGCAGCTGTGCGCCATTGCTCCTCATGCACACTTCACACTCCGGTCACTGAGGGTGCAGGGCGCTGGGGGGGGGCGCCCTGAGCAGCAATAAAAACACCTTGGCTGGCAAAATAACTACAATATATAGCCCCAGAGGCTATATATGTGGTAATTACCCCTGCCAGAATACAGAAAAAAGCGGGAGAAAAGTCCGCCGAAAAAGGGGCGGAGCTATCTCCCTCGGCACACTGGCGCCATTTTCTCTTCACAGTGTAGCTGGAAGACAGCTCCCCAGGCTCTCCCCTGTAGTTTTCAGGCTCAAGGGGTTAAAAAGAGAGGGGGGGGCACTAAATTTAGGCGCAATATTGGTTATACAAGCAGCTATTGGGGAAAACTCACTCAGTGATAGTGTTTATCCCTACAGTATATAGCGCTCTGGTGTGTGCTGGCATACTCTCTCTCTGTCTCCCCAAAGGGCTGTGTGGGGTCCTGTTCTCAGTCAGAGCATTCCCTGTGTGTGTGCGGTGTGTCGGTACGGCTGTGTCGACATGTTTGATGAGGAGGCTTATGTGGAGGCGGAGCAGATGCTGAAAATGGGATGTCGCCCCCTGTGGGCCGACACCAGAGTGGATGGATAGGTGGAAGGTATTAACCGACAGTGTCAACTCCTTTCATAAAAGGCTGGATGACGTAACAGCTATGGGACAGCCGGCTTCTCAGCCCGCGCCTGCCCAGGCGTCTCAAAGGCCATCAAGGACTCAAAAACGCCCGCTCCCTCAGATGGCAGACACAGATGTCGACACGGAGTCTGACTCCAGTGTCGACGAGGTTGAGACATATACACAATCCACTAGGAACATCCGTTACATGATCTCGGCAATAAAAAATGTGTTACACATTTCTGACATTAACCCAAGCACCACTAAAAAAGGGTTTTATGTGTGGGGAGAAAAAGCAGGCAGTGTTTTGTTCCCCCATCAAATGAGTGAATGAAGTGTGAAAAAGCGTGGGTTCCCCCGATAAGAAACTGGTAATTTCTAAAAAGTTACTGATGGCGTACCCTTTCCCGCCAGAGGATAAGTTACGCTGGGAGATATCCCCTAGGGTGGATAAAGCGCTCACACGTTTGTCAAAAAAGGTGGCACTGCCGTCTTAGGATACGGCCACTTTGAAGGTACCTGCTGATAAATAGCAGGAGGCTATCCTGAAGTCTGTATTTACACACTCAGGTTCTAGACTGAGACCTGCAGATAGTGCTGCTGTAGCGTGGTCGGTAACCCTTTCAAACAGGGATACTATTTTGCGAACATAAGACGTCGTCTTATATATGAGGGATGCACAGAGGGATATTTTGCCGGCTGGCATCCAGAATTGTTGCAATGTCCATTCTGTCAGGAGGGTATTAGAGACCCGACACTGGACAGGTGATGCTGAATTTAAAAGGCACATAGAGCCTTATAAAAGTGAGGAATTGTTTAGGGATGGTCTCTGGGACCTCGTATCCACAGCAACAGCTGGGATGAAATTTTTTTACCTCAGGTTTCCTCACAGCCTAAGAAAAGCACTGTATTATCAGGTACAGTCCTTTCGGCTTCAGAAAAGCAAGCGGGTCAAAGGAAAAAGCTGCACCAGTCAGCCAGTTCCCAGAATCAAAATTCTTCCCCCGCTTCCTCTTGAGTCCACCGCATGACGCGGGGGCTCCACAGGCATAGCCAGGTACGGTGGGGGGCCGCCTCAAAAATTTCATCGATCAGTGGGGTCGCTCACAGGTGGATCCCTGGATCCTTCAAGTAGTATCTCAGGGGTACAAGCTGGAATTCGAGGCGTCTCCCCCCCCGCCGTTTCCTCAAATCTGCCTTGCCGACAACTCCCTCAGGCAGGGAGGCTGTGCTAGAGGCAATTCACAAGCTGTATTCCCAGCAGGTGATAGTCAAGGTGCCCCTACTTCAACAAGGACGGGGTTACTATTCCACACTGGTTGTGGTACCGAAACCGGACGGTTCGGTGAGACCCATTTTAAATTTGAAATCCTTGAACACATACATTAAAAAAATTCAAGTTCAAGATGGAATCGCTCAGGGCGGTTATTGCAAGCCTGGACGAGGGGGATTACATGGTATCCCTGGACATCAAGGATGCTTACCTACATGTCCCCATTTACCATCCTCATCAGGAGTACCTCAGATTTGTGGTACAGGATTGCCATTACCAATTCCAAACACTGCCGTTTGGACTGTCCACGGCACCGAGGGTCTTTACCAAGGTAATGGCAGAAATGATGATACTCCTTCAAAAAAAGGGAGTTTTAATTATCCCGTACTTGGACGATCTCCTTATAAAGGCGAGGTCCAAGGAGCAGTTGTTGGTCGGAGTAGCACTATCTCGGGAAGTGCTACATCAGCACGGATGGATTCTATACGTTCCAAAGTCACAGCTGGTTCCTACCACACGCCTACTGTTCCTGTGGATGGTTCTGGACACAGAACAGAAAAAAGTGTTTCTCCTGCAGGAGAAAGCCAAGGAGCTGTCATCTCTAGTCAGAGACCTCCTGAAACCAAAACAGGTATCGGTGCATCACTGCACACGAGTCCTGGGAAAAATGGTAGCTTCTTACGAAGCAAAATTCCATTCGGCAGGTTCCATACAAGAACCTTTTAGTGGGACCTCTTGAACAAGTGGTCGGGATCGCATCTTCCGATGCATCGGCTGATAACCCTGTCTCCAAGGACCAGGGTATCTCTACTGTGGTGGCTGCAGAGTGCTCATCTTCAAGAGGGCCGCAGATTCGGCATACAGGACTGGGTCCTGGTAACCACGGATGCCAGCCTTCGAGGCTGGGGGGGGCAGTCACACAGGGAAGAAACTTCCAAGGACTTTGGTCAAGTCAGGAGACGTCCCTACACATAAATATTCTGGAACTGAGGGCCATTTACAATGCCCTAAGTCTGGCAAGGCCTCTGCTTCAAAACCAGCCAATACTGATCCAATCAGACAACATCACGGCAGTCGCCCATGTAAACCGACAGGGCGGCACAAGAAGCAGGATGGAGATGGCAGAAGCCACAAGGATTCTCCGATGGGCGGAAAATCACGTCTTAGCACTGTCAGCAGTGTTCATTCCGGGAGTGGACAACTGGGAAGCAGACTTCCTCAGCAGACACGACAGACACCCGGGAGAGTGGGGACTTCATCCAGAAGTCTTCCAACTGTTGGTAAACCGTTGGGAAAGGCCACAGGTGGACATGATGGCGTCCCGCCTAAACAAAAAACTAGATATTGCGCCAGGTCAAGGGACCCTCAGGCAATAGCTGTGGACGCTCTAGTGACACCGTGGGTGTACCAGTCGGTTATGTATTCCCTCCTCTGCCTCTCATACCAAAGGTACTGAGAATAATAAGAAAACGAGGAGGAAGAACGATACTCGTGGTTCCGGATGGGCCAAGAAGAGCTTGGTACCCAGAACTTCAAGAAATAATATCAGAGGACCCATGGCCTCTACCGCTCAGACAGGATCTGCTACAGCAGGGGCCCTGTCTGTTCCAAGACTTACCGCGGCTGCGTTGGACGGCATGGCGGTTGAATTCCGGATCCTAAAGCAAAAGGGCATTCCGGAGGAAGTCATTCCTACGCTGATAAAAGCCAGGAAAGAAGTAACCGCAAACCATTATCACCGTATTTGGCGAAAATATGTTGCGTGGTGTGAGGCCAGGAAGACCCCAACAGAGGAATTTCAGCTGGGTCGTTTTCTGCACTTCCTACAGTCGGGAGTGACTATGGGCCTAAAATTGGGTTCCATTAAGGTCCAGATTTCGGCTCTGTCGATTTTCTTCCAGAAAGAACTGGCTTCACTGCCTGAAGTTCAGACTTTTGTAAAGGGAGTGCTACATATTCAGCCCCCTTTTGTGCCTCCTGTGGCACCGTGGGATCTCAACGTGGTGTTGAGTTTCCTGAAATCACATTGGTTTGAGCCACTTAAAACTGTGGATTTGAAATATCTCACGTGGAAAAGTGGTCATGTTATTGGCCTTGGCTTCGGCCAGGCGTGTGTCAGAATTGACGGCTTAGTCATGTAAAAGCCCTTATCTGATTTTCCATATGGATAGGGCAGAATTGAGGACTCGTCCCCAGTTTCTCCCTAAGGTGGTATCAGCTTTTCACTTGAACCAACCTATTGTAGTGCCTGCGGCTACTAGGGACTTGGAAGATTCCAAGTTACTGGACGTAGTCAGGGCCTTAAAAATTTATATTTCCAGGACGGCTGGAGTCAGGAAAACTGACTCGTTTTTTTATCCTGTAGGCACCCAACAAAATAGGTGCTCCTGCTTCTAAGCAGACTATTGCTCGCTGAATTTGTAGCACAATTCAGCTGGAGCATTCTGCGGCTGGATTGCTGCATCCTAAATCAGTAACAGCCCATTCCACGAGGAAAGTGGGCTCATCTTGGGTGGCTGCCCGAGGGGTCTCGGCTTTACAACTTTGCCGAGCTGCAACTTGGTCAGGGGCAAACACGTTTGCTAAATTCTACAAATTTGATACCCTGGCTGAGGAGGACCTTGAGTTCTCTCATTCGGTGCTGCAGAGTCATCCGCACTCTCCCGCCCGTTTGGGAGCTTTGGTATAATCCCCATGGTCCTTACGGAGTTCCCAGCATCCACTAGGACGTCAGAGAAAATAAGATTTTACTCACCGGTAAATCTATTTCTCGTAGTCCGTAGTGGATGCTGGGCGCCCATCCCAAGTGCGGATTGTCTGCAATACTTGTATATAGTTATTGCCTAACTAAAGGGTTATTGTTGAGCCATCTGTTGAGAGGCTCAGTTATATTTCATACTGTTAACTGGGTATAGTATCACGAGTTATACAGTGTGATTGGTGTGGCTGGTATGAGTCTTACCCGGGATTCAAAATCCTTCCTTATTGTGTCAGCTCTTCCGGGCACAGTATCCTAACTGAGGTCTGGAGGAGGGGCATAGAGGGAGGAGCCAGTGCACACCAGATAGTACCTAATCTTTCTTTTAGAGTGCCCAGTCTCCTGCGGAGCCCGTCTATTCCCCATGGTCCTTACGGAGTTCCCAGCATCCACTACGGACTACGAGAAATAGATTTACCGGTGAGTAAAATCTTATTTTTTTTGTAAGCGCCGTTACTAGGGGCACATCTACAGAGGCATCTACTGAGGGCAAAACTACTGGGTGCACATCTACAGGGGGCAAAACTACATGGGGCACAGCTACTGGGGGCAAAACTACTGGGGGCACATCTACAGGGGGCAAAACTACATGGAGCACAGCTACTGAGGGCAAAACTACAGAGGGCGCAACTACTGAAGGCACAGCTACAGGGGGCAAAACTACAGGGGGCACAGCTACTGAGGGCAAAACTACAGAGGGCGCAACTACTGAGGGCACAGCTACAGGGGGCAAAACTACAGGGGCAAATCTACTGGGGCACAGCTACATAGGGCAAAACTACAGGGGGCACAACTGTGGCCACGCCCCTTCCCTTTTAACTATGAAGCCACGCCCCTATTTTTGGCACACGCCTACGTCGCACAGTAACCCTGTTTTGTCTGTTGGGGGGGAGGGGGCAATGGAAACTTTCGTCCTAGGCGCCGCAAGGTCTAGAACCGGCCCTGCTGGGAGTGATGGGCACGAACCCAGAGTGATGAAGCCCCAGTGAGACCACACCCCCTTCTCACTAGGCCACTTACCCTTTCGGGGGCTCACAGACTCCCAACTTCTGACTGAACAGTGTTGGGTGGTATGTTCTAGTGTTATTTTTCTAAGCCAATTAACCTGCCAGGGTGTTTTTAGAATGGGACTGAAAACAGAGCACCCGCAGGAAACAGATTGTTCCAATATGTTAAAATTCTACACATGGTGGAATGAACACATAAAAAAAACAACTACTAAATGGACAGAGCACACTCCACCTCCGGGAGGATACCAGCCCCATTTAAAAGCATGGGTATTTGTTGTGATTCCCAGGGGTTTATTTGCATTACACCTCTTTTGCCGTTGGTTCTGGCTGCTTTTAATATAATTTTAATCCAATGGCCAGAACCGCAAGCAAACGATGGCTTTGAAAGCCGCCACGTAGGTAATATCCCCGCTGGGTTTTGGGGTAAGGGATAATTAACTGTGACCTCCCCAGTGATCATAGTGTAATAGACAGGGGTCCTTAACATGGGTTGGGTACAAAATCTCGACAGTCAAATGACCAACAGCGTAATCCTGATGGACAGAATTCCCATGCATCCCGGTAAGTATTTTAACTCTACCCCTATCGCTAACCCATCCCTCCCGCATTTTAACCTTAACCTCCCCCTTCCGCATCCCTAACAGTCCCCTCTCACAGCCTAACCCTAACTGCAATCTCCCCCTGCAGCCTTACTCTAACCTCCCCCACAGCCTAACCTCAACTATCCCCCTAGTACCTAAGCCTAACTCCACCACTTACTGGCGGGATGTGTCTGGATTCTGTCCATCGTGATCCTGCTCTCCGTCTTCTCACTGTCTTCCTGTTTTTGACCGCATACCCTTAGGGGTTCAGTAGGAATTACAGGCGGCCGGGATGCCGGCTGTCAGTATACCGACCACTATTATGCCAGCAGCGGGGTGAGCGTAAGAAAGCCCGCTTGTGGGCATGGTCGCTCTATGCGCTAGCCACAGGTTATATTCTCCCCCTATGGGTGTTGTGGACACCCACAAAGGAAAATAGCACGTGGCGCCGGGATTTCACAGCTATTCGGGATTCCGGCGTCAGCTTTGTAACCGACAATATCCTGATTAGTGGTATTTTAACCGCTTCCCCCCTTAAGACTTATCTTCATAACAAAAAAGAAAATAAAACCACAAAACACATACATAACTTTGAATACACAACTCACCACTCTTCAAAACCCTTGTTCACCACTTTATTAAAAACACAGTAACTTCTTTTCTCTGACGTCCTAGTGGATGCTGGGAACTCCGTAAGGACCATGGGGAATAGCGGCTCCGCAGGAGACTGGGCACAACTAAGAAAGATTTAAGACTACCTGGTGTGCACTGGCTCCTCCCTCTATGCCCCTCCTCCAGACCTCAGTTATAATTTTGTGCCCGGCCGAGTTGGATGCACACTAGGGGCTCTCCTGAGCTCCTAGAAAAGAAAGTATAATTTAGGTTTTTTATTTTCAGTGAGATCTGCTGGCAACAGACTCACTGCTACGAGGGACTAAGGGGAGAGAAGCGAACCTACCTGCTTGCAGCTAGCTTGGGCTTCTAGGCTACTGGACACCATTAGCTCCAGAGGGATCGAACACAGGCCCAGCCTCGGTCGTCCGGTCCCGGAGCCGCGCCGCCGTCCCCCTTACAGAGCCAGAAGCAAGAAGACGTTCCTGGAAATCGGCGGCAGAAGACTTCGGTCTTCATCAAGGTAGCGCACAGCACTTCAGCTGTGCGCCATTGCTCCCCATGCACGCCACACACTCCGGTCACTGATGGGTGCAGGGCGCTGGGGGGGGGGGGGGGGGGCGCGCCCTGGGCTGCAATAATAGTACCTTGCTGGCAAAATAAACACATAATATAGTCATTAAGACTATATATGTGTAAAATCCTCTGCCAGATATACATATAAAAAAGCGGGAGAAGTCTGCCGGAAAAGGGGCGGGGCTATCTCCCTCAGCACACTGGCGCCATTTTCCCTCACAGCTCCGCTGGAAGGACGCTCCCCAGGCTCTCCCCTGCAGTTTCCAGACTACATAGGGTAAAAAAGAGAGGGGGGGCACTAAATTTAGGCGCAATCTGTGTAATATCAGCAGCTATAGGGGAAAAATCACTGTGGGTAGTGTGAATCCCTATATATATAGCGCTCTGGTGTGTGCTGGCATACTCTCTCTCTGTCTCCCCAAAGGACTTTGTGGGGTCCTGTCCTCAGTCAGAGCATTCCCTGTGTGTGTGCGGTGTGTCGGTACGGCTGTGTCGACATGTTTGATGAGGAGGCTTATGTGGAGGGGGAGCAGATGCCGATAAATGTGATGTCACCCCCTGCGGGGTCGACACCTGAGTGGATGGACATGTGGAAGGAATTACGCGACAGTGTCAACTCTTTACATAAATGGTTTGACGACATAGCAGATGTGGGACAGCCGGTTTCTCAGCCCGTGCCTGCCCTGGCGTCTCAAAAGCCATCAGGGGCCCTAAAATGCCCACTACCTCAGATGGCAGACACAGATGTCGACACGGATACTGACTCCAGTGTCGACGACGATGAGACTAGTGTACATTCCAATAGAGCCACCCGTTACATGATTACGGCAATGAAAAATGTGTTGCACATTTCAGATATTACCCCAGGTACCACAAAAAGGGTATTATGTTTGGGGAGAAAAAGCTTCCAGTGGTTTTTCCCCCATCTGATGAATTAAATGAAGTGTGTGAAGAAGCGTGGGTTTCCCCCGATAAGAAACTGGTAATTTCTAAAAGTTTACTAATGGCGTACCCTTTCCCGCCAGAGGATAGGTCACGTTGGGAGACATCCCCTAGGGTGGATAAAGCGCTCACACGTCTGTCAAAAAAGGTGGCACTACCGTCTCCGGACACGGCCGCCCTAAAGGAGCCTGCAGATAGAAAGCAGGAGGCTATCCTGAAGTCTGTATATACACACTCAGGTATTATACTGAGACCAGCTATTGCTTCAGCTATTGCTGCGTGGTCAGATTCCCTGTCAGATAACATTGATACCTTAGACAGGGATACTATATTGCTAACCATAGAGCATATTAAAGACGCAGTCTTATACATGAGAGATGCACAGAGGGATATTTGCCGGCTGGCATCTAAAATAAACGCAATGTCCATTTCTGCCAGGAGAGGATTGTGGACTCGGCAGTGGACAGGTGATGCTGATTCTAAAAGGGACATGGAAGTTTTGCCTTACAAGGGTGAGGAGTTGTTTGGGGATGGTCTCTCGGACCTCGTTTCCACAGCTACAGCTGGGAAATCAACTTTTTTACCCCATGTTCCCTCACAGCCGAAGAAAGCACCGTATTATCAGGTACAGTCCTTTCGGTCCCAGAAAGGCAAGCGGGTTAAAGGCGCATCCTTTCTGCCCAGAGGCAGAGGTAGAGGGAAAAAGCTGCAGCATACAGCCAGTTCCCAGGAACAAAAGTCCTACCCCGCTTCCTCTAAGTCCACCGCATGACGCTGGGGCTCCACAGGCGGAGCCAGGTACGGTGGGAGCCCGTCTCAAGTACTTCAGCGACCAGTGGGCTCGCTCACGGGTGGATCCCTGGACTCTACAGGTAGTATCTCAGGGGTACAAGCTGGAGTTCGAGACGTCTCCCCCTCGCCGTTTCCTCCAATCTGCCTTGCCGACAGCTCCCTCGGACAGGGAGGCAGTGCTGGAGGCAATTCACAAGCTGTATTCGCAGCAGGTGATAGTCAAGGTACCCCTCCTTCAACAAGGACGGGGTTACTATTCCACAATGTTTGTGGTACCAAAACCGGACGGTTCGGTGAGACCCATCCTAAATTTGAAATCCTTGAACACTTATATACGAAGGTTCAAGTTCAAAATGGAATCGCTCAGGGCGGTTATTGCAAGCCTGGACGAAAGGGATTACATGGTATCACTGGACATCAAGGATGCTTACCTGCATGTCCCCATTTACCCCCCTCACCAGGAGTACCTCAGATTTGTGGTACAGGACTGTCATTACCAATTCCAGACGTTGCCGTTTGATCTGTCCACAGCACCGAGGGTATTTACCAAGGTAATGGCAGAGATGATGATACTCCTTCGAAAAAAGGGAGTTATAATTATCCCGTACTTGGACGATCTCCTTATAAAGGCGAGGTCCAGGGAACAGTTGTTGATCGGAGTAGCACTGGCTCGGGCAGTGCTACAACAGCACGGCTGGATCCTGAACATTCCGAAGTCGCAGCTGGTTCCTACAATGTGTCTACTGTTCCTGGGGATGGTTCTCGACACAGAACAGAAAAAAGTGTTTCTCCCGGAGGAGAAGGCCAAGGAGTTGTCATCTCTAGTCAGAGACCTCCTAAAACCAAAACAGGTGTCGGTGCACCACTGCACGCGAGTCTTGGGAAAAATGGTGGCTTCTTACGAAGCAATTCCATTCGGAAGGTTCCATGCAAGGATCTTTCAGTGGGATCTGTTGGACAAGTGGTCCGGATCGCATCTTCAGATGCATTGGCTGATAACACTGTCTCCAAGGACCAGGGTGTCGCTGCTGTGGTGGCTGCAGAGTGCTCATCTTCTAGAGGGCCGCAGATTCGGCATACAGGACTGGGTCCTGGTGACCACGGATGCCAGCCTTCGAGGTTGGGGGGCAGTCACGCAGGGAAGAAACTTCCAAGGACAATGGTCAAGTCAGGAGACTTCCCTACACATAAATATTCTGGAACTAAGGGCCGTTTACAATGCCCTAAGTCAGGCAAGACCCCTGCTTCAACACCAGCCGGTGCTGATCCAGTCAGACAACATCACGGCGGTCGCCCATGTAAACCGACAGGGCGGCACAAGAAGCAGGATGGCGATGGCAGAAGCCACAAGGATTCTCCGATGGGCGGAAAATCACGTGTTAGCACTGTCAGCAGTGTTCATTCCGGGAGTGGACAACTGGGAAGCAGACTTCCTCAGCAGACACGACCTCCACCCGGGAGAGTGGGGACTTCATCCAGAAGTCTTCAAAATGCTGGTAAACCGTTGGGAAAGACCACAGGTGGACATGATGGCGTCCCGCCTTAACAAAAAGTTGAAAAGATATTGCGCCAGGTCAAGGGACCCTCAGGCGATAGCTGTGGACGCTCTAGTGACACCGTGGGTGTACCAGTCGGTTTATGTGTTCCCTCCTCTACCTCTCATACCCAAGGTACTGAGAATAATAAGAAGAAGAGGAGTAAGAACTATACTAGGGGTTCCGGATTGGCCAAGAAGAGCCTGGTACCCGGAACTTCAAGAGATGTTATCAGAGGACCCATGGCCTCTGCCGCTCAGACAGGAGCTGCTGCTGCAGGGGGCCTGTCTGTTCCAAGAATTACCGCGACTGCGTTTGACGGCATGGCGGTTGAACACCGGATCCTAAAAGAAAAAGGCATTCCGGAGGAAGTTATTCCTACACTGATTAAAGCTAGGAAAGAGGTGACCGCAAACCATTATCACCGCATATGGCGGAAATATGTTGCGCGGTGTGAGGCCAGGAAGGCCCCAACGGAGGAATTTTAACTGGGTCGTTTTCTGCACTTCCTGCAGTCAGGAGTGACTATGGGCCTAAAATTGGGCTCCATTAAGGTCCAGATTTCGGCTCTGTCCATTTTCTTCCAAAAAGAACTGGCTTCACTGCCTGAAGTTCAGACTTTTGTTAAAGGAGTGCTGCATATTCAGCCCCCGTTTGTGCCTCCTGTGGCACCGTGGGATCTCAACGTGGTGTTGGATTTCCTAAAGTCGCATTGGTTTGAGCCACTTAAGACCGTGGAGCTAAAATACCTCACGTGGAAAGTGGTCATGCTGTTGGCCCTGGCGTCGGCCAGGCGTGTATCAGAATTGGCGGCTTTGTCATGTAAAAGCCCTTATCTGATTTTTCATACGGATAGGGCGGAATTGAGGACTCGTTCCCAATTCCTTCCTTAGGTGGTATCAGCGTTTCATGTGAACCAACCTATTGTGGTGCCTGCGGCTACTCGGGACTTGGAGGACTCCAAGTTGCTGGACCTAGTCAGGGCCCTGAAAATATATGTTTCCAGGACGGCTGGAGTCAGGAAAACTGACTCGCTGTTTATCCTGTATGCACCCAACAAGCTGGGTGCTCCTGCTTCTAAGCAGACTATTGCTCGCTGGATCTGTAGCACGATTCAACTTGCACATTCTGCGGCTGGACTGCCGCATCCTAAATCGGTAAAAGCCCATTCCACGAGGAAAGTGGGCTCTTCTTGGGCGGCTGCCCGAGGGGTCTCGGCTTTACAACTTTGCCGACCTGCTACTTGGTCGGGTTCAAACACTTTTGCAAGATTCTACAAGTTTGATACCCTGGCTGAGGAGGACCTTGAGTTTGCTCATTTGGTGCTGCAGAGTCATCCGCACTCTCCCGCCCGTTTGGGAGCTTTGGTATAATCCCCATGGTCCTTACGGAGTTCCCAGCATCCACTAGGACGTCAGAGAAAATAAGATTTTACTCACCGGTAAATCTATTTCTCGTAGTCCGTAGTGGATGCTGGGCGCCCGTCCCAAGTGCGGATTGTCTGCAATACTTGTATATAGTTATTGCCTAACTAAAGGGTTATTGTTCTGAGCCTTCTGTTCGTGAGGCTCAGTTGTTGTCATACTGTTAACTGGGTATAGTATCACGAGTTATACGGTGTGATTGGTGTGGCTGGTATGAGTCTTACCCGGGATTTCAAATCCTTTCCTTATTGTGTCAGCTCTTCCGGGCACAGTTTCCTAACTGAGGTCTGGAGGAGGGGCATAGAGGGAGGAGCCAGTGCACACCAGGTAGTCCTAATTCTTTCTTAGTTGTGCCCAGTCTCCTGCGGAGCCGCTATTCCCCATGGTCTTTACGGAGTTCCCAGCATCCACTACGGACTACGAGAAATAGATTTACCGGTGAGTAAAATCTTATTATTTCTTGGTCTGTCATAATAATACATTGGCAAAATATTGTTCTGTAAATTGCTTGTCACAGTATATTGCCATTCAGTGCAAACAGTTCTCACTGTAACCTCAGTCATTTAACGGCACAATATTCAGGTTGGCCAGGATGTCGCAGGAAAACTGTCTGCATGGTTTGGTGTTTAATGGTGAGATTACACCTGGACAAATAGTCCTGTATGGGCTGTGCAAAGGTGAGAGAACTGCCCAACAACATCAGGGAACACTGATGCTGCTTTCACATCGCAAACCCTGCTTTTGAAATGGTTCTTTAAACGGTTCTTAAAACGGGTCTGAACAGTTAAACCCCCTTCACATCGCTTGTTGTAACTGGTATACTACCGTTTCATTACCGTTTTGGTACCTTTCACACTGAACCCGTTTCTCCCATAGAAAACAGTGGTTGTCATTTTAAATGGACTTTTCTGGCCCACACATTAATAATTATTAATTAATTATTAATAATTTGGCTAGTCGTACGATGGAACCCAGCAGCTTCAAGCATATTTACCATGTTTATGTAGATTACTGCATCCTTCACTGTCCCAGTGATTTGTCTAGCAATTTCTTCATCCCCTCTCATCCTAACCAGCTCCCTAACCTCCTCATCACTCCAATTTGCCATTTTAAACTGTATTCTGTATAATAAAATGCTTCTTCACTCTCATGTGTTTCCTCCAGTTTATTTCCTGCTTCTGCCTGGTGACATCACGCATGGAGACAGCCTATCACCTTCTGTGGTTTGGAAATACCGTTTCAGAGCTTTTCACATTGCACAATGAAACGGGTCTGAACTGTGTAGGACCCTGCTTTTTAACAGTTTTAAAATACCAGTAATCTGTAACCAGTAAATTCAAAGTTGCCCTTTCACACCGCAGCTAGAACCGTTTTGGAAGGCTTAAAAAACAGCAATTTACCGGGTTATAGCTGCGGTGTGAAAGGGGTATTAGATGTGTGCGGCATTTGTGCTGTGTCTGCAGGTTAGCTAGTGTGTCTACAGTGGGTGTAGTATGGTATGCCGGCGGCCGGGCTCCCGGCGACCAGCATACCGGCGCCGGGAGGACCCCCACCAGGGAGAATATATGTTGGTATGCCGGGTGTCGGGATTCCGGCGCCGGTATACTGTGCGCCGGGATCCCGACATTCGGCATACTGAAGACCACCCGTCTACAGTAATAGTTTGAGTTTATGCCAGGCCGAAAGCGTGCCGATCCGTCTCTGGTGTCCTGTAGAGCAGAAGAGCAATAACATGAGCACAGAGGAGGAAATCTATACAGCAGTTTCCAATGTCAGGAAAGGGAAGTTCAGCTTTTGTTGATTATATTATGCCAGTTGGCGGCTTGTGCCAAGTTACATTTAGAAATCAAGTAGGAGTATTATTATTCAGCAGCTCATACAAGTATGGCGACTGACCCATTTTATATTACTATTATTGTTATTATAGTGAGGCGAGCGGTGTCTGCATTCCAAACTGTCTACTGCTGGCATTTCTTGTAGGAGTGACAAGCACCAGAATGGCTGGAATGCACTAGAATGTAATCTTTCACCGCTAGTGTCCCCGACCTTCTTAGTTCTCACCCTACACTATTCTTGTCTCCAGTGCACTCTTAGTCACACCCCACTTCCTTTTAGATAACATACAATTAGCCCCCATGCCAATATAAAGATGTGACCACATACACTGTTGCTGCAGTCTCGCCAAAGAGCCCTTCTCGGTGCGCCAGGTCCTGTGCAATTTCGACTTTAGCTGAGCATCTTTTTCGTGTCTTTATCAAGTGCTACAATGCAGTGGCAGCGACCCTTTTTTTCATGCCAAGTTCCGTTGTGCTTCCTGTACAGTTTCAGACTCAGTCGCTCACAGATATACAAGATATACAATATCCTATTCTCGTATCCATATAGTGGTGCCCCTTACATATTATGCCCACACAGTTGTAGTGACCTTTGCACATAATGCCATAGAGTAGAAGTAGTGCCCATTACGGGATCCAGTTCAGATCCTGGCGGTCGGGATACCGACGCCTGCATCCCGAAAATACTCTGAATGCGCCGAAATCCCAACATTCATCACTATCCCGGCGGTTAGGTTTAGGCTGCAGGAAAGACAGGATCCTGATACCAACGCCCTATTACACAAAATACCCACACAGTAGTAATGCCTCTTGTGCATTAAGCCACACAATAGTAGTTCCCCTTACACATAATGCCACAGAGTAGTAGTATTGCCCCGCTTCCACTCCCCTCTCCCTCCCCATCACCATACATGCAGCACTCACCTGGTTAGTGAGTCTTTCAACTCTGCCACCACAGCTCCTAGCTCTCCGTCACTGGTGGAGTGTGGAGAGGAGAGATGATGTCTCTCCCTACAGATAGGAGCCGTGGGAGGCCGCTGCTTTGTTTACTCTCAGCCCTTCCTCTTTTTTCCTCCTTATTGTTGCCCCCCCAACTGCTTTCTCATCTCATGTAACCACGCCCCTACCACTAATACAGTTCACCCTTTCTCCTTTTTTCACCCACCCAACACTTATTCCAGCCTGCCCCCTCTCCCCATCTGGCTCTTCCCCTCTCCACTCCTCTAGCCCACCCTCTCTCCTTGTCGTTCAGCAGTGCATCCACATCTCCTCCTTTGTGCCAGTGTGTAGCAGGCAAATTAATGCCTGCTGAGCCTCTCTTGGGAAAGGGACATGTGCCTCTGGGCCAGAGGCGTAACTAGGGGTGTGTGAGCAGGGTGTGTGCCCTGGGCTCCGTGGCAGGCCCAGCAGAGGGGGGCACCGCCGGCCAGGGCAGCGTACCTGCCTGCCTCCGTCATTGTGCTGCTACGGCCTTCGGCCCGTTACCATTGTGCTGCCGAGCTAAATCCGCGGTGCTCGTGGCATTCCTGCAGCAGCTCCCAGCCTCCCTCCCAATATGTTTAATGCAGTGTTGCTGCTGTGAGGGAGCGTGACCGCGACTCCAGCGTCATGCTCCCTGAGCTCCCCGCAGACCTCACAGACAGTCTCATGCTCCCAGCTGAAGGTAAGGTAAGGGAGGATGAAACCACACACACTCACACATGCACTCTCTCTCTCTGGGGGGGGGGGGGGGGCAATGTTCTTTAAGCACCCCCTTGGCAACGAGCATGGATCCCAGAGCATGAAACCCCTAGCAACGAGCATGACAGCCAGTGCATGATACCCCTGGCAATAAGCAAGACACCCAGCACATAATACCTCTGGCAACAAGCGTGACACCCAGCGCATAATACCTCTGGCAACAAGCGTGACACCCAGCGCATAATACCTCTGGCAACAAGCATGACACCCAGCACGTGAAACCCCTGGCAACGAGCATGGCACCCAGCGCCTGAAACCGCTGGCAACGAGCAGGGCACCCTGCGCCTGAAACCCCTGGCAACGAGCATGACACTCAGTGCATGAAACCCCTGGCAACAAGCATGACACCCAGCGCATGAAACCCCTGGCAACAAGCAGGTAATTTAAAAGTAATTAGAAGCTTAAGTGTAGAGCATAATGTATCACAGGCATTGTGGTATATGGCATAATATGGTGCAAGGGGAATTACTGTGTGGGGCTTAATATGGCAGAATTATTTTTCTCTGACGTCCTAGTGGATGCTGGGACTCCGTAAGGACCATGGGGAATAGCGGCTCCGCAGGAGACAGGGCACAAAATAAAAGCTTAAGGATCAGGTGGTGTGCACTGGCTCCTCCCCCTATGACCCTCCTCCAAGCCTCAGTTAGATTTTTGTGCCCGGCCGAGAAGGGTGCAATCTAGGTGGCTCTCCTGAGCTGCTTAGAATAAAAGTTTAGTTAGGTTTTTTTATTTTCAGTGAGTCCTGCTGGCAACAGGCTCACTGCATCGTGGGACTAAGGGGAGAAGAAACGGACTCACCTGAGTGCAGAGTGGATCGGGTTTCTTAGGCTACTGGACACTAGCTCCAGAGGGACGATCACAGGTTCAGCCTGGATGGGTCACCGGAGCCGCGCCGCCGTCCCCCTTACAGAGCCAGAAGAGACGAAGAGGTCCGGTGAAATCGGCGGCAGAAGACATCCTGTCTTCAGACTAAGGTAGCGCACAGCACCGCAGCTGTGCGCCATTGCTCTCAGCACACTTCACACTCCGGTCACTGAGGGTGCAGGGCGCTGGGGGGGGAGCGCCCTGAGACGCAATATAATGGAATACCTTAGGTGGCAAAACAGAATACATCACATATAGCTCCTGGGCTATATGGATGTATTTTAATCCCCTGCCATTTTACACAGAAAAGCGGGAGATAAGGACGTCGTGAAGGGGCGGAGCCTATCTCCTCAGCACACAAGCGCCATTTTCCCTCACAGCTCCGCTGGAAGGACGGCTCCCTGACTCTCCCCTGCAGTCCTGCTTCAGAATCAGGGTAAAAAAGAGAAGGGGGGGCATTTTTGGCAGCAAATAACGATAATAACAGCAGCTATAAGGGAATAACACTTATATAAGGTTATCCCTGTATATATATATATAGCGCTGGGTGTGTGCTGGCAGACTCTCCCTCTGTCTCTCCAAAGGGCTAAGTGGGGTCCTGTCCTCTATCAGAGCATTCCCGGTGTGTGTGCTGTGTGTCGGTACGCGTGTGTCGACATGTATGAGGAGGAAAATTATGTGGAGGCGGAGCAGTTGCCTGTGTTGGTGATGTCACCCCCTAGGGAGTCGACACCTGACTGGATGATTGTATTTAAACAATTAAGTGATAATGTCAGCAATTTGCAAAAAACTGTTGACGACATGAGACAGCCGGCAAATCAATTAGTGCCTGTCCAGGCGTCTCAGACACCGTCAGGGGCGCTAAAACGCCCGTTACCTCAGTGGGTCGACACAGACCCTGACACAGATACTGAGTCTAGTGTCGACGGTGACGAGACAAACGTAATGTCCAGTAGGGCCACACGTTACATGATCACGGCAATGAAAGAGGCATTGAACCTTTCTGACACTACAAGTACCACAAAGAAGGGTATTATGTGGGGAGAGAAAAAACTACCAATATTTTTTCCTGAGTCAGAGGAAATAAATGAGGTGTGTGAAAAAGCGTGGGTTTCCCCCGATAAAAAACAGCTAATTTCTAAAAAATTATTGGCATTATATCCTTTCCCGCCAGAGGTTAGGGCGCGTTGGGAAACACCCCCTAGGGTAGATAAGGCGCTCACACGTTTATCAAAACAAGTAGCGTTACCGTCTCCTGATACGGCTACCCTCAAAGAACCAGCTGATAGAAGGCTGGAAAATATCCTAAAAAGTATATACACACATACTGGTGTTATACTGCGACCAGCAATCGCCTCAGCCTGGATGTGCAGTGCTGGAGTCGCATGGTCGGATTCCCTGACCGAGAATATTGATACCCTGGATAGGGACAATATTTTGTTAACTATAGAACATTTAAAGGATGCACTACTATATATGCGTGATGCACAGAGGGATATTTGCACCCTGGCATCAAGAATAAGTGCTATGTCCATCTCTGCCAGAAGAGCGTTATGGACGCGACAGTGGTCAGGGGATGCGGATTCCAAACGGCACATGGAAGTATTGCCGTATAAAGGGGATGAGTTATTTGGGGCTGGTCTATCGGACCTGGTGGCCACGGCAACGGCTGGGAAATCCACCTTTTTACCCCAGGTCACTCCACATCAGCAGAAAAAGACACCGTCTTTTCAAACTCAGTCCTTTCGTTCCCATAAGTACAAGCGAGCAAAAGGCCACTCTTTTCTGCCCCGGGGCAGAGGAAGAGGAAAAAGACTGCACCATGCAGCCGCTTCACAGGAGCAGAAGCCCTCCCCTGCTTCTGCCAAGTCTTCAGCATGACGCTGGGGCTTTACAAGCAGACTCAGATATGGTGGGGGCCCGTCTCAAGAATTTCAACGCGCAGTGGGCTCACTCGCACGTGGATCCCTGGATTCTACAGGTAGTATCGCAGGGGTACAAACTGGAATTCGAGGCGTTTCCCCCTCGTCGTTTCCTGAAGTCTGCTTTACCAAAGTCTCCCTCCGACAGGGAGGCAGTTTTGGCAGCCATTCACAAGCTGTATTCCCAGCAGGTGATAATCAAGGTACCCCTCCTGCAACAAGGAAAGGGGTATTATTCCACGCTGTTTGTGGTACCGAAGCCGGACGGCTCGGTGAGACCAATTTTAAATCTGAAATCCTTGAACACTTACATAAAAAGGTTCAAATTCAAGATGGAGTCACTCAGAGCAGTGATAGCAAACCTGGAAGAAGGGGACTATATGGTGTCTCTGGACATCAAGGATGCTTATCGCCACGTCCCGATATACCCTTCTCACCAAGGGTACCTCAGGTTTGTAGTACAAAACTGTCATTATCAGTTTCAGACGCTGCCGTTTGGATTGTCCACGGCACCTCGGGTCTTTACCAAGGTAATGGCCGAAATGATGATTCTTCTAAGAAGAAAAGGCATTTTAATTATCCCTTACTTGGACGATCTCCTGATAAGGGCAAGATCCAGGGAACAGTTAGAAGTCGGAGTAGCACTATCTCAGGTAGTGTTACGTCAGCACGGGTGGATTCTAAATATTCCAAAATCGCAGCTGATTCCAACGACACGTCTACTGTTCCTAGGAATGATTCTGGACACAGTCCAGAAGAAGGTGTTTCTCCCGGAGGAGAAGGCCAGGGAGTTATCCGAGCTAGTCAGGAACCTCCTAAAACCAGGACAGGTCTCAGTGCATCAGTGCACGAGGGGCCTGGGGAAAATGGTGGCTTCTTACGAAGCGATTCCATTCGGAAGATTCCATGCAAGAACATTTCAGTGGGATCTACTGGACAAATGGTCCGGATCGCATCTGCAGATGCATCAGCGGATAACCCTGTCGCCAAGGACAAGGGTGTCTCTCCTGTGGTGGCTGCAGAGTGCTCATCTACTAGAGGGCCGCAGATTTGGCATTCAGGATTGGATCCTGGTAACCACGGATGCCAGCCTGAGAGGCTGGGGAGCAGTCACACAGGGAAGGAATTTCCAGGGCCTGTGGTCAAGCCTGGAAACGTCTCTTCATATAAACATTCTGGAACTAAGGGCCATTTACAATGCCCTAAGTCAAGCAAAACCTCTGCTTCAGGGTCAGGCGGTGTTGATCCAATCGGACAACATCACGTCAGTCGCCCACGTAAACAGACAGGGCGGCACGAGAAGCAGGAGGGCAATGGCAGAAGCTGCAAGGATTCTTCGCTGGGCGGAAAATCATGTGATAGCACTGTCAGCAGTATTCATTCCGGGAGTGGACAACTGGGAAGCAGACTTCCTCAGCAGACACGACCTTCACCCGGGAGAGGGGGGACTTCACCCAGAAGTCTTCCACCTGATTGTAAACCGTTGGGAAAAACCAAAGGTGGACATGATGGCGTCACGTCTAAACAAAAAACTGGACAGATATTGCGCCAGGTCAAGGGACCCTCAGGCAATAGCAGTGGACGCTCTGGTAACGCCGTGGGTGTACCAGTCAGTGTATGTGTTCCCTCCTCTGCCTCTCATACCAAAAGTACTGAGAATCATAAGAAGGAGAGGAGTAAGAACTATACTCGTGGTTCCGGATTGGCCAAGACGGACTTGGTACCCGGAACTTCAAGAGATGCTCACGGACGAACCGTGGCCTCTACCTCTAAGAAAGGACCTGCTACTGCAGGGGCCTTGTCTGTTCCAAGACTTACCGCGGCTGCGTTTGACGGCATGGCGGTTGAACGCCGGATCCTGAGGGAAAAAGGCATTCCAGAAGAAGTCATCCCTACTCTGGTCAAAGCCAGGAAGGACGTAACCGCAAAACATTATCACCGCATTTGGCGTAAATATGTTGCGTGGTGTGAGGCCAAGAAGGCCCCTACAGAGGAATTTCAACTGGGTCGTTTCCTTCATTTCCTGCAAACAGGACTGTCTATGGGCCTAAAATTAGGGTCTGTTAAGGTTCAAATTTCGGCCCTGTCGATTTTCTTCCAGAAAGAACTGGCTTCAGTACCTGAAGTTCAGACATTTGTAAAAGGGGTCCTGCACATACAGCCTCCTTTTGTGCCTCCAGTGGCACCTTGGGATCTCAATGTGGTGTTGAGTTTTCTAAAGTCACATTGGTTTGAACCACTTTCCACTGTGGACTTAAAATATCTCACATGGAAGGTGTCGATGCTGTTAGCCTTGGCTTCAGCCAGGCGTGTGTCAGAATTGGCGGCTTTATCATATAAAAGCCCTTACTTAATTTTTCATTCTGACAGGGCGGAATTGAGGACTCGTCCTCAATTTCTACCTAAGGTGGTTTCTGCATTTCACATGAACCAACCTATTGTGGTACCTGCGGCTACCAGGGACTTAGAGGACTCTAAGTTGCTTGACGTTGTCAGGGCCTTGAAAATATATGTTTCCAGGACGGCTGGAGTCAGAAAATCTGACTCGCTGTTTATCCTGTATGCACCCAACAAGCTGGGTGCTTCTGCTTCTAAGCAGACGATTGCTCGTTGGATTTGTAGTACAATTCAGCTTGCACATTCTGTGGCAGGATTGCCACAGCCAAAATCAGTAAAAGCCCATTCCACAAGGAAAGTGGGCTCATCTTGGGCGGCTGCCCAAGGGGTCTCGGCTTTACAACTTTGCCGAGCAGCTACTTGGTCAGGGGCAAACACGTTTGCTAAATTCTATAAATTTGATACCCTGGCTGAGGAGGACCTGGGGTTTTCTCATTCGGTGCTGCAGAGTCATCCGCACTCTCCCGCCCGTTTGGGAGCTTTGGTATAATCCCCATGGTCCTTACGGAGTCCCAGCATCCACTAGGACGTCAGAGAAAATAAGATTTTACTTACCGATAAATCTATTTCTCGTAGTCCGTAGTGGATGCTGGGCGCCCATCCCTAGTGCGGATTGTCTGCAATACTTGTATATAGTTATTGTTACAAAAATTCGGGTTATTATTGTTGTGAGCCATCTTTTCAGAGGCTCCTTTGCATTTATCATACTGTTAACTGGGTTCAGATCACAAGTTGTACGGTGTGATTGGTGTGGCTGGTATGAGTCTTACCCGGGATTCAATATCCTTCCTTATTATGTACGCTCGTCCGGGCACAGTATCCTAACTGAGGCTTGGAGGAGGGTCATAGGGGGAGGAGCCAGTGCACACCACCTGATCCTTAAGCTTTTATTTTGTGCCCTGTCTCCTGCGGAGCCGCTATTCCCCATGGTCCTTACGGAGTCCCAGCATCCACTACGGACTACGAGAAATAGATTTATCGGTAAGTAAAATCTTATTTTTCTTCCTGTGATGGCCGAGGTCTGTCGTTGCAGGGTCAAAAACTGGGGTGTAGGGTAGCCTTTTCCTGTGGGGCTATGCCCATTTTAGTGATGCTACACTCCTTTTAGTGAGGCCACACACCATCACCGGGCTCAGCGCGCGCAAAATAGTATTTTTATATGTAGGGGAGAGGGTGCATTTTTTACTGTTGACACTGGGGACCAATTTGTTTTTCAGGTGTGTGTGTGTGTGTGTGCATTGTGGGGGCGCCATTCTTAATCTTGCCCTGGGCACGGGGAACCCTAGTTTCGCCTCTGCTCCGGGCCACCCCTTCATCTGTCTCTCTCTGCTGTGGTGCTGCCTGCCCTGCTAGGACGTTCATGCCTCCTCCAGAAGACGTCACCCAGCAAGGGTGACTGTTGCAGATGCTTACTGAATCTGACAGGGTGTAGGTGGAAGACAGCCAGGCACAGGCATGGGGATGCTGGGAGGAAGCTTGATGTCATCACTCATCCCAGCAGGCTGAAAGTATAGTGTTCAGAGGTGCTGGATGCATGGCAATGCCAGGCACGGTGCTGCTATGATGTGTGACGTGCCGTCCCTAGTAGGCACTTCTATTAAGGTAAAAGATTAGTGCAGATGAGGAGTGACATCCGACAGTACAGCTGCACTTAAACCAAGCTTCCCAAAAAGAGGGCAGAGATGACCAGACCGGCATCCACTCCCCTTCAACCATGGTCCATCCCCATCCTTCTGGCCCTGGAATGTTGGCTTCTATTGAGCAGGCCTGACCCCAGACTTATCCTACCTGATATGCAGAACGGAGACAATACTGCCTTAATGTCCCTTTAGTTAGTGGCAAACTTTAAGGAGTTTGACTGAGAGTCTTTGCCTCCTTTGTAGTAAAGTAAAACAGCAAAATACTCCAGAATTGCAAAAGTCTCATCAGAAATTGACTCTTGCGGAACAGAGATAGCCTGTAATGCTTTTTTAGCTTCATGGAGTGATTTTCATGGGTAGTATTCATGTGACCGGCCGTCAGCAGACCGACGGTCACATGACCTCCCCCTCACTATCCCGATGGTCGGCATGCCGACCAACAGGGACTATTTCCACTTGTGGGTGTCCACGACACCCATAGAGAGTGGGAATAGAATCCGTGGCGACCGCAGGTAGCCACCGAGCCTGCAGCGTGGCAAGCACATCGAGCACGCTAGGGGCTTGCTGCACTCGCCCCTCCCCGCCGGGATCACGGCGTTGGTATGCTGCCGGGATCCCAGCGTCGGTATGCTGACCGGCGGTCAGGAGACCAATGGTCAGCCAGCCCACACCCGATTTTCATATATACCAGGCAGTCTGTTTCCCTTTCATGGCAAATTGTGAAGTTATCTGATCCAGGGAATGCATGGAAACCTTGCAAGTTAATGGCTTTATCTTCACCTAGACTTTTAAACATGGTGTTAATGCTGAGGTCTCTTTGAGACCTCCTAGTTCCAAAGAGAAACCATAACTACTGAAGACCAGCACTTATGAGAGTCATGAAAAAAGAGATTGCCAAAACAAGTACATCAGTATCTACTGTGTAAATTACAATTTTCTTTGCTTTATATTCAACACTATCTTTAGCGTTCAGGAAAATCCTTCCATCTGCTTCTTCCTGTTGTCTTCATTCGATTTAGTCAATTGACGTTTCTTCTAATACATCCTCTTTCAATTGACCATCAAAAGTAATGCTTGTGTGTGTTATGGCTTTCTAATTTGCTTAATCTTGCACATGCCACTGCATCATCATCAACGTTTTCAGAATGAACATCTATGATAAAGGAAGTATTCTCTGCCAGAAAGTTGAGCTTTGAGTTCTGGAAAGTGGTCGACAATTCTCTCACACAGATGGGTAGTATGAGCGCTTAATAGGTCATCACTTTCCACTTCCATAAGGTTTGTAAGGCTGTTTGTATCATTTGCTGTTAATTGAGGCATTTTGAATACAATTTCAGTATTATCTGATTCAGAGGGCTGCAATTTCTATCTTATGAAGCGTGCAACGGAAGCAAATACCATGCTCTCACATGTAGAGCTGACCTCATCGTCTATTACTGTACTTGATGTTCTTAGACAATTTGTCACATTTGTGTAGCACTTTGAGTCATACTTTGCTTTTTAACAACTAATCTCCGCCTTCAAGGAATGCTATTAGGTCTATGTTATTGGTAACAACTGCACATCTCTTAACGTTTTCATCTTGTGGAGAAGCAACCTTAAAAAAAGGTCTCCGAATACTACCCTCTTGCATGCATATAAAACATATTTCATCTTTCTTTTGAATAGATGATGTTGTTGAAAGGGTAGACCGCGGGTTTTTTCCATCCATCTCAGAAGTGCACTATTATCATTGGGTGATATATTTGGCAATAAAGAAGAACATTTTTGTTTTTTTGCCTGGTTAAGTTTTGTTTTATTGAAGTTTACTGCACACTTTTTATGCCACTTCACTTTGTACAGTAGCTAGCACCAATAAGTGATTTTGCCATGTGTAAGGTTGGGCACACCAAGTCTTCATCTGTAGTTTTTTCATAGATGCAACATTTGCTCCAATCTATGACTCCAGGACTTGGAGGTTCAAAGCTAATCTGCCGGGTTGGGGCCGCATTACCGCCATCCAGGATCCCGGCGGTCAGCATTCCAATGCCAGGATCCCATCTGCAGAATGATGGCAGGGAGAGCAAGCGCAACAAAGCCCCTTGCGGGCTCGGTGGCGAGTTACTCTCGCCACAGGCTCTGTTCCCACTCTATGGGAGTCGTGGACACCCACGAGTAAGAATAGTCCCTTGTAGATGGCATACCGACTATCGGTATGGGGAGCCTTCTGCAGGGGGAGTTATTGTGACCGTCAGTCTCCTGACTCTCAGTCACATAACTACATCCCAATCTGCCAGCCGTAGTGGCCTTGAAGCCAACTTAAAAAGCCTCAAATCGGTCCAGTCTATATAGAAAGAAGGCCAGAAGTCACGTTTTATTAACGTGTACCATTTTTACCAAAATTAATACGAGAATACATAGAAAAAAATTATAAAATTATTTTTTAGAATTGACACAAAAATACATGAAAAATTATTCAAAATCAATTTCATTTTAATTAAAAAACCCTCAAGGCTTTGGTAAAAATTATAATTACAACAAAATGTAAACTAAAACATACAGTGCATCCGGAAAGTATTCACAGTACTTCACTGTTTCCAGATTTTGTTATGTTACAGCTTTATTCCAAAATGGAATAATAGGATTTTGGTACCTACCGGTAAATCCTTTTCTCGTAGTCCGTAGAGGATGCTGGGGTTAACATTAGTACCATGGGGTATAGACGGGTCCACCAGGAGCCATTGACACTTTAAGAGTTTGCGAGTGTGGGCTGGGTCCTCCCTTTATGCCCCTCCTACCAGGCTCAGTCTAGAAACTGTGCCCGAGGAGACGACATAGGTGGTCATTCCGAGTTGTTCGCTCTTTGCCGTTTTTCACAAAACAGCGATTAGGTGGAAAATGCGCATGCGCTAAGTTATTTAACACAAAACTTAGTAGATTTACACAAGCTCGAGTGACGTTTTTTCATCGCTCGAGGGATCGTAGTGTGATTGGCAGGAAGTGGGTGTTTCTGGGCGGAAACTGGCCGTTTTCAGGGAATGTGCTAAAAAACGCAGGCGTGCAAGGTAAAAATGCAGGAGTGGCTGGGGAAACGGGGGAGTGGCTGGCCGAACGCAGGGCGTGTTTGTGACGTCAAACCAGGAACTAAACAGACTGAGGTGATCGCAGTCTAGGAGTAGGTTTGGAGCTACTCAGAAACTGCAGGAAATAATTTAGTAGCAGTTCTGCTAACCTTTCCATCGCTATTCTGCTAAGCTAAGATACACTCCCAGAGGGCGGCGGCCTATCGTTTGCAATGCTGCTAAAAGCAGCTAGCGAGCGAACAACTCAGAATGAGGGCCATACTTCAAGAGAAGGATTATACACAGATAGTGGTGAGATTCATACCAGCTCACACATACACGGCACGTTAAGCCAACTAAGCTTGAACACTCAGCAACTGCTGAAACATTACTTACCAAGTAACAATGCAGTACTCAACTAAACGAACTGGTACTGAACCAAATAACATTTGCAGGAAAACAAAGCGCTGGGAGGGCGCCCAGCATCCTCTACGGACTACGAGAAAAGGATTTACCGGTAGGTACCAAAACTATTTTCTCTTACGTCCTAGAGGATGCTGGGGTCCACATTCGTACCATGGGGATGTACCGGAGCCGGATTAAGTCCATGGGGGGCCCGGGGTACTTAAGACAGTGGGGCCCCTATTCAAGAGAGGAGGAGGAGGAGGACGGGGGGGTGTCACATACCATCCAACGATCGACCTGCGCTCCCGTCCCCGCCAACCGCACAGACAGCTGAGCGACTGCTCAGCTCTCCAATCATGTATGAATGAAGTAGCCTGCCGCTCAGCCATTGGGGCAGCCTACTTCACTCATACGTTATTGGACAGCTGAGCCGTCGCTCAGCTGTCCTGTCTGTATGGCCGCTGCTGCAGTGCGGACGGGAGCAAAGCACCACAGATCGGATCGGAAGAGAGATCCGATCTGTGGTGTGGCAGCAGGGGCAAACGCAGGATTTTCTTGGGGGGGTTTCCGTACACGCATGCATGTATGTTTTATATATATATATATATATATATATATATACATATGCTAAAGTTCAGAACAGTCCCCATTCAGAACAAGCACGGCACTCCAGGACTTAGTGAAAAAACATTTTATGTAAGCATTCAATCAGTGTATACGTACATCACCATGTACCACTGGCCATAGTAACAATGCTGCATTTCGGGCCCCGCAGGGTCCCTTCGTCAGGTTATGCAAGTGCTGTGAAAGAAAAAGAAGAAACAGACATATACCAAATACACCAATGCACTTACCTAAGTAGACTCCCCATGCCGGCGTGTGCAGCCTCAGATCGGCGTGGTGCTTCCGGTGGGCTCAGGGCGCCGTCCCGATGACATCATCACCATGCTCGGTAGTCATGGCAACCCGTACTCACCGTCGCTATAGCGCCGCTGGGATCACAGTAACCTTGCAGGGAGAGGCTAGTTAGAAACAAAATATGAACTATGAGATGCTGCATCACAAATAAACCCACAGAGTAATAGTATATATCATGTATAAACAAACTGAACATGTCAGCATATTATGAAGGGCAACAGCCCACCCAAAATCTGAAAAAATAAAATTAAAACGAAAATAAAAAATAATAAATAATAAAAGTAGGAGAAATGTTATGTCCAGATATGGAAAGACTGTGTGATATCAAAAATATAAAGGATATTATTAGGGCAAGCTGAGTAACCCCAAAGGCAGTGAACGAATCATGGCCCTCATTCCGAGTCGTTCGCTCGTTCTTTTTTTTCGCATCGCAGTGAAAATCAGCTTAGAGCGCATGCGCAATGTTCGCACTGCGACTGCGCTAAGTAATTCTGCTATGAAGAAAGGATTTTTACTCACGGCTTTTTGTTCGCACCGGCGAACGTAGTGTGATTGACAGGAAATGGGTGTTACTGGGCGGAAACACGGCGTTTTATGGGCGTGTGGCTGAAAACGCTACCGTTTCCGGAAAAAACGCAGGAGTGGCCGGAGAAACGGGGGAGTGTCTGGGCGAACGCTGGGAGTGTTTGTGACGTCAAACCAGGAACGACAAGCACTGAACTGATCGCACAGGCAGAGTAAGTCTGGAGCTACTCTAAAACTAAGTTTTTTTTGTTCGCAATATTGCGTAAACTTCGTTCGCACTTTTAAGATGCTAAGATACACTCCCAGTAGGCGTAGACTAAGCGTGTGTAACTCTGCTAAATTCGCCTTGCGACCGATCAACTCGGAATGAGGGCCCATATATGATATATTAAATAATAAATGTCCATGTAACAGTTAATTGGAACGGAGGGCATTCCAGTTTATCTTTTCGTTTAAGCCATATGGTTGCAATGTATTGAGCTTTAAAATCCATCTTGCTTCTAATCTATGTAAAGCTAATACTCTATTGCCACCCCGGCGTAGTGGGGGAACGTGGTCAATGAGCTGGTATTTCAAGTCCGACAGGACATGGGCTTTGGCACAAAAGTGTCTAGATATATACTATTACTCTGTGGGTTTATTTGCCACGCCGATCTGAGGCTGCACACGCCGGCATGGGGAGTCTACTTAGGTAAGTGCATTGGTGTATTTGGTATATGTCTGTTTCTTCTTTTTCTTTCACAGCACTTGCATAACCTGACGAAGGGACCCTGCGGGGCCCGAAATGCAGCATTGTTACTATGGCCAGTGCTACATGGTGATGTACGTATACCCTGATTGAATGCTTACATAAAATGCTTTTTCACTAAGTCCTGGGGGTATATTTACTAAGCTCCCGATTTTGACCGAGATGCCGTTTTTTCTTCAAAGTGTCATCTCGGTTAATCTCGGTCATTTACTAAACACTAATCACGGCAGTGATGAGGGCATTCGTAATTTTTTGCAAGTTCAGGTAAAAAATTACGAATGAATACACCATCGGTCAAAACGCGGCTGTTTAAGTATGAATCTCGGTCATTTACTAAGAAGTGCAAAGCCAAAAAAGAACAAACACTGCCGTGAAAAATTTCAACTCGTAAAAAAGTGCTAAAAAAAAACAGAACTTTTTTTTTAATTCGTGATTGGATAGGCATGCACGGATCCATGAGATCCGTGCATGTATATCAGTGGGAAGGGGTGGGAAAGTGCTTATTTTTTAAAAAAAAATTGCGTGGGGTCCCCCCTCCTAAGCATAACCAGCCTCGGGCTCTTTGAGCCGATCCTGGTTGCAGAAATATGGTGAAAAAAATGACAGGGGTTCCCCCATATTTAAGCAACCAGCATCGGGCTCTGCGCCTGGTCCTGGTCCCAAAAATACGGGGGACAAAAAGAGTAGGGGTCCCCCGTATTTTTAAAACCAGCACCGGGCTCCACTAGCTGGACAGATAATGCCACAGCCGGGGGTCACTTTTATACAGCGCCCTGCGGCCGTGGCATCAAAAATCCAACTAGTCACCCCTGGCCGGGGTACCCTGGGGGAGTGGGAACCCCTTCAATCAAGGGGTCCCCCCCCCCCAGCCACCCAAGGGCCAGGGGTGAAGCCCGAGGCTGTCCCCCCCCATCCAATGGGCTGCGGATGGGAGGGCTGATAGCCTTTGTTGTAAAATAAAAGATATTGTTTTTAGTAGCAGTACTACAAGTCCCAGCAAGCCTCCCCCGCATGCTGGTACTTGGAGAACCACAAGTACCAGCATGCGGCGGAAAAACGGGCCCGCTGGTACCTGTAGTACTACCACTAAAAAAATACCCAAAAAAACACAAGACACACACACCGTGAAAGTATAATTTTATTACATACATACACACATACATACATACTTACCTTATGTTCCCACGCAGGTCGGTCCTCTTCTCCAGTAGAATCCAAGGGGTACCTGTTGAATAAATTCTACTCACGAGATCCAGGGGTCCAGGCTCCTCGGCAAATCCAGGGATAATCCACGTACTTGAATAAAACAAAAAAACGGTTGCCCGACCACGAACTGAAAGGTGACCCATGTTTGCACATGGGTCACCTTCCCACGAATGCCAGAAACCCACTTTGCCTTCTGGCTAAGTGGGTTTCTTCAGCCAATCAGGGAGTGCCACGTTGTAGCACTCTCCTGATCAGCTGTGTGCTCCTGTCCTCACTGACAGGCAGCACGCGGCAGTGTTACAATGTAGCGCCTATGCGCTACATTGTAACCAATGATGGGAACTTTCTGCTCAGCGGTGACGTCACTTTAGGTCAACCGCAGGGCAGAAAGTTCCCATCATTGGTTACAATGTAGCGCATAGGCGCTACATTGTAACACTGCCGCGTGCTGCCTGTCAGTGAGGACAGCAGCACACAGCTGATCAGGAGAGTGCTACAACGTGGCACTCCCTGATTGGCTGAAGAAACCCACTTAGCCAGAAGGCAAAGTGGGTTTCTGGCATTCGTGGGAAGGTGACCCATGTGCAAACATGGGTCACCTTTCAGTTCGTGGTCGGGCAACCGTTTTTTTGTTTTATTCAAGTACGTGGATTATCCCTGGATTTGCCGAGGAGCCTGGACCCCTGGATCTCGTGAGTAGAATTTATTCAACAGGTACCCCTTGGATTCTACTGGAGAAGAGGACCGACCTGCGTGGGAACATAAGGTAAGTATGTATGTATGTGTGTATGTATGTAATAAAATTATACTTTCACGGTGTGTGTGTCTTGTGTTTTTTTGGGTATTTTTTTAGTGGTAGTACTACAGGTACCAGCGGGCCCGTTTTTCCGCCGCATGCTGGTACTTGTGGTTCTCCAAGTACCAGCATGCGGGGGAGGCTTGCTGGGACTTGTAGTACTGCTACTAAAAACAATATCTTTTATTTTACAACAAAGGCTATCAGCCCTCCCATCCGCAGCCCATTGGATGGGGGGGGGACAGCCTCGGGCTTCACCCCTGGCCCTTGGGTGGCTGGGGGGGGGGACCCCTTGATTGAAGGGGTTCCCACTCCCCCAGGGTACCCCGGCCAGGGGTGACTAGTTGGATTTTTGATGCCACGGCCGCAGGGCGCTGTATAAAAGTGACCCCCGGCTGTGGCATTATCTGTCCAGCTAGTGGAGCCCGGTGCTGGTTTTAAAAATACGGGGGACCCCTACTCTTTTTGTCCCCCGTATTTTTGGGACCAGGACCAGGCGCAGAGCCCGATGCTGGTTGCTTAAATATGGGGGAACCCCTGTCATTTTTTCCCCCATATTTCTGCAACCAGGATCGGCTCAAAGAGCCCGAGGCTGGTTATGCTTAGGAGGGGGGACCCCACGCATTTTTTTGGGGGATTTTACATTGTTTAATTAAAAATAAAAAATAAAAAGAACCCCAGCACGGATCACACAGATCCGGCCGAGATTGATTGTAAAAAAAAACGGCAGTGTTTTGCTAATCACTGCCGTAAAATTAGGTAAAAAAAACCGAATGACATCGACATCGGAAGAAAAGAAAAACACGAATACGACAGCTTAGTAAATCCATCGTAATAAATTCAAAAAGTTGCAGTTTTACACTGTCGATGTCATTCGTGATTGAACTTTGACCTATTTTCGGGAATTACGAATGTTAGTAAATGTACCCCCTGGAGTGCCGTGCTTGTTCTGAATGGGGACTGTTCTGAACTTTAGCATATGTGTTTATTTAGCAAAGGCACACAGGTGAATGATTTTTGACTCTTTGAGTGCCGGATTCATATTGGATTTATATATATACACACAAACACATAATGGTATGTTTTATGCACTGTTTGGTTTTGTTTACTTCACCGCATACAGCCTTGAAAAAAGCGCCCTGCGTGGTGCTGAAACGTCGGCAAGCTATGCCCTTTATGATTGAAATTTGATTTGCAAGTACATTCTACTCTTTTTCACAGTCTTTTGAGTGCCGCCTGGTTTTTACACATTAGGGGTGGGCCGTTGTTAACCCCTCTCTAGAAGACCACAGTTTCATATACTTTGCATAAGGAAGGCACCGGGGCAAGTTACTCTATTTGAAAGGAGTGCCAACCATCCCAGATATAGATATATATATATATATATATATATATATATATATATATATATATATAAATAATACATACACATATACACACTTCTGTACATATACACAGCATGCATATATACATACATACATACATACATACATACACACACGCATAGCATCCTTACAAAAGCATATATACATAAATACACAGATCCAACATACATACTGCAGACACACACTCAGGGCATGCATACATACACACACAGCACACATGTACACACAAACAGAGCATACATACATGCATGCATACACCAAGAGAGCATAAATACACACAGCATGCACACATACAGCATATACACACATAGCATTTACACACACACACACACACACACACACACACACACACACACACACACACACACTATACACATATAGTATCCATACACACAGCATATACACATATAGTATACATACACACAACATATAGACACAGCATATATACATACAAACATAGTGGATACATACACACAGCATATACAGACACATAGGATACCTACATACAGCATATACAGACATAGGAATTGATAAAGCTAATTATTTATCTTATAACATTCACTATATACTGGTAAGAGACTCAGTACGCAATGGGCGTACGGGGTACCGTAAGGGTACGCACTTAGCGTAGCAGACGCTAGGCCATGGTCGAGACGCACGAGCAGCACGTTCGCTCAGGCTTACGCTGGGTATCGAGCACGCTATAGGCGGTCCGAGTACCGTAATGCTACGCTACTAGCGTAGCGGACGCTGTGGCCACAAGAGGAACACGAGCGGTGCAGACGCTCACATGATGACACACAGTAAACCTTGTATGCAACACAATGTAACGCTGATTAACCTCCGTTATGTAAAAGCCGCTTGAGCGATTGAGACACTCCGCAATGTAATGATAAACACACAATACCTTGTAAGGTTCCAAAACCTTTATCTAGATGATTTTAGTATGTAAAAGGGGAAAACAGTTACAGCTTATACACTACAGCACTAACATAAAACACCTACACAGAATAACTGAAAATATACAATATACAACAGTGTAACAATAACAGAGAGAGAGAGAGAGTATGGCAAATACAAACAGAGAATAAGTTGGTTACAGAGAAAAACTTACACACTGGGGAATGATCGCTGCGCAGTCCTGGTACCAGCTCTCAAGTTAGTCAGTGATGAAAACCTTTTGTGGAGAGTAGACTGAGCTGGCCCAGACTGGCTGCCTTATATACACTACATACAGTACACTACAAAGGGGCCTACAATCTCATTGTTCATTGGACACAGGAATCTGTCTTCACATTATAACAAAAGGTCATAGGTTGATTCGAACAGGTGGGCTGTGACTATTTCATACTGCTCAGGTGGGAGGGAATTTCAGGATTCCCGCCGCATGGATAATGAACTGCAAATACAGTAAATGTCCATAAACTTCTTATAAACATAACTATTCGCAGGAGCGATGTATCTCTTTCAAACCAATACCGGAATGTTTCTAATAATATACTCTACCGTTGCATACTAAACACAACTGCTCAAAACCTGTCTGACCCTTCGTATCATATAAAGAGGGATCTCTCTGTCCATGAACCAGTTACACTAAACAAACTCACTGATATTATTAAGAGGACCATAACCTATAAAATACACTGTTTGGATTAACTATGTGACGATCGAGTCGCCCGCCAGACGCACACAAACTCTACCGTGAATGCACATACCACGCGCCTGAGCTCACGACCGTGGAGGCGCCATCACGCAAGTGCGAATATGCGCACGCACGGGAGAGAATGTGCACGTGCAGCGGGCAAGCGCATGGGGTTAGTACAAGGCATGAGAATAACGATATTTTTCGACTTTGACAGTCCACCCTTTGGCAGTCACCAATAACTGCCACTTCCTAAACAAAACAGAAAAATATATGTCATCATGTAAACACCTTTTTATGATTGGGTAAGGGGAGAGAGGAGAAGGTTAGAAAGATATGACCTAGTGAGATAGTAAAAGCATGTGGGTATGAAATCCATGTTTGAGGGGTCATGTACCATCGTGCCGTACGTGTTTTAAATCAAGCTTCGAGGTATTGCGAAGTATACATTGAATCCTTCTTATCCCTTAGCAAGGGTCTGTGGATGGGCTGTCAAACTCTACCGAGCTCTTTTCGGCTTTTGGTTGCAACAAGTGGGGGAGCACATTTAGTTGATGATACATGAATGGGGGGGACATGTGAATGCTGATATATGTATCTATATTCCCTGTCGACTATGTGTGTCATTACCTGGAGGTTGTAGAGATGAAGATAAGAAACAATCGTTATAAATGCAGTCGTAAACTATGTGAGTTTAAATAAACAGTCGCCGATTGAGGTCTTGTCTGATGTCTTGTCTTGATGTACATGTTGTCTGATGTCTCTCGGTGCTTTTGTTGTAAATAGCGAGCAAAAGCTTTTCCATTGTCCATAAAATTACAGTCTCTAAAGTATTGGGCTTTCGTAAAAAGTTAAAGTCACTAGGGATATTGGGGCTTGTGGCATAGTTCATCAATGGTCTGTATAAAAGAGGTTGTCAAATTCTTCTTCCAAGCGGATGTCTTTGTACCTTGGAGGAAAACAAAGGAGAAACGGGTGAAAGAAACGGACCGTGGAATCACATTTTCATCACAACATTGTCTCTATCGTTGGGTCATAAATCAAATTAGTTGTTGTTATTACAGTGTCCTCGCTCCTCAGACTCATCACTCTAGTACTACCTTTACACTTCGTTAAAGCCCGAACGCATCTAAATATCAGTCCAACCAATTTGACGACTCCCAGAATACACAAGAGAAATTTCCCTACATCCATTATAATACCTTGGGCCCATTCTCCTAAACCAGAGAACCAATTTCGTGGGTTCAACCATGACACCCAACTGGTCAGCTCATTACTCACAGCAGCGAGAGTGAGATTATGTCTCCTTCGAAACTCCCACTTTAATTGCAAAATGTCATCCATCTTTTGGTCTATGACCTCGGCCGGGTCCTCAGTGCTGTTTGTAATATACATGCAACATTTTACTCCATACTGAGTTGCTAGGGTAACACAATACCCGCCTGTCACTGCTGTGAGGTAATTGAGAATCATCCTATGCTGAACCAGCTCTGTTTTGTAGGCTTGTAACTCTTTCCCAGTGTACCTGAACGTGTCGTCATACATTTCGGTGATATTGTCTATCAGGTTCGCAAGAGCGTTTATATATCTATAGTTTATCACTCCTCTGGCGGTACGAGTGATATCTAACGCGAGTAGGAATTGAATCCCGGTGGATTCATGGATCAGATCAGAGGCCGGATGCTCTGTCCTCTCTATCAGGTGCCTTTTAACGACGTGCTCGTAATGAGTGTGAGTATAAGGAGCTTGGGCACCGCGGTGAATGTCTTTCATTTTTAAATGGGATACAGTCATTACTTCAGGCAGTACTTTTCCAATGTAACACAATCCCTCTGAGTTTGGGGCAAGCCACTTATACGCATTTCTCCCGCATATGAAATATGCATCATCGGGGAGAACATATGGGACAGAGTATGACATTACCATGTTACAAATTTTCCATGTGAAATCTCCTAACCCTAATTCTCCCATCTGTCTAGTACACGTATCCGGTTGTACGATATGTGCACAGTATCCTGGTGATACTTCTCCAACTCGCATGGTCCTACTTCCTAGAGTGTACCTATACCGGAAATATCTTCCACTGTTGGCTATCTGGCGTATAAGCTCTGTGTCTATGGGCATTCTATCGGCTCTATATGAAAATGTCATGGTTTGATTACTCCATGACACTTCCCAATTTCCCGGCTTTCGGGGATTGGAAATGTTAAAGCATACTAAGGACTTATCCACATGATACTGGTGGAGCTTCAAACTAGGAGGACTAGAGATATTAAACCTCTTGTCCACCGGCCTCCCACCACTTAACTCAAGTACCTCTCCTACAGTTAAAGGGAATGGTACTAGTCCTGATTTGCTATGACCTTGAGGTACTTGAGAGCATACCCAACAGTCTGTCTGGTTTAACATTTTACCCACTAAAGAGTGATAGTCACTCAATGGATGCCGGTCCATGTGGACATTAAAACTGGACTGACATTTCTTGATGCACCCATCCTCAACTATATTGTCACAATGCCTACAGATGCAGTTCTCTTCAGCTAACAATCCTTCACAATTCCTTCTATTGTCAATGCTACCAGATCGTTTTCTGATACTCGCCTTTCCTCGGTAATTATGTTGCTCTTGGAAAACTACGCCTCCATCCTGGTCATCAGAACCCATTCCAGATCCTTTCTCGACTTCCATGGTACTCTCACCGAAACAGACTGCTCTGGTCAACAACAGGGTCAACCGGAAAATCCGGATCACAGTCTCTTGGGGCAAGTCCATCTTATAGGAGGAAAGGGGAAAAATAAGAAGGGGGGAGGAAAATAGGAGGGAGATGGGAACTGGAGAAAATAACAAAAGGGAAAAAGAAATCTGGCTCGACAAACGCATCCGGTCTTATTATTCTCAGCGCTCAGGTGTCGTCTCAACCTTCCCGGAACAGACACTCTAGTGATACAACCTCTACCGTCTGTTCTTTATCACGGGACCTCTCTGGGTCAGCAACCTTTTTACAATGAGACGAATGGACCCAAGTCTCTCTCTCGGCAACCTTCAATGCCGTCGTGCTGGTCAATAAGACTTGATATGGTCCTTCCCATCTGTCAATAAGGCAACCTGAGCGTAGAAAATTCCGTATCATTACATAATCCCCAGGTTCAATGTCATGACAATTACTGTCTGGCAAATCAGGAATCACCAACTTTAGATTATCATTCTGATTCCTCAATTGCTTACTCATCTTGACCAAATACTTTACAGTTACTTCATTGTTACATTTCAAATCATCCTGGGGGTTAATCATAACACGGGTTGTCGACCAAACAGAATTTCAAAAGGAGACAGATTAAGAGGGGACCTGGGAGTGGTTCTGATGCTGTATAATACGATTGGCAAAGCTTCGGGCCACAAAAATCCTGTTTCAGCCATTACCTTGCTTAATTTGTTTTTAATAGTGCTGTTTACTCTTTCCACTTTCGCACTCGCCTGGGGGCGGTACGGAGTGTGCAGCTTACTATTAATTCCCATCAACTTACACATTGCCTGAAAAACTTCACCTGTAAAATGGGTACCCCTATCACTCTCAATGATTCTAGGGATACCGTACCTACACACAAATTCCTGCACAATTTTCTTTGCAGTAAACACTGCGGTATTTGTGGGCGCGGGAAATGCTTCAACCCAATTTGAGAACACATCAATACAAACCAATACATACTTTAAATTTCTACAAGGTGGCAATTGTATGAAATCAATTTGTATTACCTGGAAAGGACCATCTGTAGGAGGGATATGGGATGGCTCTGTTGGTATTGCCTTTCCGATATTCTTCCTCAAGCAGGTGAGACATGTCATCGCTCTTTTACCCGCATGGGAAGAAAATCCTGGGGCGCACCAATAAGCTCTTACCAACTTACACATTCCTTCTTTGCCCAGATGAGTCAGCCCATGTGCCGCTTCCGCTAGACTTGGAAGGTATGCTCTGGGTGCCACTGGCTTACCCTGTCCATCTGTCCAGAGTCCTGAGGACTCCTGGCCATATCCTTTTGACCTCCAAACTGCCTTTTCTTGTGGTGAACACAAATTTTGCATTTCATACAATTTCTGTGTGTTTACAGTATTAAATACCATCAGTTGTGTGCTGTCTGTCTGTATGGGGGTACTGGCTGCTGATTTAGCAGCTTTGTCTGCTCGGCTGTTACCAAGTGATACCTGGTCTTGGCTATACGTGTGAGCTTTACACTTGATAACAGCCACTCTGTCGGGTTCCTGTATCGCTGTTAGAAGTCTTTCAATGTGGGCAGCATGCGCTACGGGTGTGCCAGCTGCCGTCATGAAATTTCTGAGGCGCCATAGGGCCCCGAAATTATGGACTACTCCGAAGGCGTACCTAGAATCTGTGTAGATATTGGCTGACTTGCCTTTAGCCAATTCGCATGCTCTGGTTAGGGCAACCAGTTCAGCAACTTGTGCTGAGTGTGGTGGGCCTAGGAGTTCCGCTTCTATGGTACCTTGGTCATCTACGACTGCGTATCCAGTACACAAGTCTCCCGAGTCCGTCTGTCTGTGACAACTGCCGTCAGTGTAGAAAGTAAAATGTACATCTTCCAGTGGGTTGTCACTGATGTCAGGCCTTGCCGTGAAATTTTGGGTCAAATATTCCATACAATCATGTGTGTCATTTTCCTTACTAACTCCTCCTTCACCATCACTCTCATCCTCCACCCTTTGTGCCTGTCCAGGCACACCTGGGAGATATGTTGCAGGATTTAGTGCGCTGCATCTCCTTATGGTGATGTTTACGGGGGCCATCAATGCCAATTCCCATCTTGTAAACCGCGCTGATGAGACGTGTCTGGTTTGGGCAGAATTCAGTAAAGCTGACACTGCATGTGGTGTATGAATTGTGAGGTTGTGTCCTAGCACTACATCTTCGCTTTTACTTACTAGCAATGCTATTGCTGCAACACTTCGCAAGCATGTGGGGAGGGATCGCGCTACCGTGTCTAGCTGAGCGCTATAGTAGGCTACCGGCCTGCTGGCATCACCATGCTTCTGGGTTAAGACACCTGCCGCGCACCCAGCACTCTCTGTTCCGTACAGCTCAAAGGGTTTTCCATAATCTGGCATGCCTAATGCTGGTGCCTGCGTTAGGCACTGTTTAAGTCTCTCAAATGCCATCTCAGACTCGTCTGTGTGCGAAATCCGATCAGGTTTGTTTGAGGAGACCATCTCCTGTAAAGGCAAAGCCAGTATGGAAAAACCTGGGATCCAGTTACGGCAATACCCACACATTCCTAAAAACGTTCTAATTTGTTGCTGGGTTTGTGGCAGGGTCATGTCACGAATTGCTTGAATTCTATCAGTGGTGAGGTGTCTCAGTCCTTGTGTCAGACAGTGTCCCAAATATTTTACCTTGGTCTGGCATAATTGTAACTTATCTTTGGAAACCTTGTGTCCGGTGTCTGAAAGATGAAACAGGAGTTGTTTCGTATCTCTCAGGGACGATTCAAGCGAATCCGAACATAGCAGTAAGTCATCTACGTATTGTATTAATATTGATCCACTCTCAGGTTGAAAAGACTGTAAACAATCATGCACGGCCTGTGAGAAAATACTTGGACTGTCAATGAAACCTTGTGGTAATCGAGTCCAGGTGTACTGAACTCCTCTGTATGTAAATGCGAATAAGTATTGACTGTCAGGGTGCAGAGGTACCGAGAAGAAGGCGGAGCAGAGGTCAATCACAGTGAAAAATTTGGCAGTGGGAGGGATTTGCATAAGGATGACAGCTGGATTTGGCACTACAGGGAATTGACTCAACTATTTTGTTGATCCCTCTTAGATCCTGCACTAATCTGTAACCCCTCCCCCCACACTTTTTAACAGGGAAGATGGGACTATTGGCAGTGCTGGACGTCCTTACCAGAATGCCCTGTTGTAGCAAGCGCTCTATTACAGGGTAAACTCCTAACTCCACCTCTGGCTTCAGAGGGTATTGTGGGATTTTTGGAGCTATCCTACCATCTTTTACTTGTACAACTACTGGGGCTACGTTTGCCATTAATTCAGTGTCTTGTCCATCCTTGGTCCAAAGTGATTCCGGTATCTGGGAAATCATTTCCTCTACCTTGGACGGACACCTATTTACAACAACAGTGTGTGACATTAATCTTGTTGGGGAATCTAGCATATCCTGCACTTCCTGAGCGTGGTTTTCGGGTATGTCCAAGAACACACCTTCAGGAGTACAATATATGACACATCCCATTTTGCACAGTAAATCTCTCCCTAGGAGATTAGTCGGAGCCGATGCAGCCAGCAGAAAAGAATGTTTGGTGTGCAAAGGCCCTATCGTAATCTCTGCAGGTTTGCTTAAAGGGTAGTGTTGTACTACTCCTGTTACTCCCATGGCTGGAATTGTTTTACCAGTGGTTCTCATGCCCTCGGTCGAATTTATCACTGACTTGGCCGCCCCCGTATCTACAAGGAAATTTAGAGATTTACCAGCTACATCAATTGTGACCTCGGGTTCACTTCCAAGGCTCGCAATTAATTTCACTGGCTGCAGACTACAGGTGTGGCCCCACCCCTATTGTATGTGGTGACCTCCCTGCATTGCGCTGGCAGCTATTACCTGTGAAGGGGGTAAATGGGAACTATCAGAGACTTGCCAGTCTCTTCTTGGGGGATACCTTTTTGTTTCCCCTGCGTGTGCCTCATAACTCCGTCTCTGCGGTCCTTGATCCCAATTTCATGTGTCATGTCGTTGTCTAGGGGGTTGATATGATTTTTGTGCATTTTTCAATCTACAGTCTCGTGCAAAATGTCCCTCTTTATGACAGTAATAACAAGTTATCACATTTGACTTACCCACAGGGGTCTGAGACTTATGCTGAGTTGGCCTTGTGGTAAGGGCCTGTATACTTACGGACATCAGCTTATCACTCTGCGACTCCCTGTGTCTGGTGATGTTCCGATCATGATCAATAGCGGCCTCTCTCAAAGTAGCCACCGACAAACCTCGCCAACATGGTTGGGTGGTCTGTACCCTCGTCCTCAATACTTCCTTTAAACCATCCATTAACACAGATACTGCTACTTCTCTATGATTCACATTTGTCTTAATGTCTTCTATCCCTGTATACTTAGCCATTTCCTGCAGTGCCCGATGAAAATAATCAGCAGCTATTTCTCCCTCTTTTTGCTTGATGGAGAAAATTTTGTTCCATTTAGCAACAGCTGGGAAATATACTCCCAGCTGCAAATTAATTCTTTTCACATTATCTTGATTGTACTCCTCAGTAAGGGGTACCTCGTCATCTAGTCTACAGTCAGCTATAAATCTCACTGAGTCGACATTGAAGGGTAAACATGCCCTCAGCAATATCCGCCAATCTTTGTTATTGGGCTCCACAGTATTTCCTAGCTCTCTAATGTACTTCTGGCTTGCAACTAGATCTTTCCTAGGATCAGGGAATTCAGACACCATTGATCTTAATTCCGTTCGGGAAAAGGGGCAGTGCATGGCGATGTTTCTGACAGGAGTGACTCCTGAAGTGTCAGTTTTCCCATTTGGTACTGCAATTACCCTAACAGGATTAAGTTCAATAACATCATTCTGAGTAGATTCTACAACATGTGGTGTAATGGTTTCAGCATAGTGTACAGTGCCGTACTTACCAGTTGATACGACCTCACCTGTCCCTCCACTAGGGGCCTTTGATACTGCTCTTACTGGTTGGGCCGTGCCCACTGTTGTTTCTGCTATGGTGGCTGCTAGAGAGAGTGCCGATATTGTTGTGGGCTCATCCTCTTGGTCACAATCCTGGGGAAAGTTTAAAACAGGGTACAGCTTGCACGAGTTAGTATTAGCATCAACAATCTTAGTTACATTATTCTTAACATCTATACAGTTACTAAGTGCATGTGTATCATACACCAGTGTGCCATTCTCTGTAACCACTTTCTCTCCTGTTATGTATGGTGGTGGTGGTGCGGTGGCTATCAGTTTCCTGATAGGGTTAGATCCAGCCGCTTGAGCCAATCCTCTTTGTATTTCACCTTCCTGTTGCCATAATTGTAAATAATCATAATGTTTGATCCGTCTCTTTGCAGATTTAATGAGACATATCCTTCTCCTTAGATTTTGTAACACCTCGGGGCTGAAACTGCCTACCCGTGGGAACTTTTCCCCGTCATGCACAGTCATTCTTTCCCATTCATCGCACAAAACCTCTGTGTGTGAACCGTATTTCTCACACATAATATACCTTGCCGACCCTATTGGTCGGTTTACTAAATCAACCTGAACCAGGGTTGATCGGCCCCTACCTGAACAACTGGCCCCCATCTTTGCAGGTGTTGCTTTCACTACCTCTGACCTTCAAATCAGGGTCTTCAGCGAACCCTTACAAAAACCAAGATGTCCGGGGTAGGCCGACGGTGAAAGTTTACCGAGTACCTCCACTCACTCGCCCACGTCGACCAATACGCGCACACACTGCCTTAGCGCTGGCGTACTCAACCTAGGGCCCCTACAACCTGAACCTCTATTTACTGGAACGTGTGGGTGTGATCCGAAGAGCACTTAACCCTTCCCAGTAAATATCAGTTGCTGGAGAATTCCTGAGTGACCAGCGAACCTCCCTTAAAATAAAAAAAATTACACAAATCACGTTAGAATGTACAAATAGCGTTTATGACCCCTCTAGCGTACGCAAATGGTACTGGGTCAAGTTACAAACTAATGCACACAATTACATGCGGTACAATCGTACTGCACATAAGCAACTAATCTTATGTGCGGAACGACCAGTGGAATCGAAAATTGTGGCTGCGAATTCCTTCAGCCAGAGCTTAATGGCCTATATGGGTATTGCACCAACCCTCCTGGTGTTGTGCTTCTTGACTCTATCTATAGCGGACTTCCTAATCCGCTGTACCTAGACCTCCTGGTCTGTCTCTGGACCTCCTGGTCCGTTACCTCCTGGTCTGCTATACTCTAATGCTCTTATTTTAATATGTTAACAAGGGATGCCTCCCAAGCCACCGCGCTGTCACTTTCACGTATGTACCTCACGAGAACTCGATTTCCTGTGGTTCCACCCAAAAATGAGAAACTTATATATATATATGCACACACTCTTTCACCTCATATACTCTTTACTTTCGTTTCTGCGCAGAAATCCCTTTCATTCAGTATCACAGTCTAGTCCCGAAAGGAGTTACAACTAGAGAAGGATTATTTACGCTAAAATTTAGGACACTGAGAGTGACTTGCGCTATTATCGCGTTGCCTCCGTATCGCCTACTAAAACAATACTATCGTGTGATTTGTATTATGTGGGCGTATCCATACGCTCCGTTGCGTAATATACGCTATGTGCGTCGGCCCTTGCGTATGCTAGTCCCGCCCTTTGTTAGAGACACGTGTACGCAGGCCAGATATGTCCATAGTAACACAAGTAACACGTTTCTATCAATGCAAATGATATTTAACTGTAATCATTTACTGAACACCACACAGAACTTCCTTGTATCTTAGGCAAGCCGTGTGCGTGTTTTACAAATTACTCCCTTACGTATTAATTTTACTGTTAACTACCAATAGCAACAAATCTTTCTCAGCACGTTATCAATGATAAATGGCAAACAGGAAGGCGAGATGTGAAAATTACACAAATGGAAAATGCAGGTGTGTGCGTGTGTTGCGTACGCAATGTGTATAAAACAGAAATAAAACAGTTTTTAAAAGACAATAGCGTACTGTTCTTACCTTCCGGTTCCGGATTCCACCAGCACTCCTACAGCGTAGAGATGCAGACGCTTATCTAGTCAGCACTACCGTATCCCTCACCACCAACACGGATACGAAGGGATACGCCTTTCCGCCCTTTGCTGACAGATAAAGTCTGCTTGTGTTTGCTAGAGCGGATATGTGGAGGACGGACGAGCCGCCAATTGATAAAGCAAATTATTTATCTTATAACATTCACTATATACTGGTAAGAGACTCAGTACGCAATGGGCGTACGGGGTACCGTAAGGGTACGCACTTAGCGTAGCAGACGCTAGGCCGTGGTCGAGACGCACGAGCAGCACGTTCGCTCATGGCTTACGCTGGGTATCGAGCACGCTATAGGCGGTCCGAGTACCGTAATGCTACGCTACTAGCGTAGTGGATGCTGTGCCCACAAGAGGAACACGAGCGGCGCAGACGCTCACAGGATGACACACAGTAAACCTTGTATGCAACACAATGTAACGCTGATTAACCTCCGTTATGTAAAAGCCGCTTGAGCGATTGAGACACTCCGCAATGTAATGATAAACACACAATACCTTGTAAGGTTCCAAAACCTTTATCTAGATGATTTTAGTATGTAAAAGGGGAAAACAGTTACAGCTTATACACTACAGCACTAACATAAAATACCTACACAGAATAACTGAAAATATACAATATACAACAGCGTAACAATAACAGAGAGAGAGAGAGAGTATGGCAAATACAAACAGAGAATAAGTTGGTTACAGAGAAAAACTTACACACTGGGGAATGATCGCTGCGCAGTCCTGGTACCAGCTCTCAAGTTAGTCAGTGATGAAAACCTTTTGTGGAGAGTAGACTGAGCTGGCCCAGACTGGCTGCCTTATATACACTACATACAGTACACTACAAAGGGGCCTACAATCTCATTGTTCATTGGACACAGGAATCTGTCTTCACGTTATAACAAAAGGTCATAGGTTGATTCGAACAGGTGGGCTGTGACTATTTCATACTGCTCAGGTGGGAGGGAATCTCAGGATTCCCGCCGCATGGATAATGAACTGCAAATACAGTAAATGTCCATAAACTTCTTATAAACATAACTATTCGCAGGAGCGATTTATCTCTTTCAAACCAATACCGGAATGTTTCTAATAATATACTCTACCGTTGCATACTAAACACAACTGCTCAAAACCTGTCTGACCCTTCGTATCATATAAAGAGGGATCTCTCTGTCCATGAACCAGTTACACTAAACAAACTCACTGATATTATTAAGAGGACCATAACCTATAAAATACACTATTTGGATTAACTATGTGACGATCGAGTCGCCCGCCAGACGCACACAAACTCTACCGTAAATGCACATACCACGCGCCTGAGCGCACGACCGTGGAGGCGCCATCACGCAAGTGCGAATATGCGCACGCACGGGAGAGAATGTGCACGTGCAGCGGGCAAGCGCATGGGGTTAGTACAAGGCATGAGAATAACGATATTTTTCGACTTTGACAGATACATATACTGTGCACAGCATATACAGACACATAGGATACATACACACAGCATTTACAGACACATAGGATACATACACACAGCATATACAGACATAGGATACATACACACAGCATATACAGACACATAGGATACATACACACAGCATATACAGACATAGGATACATACACACAGCATATACAGACACATAGGATACATACACACAGCATATACAGACACATAGGATACATACACACAGCATATACAGACATAGGATACATACACACAGCATATACAGACATAGGATACATACACACAGCATATACAGACACATAGGATACATACACACAGCATATACAGACAAAGGATACATACACACAGCATATACAGACACATAGGATACATACACACAGCATATACAGACATAGGATACATACACATTATATACACATACATAGGATACACACATACAGCATATAAACACATTGCATACTCCTCTCCCTCCCCCTCAAACACCAGGACAGTGGGTGCCTCACCTGTCCAGCATAACTAATCCCACTTTGCACTTGCACATGAAATACACAGCTGCCGTGCACTGCACAGATTTACTGCCTCACCCGGCCAGCTAGACTGGTCACATGGAAGAACTTCCTGGGAGGAGCTGCTGCTTCCTCTGCAGCCAACTCCCCCTACACTCAGCCAGCCTGCCTCCGAGTCCGTCCCCATTCAGTCAGTGAAGGCAACTCAGCTGCCGGCAGCCGCACAGTCTCTATGCGGCTCTAAAATAAGACAAAAAAATCGTCAGCTGCTACGATGGATCAGCATGCAGGGGGGGTTTCTAGGTACTCGGAACCCCCCTGCGTGCGTGTATGGGCAGAGGGCCCTTTTGGAAAGGGTTGCCCGGGGGTACGTATCCCCGGGACCTCCCCCTTAATCCGGCTCTGGGATGTACCAAAGCTCCCAGAACAGGAGGGAGAGCGCGGAGGCTCCTGCAGAACTGATTCACTGAACTTCAGATCGTCAGAGGCCAAAGTATCGAACTTGTAAAACTTTGCAAACGTGTTCGACCCAGACCAAGTTACAGCTCGGAAAAATTGCACTGCCGAGACACCCCGGGCAGCTGCCCAGGAAGACCTCACCTTAGGACTAGAGTGGGCCTTGACAGATTTTGGACACGGCAGTCCTGCCATAGAATAAGCGTGCTGGATAGTGAACCTAATCCAGCGAGAAATAGTCTGCTTAGAAGCAGGACTCACAATTTTCTTGGGATCATATAGGACAAACAGAGAGTCCGACTTTCTGTGACGAGAAGTTCTCTTCACATATATCTTCAGAGCCCTTACAACATCCAAGGACTTTGATGTGATTGAGGAGTCAGTAGCCACTGGCACCACAGTAGGTTGGTTGATATGAAATGCCGACACAACCTTCGGAAAAAACTGCTGACGTGTCCGGAGCTCAGCTCTATCTTCGTGGAAGATCAAGTAAGGGCTTTTACAGGATAAAGCCCCCAGCTCGGACACACGTCTAGCAGAGGCTAAGGCCAACAGCGTGACCGCCTTCCATGTAAGAAACTTGACCTCTACCTCCTGTAGAGGCTCAAACCAATCCGACTGCAGGAACTGCAACACCACGTTAAGCTCCCAGGGCACCGTAGGCGGTACATAGGGAGGTCGGATATGCAGAACTCCCTTCAAAAAGGTCTGAACCTCAGGGAGGGCAGCCAATTGTTTCTGAAAGAAAATGGATAGGGCCGAAATATGGACCTTTACAGATCCCAACCTCAGGCCCATATCCACTCCTACTTGCAGGAATAGGAGGAAACGTCCCAGTCGAAACTCCACCGTAGGAAACTTCTTGGATTCACACCAAGAGACATATTTCTTCCAAATACGATGGTAATGTGTAGACGTTACCCCTTTCCTAGCCTGTATGAGGGTAGGAATAACCTTCTTTGGAATACTCTTCCGAGCAAGTATCAGGCGCTCAACTTCCATGCCATCAAACGTAGCCGCGGTAAGTCTTGATAGGCGAACGGCCCCTGCTACAGCAGGTCCTCCCGAAGAGGAAGATTCAGAAGGTCCGCGTACCAAGCCCTTCTTGGCCAGTCTGGGGCAATGAGGATCGCTCGAACCCTTGTTCTCCTTATGAGCTTTAGGATTCTTAGGATGAGCGGGAGTGGTGGAAACACGTACACTGACTGGAACACCCATGGAGACACCAGGGCGTCCACTGCCACTGCCTGTGGGTCCCTCGACCTGGAACAATAACGCCAAAGCTTCTTGTTGAGACGAGAGGCCATCATGTCTATTTAGGGCAAACCCCAAAGGTCTGTTATTTCAGTGAACACCTCCGGTTGGAGACCCCACTCCCCTGGATAGAGATTGTGTCTGCTGAGGAAGTCTGCTTCCCAGTTGTCTACTCCCGGAATGAAGATGGCTGACAGCGCCAACGTGTGCTTTTCTGTCCAGAGGAGTATTCTTGTCACCTCTGACATTGCCGCTCTGCTCTTCGTTCCGCCTTGTCGGTTTATGTAAGCCACTGTTGTTACGTTGTCGGACTGCACTTGAATGGCCCGATTTCTCAGAAGAGGGGCCACCTGAAGAAGACCGTTGTAGACGGCTCTTAGTTCCAGGATGTTGATGGGCAGGCCGGCTTCCAGGCTTGACCACCGTCCATGGAAAGTTACTCTTTGAGTGACTGCTCCCCAGGCTCGCATCCGTGGTTAGAAGGACCCAGTCTTGAATCCCGAAGCTGCGGCACTCCAGAAGGTGAGGCAATTGGAGCCACCATAGGAGTGAAATCCTTTCCCTTGGCGACAGATGAATTCTCTGGTGCATGTGGAGGTGAGATCCCGACCACTTGTCCAGGAGATCCAGTTGGAAGGTCCGAGCGTGGAACCTCCCGTACTGGAGAGCCTCCTAAGAGGCCACCATCTTTCCCAATAGGCGAATGCATTGATGAACCGTCACCCGGTGTGGCTTCAGGACATCCTGGACCATAGCTTATATCACCAACACCTTTTCCTGCGAAAGAAACACCCGCTGCACTTCCGTATCCAGGATCATTCCCAGAAATGACAACCTCTGGGTTGGTTCCAAATGTGACTTTGGAAGGTTCAGAATCCAACCGTGACTCTGGAGCAGTCGTGTTGTAAGAACAATGGACTGCAGTAGCTTCTCCTTGGACGATGCCTTTATCAGCAGATCATCCAGATACGGAATGATGTTCACCCCTTGCTTGTGGAGGAGAATCATAATTTCTGCCATCACCTTGGTAAACACCCTTGGTGCTGTGGAGAGGCCTGGAACTGGAAATGACAGTCCAGCAATGACAAGCGGAGATAAGCCTGATGCGGCAGCCAGATCGGAATGTGGAGGAACGCATCCTTGATATCCAGTGATACCAGGAATTTCCCCTCTTCCAGACCTCTGGGTTGGTTCCAAATGTGACTTTGGAAGGTTCAGAATCCAACCGTGACTCTGGAGCAGTCGTGTTGTAAGAACAATGGACTGCAGTAGCTTCTCCTTGGACGATGCCTTTATCAGCAGATCGTCCAGATACGGAATGATGTTCACCCCTTGCTTGTGGAGGAGAATCATAATTTCTGCCATCACCTTGGTAAACACCCTTGGTGCTGTGGAGAGGCCGAATGGCAGGGCCTGGAACTGGAAATGACAGTCCAGCAATGACAAGCGGAGATAAGCCTGATGCGGCAGCCAGATCGGAATGTGGAGAAACGCATCCTTGATATCCAGTGATACCAGGAATTTCCCCTCTTCCAGACCTGATATCACCGCCCTGAGAGACTCCATCTTGAACTTGAACTCCCTTAGAAAGGGGTTCAATGATTTTATGTTCAGAATGGGCCTGAATAGTAACCCTTGGTCAGCATGTGAGGTGCCACTGGCACAATGACCTGTGCCTCCACCAGCTTTTGGACAGCGTCTTGTAGTACCGTGTTGTCCTCCAACTGAGTTGGTAAGCCTGACTTGAAAAAGCGATGAGGAGGGAGACTTTGAAATACCAGCCTGTATACCTGAGACACAATATCTATCACCAAGGGATCCAGGACGGAGGATACCCAGACATGACTGAAGTGTCTGTGTCTTGCTCCCACTGACCCCACCATGTGCCTCTGGACCTTCATAGGAGCGCAGTTAATACTGCGCTCCCTCCCCTGTGCCGCCATCTTCACCCCCCCCGCTTGCTAGGGTGGTCGGTGTCTCACTCACCACTTTTTAGCTCTGTAAGGGGTTGACGGCATGGTGCTGGGGCGAGCGGTACCTCTGTGGCGGAGAATGATCCGACCCCTCTGGGGCTTAATGTCCAGTCAGCGGAGTCAGTGGCTCACACCCCGCAGGGCGGACACTGCTCCCCCCCTTAGTCCCACGCTGCAGGCAGGCTGTTGCCAACAGCCTCTTGTAAAAAAAAGAAACTCTAAACTAACTTTAACTAGAAAACCTCAGTAGAGCTCTCCTAGCTGTGACCAACTCCTCCGGGCACATTTTCTAAACTGAGTATGGTAGGAGGGGCATAGAGGGAGGAGCCAGCCCACACTCTTAAACTCTTAAAGTGCCAGGTGGACCCGTCTATACCCCATGGTACTAATGTGGACCCCAGCATCCTCCAGTACGTAAGAGAAAAATTAATTTTTTTCCCTCAAAATTCTACACACAATACTCCATAATGACAACGTGAAAAAAAGTTTTTTTTAGATTTTTGCTAATTTAAAAAAAAAATAAAATACTAAGAAATCACATGTACATAAGTAATCACAGCCTTTGCCATGAAGCTCAAAATTGAGCCAGGTGTGTCTTGTTTCCTCTGATCATCCTTGAGATGTTCCTACAGCTTAATTGGAGTCCACATGTGGTAAATTCAGTTGATTGGACATGATTTGGAAAGGTCCCACACTTGACAGTGCATGTCTGAGCACAAACCAAGCATGAAGTCAAAGGAATTGTCTGTAGACCTCCGAGACAGGATTGTCTCGAGGCACAATTCTGGGGAAGGGTACAGAAAAATATCTGCTGCTTTGAAGGTCCCAATGAGCACAGTGGCCTCCATCACCTGTAAATGGAAGAACTTCAGAACCACCAGGACTCTTCGTAGAACTGGCTGGCCATCTAAACTGAGCTATCGGTGGAGAAGGGCCCTAGTCAGGGAGGTGACCAAGAAATCGATGGTCATTCTTGCAGAGTTACAGCATTCCTCTGCTGGAGAACCAGAAGGACAACCATCTCTGCCACAATCCACCAATCAGGCCTGTATGGTAGAGTGGACACACGGAAGTCACTCCTTAGTAAAAATCACATGGCAGCCTGCCTGGAGATTTGCCAAAATGCACCTGAAGGCCTCTCAGACCATGAGAAACAAAATTCTGGTCTGAGACAAGATTGAACTCTTTGGTGTGAATGCCAGGCGTTATGTTTGGAGGAAACCAGGCACCGCTCATCACCAGGCCAGTACCATCCCTACAGTGAGGTATGGTGGTGGCAGCATCATGCTGTGGAGACGTTTTTCAGGGCAGGAACTAGGAGACTAGTCAGGATAGATGGAAATATGAATGCAGCAATGTACAGAGACATCCTGGATGAAAACCTGCTCCAGAGCGCTCTTGATTCCCAGACTGGGGTGACGGTTCATCTTTCAGCAGGACAACGACCCTAAGCACACAGACAAGACATCAAAGGACTGGCTTCAGGACAACTCTGTGAATAGCCCAGCCAGAGCCCAGACTTGAATCCGATTGAACATATCTGGAGAGATCTGAAAATGGCTGTGCACCGACGCTTCCCATCTAACCTGATGGCGCTTCAGAGGTGCTTCAAAGAGGAATGGGCGAAACTGCCCAAAGATAGGTTTACCAAGCTTGTGGCATCATATTCAAAAAGACTTGAGGCTGTAATTGCTGCCAAAGGTGCATCAACAAAGTATTGAGCAAAGGCTGTGAATACTTATGTACATGTGATTTCTTAGTTTTTTATTTTTAATAAATTTGCAAAAATCTCAAAAAAAAATTTTTTCACGTTGTCATTATGGGGTATTGTGTGTAGAATTTTGAGGGGGAAAATGAATTTATTCCATTTTGGAATAAGGCTGTAACATAACAAAATGTGGAAAAAGTAAAGCGCTGTGAATACTTTCCAGATGCACTGTAGTGTAAAAAAAAAAAAATCTAAATATGACTACAATGAGCTGAGATATAAGCATTTATAGGAAAAGGCCCAAATCTCTTTTTCCTGGCAACCGCAATATTGACCCATGATTTCCGAAGAAGTTTCTCATCAAAACGGAACTTTCTTCAATGAAAATCTGAAACAATGCTCATTTTGTCTTCTGAGGTATAAAAGAGATATTGAGAATTATTAAACATTTATTTGCCTGTGGTTTCTGGGCAACTGGAAACCCCCAAACCAGCTTTTGCCTGGGCATACTGTGATTGCTTACAGATATTTATTAAGTCTTAAAATGTAAAGGTAATAAAATGATATCTGGTTAAAATTGGTGATATGTAAATTAATAGTGTAACCGTGTTCATTTAACTGTGGAATCCCACAAGAGATCACCTACAAGGTGTGAGCAAAAATAAAAAAGGTATGACCACCCTAATACCCTTGTGATCATCTTCAAGCCGTGCTTTGCAATTAATAATAAGTTTAATTACAAGATATGAGGCAGATACAGCAAATTGTATGTGTGCAGCAGTGTATGATCATCTGAGAACTGAAATCCATAATGATGACTACACAATTTTGTTATTTTTCTGACAATAATAAAACACAAAAACAATGTGATTTTGTTACATTGTACAGAGCCACAGAGAATTCTCATGTTGTGCTGTATAAATAAGCAGTGTATACTCCTACATGTATTGCGTCTGATGGCATATGCACTTGTTACAATGTACACTTTGCACACATAGAAAACTTTATCAAAACCTTTACAAAAAAGTTTAGCAAAAAAAAAAGAAATCGATTGAAAACCATTGTTAGGTTAAAATGTGAACACTTTAGATAATAGTTGGAATTAAGAGCCAGCAAACCACATTGTGTTTGAAGGTTTGTTAGTATAGGCAAACACCACAGGCATTTTTCTGTGTTGTTTTAAGTGTATAGTTTTATTGTTCTGTGGTTTCTTATAGAGATGTTTAAAGACAAAAGATATTATTTCCATCTTGGCAGTAGCGGCTAATGCAGTCCAAATCATAAAGTTATTAACTTGTTATTTCGTCTGTGAAATACTGTAGCATTGATCTTTAAATACCTTTTGGTTTTGTATTTTAGGTTTATAAGTAAGACTTACAGTATGCAAAGTGCAGTCTATTGTTTCTTTAATAGAAAAGTAAGGTTGTTGTATATCTGGATTTTGTCATTTTAAATCCGTTAAGGCTCAATTTATATGCAATAATGCCAGAATGAAGCACTTAATTCCCATCTGAAGATCTGCCAAAAGTCATACCTGCATTTGTATCATCTCGATTAGACTACTGCAATGCCCTTTACCTGGGCCTCCCAACAAAATAATTTCACCCCTTACAGCTGGTACACAGCCCTACATAACCAGGGCACAAGGTACCTGAAACAGAGGCGTCACTCACCTCATTTGTACCTGGTGCGGAGCTCGGACATGGAAGGGGCGTGGCTTACCGAGAGGGGGCGTGGCTTAGCATGCAATCCTCTGTAGGGGCATGGCTTCACAGGAGGGGCGTGGCTAAGCTCCCCGACCCGCATTTTCGTCACTCCGGGGGTCCGGGCTACTCTCGGAGATCAGCGTGTCTCTGTTGCCTGCTCCTACACGGTGACAGAAGCCGGGTTTGTGCACATAATGTTACAGTGCAGCACCTGGCTCCTGTCACTGAGCAGGAGCTGGCACTTTGGTGTTACCCCTCGACGGGTGACACCTGGGTGCGGGCCGCACCCCCCGCACCAACCTTGTGACGCCAGTGACCTGAAGCACCTTCTGATTCCATACTGCCCTGCATGATTTCTGTGATCTGTAGATGAAGGTCTTTTAGCAGTACCTAGAATCTCCCGTAATTCATCTGGGGGTTGAGATTTTAGCCATGCGGCTCTGACTCTATGGAATTGACTTCCCTGCACAGTTTCAGAGGCTTCAGTTCTAGAATCCTTCTGAAAACACATTCAAGACTTTCCTGTTTACTCAAGCATTTCCTTAATGTCCCTTTAGTGTCTCTATGCTCTCTGTATTTTATGAAAAGCTTTTCTGTATTTCATTGTTTCTGTACACTAGAGCCATAGTGGAGAAAGAGTACTAGAAAAATACATTATCTATAAATTAATAGCAGATGGATGACTATTATGAGTAAAATATTTCAATGATGCCATTGTCTGAACAGGGCATCTCATATACTAAATTAAAGGTCTTGGGGGTAATTCAGACCTGATCGCTCGCTAGCGGTTTTTGAAGCGCTGCGTTCAGGTCAGAACTGCGCATGCGTATGCACCGCAATGCGCAGACGCGTTGCATGGGTACAAAGCGGATCGTTGCTGTGCGATGGGTTTTACGAAGAATCCATTTGCACAGCCGATCGCAAAGAGATTGACAGGAAGAAGGCATTTGTGGGTGTCAACTGACCGTTTTCTGGGAGTGGTTGGAAAAACGCAGGCGTGTCCAAGCGTTTGCAGGGCAGGTGTCTGACGTCAATTCCGGCCCTGGACAGGCTGAAGTGATCGCAGCGCTGAGTAAGTTCTCGGCAACTCAGAAACTGCACAAAGTTTAGTTGTACCGCTCGGCTGCACACTTGCACAGCTAAAATACACTCCTCTGTAGGCGGCGACTATCTGATCGCAGCACTGCAAAAAACTGCTAGCGAGCGATCAGGTCTGAATGACCCCCTTGGTCCGTAGATTTGCAGAAAAATATTGGCATTGTAATTGGTTGCTTTTTTTCGGAGTTATGTGGCAAAACGTCCTCCCGCCATTTGCAATTCATCACCATTGTACTCTGGAAATTTAATTGTTGGTGAACTCCCTGTGCACCTGCTGGGTGACCTGGAACATGTGACCTGCTGGGTGGTCTGGAAACTGTGACAGTTATTTGCAGCCACCTAGTAAGCATGGCTTTTTCTAAATTCTACTCTTAAGGCGGTGAAAAGTGGTATAATGTTCCGACTACCAAACCTTTGCCTGGTTGAAACCGGGCACATCAGGTAGTTATTATTATCAGTGGCAGTTCCAGAGGTGGGGCTGCCGCACAGTCCAAAATTCAAATAATGGAGACATACAGTACTAACTGCCAGTGAGTGCCAGCCGGCGATGTTTGGCAGTGCTTGGAGTGGCAGTTGGTGCGGCTCCCCTATTTGAATTTTGGTCTGTGCTGCAGCCCCACCTCTGCAGCCACCACTGATATTATTATTATTATTATTATTATTATTATTATTATTATTATTATTGTACCATCAACTGAATTTTAAATAGTCACTTTTTGGATAATGCGCATAGGCCCAAATTTATCAAGCTTTGGAGAGTGATAAATAGCACGGTGATAAAGGACCAACCAATAAGCTTCTAACTGCCATGTTACAGGCTGAGTGGCAGATATATTAACCTGGAGAAGGTATAAGAAAGTGATAAACCAGTGAAAAGTGCAAGGTGATAAACGCACCAGCCAATCAGATCCAATATGAAAATTAGGAGCTGATTGGTTGGTACTTTATCACTGTGCAGTTTATCACTCTCCAAGGCTTGATAAATCTAGACCATAATTTTTTGCAACATATAATACAGTATGTTTATTGTTTTTAAAACGAACATAGAACAAACAACAGACAAAAGTCCACAATCAGTAAAGTGTCCTCCAGGATAAGTACTGTAAAAGCCCATATAGACGGGCCGATGTGGGAGAGATGTGTGCTGAGCGAACCGCTCAGCACACATCTCTCCCGGCGCTCAGCACAGCGCGATCTGTGCTGAGCGTGAGGGGGGGAGGGGATGGGGGGGCCGCTCATTTCACCCAGCAGGTGAAGTGAGCGACCCGCTAGATTGGCCTGCATGCAGGCCAATCTAGCAGCAGCGATGCGCGGGGCTGCGCATCGCTATCGCTGTAGGGTGTACACACGGAGCGATCATGCTTAAATTCTAAGCAATCAAATCAGATTGCTTAGAATATTGCTCCGTGAGTACCCCCCTTAAGTACATACAGGCAGATATAAAGATCAATACAGTGGATTACAACTAATTAGCAAGTATAGACTTTAACAATAAACAGAAAATAAAAATGGAAAAAGAGAAACAGAAACCACGGGCAAAGACAAAAAAAACAAAGGGAGAGGAGGATGAGAGGAAAAAAGGACAGGGAGGGGGGGAAGCAACATACCTAATGTGCCAAGACCTCAATCCAATTTTGCTGTATAAACCGCAGATTATTTAAACTCAAGCCAGGAGTACCAGGTGGAGCAGAATTCCTGATGTTTCTCTGCTCCTGAGATGTAGGTCCTCCTTATCCACTTTTTAAGTGAATACCACCCCCCCCCCCACCGCAACACCCAGAAGAATGCCCGTCCTAGCAGAAATACTGTGATATATACTAGTGCAACGACATGAAATAACTCCCAAAATTTACATACTGTATGCCAAATTGGGACAAAATAGAATTCACCAGCGTTCTGTCCAAACATCACTCCAGTCTGTTCACACCATTGGTCCAATGAAACCAAAGAAGCCAAATGTTGGAAAGGGATCAGTATGATTTACCGCCGATCAAAATCCCGACGGTCAAAATACCGTCAGGTCGATTTTTTGACCTGTCGACTTTTTAAATGTCAGAATTTTGACTGTGTCGTCATTTTTAATATCTGCATTTTGACCATGTCAGTATTTTGACCTTGTTGGAATTTTGATTGGAGGTAAATTTTGATTGTAGGTAAATTGACTGCATCCCGTTGGAAATTTCCTGTGAAAAATCAATTGGCAGGCATGAGCAAATGCCTCTGCACCTGTATTAGAATACATACGTAATGCTGGTCGTCTGGATGGCCGCTGTCAGTATACCGGCAGCGGCATCCCACCATCCTGAATCTCAGCCGTGAACGCACCCAGTCCCCTCGCGGGCTCACTGCACTTGCCACGCTTTGCTTGCCGCAGATTATATTCCCACTCAGAGGGTGGCACCACCCGAGTGGGAATACCCAGGCTTTGTTCAGTATTCCGACTGCCAGCATTTTATGGTTGTCAGATGGTGACCGACAGTATTCCAACCGCCGGTCACCCATACCCAACCCCATGGTAGCATCTGAGAGTTGCATGTGACAGGCAGTGTCCAGCAGGGTTGCCAAGGGCCCATGAAGGCGTAACCATGCCCCTGCACAGAGGGTCCCCGGTGGCAGCACAGGGGGTGTCGGTGACATTTTTCCCCCTCAGTAGTGCTACAAACGGACACAATGTTCCCCTTAGCTGTTGACCTGTTTCCCTCCGACAAACCCAGGTAATAAGTTCCCGCCCCCTTCCTTCCTCTCAGCACCTCTGGTGTCATGTTGGGAAATGGGGCAGGAAAGCCACATACAGACCATTGTATTGTGAAATCACAGATAATGAATTTAGGAGGTCATTCCAAGTTAATCGATCGCTAGCAGTTTTTAGCAGCCGTGCAAACGCTATGCCGCCTCCCACTGGGAGTGTATTTTAGCTTAGCAGAAGTGCGAACGAAAGGATCACAGAGCGGCTACAAAATAATTTTGTGCAGTTTCAGAGTACCTTGAGACCTACTCACCGCTTGCGGTCACTTCAGACCATTGAGTTCCTGTTTTGACATCACGAACACGCCCTGCTTTCGCCCAGCCGCGCCTGCGTTTTTCCTGGCACGCCTGCGTTTTCCCGAACACTCCCTGAAACGGTCAGTTGACACCCAGAAACGCCCACTTCATGTCAATCACTCTGCGGTCAGCAGTGCGACTGAAAAGCTTTGCGTGTGAAACGACATATTAGTACAACGCACGTGCGCATTGTGCCGCATGCGCAGAAGTGCCGATTTTTTGCCTGATCGCTGCGCAGCGAACGAAAGCAGCTAGCGATCAACTCGGAATGACCCTCTTAGTACACAGTATATACATAGTATACACTGGATGCAATCAATTTACCTACAATCAAAATCCCGACAACCATTGGCCAACTGTCAAAATCCCGACAAGGTCAAAATCCTGACATGGTCAAAATATCAACATTTAAAATGTCGACAGGAGTTTTTCATGATTTTTTTATTGAAACCGACTTGTTCATACTTTACCATCCCAGTGGACCTAGATGGGGAATATAATAGCGTGCCGGTCGTAGCGAGCTATGCGAGGGCGCAGGGTACACTTATACAGTGTCCGTGTCAACTTATGTTGGCATACACACCAAAAAACAATGAAAACTTGTGTCGACTTTTTGACCTGTCGACAATTTAAACGTCTGTATTTTGACCTTGTCAATATTTTAAATGTCAGTATTTTGACCTTGTCGGATTTTTGACTGCTGGTCAATTGTTGTCGGGATTTTGACCGCGGGGATTTTGATTGTAGGTATTTCATACTGATCCCATACACACAGATACAAAATAAGGTGGACAAGAGCCCCTAAATCAGCTAATATGAGTTCTTGAAGTTGTTAACTTCACAGCTGGTAAGAGAGATGCCAACTACCATACAATGAGCAGTTATCCTTCACGCTCCCCTGCATGTAACAAGACTGCAAATAATTTGAATGCAAATCTGCTGTTTGCCAGTTCCCCTAGGCTACAATTCATCAGCAGTCATATGACCACTGACATGTCAGCTTGCACTGAGAAACAGGCACACCAAGTACAAGCAGTGTAATCACGCTATGATGTTCTATGACCGCCTCATGTGAATTCAAGTCCTTCGGCAATTCAGATCATTTTCTGTATTTACCACCTGTTAATTTTTTATTTATTATTTACATTGTGTGGGTTTTTTTACTGGTTATTATAACCACACTGATAGTGTTTATATTACACTTTTTAAACACTAATTATTACTATTGTATTTTACAGCAAACCCACCACCATGAAACTGGTGCCTCTGGTAGAAATGACCCTGTATTAAACTATGGCTGACACACTTACAGTGACATGCAAACTATTTGAAGATACAATCCATTTATGCTATAAGCGTACTATACTTTTATGGTATACATACTGTATTATAGGCATGATTCAGAAATGGACGAAGCTGCAGCTGCATCTTGACAATCACCGGTCTGCGACTTTATACAGATCTGTGCGTATGAATGTGCAATTACTGAGGCGCCCACCTTTAGAGTCTGTGGATGCTGTAATACCGCCTGGTGTCCTTAGACACCACCATTGGTTGCACCATCGAATCTTTCACCAGGCCATCTGAGTATGACCAATGTGAATGACTGAGGGTCTGTGTGTAAACACTTCGGTATCACTCTCAGGACACTCCCATAACACGCCTATACTCATCCCAGTCACCGCCCAGGTATGCACAATACTTGTCCCCTGATACCATGTCTCTAAACCATAGTAGTGGCTTTGTGCGTACACTCTGTCTAACACGTGTGTTTGCGCAGTAGTATAGCATTGCTCACCTACGCAAACATCAGCATTGGGGGCGGCTGTGAATCAATGTGTATTGATTACCAGATGGCAGAATCAGTTTTCAAATTAGCTACACACCTGGTGCACAAAATGGATTGGCAGGGCAGCCATCGGGGGGGGGGGGGGGGGGGGGGGGGCTGTGGGAACTGGTGTCCCGAGCCCTTACAGAGAGGGGGGCCTACCTCAATACCTGTAGAGCTGCACCAGTCTGTGAATCAACAGCAGTCTGATGCACAAGGAGGATTCCTTAAAACAAGCCTTATCTGCGTAACAGCTCTCTGTAAACCGTTCCTGTAGGTCCGCAACACTCAACCTATATGGAACATCACAATGTATGACATTACATAGGGGTGGAGTGGTGCGGCAGAATCTTTTTTTTTAGGAGGGAGGGGCCCTGTCTATTTTGTCAGTCCCGGGCCCCATAATTTCTCATGGTAGTCCTGTGGATAAGTACACAGATGGCAGATGTGCACTAAGCAGAATATAGTCATCTCTGCAGACTGGGTTTACTAAGAGTTACCTGATAGGTCATTCAGGCCAACGTACAAGGGCCCTCATTCCGAGTTGTTCGCTCGCAAGGCGATTTTAGCAGAGTTACACACGCTAAGCCGCCGCCTACTGGGAGTGAATCTTAGCTTCTTAAAATTGCGAACGATGTATTCGCAATATTGCGATTACAAACTACTTAGCAGTTTCAGAGTAGCTTCAGACTTACTCGGCATCTGCGATCAGTTCAGTGCTTGTCGTTCCTGGTTTGACGTCACAAACACACCCAGCATTCGCCCAGACACGCCTCCGTTTCTCCAGCCACTCCTGCGTTTTTTCCGGAAACGGTAGCGTTTTCATCCACACGCCCATAAAACGCCGTGTATCCGCCCAGTAACACCCATTTCCTGTCAATCACATTACGTTCGCCGGAGCGAAGAAAAAGCCGTGAGTAAAAAAACTATCTTCATAGCAAAATTACTTGGCGCAGTCGCAGTGCGAACATTGCGCATGCGTACTAAGCAGAAAAACGCTGCGATGCGAAGAAAATTACCGAGCGAACGACTCGGAATGAGGGCCAAGATGCGTGCTTCCTCAGATCAAAATACTTCTATAATAATTGCCTTATTATAGAGCTATACTTGTTTTCTATGAATGTCTTAATAAGTCTGCTGGCAGAGTGCCCCAGGATTAAAAATATCTTTAGTGTTTGCCTGCGGCTTCGCATACTAGGATGTCTGTTACCGCTCAGCGGAACTAATCTTACAAAGACAGTAGTGCCATCTAATATTGTGATGTATATTTTCTATTGTACACACTGATCACTAAACTTCTCTGTAAACTAGAGATGAGCGGGTTCGAATGTAACGCCAGAATTAACGCCAGTTCGGTTTTATCCGGATGTTTCTTATTGGCTATCCAAAACACGTGACGTCCGTGAGCCAATAAGATGCCGTTTTGAGAACCGAGTAAAACTGAGTTAAACCGAACCCGCTCATCTCTACTGTAAACAGTATAATAATATTTGCAGTTTTTCTTTCAGGGATTAATGCAAAAACATGCTTGGGGCTACTAACGTGTGAGGAAGTTACATAAAGCTGCCCACGGGAGAAGCAGCTGGTCCTGA